>NC_132935.1:101344558-102547058 GCF_034638445.1 Ciconia boyciana | reverse complement strand
TTTGCTAGTCGTTAGCAGGTTTTTACAATGTGGGCACAATTGGTTAATCCTATAATAGAAACCTGCTGTGTGGAGAGTGCTATTTTTACAGTACGTACTGTAGCACGAGGCAGTTTTAGAAGGGGATACAGCTGCCATTAAATCTATACATCTCAAGGAGGGCCTTGAATAGCTGCTCCTTGCGTAAGGACCTGTCCTGCGGTTTTATTATCCCAGCTTGGGTTCTGAGTAACACCGATCTTTAGCAAATCAATATCCTTACCTCTCCTTTTTTATTCTTTTTTCTTCCCTCAACTGATTCATTGTTCCTGAAAAGAAACAGAGCCTGTGTCTCCACTGACTTGTGGGTGTGCGCTGGCTGCACCAAACCGAGATGCTGGCAGGAGACAGCGGTGCTCCCACCTGGCCCGCGAACATTCACGTCTTTCTGGGGAAGCCACGGTGCCAAGGGGAGAGGTAAGGTGTGGGGCAGTGGCCCATCCTGCTGAAAAGCTGGTCTCTGACAACCTTCAGGTTAAAATTAGCCACTGTGACTTAGGGGTTTTACCATTGTCGGAGTAAGCATCCAAACATCCTGGATGAGTCTACACATTATTGCCGAGCCTCATGCTGCATAGCTTGCCCGATGGGTGTCTGTGCCACAGCCTCCCTCTTCACAGCCCATAGATGTGTCCTGATTCTCACCCGTCCCTTTTCAGTAGCTCGTGGCATAAGGGGTACATTGGAAACATGCTGTGTGCATGCGTGTGCGTGAAATGTGGGGTGGGGGGAAGGAACACGTGCTCATCAGGTTGCTTGTTTGGTGTAAAATCCATCCAGATAGCTCTGCCAAATGCAAGGGTTTCTATCTCACATTTTCAGAGCCACTCAGATCTTAGCCCCGCCTAGGTGCTGCAGTATTGTTCCTACTGTTCTTCTCCCAACACAATATAATTGCAATCAGATTAAACCAAACATGAAAAAATGTGCTTATGGACTAGATTTATAAATGTCTGGTCTGTTCCCACGTCAGTTTGACGAATGCTAGGCTTTAGTCCATATGTTACTTTTAAGATTAAAGAGGCAAAACATACAACAGTGGTCCTGAGCAAGAGTTACATTTGTTAATATATCCTGAAAAATGCACATTTTTTACAGACTGGACATTTATATCAAAGTATAATCTCTCAGCAGCAAACATCCAAGTATCATTCACCTAGAAAAAACTTGGCACCTCTGTGCATTTATCAAGTCATAAAAGAATCCTTAAGGGGGCTGTCAAAGTTTCCATGAATCATCCCAACCTGCGTGCACCTCAACCTGAACCCTCTGGGAGAAGGCTAAGGCAACTACTGCTGATTTACGGAGGCAGACAGCTTGGAGTCTCTGCCAGGGAGTAAGTAAATCGTGGTGGCTGTGTGATAAAAAGGATAAAGCACAGTCATTTTCAAATGCTCATTCATGCACCCCTTCTAGGACATCTGCAGAAAGTAATGAGGAGGTTTATATTCATTCCTACTGGCCTACACTTCCATTGGACAATGTTCCAAGGTTCCCAAGTATAGAAAGATTGGAAACCCATTCAGCTCTGGCTGAACCATGGGGATCTGCCCAGACCTTCTCTGAGAGTCAGTGCCCCAAGGAAGACTCTTATAGACACACGCACAGACAAAGAAGTCACTTCATTGGTATTAAAAACTAGAAACCTGCGCAATTTAAATGGAGCAAACCCAAAACGAGTGGCAAGGGCTGAAACTTCATTACTTTTTTGAAGACTTGTCCCCGATGCTCTCCCTGGGTGCTGCACGGCATCCCTCGGTGGCAGGTTGCTGATTCCAGGCTCAGTAAGGCAGCAGCTATGCAAGCTGCAGCAAAAGCTGGCTGGCCGCCCGAGGCTGCTCATGTGCCCGCCCTGGGCCTGGCTGATTCAGTTTGCTCAATTTGGTTGCCTCAATATAGGCATCTAATGTGGTCTGGGACACGGTGGGGTATCTCAGGTGTCAGCAGAGGGCTGGCCAGCACAATAAGAGCCTGCCTCTTGCAGAGGCAGCTGGAGATGGGCAGGATGCTCTCAAGTGGTCCTTCACAACGGTATTTGGGCAGCTGGGCTGACCCCTGGGTAAAAAGGGGGGTTGTCACCACTTGCTTACATAGAGGTGAGTGTGGCAGTACGGGAAGGGACAGAAAGGATGGGAGGCCTGAGCTGATGCTCGCTTCTCAGTTTTGCAATGTCTCTAATAACACGACAGGTATGGGGAGAGCTGAAGCTTTAAAAGAGAAGCACAAGAGCTGTACTGAAAAGCAAAAAAGCCCAGCCAAATGGTCTGTAAGAAAACAAGTCTACTATTCACTGATGCATATAAAAAATATTAGAGCTGTACTTTAGCCGTGAAGCTCACATTCCCAGCTTTCCTAAAACTCAAAAGCTCTCTGGGTCTATGTATGTATCATGATTTCAAGAAAAAAGCACATATCTGTGCCTCAATACGATGCATTTAATATAACATTTAACACATCATTAATAATTAATATAAAATTAATACAAAATTACCATCCAGCAGTAGCCATTGGAGCCTCTAGAAATTCTGTTTCATGTCTTACTGACTCAATACTTCATCGTTTTGTGGTATATCAATACATTTTGTACAACATTCTCTGTATTAACAAAATTATTTCTTCTTTTGAGTCAGGGTCATGGGATTGTGTTCAAAACCTGTCTACAGAAGAGACTATAATTAAATTCAGAGATGTAATTGAATCCAGTGTGTTGTATGTCCACTAGTTAATACCACCCACCAGGACTATATACATTGGTAAGTAAATTTATGTATATATGTCTTCTGTGTCTCTCTAGATATATGTGTGCATGTGTGTGTTTGCTTGTGTATGGCAATTACTGTATATGTAGTAAACATTCTTTGGTATTTATAAGCTGGAGTACTATGTGACATCTATGATCTTAAAAGCTGGATTCAGTAGATAAAGTCATGAAAATCTTATAATAATGACAGCTTTCCAAAGATATAGCAGATGTCTGAGACACTAGAAAAGTAGATGATCGTGAACATTAAAATTCTCAGTTATACTGAGGACTCCCTATGCCTAATTTAAAAACTATTATTTTACCATAAAATCATATTTTTGGCAAAGGGTGTTTTAAACTCTGATTCTTTAAAAATAATAATTATGCAATAAAAACTGAGGAGGTTTTCAACACTAGAATTATGTCTGCATTTTTTATATTGATGTATGTGGGGGTTTTCCCAGAAAGAAATGTGTTTGCCAGCTGAGTTCTCTCAAATCTCTCCATGTGTAATCTGTGGCCATGGAATATTTTTTCAAGCAGTTAGAGGGTAATGAATATAATTATTTAAAAATATAAAAGAAGTCAGCTAGCAAGCGGACCTGAGTCTGTTCCTGTACTCTGAGCTAAGCCACTCTCACTGTACATTTTTCTCTCTTCATTGCTTATCCTGTTTTTGAACTGTTCTATCACTCAGTCGTTATTTACATGTTAAAGCCTGGTTTAGAGAGTATTCCTACTCAGAGAGTTATTAACTGCAGTAAAGGAAAATGGGGTGACAATATTTAACACTAGCTCAAGTTGGCTTTTTGATGTCATTGATGGATTTTGGTTTAGCCTCCCCTAACATTTCAACAAAGCTTTTTATCTTTTGGGGTTTTTTTTGAGGGGGGATGGGGAAACGCTAAGGGGGGAGGGTGAGCACATTCTCCCTACCCCTTTTTTTCCCGTATCTCTTGCCTGCACAATATTCCTTGAAAACAAACACTTTATGCAAAGCAGCTGTTTAAGGAAGTTGCTTTTACTTTTCATTGCAGGGTGGCCTATTAAAAATGATTAACTTGACTGTGATGGAAAGAGAAAAATAATCTAGAAACATCTGGCAAATTGCAAAGCAATGCCTAACATTTTCTTCCCTGTAGGATTTAGCTCAAAAACATTATACTTAATGGGTGCCCATTTACTTAAAGCACTAAAGGTTTTGATGCAGGGGTTTTTTGGGTTTTGGTTTGGGTTTTTTTCCCCCTTAGTTGTAGCTCTGTAATATTTTATCTTCTACTCCTGAATCCATAGGAAAAGATGTGTGAGTACAAGGTGGGCACGGTGCTGTGTTGAAAAGGTGTTTACTGCTCCAGGCTGGCTTGTTGTGTTTTGTATGCACATATTTGAGGCTTGAAATACATGGAAATTAATTTCCTGTGTTCCATGTGGCTAAAATGACAGCTGAAAAGTAACTTAGGGACATAAACAAATAGAAGTTATCAAATGAATTTTAAGAAGCTAAAGGAACTTTAATGTACTTTTTAGAGGATTTCACTCAGTTCATTGTCTAAGAAATGAAAATATTTTTGTGCAATTTTGTGTGTGAAAAGTCATTCTTACTTACTAGTTTTTTAAAATAAGAGGGAAAAGCATTGTGTCCCTTTTATATGTGTATTTTTTATTCAGACATTTTGTCACGTAATCTGTGGAGAGAATGTACCCTACAAAAAATATGTATTTCATATTCACTATTTCTTACATATCATTTCTCAAGTAAGTGGTATGCTGGTATCATTGTGTGGAAACAGAACAGAGAAAACGGGAGCAATGTATAAAGAAAAACAACTGCAAACAAACTTTCATTTGTTGTTAAGTTTCAGCTTTGTCTTCTTTCTGGAAACTGTTTAAAAATTCCATACAAGACCATACAAAAAGTTTTTTAAAAGCAAATTAAAAATCTTTCACAATTGTGTGAAAGACACATTATTTGTTCAGTGGTCAAAAATTCAACCCCCCAAATTTAATTTGACTTGATATGGAACATTTTCTTTCTGGGTTACCTAACTTACATGTTTTAGCTTTGAAAAAAGGACCTCATATTCAAAATGTTACACATTTCAAAAAAAAATTCACTAAGATCTGAATATGTTATAAGAAAACAGTTCACATTTACTAAATTTCATTTCATGATACAATATATGTTCTAATGTAGTAAGCAGTAAAATAAGCCTATAAACTGGATTTCTTTGGCAAATAACATATTTGTGAAAACAAAGGTTTCAGCTCTAATTCTACTAGCAGTCCTTGAAAAAAAAGAAATGTGTAGCCTTCTGGATCGCTATGATCTACACACATCCTACAGGCAATATCTTTTTAACTCATGCTCCTTCTCCTCTACTGCCAGGTAGCATCCAGAGACAAGTCCATGGATTCATGGCACTTGCGATATGCACACACCCCTCTTGTACAGGTTCAGCAGCAGTGTTATAATTGCCTGATGTTTTTATATTTTAGACACACAGCTTTACTAGAAGCCTCCTACAAATGTACCTTTGCATATCTACCTCTTCTCTTTGCATTCTTCTGAATGCCTTGGAGAACTAAAGGGTACGTCATCACTTCCTCAACAACAGGTACCGTAACTCAAATTTGCAATGCTCTGAGCTGTTTGCAGGGAGTGGAAGTCCAGTTTATCTCCCCCTCTCCATTTTCAGGCATTGCATGAATCATTAGCAAGATTACAGGGATATAAACTACAGTTGCACTCTTTGGTTACTCACGTTCTGTATGGTACAGAAGCAAGAATACCAGCAGCATGAAATACTGGTGAATTTGTGTCAACTTCTGATAAGGCATCAGACTGAAGTGAGGGTTGAAGTGATGGTGCAGTCACTTCCACAGTTTAGCCTGAAGTGGCTGAACAACTCTCCCTCATCCTCTAGCCCAACAAACCAGCTGATTTCAAACAACCTTTTTTGCTTTCTGACCTTACTTTTCATCTTGACTGAAGTAACAAGTAGGCCTTCCCAGATCAAGGATCCTAATTATAGCATTCCTTCCCTGAGGTTATCTATAAGACTCATTTTATGGTTGCATTGAATGAGAGGTCTTTCTGTCCACATGTGTAACTTTTCTCTCTTTAACCCATTCTTAGCAGCCTTTTTCTTAGTTTTGCTTAGGATTTTTGTTTGCTAATATCCCCATTTCATTAGCTTATTTGTGCACTTTTTTGCTCTGTTGTGTAAGGAATCCAAACATTTTTAACGGCAGATGCTTTTTTGAGTATTTACATATATATCAGAAAGTTAATGAAATACATGCTATACTCTGCTCTTGTGGTCTCTGAATTGTACCTGTCCTTCAAACTGTAAACTGCTCATCACCTTCTTAGAGATAAAAATGTGACCCTTCCTATATTTGTCAAATTATGTCCATCATTAAATTAAGTGGTTATACATAACTAGGCAAAGAAATCATGGAAGCTGTGAAACATGGAATATGTGAATTACATTTGAGAAAGGCTATATGAAGAATTTCTGACAGGATACGTTAGACAGCAGTCCATTTCAAAGTATTCAGGCCAAGTAACTGATGAGTGCTATGGACATAGTTGGAAGGGAAGCATTTTAAGCCACAGCCTCTCTGCTATTTAAGTGCTGACATCTAGCTTGGTGCCGCAGAGAAGGTCCTAACCTCAAGCAACAGATATCCTTGGATTAGGCCAACAGGGTACTCACAATCCATATAAAATCATTAAGGCTCTCTCAAAGTATAGCTCGCACGTGATTTTTATATATAGCCAGCTGTTCATATGTTTATCTAACATAAGAAAATGGAGACCCCAGCTAGCAGCCAGCAATGGCCATTAGAATACAGATATGGTAAAAATCTGTGTAAAGTAGTACTTCTGGCCTGGCTGAATTTCATTCACCTTTTAGGAAGGGGGCAAATTTAGTCCAATGCCTATGTCAGTATTGTACTAGGGGTAGAGATGGTGCTGTGCAGCATCACTGTAACGGAATCACACTAACTATAGCAGCATTTTCTAGATTTCCTCAAAGCACAACCCACCCCTAGGAGGAAACCTTTGCCTTCCCGCTCTTGGGATGTAACTACATCAGATTTCAGCTTTTCTTGCGTGAACTGGATATGTAGTGCTGGGCATGCTCAGTTTTGGTCTAGAAATATATAAACCAACATAAAAGAAATTTTGGTTGGGTGAATCACAGAAGTTTTAAGAATAAAAAAAATCTTCACGGCACTGACCTGATAGTCTTTTTAAACCCTCTGCTTATTTGTAATCTTTACTGGTGCGCAAAGGGTAAGCAACATTTCTTTCCCAATGTTTTCCCTGTCTCAAATGGCACTGCAATTTAGACAATAACATGCATAGCACATGATTAATGAAGCCATGCACTGAGGACAGGACATCTGTGGGATCACAAAGAGCTGCTTTGTGTGCATGTTACTGCATGTTCAAGAAACTCCACAAATTGATAATTTGTTAAATTAATTGACTTTCTCTGTGTAATGTTAATGTAACCTTCAGTTTGAAAAGTGCACAGATTTTTACCAAAGAATAAAGGCAAGTAGTCAAATCCCCAGAGGGTGACTTAGGTCTGCAGCTCACTACTTTGTCCTTTACTAAGGATATTAATATTACTCAGGAGTTCTTAAAATGTAACTTGTCTTAAAAAACAAAAAGTAGGTGTCCTTTCAATTTTTTAGGCTGTTTACAACTGAAAATAATACAGAAAAATGTGCAAAATAATTGTTACAGCAATAATGATATCTGTTTTGTAAGGAGATACACATAAATTGGGAATGGTCCAGACAAGAATGTTTACTCTGATCCAGCCCATTGAGAGGCAAAGAAAAAAACCAGAATCATTGCTAATTCAGTGATTCCTATAGAAAATTAAAATCTGGATCTTTATCTTTGCTAGTATCTCTGAGCCACTGAACTAGGAGTAGAAAAGTCATCATAGGCTTAAGCATAACTGACTGGTTTTTGACCCTTAGCACTAACTACAAAGGGAGTGGAGAACCTGTCTTAAAATAATGGCAAAGAACTTTTTACATACAAGATATGGCAAGTGATGTAAGGCTGACAGGTTGCCATGTCTGCAGGGGTACTATCCTTTCCACACCAGAGGGAAGGGCATTACTTTGCAGACTGAGAAGTGAGAGAAAGAGATGGATCTCTCTAATGGAGGAAAACAGGGAACAAATTCCAAAGAGAGACAGAAGGGAAGGTAGTGCAACCTGACTTAGTCCTCTCTTCCAAAACTCTGCAGAGTCAGAGCTCTTATCTTGTTGGTACAGCATCTAAATGTGAGATTTAAGTTAGTGCATATACACTGGCCTAAAGCCACATGAAATGGGAAAATATGTTCTTGTAGTTGAATCAGAGGGTGAAATTATGTCATTCAGCAGTTCTATTGACTGCTCATATTTGATAACTGAGACCCTGATGACATATATACCTACTTTAATTCAAACAGGAGTGCATTTTTAATAAAGTCATGGAAAGAAGAAAGTAGCAGACAGTGGTGGTTTAATGTATACTGCATGAGCTTTCAGACTTTCTTTGCTTGAGGCCAGTGGATGGAGTCAGAAATATGGCACTAGGACTCATAATAGAATCAATTGGCTCTAAGCATGTTAGAGCACTTCTGTTATTGCAGACTGACAGCTACCTAAGTCTCTTTTTCACACACTTGGTCAGGGAGATACATAACTGCATTTTAGTGTTTTCGTTATCATAGCTAATTAATGTAACAGTAGAATTTAGGAGAACAGTGATTAGTATCAGTTGCTTTTAAAGGATGATACATGCCAGTTACTCACTGGAGGAATAATCAATGAAAAGCAATTTTCCTTGCAGTAGATGCAGTCCTCTTCTTGCATGTACTCAGAAACACGTGCCTTATGAACGTAAATATCTACCAGTGGTGAGCTGTAAAAACTCCAAAGATTAACCCCCGCTCCAATCCATCAGTGCCATGGGCATGTCATTAGCTCTCTCTGTGATACCAGTTACTGTCTGTACGGGTGCGGTGGTATGGGGATAGTCCTGCTTAAAATGGTGAGTTGCAAACATGTTGCCATGTTGGAGGCCCTGTAAATAGCACATACAAGTAGATATACAGTGAGTCTTAAAATTCCCAATGGGTAGAATCTATTAATTTTGTACTGGCCTATTAAAAAGAATAAAATAAAAAGTGTAGCAGCTCCTGTTTTACAGCCCTAGCTGGGGGATTTCTTTAACAGTGATCAAGTCTGAGTTTTGATGGATGTTGTCAACACACTTGATCTTTTCAAAGATGGTAGATGCATAAAAATGTTAGGAGTCTTGGGGAATTGATAAAAAGAATTCAGCTGATCACGGCTCATTCCATTTTAGCAAGGCATAACGTCAGGGCATGTAATTAGTATCATGCCTGACCTTGACATTTCGTCTCAGCAACCATTGCAGATCCACAGCTCAATATCCTACACACAGCCATATGAAGCCATCAGAAAATACATCTGGTTTCCATAAGAATCTCAATATTTAGTAAGCTCTTACGCTGTGTACTGAAACATATGTATGATATAATAAAATCTGGAAACTACTATAGTGGAAGAATCATGAGGCAAAACTGATACACCGTACATTGAAAAAAAAAAGTATGTTACCTAATGAATATGTGCACTTCACATAAAAAGCAGTAGAACATACTGAAATATTTATGTAGCCACCACATATTTGGTGTATTGTATTCTGCAAGCCACTGTGTACCCGATTATGAAATGTCTTTGTCAAAACAGTTCAATATACAAGTAATATGATGCAATATAGCTGGCTTCCTTTACTGTGTAATGAAGCTTGTATATGGTGGAGTAGTAACACTTAGCGGTCAACTCTCATTCCAAATCTGTCTTCCTGTTTGCCTCTTGTGCTGAGAGACATTGCAGGTTATTTGACAACTTTTCAGAGTATTGCTGATTTTCATCTCAGACTATTGGTAATACTTTAAGAATTAAAAATTACCGTAAATAAGAACAAGTTGGAGGTAATTATGTGTTACTGTTGCACAAACAGCTTACCAAGACATTTCCTTTGCCTCTGAAAGAGTTTCATAGATTTTAAGATGCCCAAGACAAAGACGGGTCTTTTTGCTTCTTTCTATAAACACAGCCAAGCAGATGAAACTAAAGAAATAATAATACCGGAAGGTCAGCAGTTTTAAAAATAACTAGGGTAATTAGACAACTAAACTGAGTTACAAAGAGCACTGGTGGTTAGATTGTGTCCAAATTAGATCCTACTAAATTGCCTCCTGATGAGTAGCTAGAGTCAATAACCACTTCTGAACATCTTGGTCAAACATCTTGTGGGCAAATCAGAAAACACCAGGACAAAACTGTAATTGTCCATGACTCAACTAACGTAATGAGAAACGACTGAAGTGCGTACATTTTACTGATGTTGAAACAGTGTCCCAAATTGTTTTGGAAAGAGAGTAAACCCATTTTTCAAAGTGATTTAATAACAACTTCTGCATTAGCAATGTAATGACAGCAATTGCAGAAAAAAAAAAAAAAGGAACTTCCCTGAAAAATAAACACTCATTGAAAATCTATCATGGCATCAACTCATGGAGACCTAGTTCATTGCCAAAGAAATAATTCAAATGGGATGTGTATGTTCAGATACTATACAATAGAATTCCAGGGTTCCTGCATCATTTTTATATCTTTCTCCCATAAAAAGACTTAATTTTATAATGATTTTTAGATATGCAGGAGCTCTCTCTTTTCTCACTTAAACAAGGACTTCATATTAGGGTATTTTTACACACAAAAGACCCAATTCTCTTTTCATTCAGTCAGATAACGAAGCATTTTTTGCATAAATTAGAAAGAGTATTATTGTCATTTAGCCGTAATGTGGTGGCTAAGAGCTATTTAAACATTTTATCTTGGTTTTATATGCTTTCATTGTTAACTAATACAATGGCGTTTTTTTGTGAACTGAATGGAAGAGAAAAGGAAAATCTTCATTATTTGTCAGGAAACTCAAACAGCAAGCATTCTTGTCAGAAGAAAAAGCACTTTTGGCAAGATTTGTTCATGTATGGTGGGAAAAATAGGTTTCAGAGACAGGCACAGGACAAACCTTGTTTCTCAGAGCTTTTTCCTGGAGATCAGCACATGTGTTTGCGCAACTGGGGAAGGTGCAGAATACCTCGGATGGGCTGAAATTAGAATGACAGACCATGGATGGCATGAGTAAGCTGAGTGATACAGTGCATTTTGGTGGAAGCTGGTAAAGCTCACAATGTAATGAGTGCATTTAAATATGTCTTATTCTGCAGAACACAATGTAGAGAGTTCAGGGAAATGTTATTAATATTTCAGTGTGCATCTTTTTATATGAAATATACATCTTGTGTATGCAAAGTACATTTTCAGGAGCTTGCTGAATTCTGAGGCTAAGATATAAGTGTCTCAACATTGAGCCTGAATATTTCATTACATCATAAATATCATATGTTTCAGTATATAATGGAAGACAGAGAACTAAATATTTGATTTTATGCCAGCCATGACGACCCCTCATATGAAGAACTGTTTTCATCATCATGACCCAATTACAAGTGCACTGAAAAATTTTACAATAATTTCAGGATCCAGTAAAACATGGCTATATTAGTGCTGGACGTTGTAGCAATGTGGCAATGGCTCTGTTGCAGTTTATGTCCAGCCTTTATTATCATCAAAAATGCCCTGCTGCTTTCAAAGTAACAGATAGTGGTTGTCTGACAGTTTTCCAGGTTGAGGTTTACTTAGTATATCGAGGTCCCCTTCCACCTCAGGCTACAGAACCGGCTGTTCTGTGCACTGCTAGATCTCAATTTCATTCATTCCTTCTCTTTAAGTGGAAAATACCCTGTCTTCCCCTATCAATCAGCTACATAAGTCACTAAATATCTTGAGACCACTTGGTATTCATAGGCTAGTGCTCGTTCCTGCTCAAAACACAGCTAGTGTTATATTTATGGCACTCCAGCAAATGCTGCAGAAGTAGCTTCAGACTGCAAAGTTCATATGGCTACTGATATTCTGTTAAGATGCAGAGGTATCTACATCCAAGGCATTAGTCAAGCTATAGTAGAAATAAAGACAATGGTTTAGTTTTGGTTTGGTTTATTTACACTGTCTGTCTACAGCGCTTTCATCAGTGCCATGTTATTTGACTCTATCCCCTCCTTGTTCTTTGCTTACAGTTAGACCAGTGAAACTATTTCACACATTTTGTCTGTGGGGTAGCCTGTTTGACATCTGCTGCAAGGCCCAGAACAATGCTACTGCCGGGGAAGCGAGAGACTAAAGATTTCTACCTAAATCTCTGCGGAACAGCTAATGATGTTCTGATGATGCAAAAACTTAAAGCCACAACTATTTTGTGACGCGTCTTTAGAGATCGCATTGCAGAGAAAAACTAGGGCAAAACCAATGCAAATCATAATAAGATTGAACCAGAAGGATGTTACACACAATCAGTGGAGTAAAATAAGAGCTTGCCTGCTGTTAGGTCCGCACCTTGGTATACAGTATTAAGGGAGGACTAACAGAGAACAAACTTTTTTTCAGGAACTTGGGCTGAGGGGATTAGGTTCTGCCTAATGTCTCTATGTCCCACTTGCAAGCAAACTGAGCTTCAGTATTTATAGTATCTATGCCTGTCTCTCTGGTTACCTTTCTCCTTCTTTTCTCCCCCTTTTCTACATCCCTTCTTCCTTTCTCCTTGATCACACACATCCTCCCCTACTTGCTGTGTGTACATCTGTCACCACCATCTTGCTAAACCTGTTTCTTTTCCAGCCCCTTACAGCTCCAAAGTGAGGAAGAACAATTTAAGCCATAACACCCTGGTTTGTCAAGGCACTAGAGCAGCCCTAACCCTTGAAAGAAGGAACTTATTACAGTGTAGGAGCAGTTTTTCCATTTTGCAGACCAACACATGTTTCAGCCCAGGCCTTGCTGAAGCAGGTCCCATGGGAAAGTCCTATCCTGCAGTAGGAAACTGCTGCACTGGAGTTTCAGGTCTCGGTTGGTCAGGAAGCACTTGCAAGTTCTTTGTGAAATCTGGTGTTAGGAGAAAATGTCGAACTGTTAGATCATGCCAAATGCATGATCTGTTAGCTAAAAGCAAACAGCAGCAAAACCACCAAATTGCAGAACATATGCTTCATGCAAGTCCAGAGGATGCCTGGACAGGACTAATTCTCTTGGCTCGATAGCACAAGGTTATTACAAACCCAGGCTCATAAATTAGGCTGTATTAATTGTCCTTCAAGCTAGAAGTGGTGTGTGAAAAGAGCTTCTGTGGGTCAGGATTTCCTATTGTGTGCTACTTTCCACATCTGTAAGGGCCAGAGATGAGAAATGTGTTTAAATTTGAGAGGAGTTTTAAGCATCCTTCCTGAATGAGAGCAGCTTTCCTGAATAGGCAGGCATAGGCAAGGAAATCAACATGCCTGGATACCTACATGTTGTGAGTCTGATCTGATGATCTGATGAGTGTTTACGGAGTGCGGTTGCATTTCCTCTACACCAGTGCAAAGCTAAATTATTTGCAGTATGTTTTAGAGGCATTAAGTTCAATCCTCGCTCAGGAAAGTTAGTTAGTTTAGTAGAAGTTTTGCTGCAGAAGATACTACAGGGTATGAATCCATGTCCTCAAAAGTTATACCTCAGGTGATATCACGCTCTGTGCACACTTCAGTGAGAACCTATCTATCTCATCTGTGCTGCCCTGCTGTCCTCCATGAAGCTATTAACCTGGGGAAAATTAGAGATGGGCTTAGGTAGAACCAGGTATTTTTGTCTAGCTACATTAATTCCCCTGATACTTTAGAGCTGAAAAGCATGAGCCAGTAAATACAACATGACATAAAACACAGGAAAACAATAGCAAAAGAAACTGTGCAAAGAATGATTAAACATCGGTCCAGAAAGGAAAAAGAGGCCACAGCAAATGCAGGCCTGCCTTAAGGGGATAGAAAAACATTTCAAGGAGGTGCGAGCACTTGTCTCATCTGCCACTGTGCGTGGGGATGAAAGGAAGGCAAGAGTCTTCACATCAGCCACCAGAAATCCCACATTTAAAGGGAGCAAATACTCAGCGTTGACTGTACCTTATGCCTTTCTTAGACAAGAAACAAACAAATGAGGGAAAGCTGCAGCCAAATAACTTTTCAAAATAAATTGTGCTCTGTTCACAAGGTTTGAAAGCACAGCCATGTCCCTTGACGTTTTGGACGTGGTTGTTTCAGTAGGATTAGCAGAAAGTAATTTTGTGCTAAGTGGTCTTGCTTGGATTGGACTTGCTGTTACTTTGGTCTTTCAGTACCGGCTACATATGCCGATTACAAAACTCACTGTAGCTCCCAGCAATGTGTTGTAGACAATTAAAACAGTAAGCAGAAATTTGTGGGTTTGTAATTTTCCTGTGGAAGCTGCTGTTAAAGTAAATGTAGCCAGACAGAAGTTCAACATCATGGCAGGCTGGAGTATTTAACCTTTATCCATGAACAGATCCACAGGCTCTAGCCTGGACTGGCACTTCACTCCTCCGCAGGAAGAGAGAAGCACAGACCCTGCTCCCTGGGACATGGGTCAACACTGTCACAAAGAAGGATGAGCACGAGCTTCTCTCTCATCCACATTTGGGCAGCTGACTATGGCCTGAAACGATGAGGTCAGGTTAGAAAAAACAACAAGACAGACCTAGCAGAGGCTTAGCACAATTTCCCAAAGCACTATATATTTATTTGTGTCTGAGTATGAATACACAAGGCTAACTTTAGTTCCTGTTTTTGAAAATGTTGGCCCTAATCTACATAGATCATCATTTATTCCCTGCCCTGCCCCCTCCACTCCCTCCCTTTTTTTAAACAGATGGAAATATCATTTTCCAGAGCTAATTTTTTCCAGGTGGAATGCCTCCAAACTATAAAAGTGAATTTCTCACAATCATTTACGGACAGAATTAAAACCAGACTTTAAATGAATTGGAATTTACTGTCAGAAAATTCCAGTTAGGTGAGTAGCAGGCAGTAGCAAGCCTGCAAGGCGGGGGGGGGTTGGCCTTTTATTTTTCTTTTTTGTTTTTGTTATTCAGAAAGCTCAGCAAAAAAATGGAGAAACAGTAGCCCCACTCCAGCTTTGCCCCTTTTGTGTATGAAGTTAGGCAATAATTATAGCACAGGGCAGAGGCTAGAGCTCCAAAAGTTCAGCTACCCATTTTAATAATTTTCAAGCTGAAATCATGTTCCGAAGAAAAGTTGCTTAAGCACAGCCCTGCAATTCATTCTGCCAGCTACAGACACCTGCAGAGTCACCAGAAGATTACTCCTAATGCAAATAATCCATCCCATGGCATGGAGTACATCACAGAGACTTAGTTACTACCGTTGGTGGGGAAACCAGAGATCTGCGGCCAGAAATATCACACAGATGGGCCTGTTTGAAAATCCACTGCATCCTGGGCTTTCAAACCTTAAAAACAGATGAAGTGATTCCAGCATGACCCCTGCTGTGATATAATGGATCCTGTCTGTGCATGCAGTGTTTGTCATGATTTACCTCTTGCAATTCCTGGCTTGTGTAACAGACGGCAATTCTGAAAATGAATTACTATTGATTAGACATCCTGCCCTATTGAGTTCTAGGCAATTTTATGAATTTATTTATTTGAATAAAAGCTTTTAATGACCCCACTAATTTCAAATGGCTCTAGCAAAACAGCAATTCTTCTTTCCTTTTTTCCTGTTTGCGAACAGCATATACGTATACTTCTAGGCCCTGTTTATGCCAGCTCTGACT
The DNA here is from genome assembly GCF_034638445.1 of Ciconia boyciana. Lineage (NCBI taxonomy): Eukaryota > Metazoa > Chordata > Aves > Ciconiiformes > Ciconiidae > Ciconia > Ciconia boyciana. The sequence goes on along the minus strand of NC_132935.1, from coordinate 102,531,415 downwards.
TGTTGTCGCCCTTAAATGGACAGAGCTACCCGACGAAAATGACAGCGGGGGTTTCAGGAGGAGCAGGAGACCCTCTCTGGGGGATACAGTCTGCACGCAGAGCGCAGGGGGAGCTCTTGCCTTGCTGCAGCGGTGGAAGGGGTCAGCCCCGGCCCCAGAGCATCCCTCCGGCAGAGCATCCCTCCGGCAGAGCATCCCTCCGGCAGAGCATCCCTCCTTCCGCCGGGCGCAGCAGCAGCAGGCTGCAAATAAAGGACTACCGAGAATACAACCGAGGGCCGGGCCCCTTAGTTACCCCTCACGCCCTCCTGCCAAAAAGAATATTCTGCTGAGAAAGGAGAGGATTAGGTGCTGCTCCACTAAAGATGGGGTTGTACGGAAACGAGTGAAGGTCCTAAACAAGCAGCCTAGGGTTTGGAACGGGCTGTGTTTTAAAGTCTAAATCTTGCCAATGCCTTATTAGGCATATCTGCTTACTGTAGAAATAAACACTGAGGTAAAATGTAATCTGGCACTGAGCTGTGCTCTGACGGAAATGAATGACAAAATGCTCATTGGAGTCAGGCTCTCCATGCTCTCTTTAAAAGCCTAGGAGTCTTCTGCAAAGGTGTTTCCAGTGCATGTATATTAATGGTCTTTTAACAGGAATTTTTACTGAATAACCTAATGCATGAGAATAGTGTGCAAATTTCAAAAATCATCAGCTCACTTCCCTCCATGAGAGGAAATGGATGAAGCAGTATTTTCAGTAGTACAATGGACTTGAACGAAGGAATAACATGGCTTTTCATATATGATAGTTTCAGGAGACTGACACAAAAATAAGCTGAAGAAAGTCCTCAAAGGCACCTATACAGAACATTTTCAAGGCCTGGAAATAGCTTTATACAGAACATCCTCCTCTCATTTGGCCAAAAAGAATGTGCTTACATGGCAGAAAGGACAAGGGGTGGGAGCTATGTGTGGCTTCCTGCGATTATTTCCAACCATAATCAATGCGGTACTAATGTGCCGAGGTACCAGTTCTGTAAACAGCCTTGAGTATGCTGGCTGTAGAATAACAAAATTTTTAAAAGACGGAAAGAGAGTGAGAGAGGCAGAGAAGGAGGAAGAGAAGGAGCTCAAGAGGGGCTGCTCTATTACAAGCAGAAAAACAGGTTCCTGAAAGATGGATCTGACTCAGGCAGGCACTTAAAGCCTTTAAACAAGCTCTGCAGGGAATTAAATTCTCTACCTTACTGTAAAAACATGTAGCGATAAAACAGGCTGTTTATGACACAGACTATCTATTGTTTTAATTGAAATTTGCCAGAAACATGTACCTCCATGAATGGATGCTGAATTTAAGCGCTCCAAGTGAAAAAAAGCAAGCAAGAGGGTACAACACAGTCAGTCTTCCAGAAGTCTATGAAAATGTAGGGTTTTTCATTTACTTATTAAGCGAGTATTTCATACCCTAAAGGCAGATCATTTCCACAAGAATCAGAGTACGTTTTGACTGTGAGGATGGATTTGAATGTGGGCTCCTGCAGTGGCTCCCTTAATCCCTGAATGAGCATAAACAAGGCAAGTGAGAAACCAGTGACTGTTCTGGTACCTTTACAAGCTGTTTTTCTCTCTGTGATGGTGGGTGCTGTCACCACCACAAGGTGACGGTCCAGTCCCTCCTACTTCCTTCCCTCCTCTCCACCCTCCCATTCCCCCCCTCTTTCCCCAGCATTCAGAGTCTGGCATTCAAATCAAAGGTTTGCTTTGAAGTTATAACCTAAAATGGGAAGTTGATAACTATTTTCCTCCCAGTGCTTTAGTGATGATGAATTGCTGATCACAAAAAGGAAATGACTTCTTTTTTTTTTTTTCTTTTTTCATTTACATGCAAGCAGTAAAAGTCAAGGCTCCACACTGCAAATATGTGCAAATTCATCCACTGGCTGTGTGTGCTACAGCAAATCCTATGGAGATAAGGAGCTAAATCAGCAGGGGTGCAGCAACATAAGCTCCAAAGCTAGACATACAATTTAATAGGCAACAAACTTAACAAAGGGCAAAGGGATTTTTAACAGGGAGGTGAAATATTCCAACCATTAAAAAACAGTAAATTGCTGTGATGGCCAGAGGTTTAACACCGCACCTCAATATAGTATGTAATGTGGGAAGAAATATAGAGGTTTGGCCAGGAATAAGTTTAGCTAATAATTTTTTTTTTCAAGCAAAGAGATGTTCTGAGGGATGGAGATTGTTGGTGTTTTTATGAACAGAATTAAGTAAAATAATATTGGGGGGGAGGAAGGGGAGGGCTTAGTAATTGGTGCTGAATGCTCAAGGTAATCATCCTGTTCATCATAAATGATGGTGTTTAACCATAAGCAAATTAGACCATGTCAATCTTCTAGGAGGCAATTAAAGCAATAGATTTTCTGTGGCCTGTTTTCACATGCATGGGGCCTGATTCAACTCCCACCTACCTCTCTTGGGCACAAGCGTACCTCTTGTCTTCGGCACAGCTGTGGCTGACTTTTACCACTATCAGTGGTAACTGGGTCAAGCCCATAATACAGGGCATAAATGTTCTTCAAAAGGAAAAAAAATTCTCTTCTAAACAGATACCAGTCCTTATTAAAACAACAGTTCCAGTAAAGAACTGATTCTGATCCAAATTCCTAACACTTAATGATGGAGAGAGTGGAAGGTATTTCAGTTTGCTGAGTGCTTGCAGTAATAGCAGTTGACTGGCCTTTTTTCCCCAGCCACCTGGATCTTCAGTTAGACGTATTAAGAGACTGCACGTACATTGCAAACTGGCCTTTTTCTTTCATTTTCTGCAGTTCATTTGTATCCAATCAGGTTGCATCAGGATTCATTGCATTTAATGGGAAATGCACTCTTCTGGATCAGATACCTGTTTTCAATTTGGAGAGTATCTGATTCCAATGGCAGAGGTGACAGGAATAAAGAGGAAAGAAGAAGCAAGTGCCTATACTATAGATTTCTGCCACGCTAACAGAGCTGCCAGTTTCTGAATCACTGGGGCCTTAGAATTTACTTATATTTTCCAAATTATGATGGTGAAAGAAGTGAAAAATTAACTATGTCTTTATTTGAGCTTATTTGAAAAATTAACTATTGTCTTTCTCTAAGAATGATAACTGTTTTTTTACATAAAAGTGCCCTTACCACAGTGTCTCCCCAGAGTCACAGCCTTCTAAGAAGCCCTCTATTCTGCAATGATGGTGTGCAGAAATATTCCTGACATACAGCCTAAGGCAGCATCAGGCTCACTACTGGTTAAAGTGGGATCAAGTTCAGCCTCGGTATCACCTACCATATCTTTAAAGTGTCACAGAGGGAGGAACAACGGACAATGTTGCTATGCCTCTGAAAACATTTTTTTTTTTTCAAAATCATGTCATGGAGACAGCATATTTTCTGTACAAAGCTTTGATGTAATTTGTATTAGGAAGAACACCTGCGCAGATTTATCTGTGGCAGAAATGTTGGTGTACCATTTTCCTAACAAGCAGAAAGAAAAATTGTATGGTATCACAGCATTAACGCTGTAGATCTCTGCTTCAGTTCAAAAACAGTCTGCCCAGATTTATTCCATCTATTTGAATTACGGAGAAGCTAGACCTGTGCAGATTACCATTTTCAACTTGCTTACAGGCATTTGGAAGATGTCAGTTCTTATATAGAAGTAAAACAATAAGGAAAATTTGGGATCAGCTTTGCCTCCCTTGTATCTCATCATTGCACACATCTGACATGCTTATCTTAAAGGTCTGACAGAAGTTACATTTGAAGAAGAGAACCAGGAGAGCAGGAAGGAAAGTAGTAATGTGAATGTGAAAGAGTAGGCCAAGAGGGGCGTCCTGTCAACCTCTAAATCTGCCCCAGATTGCTGTACACCCTGACAAAACACTTCATTGGACTTGGATGACCGTGGCATGCAACCAAGCTGAACACTAGACAAACCACCAAGGGGCCGCTTCTACCTTGCCAAGAAGATCATGCATATTCAGGGAGCTTTCCAAGTGGCATAGACCTGCTCCTCCCCACCTACCAAACAACAGCCCACGTATATTCCCTGAATACAGCACTTTCATTCATCTCATCAGGAAGTAACAGACACCTTCAAGGAGCCACAGCCTGAGCCCTGAGAAGTGGCCTATGCCCTTCCTCAGCCTGGGAAAGAAAACTCTCAACAGCTGGTGCCACTCCTGAGGGCAGCTGCCAGTGCGACGCTCGAACAGAGGGCCCTCTTCTGTCTGACCATCTGTCAGTCCAGTGCTGAGGAAATCTACCTTGTAGACCTCATTCTTGGCCAGCTGGCACCCAGTCTCGTAGCTCTGAGTTTACCCAGAAGCTAGCAAAAGCCACCTTCAGGGCTGCTGGAGGTAGCATCATAGAAGCGGTCTGTTCAAGACAGAGATGGATGGACATTTTTAAAATAAAGTTATATTTCATTAGAAAGCACCCTATAACTAAACCTGAGATGTTCTATGAAAACAGACCAAGTTTGGCCAAGCTTTGGGTGAACGGTCAGTGGGCTTGCAAGGAACTACAGTTGGGTGGGTTGCACTGGATGCTAGAGTCCACATTTCCAGCCTTACCTAAACATGTTTCCTAAACTCTGCACCTAAAGCCAGAGGAGTTACCTGGAGCCCAACAGCTCCAGGATCTGGATCCCTCAGTTTCCATGAGTGAGCCTGTAAGCCCTAAAAGGCTGCGGCCGCTGCTGAGGTTCATGGACCTGCAGCCCTGTGTCCCACACAGGCAATGGCAGTGCCACCGCTTCTGACACACTGGAAGCGGTTGGCCTCATTTTGCCTTGCAGGCAAAGGCTGGAGCCAGGGTGGCTGGGAGAAAGGCAAACCCAGCCATTGCCCGGGGTGGCAGGTTTCTACCAGCAGCAAAGTGACCGCGGCCACGCTGCCTGCTCTGCCTGTGCCAGACCCGCAGAAAGCTGAAGTTGCTGCTGGAGGGCGAGGTCAAAACCAGCAGCAGTTGCTCCCTGCCCGCCTGGCAGCAGCAGGAGGAGACGTGCCAGCCCTCTGTGGCCTCCCTTGGCTCCGCTTCCCAGCTTTGCTCTCCTTGCCTTCCCTTCCTGTAGCCGGAGCATCCCAGCTCCGACACTGCCACCCCGGGAGAGCACCACGCGATTTTGCGTGCGCTGCCATGAAGGCTGGCGTCAGCCCTGCCCACAACAAACTCCCCAGGAGAGCAGAGACCGTCGTAACCTCACCGCCATAGCTGGCAGTGCAAGGTGCACTTTCACCTTCGCCTGCCTCCTCGAACACAAATACCTGGCAGCACGTGTGTTTGCAAAAATCATACCAAAACAACACTCCTTCCCTGGGGAGACAATGAAGATACAAACAGCCTGTGACAGATGTTAGCTATGTTGCTGAAGGCTTTACTGAATGGCACTTGCAAACCAGGGGGATTGTCATGGTACAAAAACCTACGTAAAAGAGAAGAATTAATTGTTTCACCAGAAAATGCACAAAAAAAAGGGGGGGGGGGAGTAAACAGAGTTACGGTCTCAACATGTCCAGTTCAGCAGCATTTGTGAGCTGACACAGCTGAGAGAAGTGAGGAAGAAAGGCCTTTTTGTTAAGACACTGGAATCAGAGATTAAGGAGATCTAGATCTGAAGCACAGCTTAAATGGACCTTCCTGACTCTGCTTCAAGTTTCTTACATTTCCTTAGGCAAAGCATTTAATCTCTCTGTACTGGAATTCCTCGTTTGTAAAATAAGGGTAATACTTCCTTCCTCCGTCTTGTCTAATTAGTCAAGCAGGGCCAAAGCCATAAAAGAGCCTAGCTACCTAAAGTGAAATTTAAGTGACTGAATTAAAATATGGGTCCTCAGCATGTTCTCGCAGCTGCTGCCTAGAGCTGGAGACATCTGAAATCTGTATACGTATACATTAAGAAATGGCATGTACCTCCATGTTCTCACCTAGGCACTAGAATACTGAACCTTTGGGGCACCTGAATTCCCTTGTAGATTTAGTGTTTGTCTCTTTGAGGTTACTTGAGGCATTTGGGGATTTAGTGTAGTGACCATCATAACAGTTATAGCTTAGGAGACAGAAATATCTGACTTCCAGGAAACACACAGTTGAGTTGCAAACTTTTTTTGAGGAGCAAGCAGTTTGTCTCATAAGAAGAGATGTCAAAGTGAGAGGGTTTCGTGTAATTTAGTGCTGAATGAAAGATGCTGTATAACAAGGACTGTGTGATCACAAAGGCTTTGAAAGAGTAGGAGCATGCTTATCCTGTTTGACAGCATCACCCACAATGTGTCATTATAGATATTGATGATTATATAGCCATAATTAAAGTGTTGTGCTTAAATAGCTAAATGCAGAAAGAAGTGTCAGATCATTAACACAACTTTAAGTTAAATCATCTACTTTATGTCTGGTTGTGCAGCCCGCACATAAGAGCTGAGGCATATATTTGAGGTTCCTTGCTTAAAAGAAGAGTTACTATGTCTAATCATCAAAGCAGAGCTGCTTGCCAAGAGCATAAAAACCTAATGGATTTTGCAAGAAAATTATGTCACCTTCAAATCAATGTTGATAATACAGGTGGCATTTATAAAAGGTAAAGTCATTCATATTAACACAGTCTATCTCCAGCGACTGTCAAAAGAGATTATGAACCCACTGTCCAGAAAGACATTTTGCCAAAGTAGGGTTTTGTTAGAATAAGACAGGCTGACAAATCAGAGTGACTTTATTTTTTTCCTGACAATTTCTTCATTTGGACTTAAACAGTGACATATGGATGCCTTGTTTTGTGCAAATAATCAGGATCAGTCAGGCATCTACTGGTGTTATTCACATGCTTTTTCTTGTGATGCTCACAGGATCAGCATTGACTCCATGCATGAATGCAGGAATGGACTTTATAAAACTTGCAGGGAAAAAGCAGTTTTTCAACATAACATTTGCTATGAAGGATGAAAAAATAATTCTAGGAAAACATCATTCTCAACAAGTCTGCAAGTCCAGGTGACAGTATGGCTTAGCATAATAATAAAATTACCTAATAATGCTACTACATAAAGGTCACCTACTTCTGAAAAAAACATGGGATGGGAGAAGGTACAAAAATCTTGAGCAGAAAGGTACATATAACACTTATTTAAAAAAAAAATCAAGATAGAGCCTTGTAAATGCTTCACACTTGTAAAAAAAAAAAAAAAGAAAAATCAGTTTAACTATAGAAGTTTCATTGCTTTGTTTGGATAGACATGCATTTGTTTGAATGCTCCGTAATGCATTTCCTGAAACCTTTTTCTAAAATCTGAGATATTCTTACACAGAAAAGTGTAATGTATATCAAAAATTGTAAAAGACAACAGGTAAAGAATAACAACGAATAATGAAGTAGTGAATTGTTAACATCCTGCATTACACCACTGGACACAGAGAAAGACCCTGCCCGTGAAAATTATATGGTGCTCTTGCGATTTACAAATATGAATGATTTCATACTGGAGAATTAAGTACAGAAAACCAGCATAAATTGTGATCCTTTAGAAACATGAACATACATAATAAAATGAGACTGAATTATGAAATATATGATCTGATGGACACTAGGAAATACAACTCCAAACACAGAGGTAAAAGGCCTGGTGCTAATGACAGAGACTCACTGGTGAGCATGGGCAGTGAAGTTAGGCATGCACTTCAAGTACGAGCTGACATGAGAGAAATAAAACCAGCCCCCACAGTCAATGTGTTGCAGAGGCAGGGGAAATATTTTATGCATCAAGGTTGTATGAGAACCATCATCTGGAATATTGCATCACTACGGCAGATATACTGTGTATGGGAAAGGTGCCCAGAGGGATCAACGTAATTCAGGAAGGGCCTGAACTGAAAAAAATTTCACAATAAAACTCAGTCTGGCTAAACAATGGCAAAGACAGGATATTGTGACATTCTACCAACATTTGGGAAACAGAGATGAATTTTTTAGTATAACTAATCATTGACATTTAGCATAGCAAAATACATATAACCCTGAGTAAATGGAAGGAAATTAGGAGTGAAATTTTAAGAGGAATTTCAAGAAAAACTTCTTGACAGTGAAATACATTAGATTGTGGAGTAGTCTCCCTGGGGAAATAATGAAAGCAGTGTCACTTGGGACTTTTAAAATTACACTGAAAAAACCCCACAATAGAGTATCTAGTAGAGAGAACAGTCTTTGAATTGGCCTCAGGGAGTCAAACTGAATGACTTAATTGGTCTTCCCAGTCTCTAATTTCTGCAGGACAGATCATGCCCTCTGTGCTTTCCACACAAGGGAAAAACAAGCTCAGGCAGCCTCCAGTCGGGGTATTGAGTTTCCCGTTGCCTGTGCTGAGGTGGGAAGAGGGCTGAGCTCCCCAGCCTGGCCCTGGCTGCTCCGTCCTCCCATGCACCCACTAACCCCCACTTACTTCCCCTGCAATATCCCCACAGACCCCTGAGGAGCAGCAGTGGGCCCCGGATTAATTTATTTCAACGTGTGGCAGCCTCTCATCTGGGGGGATTTGTGGCAGGAAAATTTTTTTTTCCAAGAGACACTTCTGCCCCATGCTCTTAGAGTTAGAGGATTCTTCTATATCTGGACATTTGCTCTGGAGAAGTAATAAACAAATGTAGCTGTGACTCTTGGATCCTACCTTTCTGTCTAATTGATTAGAAGATCCTTCTCTTTGTCTGAGCCCAGCAGCTGATTTTCTTCACGCTGTCTCTTGGCATGACTTTTCTCATCGTTTGATCATCTAGAGAAAGGTTCAGCTCATGTTTCAAGTTTCTGCATTCCGTTTTTTCTCAACCAAAAGAGCAAAAAGAAAAAAGGAAATATGAAAAACACTGTCACTTAGACCAGTAAAGATATAACCGTGGAAATGTTTTTGTAGTGTAAAACTGGTAACCTCAATTCTCTGGTATAACGCGACTGTTTTCTATGATGTACCAGCATGGTAAGGGAGGTTCTGCGTGTGATTTGGGATTTGATGCAGGAGAAGAGGAAGTGTGACTGGAGCACAAGATACTCTTGATACTATATATGTATATAATAATTTGTTAAATTCAATCAATCTTAAGTTCATAGGCATAAATTCAAGCAGTCTTAAGTTGCACTGGATTTGTACTAAGGCCACAGACAGGGAAGTGGGATGACAGCCAGATGCAACTTTTGTCTCAGTTCATTTTGTATGCAGTGGCGATTCAGCAAACTAATAACAGCTAGCAAATTTTAAGTATGTGAGCATCCCTATCAAAATCATTCTGCCTCAGCAAGTGCTTAATTAGTCTTCATTTACAGAATGGAGACCAGCAGATCAACATAATCTGACCATTATGAAAAGTATTAGCGGTTCTTGTAAATGAGAAAGGCTGTCTGCTACTCAGAGGAATCTGTTTTTTTCAGACTGAGGACTATCAGATGAAACCAGCTAGCAGATGCACAGCAACCATGCTGTCAACCCGAGCTCCCCCATTTTACATAACAGGAGCTGAATCTTCTAACGAGACCCCCGCAACTGCAAGCCAGGCTCTTCTCCTTTTCAGTGTCCTTTGTGCCCTTTTTGCCGTCTCTTTTAGGTTTCTTCCTGCTCAGCTGTTACAGGTCTTATTCTGGGTCATCCCACTTCTCCTTTTACTGTAACACTGAAGTGTTTAGCACCTAGGTCTGGATGCCACAGGAGGAACAAGGTGCTGAGGTGCTGCAGGACTAACCATTAAGCTCTCAAGTCTGAACTTTGGGGATGTACTTCAAATACCAGTAAGGGAATGGACCTATTTGGCCCAGATTGCCCCTGGGTTGGACATGGCCTCTGACTTCGTGCATCTCATAGCAGGCACTTATCTACTACATACCAACTATTGGTTATCGTAGTGGAACAGGCTCTGCTGGTCTTCTGTAATGGTGTTTGAAACCAATGGGAGCCCTTTCCTCAGTTTCAATGGTCTCCTGAGGAAGTCCTATGTTAACAAACATGCTAAAAATGATGGGATCAAAGTATTGCTTGCAGTCAGGACATCTGGTTCAAATTTTATTTTATTTTTGTCATTTCAAACATGTTTTAAATGGTTCATTTATACCCAGTTTACTTTTTTCCCTTTCCTACCCCTTTCTCATGCTGAAGGACATTGATGCAGTAAAGTGCTTGAACTGACTGCTGAGTTTATGGACACGGATAGTAATGCTACCTGGCTTTTATGGGCTTTTTTTTAGGTGCATAACACTGTCCAAAGGAGGCAAGTGCTGCTTGCCCTGTTTTATAGGTGGGGAATCGTGGTACTTGCACTGTGGAATGACGGAGCTGGGAAGAGAACCAAGGCCCCCGGCAGGTATATTGCATTTCCAGTGATTTCGGTGAGCATATTCGGTGAGCTTGTAGTTAAGCAAAAGCTTTACCACTTCCCTTGATCTGAAGCAATCCCCCTTCCTCCTTCCCTCCCTCCGAAAGCCCAAATCAGAAATACTCCCCCCGGATCGTCTGCTGAAACTAGACTGAAAAAAAAATAAATTCATTAAAAAAGGCATGAATGAGCATGTGAAAGGTGCTGTGGACTATTAGCAGAGCGCATCTTTGTGGGCCTAAAAAGCCCATGATAATGAGCTCCTCCATCGGGGGTGGAGGGAGGCACACATGCAAAGGAGGGTCTTGGGCTTTGCGTTTCATTAAAGAAAGGTTTCAGCCTTCTTCCTTGGAAAAAAACAGCTTTGAAAATGGAAAGCGACGCAAACTGATCATTATGGTTGAAAGCGCCATCATTAAAAAATCTCTTGTCATTCACAGGCTCCTGACAGCTGGTCGCTGGGGCCTGAATAAACACAGCCAGCGCCGTGTGGATTTTGGGGAAGACGCTCCATGTTTCCCTAGCTGCGGGGGGGCTGTGCCTCCGGGCCACCTTGGGGCCCCCAGGCTACCTTCCAGCTGGCCACCGCCGGGGGAAGCAGCCCCTGCGGCCAGCAGGACACCCTCCCGGGACAATGCCCTGTTGAAGGGTTTAGGACGCCGTGAATACCCACCAGCCTGCTTTGTCCCGCTCCCCTTCTCCGCCTCCTTCTACCCTCTCTGCCCTCTCCCAACCTCTCCCTTTTCTCTGACAGAGTATTTCCCAATCCGAAAGTCTTTTGCTGCAGTCGGTCCACTTATCCTGTCATCACGCCTGGCTGAGCCCGCTGTCCCAGCAGCGGCCTCCCCCATGGAGACCGAGGGGAGATGCTAAGCTTTATTCACTGCGGCACAAAATAAGCCCGGTGGCCTCCCAGCCGCACGGGAAATAGCAACACCCACATGCTTAAGAGGCTCTTAAAACCAGAATGGAGGCCCATCTCCTGTAACCCACCTGTTTCTGGGGTAGGTTTCTGGGCAGGAGCACCTATGTGTCCTTTTGTGTGTCGCTGGCTTGTCTCCAAAGCAATTTTAACTCTCCCATCACCTATGTAACCCTATCTATTCCCTGCCAAGCCAGACCGTGTGTCACTGTGATTCCAAGGCGTCTGCAGACACTTAAATTACCAACAAAGTAAATACTGCAAATATTTTGCAGAGAAAAAGGGGAAGGGAAGGGAAGGAGAAAGAGGAGAGGGAGTGAAACTGGAATGGAAATCAGCATTGGACTGGTTTTCCTTGCACGTTGCTTGCTAGTAAGCAGAGAAGCTGGAAGTCAGGAAGGGGAGGGAGAAGGGGGGGGAAACAGGAAAAATGAAGCAGGGAGGAAGCCAGTCCTACAGGCAACAGCAAATGGAGCCCATAAACAAACATCTGCTTTGAGACGTCTAAGGAGAGAGCGAGGCTTTGTGCAGTTTGGAAAAAAGAGGCTGTCTTCTATGTATTTAATGTTTTAGGCACACTGGGTCTGAGAAAAGTTACTGAGCATTTAATGCTTTATGGAAACAGCTGAAGACAGGAGTTGTAACTGCTGAGCTTTTGCATCCTTTAAAAAAAAAAAAAAAGGTTAAAGGCTCCAGTTTCTCTTTAAATTGTTTTTCCAAATAGTGTTTGCAGTCATTCAGGAGTAAATGCATACTTCCCAGGGTGTAAAATAGATTTTTCTGGAAATTTCTACGTGGCAAGAGTCACTATCCAGTGGGCTTACTGCTACTGTGAAAGGACTGTCAAGATGACATATCAGTGACACTAATGTGACACTGTTAGCATGCAGAATAGAAACAGAGAGGCAGGTTTACACTGCAAGGTTACAACAACCCCTACCTCCCATTAAAAGACTGTGGATTATTGCAAGTTTGAAACAAGGGAAACCGAGGCTGGGTGCTGGGCACAAGCTGCTCCGCAAATTCTGTTCTCATGCTGCTTTCATGCCTTATAAAATTACAACCTCTCTTAAATGGTTCCTCTTTTCTTTTTCTTCTTCTTCCTTAATAATTGTACAGAGGTTGGTGATTTAGAGTTGTTCTGGTTAATATTCATACCACAAAATTAAATCAGACTTCCTCACAGCACATTCTTAATTTTAAAAGTTCCTTCCCATTTAGAATATTTCTTTTGATCTAAGAGAGATGAACTGTAATTAAAATGAAATATTTCATTATTTATTTAGCATTTTATAATGGCAGGAGCATAATCGCTGCTTTCAGTGTCACCCTGAGTTTCTTTCACAGTAGCAGACTCTGAGCAAACCCACAGTACTTTGCAATCTTCATCATGGGTGGAAGGATGGAAGAAAGGACATGGAGGCCAAGAGAGGTGGAGGACTGTGCACAGGATGGGTTACAGGTGACCAGCCATGCTGAGATGGGAATCTGGAGGCGAAATCTTAGATTCCTGAATAGAGGAAGTTTTGCTGATGGCGTCAGTGAAGCTTAGTTGGGGCCACGGCCTCCCACACCCAAGTCAGCAAATATCTGATCCATGCAAGTGCACTCCTCCTCAGACCAGGATATTTCTCAGGAGAGTCATCATTCTACAATGGGAAAGAAGTTGCCATTTATTCTGAACATTAAAGAACATTAACTGATTTTCAAGCATTTACACTGCTTGCTTATTATGTGTATTTAAAAAGAAATGCACACTTCTCTTGGAATAATAAACTGCAGAGAAATACTTTGATTGTTCTTAGATTGTGCAGAAACTTGTCTTCTAGAAATTCAATTTGCAGGCTAAGTCTGACTCAACAGAACCTATTTACAACAGCATACAACTCAAGTCACAAAATAGTGCCAGAATTAAATTTAAACAATCAGTTCTAAAAATAAATGTTGGCTGATCGATCAAATTCGTTACTAAATTTATGCATGACAGTTCTGCGCAATAGGACTGGGGATCACCCCAGCAATTTCCAGTATGGAAAGGAAAAAGCACTTGTGATAATGTTAAGCTGTATTTTCCTACAAGCTTGGTGTTTTTTACCTCTCAGGACTTGCTCACACTGCAGTTTTATGTAAGTAACCATAACTGGTGGCACTATAGAACCATCACGTAACTTGCATTTTCAAAGTCAGTAACATATACACAGACAAGGCAAGTCCTATGATTCTGCCCAGAAGCAATGTGGGCAGAGCAAAAAAACACCCAGCAGAGGAAAAAAAGCTCAGCACCTGCAAAACGAGGAGCATATGTTACAATGCACAATGAGGACTGTATTTAAGAAAAATGAGAACAGTCCCCTTTAAAAAAAACAAAACCACACTGGTTTTGCAGTCTCCCATTGAGCCACAGACACATTTTGCTTTCTGGTAGCAGATTAGAGAGTTTTGGGGCCATGGGATCAGTATCCGCTGATACAGTAAAATGTATAGCCCTAAAAAGTGAAAATACTTCCAAATTTTGCCTCAGTAGCAACGTATGTAAAACCAACTATAACCAGTTCTCCAGTTACTCTGCCATAAGCACTCTATGACTACTTCATCTTGTTCCTTTTTACTTGTCCACTGGTAATAACCAAGATGTAGGCTTTCTCTCTTTTGTCGTGAGTTTCCCAATTTGTGTGGAAATCACTGAGGAACTCAAACCCAGTGTTCATTTCTCAGGACTCTTACTGCTACTCATAAACTAGCAAGTAATGTTACAGCTTTAGGGAGGGCCTGCTGAAGCCAATTACAGACTACTCACTGAGCTGACTTAACACTCAAATACTGCGTAAAACCTAGGCTCTTCTTCCACAGCGGTGATGCTTCCCCTGAGAATGCAGAATTTTTGATTGGTGAATGTTTTTATGGCCTTGAACGTAAAGATGGTGTGGGAGTAACGTTGCTGTTGAAGTCATCCTAACATCCCAGTAAACGTGTGAACGGCCACTACTGACTTTTTTCCCTAATCCCACAGCATTGCTCGGGTGAAGTGCTGCAGCTTTTCACCAGCTTTGCATTGCTCACGCCTGTCCCACTGCTGCATGGGGAGACCAGACCTCTGCTGCAGGCACACAGCTCATCGGCTTCCCCGCACCGCATTTCTCCTCACGCTGGATTTCACCCTGGGTGCAGCACACGTCATACATCCAGCTTAAAAAGGGGAGTTGGGGGGGGTGCCTGCCACTCAAATAGAAGGAGGAAAGGGAAATTAAAACTTCTTGTGATCTGCCGACTCCAGTGGGCTGCTTTGTTACTGCCTGCCAGGAGAAGCCCTGCGCTCAGAGACTTGCAGTTGCGGGGGGGGGGATGCCTGGCAGGACCCCCACAGCGCTGCTCGTCCAGCTGCCAGCGACTCCAGAAGAGCAGAATCGTTCCTCAAAGACCATTCCTGCTGCTGACCTCTGATAAAACACTTACAGCCTGGCAAGAATATTGCACTATTAAAGCATGACTACTGGAGGCTTTTTGCAAGGGAGGGAACACAGAGGCTTGCTCTCTTTAGCCAGTGTGCAGAAGTTTGCTGGTGCCACCATCTCAGTCACAGGGCAGAGGCAACAGCAGCCACCACTTGATCTGCGCTCACACCAAGCTCAGCTGCGCCAGCCTGCACAGCTTAGCGCTCAGAGGGAATATTTTCTGAGGCACAGCATTCACCAAGAGGACACATGAGCCTTGAAAGACGTAAAAATAAAACAAAGTCCCTAGGTGCCTGGGAATTCAGTGGCTCTCACCAAAACAAACAAACAAACAAACAAACAAACCAACCTGTCATAATTTCAGCTGGACCTTAGGGGAAAAAAAAAACCAAGCAAACCGCCCCCCCCCCAAACCCAAACAAACAAAACCCCCAACAACAAGGAGAAAAGGCAAAAAGAATGCCTCAGCGGCAAACAGCCAATTTGGGACTACAGCAAAGTTGCTAATTTTGGACGCACTGCCCTTTGCTGCTGTTGTACAACAATTATTCACGCAGGTCTGGGGCTTGCCCTAGCTCATGATACATCTGTATTTAATTATACCTGAAGTGGAGATGTGGGTTAACTTGGTAGACACAAAGAAAGTCATTTTTGTTTCAGCTCTGCAGGCCTGTGAGAACATGTGTGAGTGTGATGGATGGCAGTGGGAGTGCCCGCGTGCACACGCCGGCTGTCTGAAGATGGGGGTCTGGAATTAGGTCCTTTCTGCCAGGGTTTCCGTCCTGCCCATTTCTGTGATAACTGCATGCGAGCTCTGCAGCTGGTAATGCAGCAGAAGCACTGCCTGCCACACCTCGGAGCATCTGTGCACCAGCCAGCCAGGAGGGAATGCTGACAGCGCCTGAGCATCCTGACAAGTCATCTAAACCTGCTCATGACATCGTGCTGAAGGCAAGGTGGTAAAAACACCAGCCAGTGACCATCAGTGTCCAGCCAACACCAAGTCACTTCTTTCTGCCAGGAGTGAAGCTAAACTGCTGAGCGTTAGCTTCTGCCTTTGTAAGAAGGAGGTGGTATGAGAAGTACCATGAAGCTTAGTGAATGTAAAGCACTTCATAGCACAGAGAAAAATCCTCCTATCTAAAACTCACTTGTCAAATGTCAGGCTGTCAGTGTCAGTCAAGCGTATGCCACCTTTCTTCTGCTACTCAGCCGCATTACAGCCTCCTGTGCATTAGCTGACAGTGACATGACATTTCTCTGACTTCAGGTACAGCCTGGTGTATGGACAGTAGGGGAAGAAGCAGCCCTGATGCTGGATGGCATATGGCATACATAAACTGGTTCACCTTGGGATGCATCCTTCATGAAACGCCCTGTGTTTCCCCCCAAAATAAATTAGTCACTTCCTATACAGTGTGCTAGACTTCCCCATTACATCCCCTGAAACACTCAGGTTAACTGAGAGGTTGCTAATCACCAACACAACAACTGCCTTGCCATCCAGCTAGGAGGCATAGTAAAACTTCAAATCCTTGCTGTGGTATGGAGGCAGCTCCAGAGGGAAGTCATCTGCTCCATCACTGGCTCTTACTGAAACAGTGGAGAAGCCACTCAGTGAGACCTCTGTGAAAGTAGTCCCAGAAACAGCTTTCAAGTGCCAGTCACAGGTACCAGAGGTGGAGGCAGCATTGCCTTGCCCCTAAGGACAGTCACCTGGCACATACCTCTTCCATGCAGGCCACACAGAAGTTCTCCACGGAAGTAATTTTGGTGGTGTGTGTAGGGGCTGCAGCTGACCAGAGACTGCATTAATGTCACTTGCCAGAGAATTTTGTAGCATCCTAGGCCATCTAGTACATCCCTGCCCTAAGGAAGGATTGATGGTATCTCTTTTTACTCTTGATCAATGTTTGTCTAATGTGTCCTCAAAATTCTCCAATGCTGGCAACCTTCTGCGGGCAATCTAGACCAGTGGTACCCTGTCCCTGCTGCTAGAAAATATTTTTAATCTCTTTGCTGATCTTTTGCTGCTGTCATTTAAGACTCTGAATTATTGTCCCCTTCCCTCTCCTATCCTATCCTATCCCTCTTTGCTGCAGCCTTTTACTTGTCTGGAGGCTGTTTTCATGCTATTCCTCCAATTTTCTCTTTAGGCTGACTAACTCCAACTTGCTCAATTTTTATTCACAGGTCATGTTTTCTAGACTACTGAATAATTTGGGCTCTGCTCAATTGACCCACAGCTTTCTTGAAGGAGCAGAGATCTCGGCTGAGGCTGTAGGAGAGCTGAGCAGAGTAAGAAGGATTGCTTCATGTGTTCCGTAGGCAAGACTTCGCTACTTGCCTTATCATGACTTTTTTCTTTTTCACAACAACATCTCAGCACAATCTGGTTAGAGACATGACAACTCCAGATGCCTTCTGCAGAACAGCTACCCAGCCAGCCGCTCCTCACCCTGTACTGGTGTGGCTGGCTATTCCTGTCTGAGGGTGGGATCCTCGACGCAGGAAATCATGGCCCAGGACACTTGCCAAAGCAAAGCAGGATGCACGCTATACTCATTTGTATATCATTATCTAGAATGGGTTGTTTCACAGACACATTTAATTCTGAGCTCTGGGAATGATCCAAAGGCTTGGCTGGTTTTGGCTTGTGTGTCAAAGCGATCTTTTTCATCTGTGTTCTAGCAGGAACTACCTTGAATGGTGCTTTTGAAAGGGCTGGTTCTCTGTAAAGTTATATTGAAAATTATGCACTTTTGTACTTGGATCTGTTAATGAGACTGCATAGATTTTACCAGTGGGATCAAAGAAAGTAAAATAGTCTGTAGATTCTGTCAAGAAGAAATAGTCAGCTAGAAAGTCAACATTTTCTTGCAGTAAAATAAAGAAAATATCAGTTTCCTGAAAACTCTGCCAGTAAGTTTTCTTTACTTAAAAAAAAACCTGCTGTGGATATGTTGAATAACAGATTCCTGCTCCTTTGAGTAGGCACGGGAACATGCTTAAGATCCCTTTCCATAGCATCTTCCAGTTGTTAATATTTCTGGATCTGGTGAGACAGGGAGAAAGGGAGACAAAGAGATGATTTTGGGGAGGTTCCATTGCAATGGCTTCATTCACCATTTGTATCTTCTGCTTTTAATAAGAAAATTCATTGCCTCAGGATAATAGAAAGAATGCTGGTATAAAGGTTACTACAGCAGAAAAAATGGAAAATAAAAGAATGAAAGGGATCTACTTTTTTTTCCCCCCTCTTTTTGTTGCCGGGAGCTGCTCTATTTTATCAGTAGGGGAAAAAAAAAAGGCATCAGTAGCTTTTTCTTACCATGGCTTTGATAACACTGGAACAGGATAATGGGAAACTCTGACCTTTGACTGAGAGCAGGATTGTCATAAAAAGCATGAAAAAACAATACTCATATGACATACTGTCTCAACCTTTCAGCCCTGAGACAGGTTTCCTCTCCTCCCTTCTATCTCAGGTCCAAAGCCCATTTCCCAGAGCATCAAATGCAGCATGAAAGGCCTTTGCCCCAGAGGACAGAAGCCCCAGTTGGTACAGGCCATAATGAAGCACCGTGTGTAGCATCGCTCTCTGTTTTGTCTCGGGGTGGTCAAAGACTGCTAAGGACAGGGGGGACCTGGGGGTAACCACATGCTACTCATTCTTACTTGGGCAGGTGGAAAGAGGTAGCTGTCTTGCTGTTGGGATGCGTCTCTCCAGCAAGCATGTCCCGTTGTAGCTACGATAGGTTTTCCACTCGCTCTACAAGTAGTGAGTGTGGTTTTTTTAAGAGAGGTCCTTTTCTTCCTCACAGACAGAGGGGCTGGGGAGAGAGAGGACATTACATCCTTCCTGTTCTTCCTGTGTGGATTTTTTTTTTTGTTCCATGGGTTATAGTAAATTTGTAGTTATTTCCCACGTGAGTAATACCTGGATAAGTTATGGCTTACATAGGCTTGACACTTGAAATGAAAAGCAGATTGCTGTGTGGATTTGAATTATCTTCCAATATTTCATGATATATATTCCATCTTCATGGGTTAGTATTGTTATATATTTCATAGTTATGATTTCCATGGTATCAAACTTCTCGTTATCTGCCAGTGCTATCCAGCTATAAATGCCAAAATTCTTCAGCAGCCAGTGTGTCCTTTTTCAGACTTATAGTTCTGTGTTCTGTGGATATTCAGCATTTAATGGTGCTGAATAAAACAGAACTGCCATCACGCTCTAACAGAAACCCCAGCTAGGCTATTGACAGTGTAAGTTTCATTTAATTCCTTGATCCAACAGCCATTTCTAGATGTTTCCTGAGCAATGCAATAAACACAAAATGCAGTGCTCAAATTGAATATTTAAAAGTCAATCAGGCTTGAAATTTAATTTTATCTAATTGGTTTCTACATTCACACACAACTGAATGACATTTAGAAAAATCCAACCGTCCTATATAATTTCATGTTTACTCCAATCACAAGATGGATTTTTTCTTTAACTTCTTTTAATCTCATTTTAATGCTTTAGCTAATTGACTACCCCCTCTGCCACAGGTTTAATATAGTGTTTTGGAATCCATCTTTGTTCTAGTGATACACAGTGCTACCAAAGCAATCTCAAATCTTATTTAGGTCCCAGTGGTGGGTGCCTAAAGGAAAATCATATATACTTTTGTGGATCACATTTTGCAAGGTGGGGAAGGGGACTGGTAATTCTGTGACATTTACAGATAAGTGTTGAGTGAGGAATTACACACAAGACTGTTAAGTTTCATTGGTCCTATAGAAAATCAAGGGCTGGTACTTCATGTTCTTTAATTTCCTTTACAGTTTCCTTGTTAATTAATTATATACACTGAGAGACACATCAGTCCCATTTATAGCCACTGGGTAGCATTCCTGCAGATCTCCAAGATTCTCCTCCAAAAAAGGAGCTGTGCCACAAGCTAAGTCAGTGATGCAGCCTTGTGCAAAATAATGGGTACAGTGCTTGTCACCTCAACACAAACAAAAACTTTAGAAGGGCTTCTGAAAAGCACAAGGGAAATTATAAAGGGGTGGCAGATAACATATAGGGTAAGTTTGCAAAGAAAATTCTCTTGACCGTAAGAAAGAGACCACTGTGATAAACAAGTTTAAAAATAAATGCACAATCGAACGACACAGATTAAGAACTCCCATTACATCTGTCATAACACCAAATTCCAGAGGACCTTCGGGGATGGAAACCTGAAATCCCAAAAAGATGCTGCGGGACTCATTGCCACAGGAGCCTCACCTACAAGGCACACGGCAGGGCCGCAGGGAGCAGCTCTGTGCGAGGGCTTCCACCTGGGGGAGGTCAGAGTGGCCAGACACGGTGCTTTGCTCTCCTCATCACAGCCCGTTTGGAGCTACCAGGGGGCTCTGCACAACGCCACCGTGCTCTGCACAGCCACAACCAAGGTCGACCAACATCATGGTGTCTTTTAATGAGGAGTAAAGCACTCCTATAGATAAGAAGACTATCCATAGCTACATTAGTTAAAGCTTCAAATGTGCATCAGAAGGTATATAAAAAGCCAGGGTGTGGTGTCCTTCTCTAACTGCTGGAGAAGACATTTATAGCAAGACATTTATTTGGAGAGGACATTTATAGGGCGACTGCTGCCCACTGGAAAAGGCTGAGCCAGAGGTTTCTTGCTTCTTCCCCACAACAACTAAGGTCAGTCATTTCTGCAAACAGGATACTAGACAAAGCAAACAGCAGTTTGGATCCCATACCTCAGTTGTTCTGTCCCTTAAAGCATTACCAATCTTTGTGGATGTCTTACATGATATCATTCTAATTTCAGGCAAGATCCCACCTCAGTGGGTACCTGCTTTTCATTTCACGTAGGAAAAGCTGAGGAGCTGGCAGCATGGAAGTATTTTATTTTTATTTGAGCATTATTTTTCTTGATTTCCCTTTCCTTCATACTAACAGCTATACAAAAGAGATGAATACCTGCTGAAAACATACCTAGGGCACAAATGCTGTTGAATTTAAATATTATTTTTTGGCATATAACATCAGAGCAGATATTTAGTTTACCCCTAAACTTAGCAAGAGCTATTATCTCACTGTGATGTGTGAAGCTTTATACATTTAACTCCCAATACAATGAGGTGAAAATACAGCCCTCTGTTCCTGGAAGCTTTGCCAATTTGTCATATTTTACGAAGATGCACAGTGCCTCTTTCTTTAACAATTAACTTACGGATAGCAAAGTGATAGCTATGCACAAACTACTTACAGAGTACCTGAAAACTGAGTATGTTTATAAAACCTGTATAATATTTGCACTCAGAATTTTAAAATTCACTCCAGTAGTGACTAACTCATGCCTGGTCGGCTTGTGATGAACTAGGACACAGTCAATCCAAACAGCACTTCAGATTTTTCTTGTGTTGTCTTCACTTTCTGCAAAATGTATGCTTTCATTTTTCTAAAGTTTAAGGTTTTTAAACCGTAAGATTGCCAAGACAACCCTCAGAGAGCTAAGAGAGGCAGTGGTGTTTGACAGAGTCAGCAGACAGTCGGGAGCAATACTTTCTGGAGAAGTGTGAACAACTTCATTTGTCTCAGAAGAGCATTGGCTCTGACACCTAATGATGACAATTTAAATATCACCATTAACTGTTCCAGGCTAAGTAATTTGAAAAGAAGCATCCGACTTTGCCTTTAATCCAGTGTTGATGCTTATAATAAAGATTAGAGATGGCAAATACCTAGTGCGTCATCTTTTCCATTTCCTGAAAGGCCAGCCTAGGTGGTTTCCTAATGCAGTTACACCTCAAATGTTGCCACATCTAGTTTTAATTCAAAGCCTTCTCTTCCACACGTTCTCCCACTAGCACAACTCCTGCCAGGAAAAAAAAAAAAAAAAAAAAAAGCTAAATCTGCTGGAGGATTTCAAACTTATGCTGGGACAGCGGTAGCACTTTGAGTTCGACAGGTGCAGGCTGCACCTCCTCTTTTTGGGACAGATCCAGCCCACCCAGGATGGGGCTTTGGGATGGGAGATGCTGCCATTAAGGGAAGGAAGAGGAACAGTATGGCCCTAAACACAGATGGCTCTTGTCTGGGTGCTTTGCGTGATTACCCTAAGCATAAGTAGCGTGAAGGAAAAGACCCGCCAGACCCCCAAGGTAGTGGTGTGCAGAGAGCACTTCCCTCACCTCCCCTGGCTGCTGTAATGCAGTCCTGCCTCTCTGGGGCATGGTGCGTATCAAATATCCAGTCGAGGTACAGCAGCATTTGATGTACTTTGAAATCCAGCCCAGAGTCAGTCTCTCAGAAACCTGATATGCTTTTAAACTCCTCGGGTCTCCCATTAGTAAACTCAAGAGATATAAGTAATGACTTTCCTTAATCAATTAGCTTGTCTGGAGAATGTTTAAGTCTACACCTGCACTATGCGTTGAACCCATGATCCGCTGGCTTATTTAAAACTGTCTTTTAGTTGTTTAAAAAAAAATGCTTTTGGTGTGTTCGGCTGCCAGATCCTGGGGGTAAAATGGTTTTCTTGACACCGCTTCTGTGTTGTCTCACATCTGCATATCTGTCTCTCTAACACCTAATAAAGTAAAAACCTTGCCTCGGCTTCTCATGTGTAATTCCAAATGTCAGTCAATTACGGCTCTGGCTGTTTGAGCATCTGCACTTGGGTGGATATTGCTCTTTGGCTTATTGACTCCATGCCTTGAGTCTAGCCTGAAAGAACAGAAGCACAGTTTTCAGGCAGTGAAATTTTCTACAGCCTCTGAGGAATAAGGACCCACATTTGATTTGGACATGGATAATTTAGAAGGAAAGGTAATTCTGAGAAAACGTAAGAGCAGCTTTATGCTTTCAGTCAAACTCCACTAGGGCATTCCATGCATTTATGAGGGTTTTTTCACTAATGCTTGTCAGTAAAAAGTCCAGATTCTGAACTTTTTGTGGGTGCTATTTGTGGGTCCTGTGTCCATTTTCTTAGAGGGAATGGACAACACAGCCTTCCATGGAGGGACCCCCTCTTTTTCCCTTTTGAGAGAGCTGTGATCTGCAGCCAGTCTTGGCTGACCTGGCAAAATCAAAGCTGTTCAGTGACAGAAATCTCCAGTGTGCTTTTAGGCTGAAAAGTGTGCTCCCAAGGCAAGGAGCATGCTGAGGGAAAGCAACCCCCATCTCCTGATGCCATCACCACAATGCAGGACCACATGCAGCTGCTTCTTTTGGAAAAAGCAATGTCAAAAGCAGCCTGACCATTCTGCAGCATGACACAAGACACCACGTGGATTGCAAACTCTAGCTAAGCCTCCACCATATGGTTTGAGAAAATTAACTACATACCTTACACATGCTAAGAAATTAAGCAGAAGCTCAAACTCTTTATTACCTGTTCTCCTATGTTGTAAGGGTGAAAACCTTTATTTCTAATTTCTTTAATTTACACTAGTATGTCTGTTTATAAGGGAAGACAGGAAAGAGGAACAATACCTTTAGTAGTGGGACTAAACACAGCTATCATTCATTTTCATTGGATTAATTTCATTGGGGTTAATTTTGTTTAAGAGTGTCTAGATAAAGCACTGATAAATAAAAGGGAGGACTGATTTAATCATCAGGAAATCATTGAGCAAAATAAGAATAAATTAAGAACATATAATAAGAGATCAGAAGATACAAGGGTTAAACTGGAAGGTGCTGTGAGCCCTTAAATTGCTATACCTTTTCTCAGCTGAGTCAAAAAACATATATTATTTGCTTGAGTGATTTCATCTGACTAGGCCTAGGATGAGAATGGCCATTTAGATCCTATGAGCATTTCTAGCCTATAGATACGAGTGCCCTTCATCAGAGAGATCAATCAACTGTAATGATGACTCTGCAGCATTGGAGAGTCTTCCTTCTCTGTTAACTAGACTCCCCTTTACAGTTCATCCTGTATAAAGTGAAAGCACAATTATTCCTCCTAGAGACAACCTCTTAATTGGACCTAATTACCTGTTGTATTAATTTGACAATAGAGCCTGTTTGCTCAAAGATTTATTTTCAGTTATGACCTCGGGTTAGTAGAATTGTGATACAATCAGCAATATATATGCTATGTATATATTGCCCAGCTTAGTCTTTTTAATAAAATCCATTAAAAGTACACAGAATAGGTTTTTTCCATTAAGCAGCAGCATGGCTCATGAACTTTGAAGGCACAAATATCCTTAGGTTAGAAATCTTCAAGGTATCGGAGTCTGCTTCCAAATTAATATCAAGGTCCTTCACAGGATGTTAAAGCCATTCATGACACAGCTATCACTCAGCCATTTGATGGGTTATGGATCTGGGAAACTAATATAGTGCTTTGCAAGAGAATCCTCAAGGTTTAATATGATTTTTTTTCTTCTTCCTTAATACAAACAAATCAGAAGGACTCAGATTCACTTACTTAATTTTGATATACAAACAATCTGGGGAAAAGCATTGGGAAGAAAAAAAAGACATATGAGAAAAAATCATGGGTCTGAGTTTAAAATTATAGCAGCCCTCAAAGACCAAACTATTAGTAAATTTATTTCTCCATACTGGAAGGGAGACGAAGGAAGAGTCAAGACATTTGGAACCCATTAAAACCAAAGTACCATTTTGTTATAAAGAAGAGTGAAGAAAATCCATCCACAGAGTGTAACTGTTGGCATACCATCTGGGGTGTCCTGAGGGCCATTTGGAATAACAATATGGATATTTCAGGAGCACCTAAGGTTTACAGTGAACTCTAGGATGCACTCCTGAGTGACCTGTACTGCTCATTGCTCCTATTTGGCATGTCACAAGTCTGCCAACATATTTCTCACAATTGTGGTATGGCCCTTGCTGTTACTCTCCCAACATGTGCATGATGGAATGAAAATTTTCCAGTAACAGCAATCTTGTGATCTCCACAGTGAATGCTGGATGGGTCGATAGCAAAGGTGAACATGCTGTGCATCCTGAATGCTGCTGTGATACCCCTGTAGCTTAATTGCAGTATGGTCTTCACCACGAAAGCAGAGAGCTTGTGCAATCTGCTAAGCAATCACCCTGTGCGTTTCTGGCAGTCTTTCTGAAGTCTGATGGATTTGTAAGGAATAACTATGCAGGTGATGTCTGAGAGCACAGAGATTTCACACAGTTTTGAGAGGGACAGTTTCAGAAGGGCAAGGTAGGCATTTAGGGCTGGAACAAGAATGACACTGCCAGTTGAAGCAGGTTTTGTTAGACAAGAGGCCTACCCTCTGGAGCTTCCCAACAGCTAAGATCCTCCTGTGCTGTAGCAGAAGATTGTTCTTGCGGTTAGTCCATAAGAAAATGGTATTTTAGGGTTACAGAATGAGAAGGAAGGTCAAAATGGAAGAGGCACTTTAAGAAACCAGTTTATCCAGATCCCTGCTGAGTTCCTTCTTAGGTTGTTCTCTGCTCTTCCAGCTTTGAGCAATGGTTTGGAGGAAGGGGGGAGTGGTGGGGAATAAAGGGGCTGACAAGAGAAGTACAGTGTAAAGGAGTTGATTGATGAGAGAAAAAAACAAGAGGATATACCAGAAAGTTCAGATATGGTTTGAATTTGGGGTTTGCTAATTATAATTTTGTGAATTATTTCCTTTACACTGTATTGAAATCCTAGTATGTTTCTCTGTTACCTGATCTTCCACCTCTTTCTCCACTTCACCCTCATATTTTTGCACCTTTTTGATCTACTTTGACCTGTAGTATAAACTACTAGCTTCACAAACTACCATTCACATAATTTCATGATGCACATTGTGACTGGGGATCCCTTAGAAAATTGCAAGAGATCTGCTTTATTCCAACTCCAGATCAAGCAGCCAGTGGTTAACAACACAGAGGAGCTTCACAGCTTTCTAGCCAGTCTTTGCATCTCAGAAGTTCAACCCCTACTGACTCAACCCTCTATAATATACAATATGTATTGTATGCGATATGTAGTGCAATAGAGAACTGATAATTATTGATGATAATAATAAGCTCCTGGAATGAATATTTAAAGTACCAGCTTTACTGCAATTCCATTTTGGCTAGAGTAAGTCTGAGTGCTGTAGGAGAAGGTGGTCCCTACTAGTTAGAAAAAAATGAAGAGGTCATGTAGCTATCTGCTATCTGTGTGAATGGCTTGAGATTCAAAGAGTAGATTGTCACAATCCCTTACACCTAGTCCTTCATTTTTATCATTGCACCCTACATGTTCAGAGGCAACGCGTTCATAGGGATAGTTAAGAACAGAAACAGGATCAAAAGACAGTGTCAGCAACCGAAAGAGGTAAAAACAGTATCCACAACTGCAATACAAACCTATCTGGAAGTATATGTTCGACTTTTTTCCTCTATCTGCAATAATCCAGAAGGATGGTAATGTAGGAAAGGAGTTTCAGTATTTGATATGAAGAAGCATATGAAGCCAGCTGTGGGTATTATGGCTCAGTAGTTTGTATTATCCCCAGTCCACTCCTCCATGAAGACATTACTCCCAATTAAGTCACAGACTCATTCCTTGGATTTGGCCATAATTCAAAGCACTCTTGTGCTTTCATGTGCAGACACAGTTTGCATGATCAATGGCTTTTCTGCATGTCTGATGTTGGCCCATTGATTCATTTTTTGGCTCACATGCATATTGTTTCACACTGGCCTATCATGCTGTGCAGTGAATAATGGTGGGAAGCAACATAACAAATGTAACACAATGCAATGACCAAAAAAAGACAAGTAATTTTCTGATCAATAAGTCAATCCATTTGGTGACATAGAAGGGATCAGTTTGGAGACAGGATTTATTTTTCCTTTAGGCAATGCATGAAGGCCCTTACAATTACGAGTCTCATGTGTCTGACTTACCAGAAATCTCCTGTGTAAGCGCATGTGTGTAGGTCATGTAGTACATCTGATTGATGGCTGCTGGTTTTCCACAGTGCTCTCTGTGGGCATGCTCTGCAGAATGTAAGGGGTCTGCACAGGCGGTAGTTTCCCAGATGCTCGAAGTGTCCCCTTTTTCTCTTTTTACTGCAGAGG
This sequence comes from Ciconia boyciana, assembly GCF_034638445.1. Classification (NCBI taxonomy): domain Eukaryota; kingdom Metazoa; phylum Chordata; class Aves; order Ciconiiformes; family Ciconiidae; genus Ciconia; species Ciconia boyciana. Next base: position 102,504,594 of record NC_132935.1, on the reverse strand, counting down.
CTAGGTTTCCATCTGCAGAGGACCTGGCTCAGTCAATATGATCCTGCCTATTTGATGTCACCCTGTGCTTAGGGAGCCCTGGGCTGCGAGACAGAGCCAACACATCAGATATTGCTCACTGACACAACTTCTGACCAAAAGCAAAATAAATCTGGGAGGTCTAAGGTACAGGCAGTAGTCAGAGCTACTCAACTAAAATCTAGTGGTTCCAAGCAAAATATTAGGCTTAAAAGGGCCAAAAGACCTCCGCTCACCTTAATGTTCTTTCCTGTTCCCCTTTTATGGGGATGGTCGCTTTTACCATCTGCATGCATAGCCTTGTCTTGGAGGAACAGCACTGTCCGTTCAGCCTGCACACCCAGAGGACCTCACTTCTGCCTGGAGTACAAGGTGCTTCTCCATACAATACCTGGGATGGTCCCTAGCTGTCCTTGGACTTGGTAATATCACCAGTCCCCATGCACTCACCAGTACTTCCAAGGCACTCCTGTGCTTGAGAAATGGTTTACTGAGGGCAGGCAAATAGTTTTCAATGTACATCAAGGGACTGTAGCTCACTGCCTGTGTCAATGACACTTGTTGTGCTTACTTTCTGCAATGAGTGAAAGGGTGTGTATAGTAGGAGAAAGCCTCCTTCCCCTTCTCTCTTTAGTCTCCAGGAGTCTGAGTGCATCCTGTCTTTTCCTCCAAAGATTTATTGACATTCGCTACGTTAAAAAAGGGGTGGGTTCTCTAAAGTGTTTTTAATGAGCTTCTGAGATTATACCTGATGGGAGAAGTGATCAACACCAGAGATGGAGAAAACCCTGAGTTTTCACTCATGTTTGCTGGCAGAGTATTACCAGGAGCTCTGAGGATCCCGTTAGCACATCACTGGTTTTACGGCTGTCAGGTGGGAATCCTGGTCTGATTATTTGTCTGGGAGAATTTCATTTCCTGATTTCAAATTTCAAAAGGATGGGCAGCAATTTGTTTCAGCACCTTTGTTCTTTCTTCTTCACAGCCACATGCTAAAACCGGGATGTTTTACTATCAGCTATTAGTACTTGGCATAAGATTCTTCAACCCGCCTTTTCCTCTTCCGCTGTCTTTTGTTTTGTCTGAGATTGTAGAGCTGACATAAACCAAGATAGTTCAGTGCCTCAAAGAAAAGTTAGACCTCACTGTCATGAAACACAGCTTGACTGCATATTAGCAAATACTAAAGCAGTTTGCAAATCTCCTAAGTCTGATCCTTTTTATGTTTTCTGATGGTTTAACAAGTCAAGATTTAAAGAGAGAAATGAGCAATTAAAAAAAGGAGAGAACAAAAGCTACCATCATAAAAGTCTGGTAATGACTTACCCTGAGGGCTGGATGCTAACTACTGCCTTTAGGATCCTACACACAAACTTTCATCTCTTCTCTCCTGTAAGTTGCTGTGACCCTTCCTGGTATCCAGATGTTTCCTCTTCTTTCTTCACTAGCTCATCACTTTCTGAGGCATTTACCTTTCAAGAGGCATTTTTTCAGTGTTGGTCCCTGCCTTCAGCTGATTTTTTTTTTTGCTATGTTGGTAAAAAAAGTCATAAAAATGTATAGTTAAGAAAAATGTACTTTCCCTATTGAGAAAAAAAATCCAGGTTACATTTTAATAACTACAGAATCCTAAAGGGATAATGGAAATAGTCAGTGTGGAAATAACCCAGGGGGAAAGGTGCTATTGAATCTTCTGTTGAAAATGAGTAGAGCATTTACCAAATGCTCTCAATGAGTAGAGCATTTACCAAAAATACTGATAAGAGTGTGAACAATTATGGCTATGCAGTTAATGTATTTGTGAAAGGTAAGATTTAACATGGGATGGACAAGAGAAGAGCTGTAAAAGTAACCTTTATTGTTTCACTGTATTATTGGTAAAGTCAAAGCTCCCCCAATTCCTCTGTAGGCTTAGAGTCTGCAAGGCAGGGACTTGTTTCTGTGCACCCTTTGTCAGCTGACACACAGCAATGATTACCAGCTGGTTTAGAGGCAGAATCTTGCTGTCACTGTCTCCTCACTTGCACACACACTCTTGTCCCAAGCTTGCCAGCCCTCTTCCTCTTTTGCAACCCACAACTGCAGCATCTCTTGCTCTCCATGCTTCTGGATGCCTCCTTGCTCACTGGGCTTTGGCTGTCTGCCTACCCATTCCCTTCCCTCCAAGTCCTCCCCAAATGAAGGTTCTTCCACTGCTGTTCCCTTCCTGGACATACCTAGTTATCCCCGCCTCTTGGAGAGCAAGGGAGAAAAATCAATTGATGTTTTGGGCTCCTGTACCTTGCCTTAAACGTTGAAGTGTCATAGATGTGAACGTCACCCATTGGGAGTCTCAGGGAATACTGCACTCTGGAGGCACCTCTCAAAGGGAGGGAAAAATGCCATATAGAGGAGCTACTGTTGTTATTTCCAGTATTAAGAAATTGCATTAAAAAAAAAAAAAATTGCCGAAGTTATGAGTCAGAGGCTCTAAAACTCAGGTAGTTAGAAAACTTTATTTGAACATCCAGCCATATCCCCTTCCCTTGCACAGACACATTTTACTCTAATGTTTGTCATATCCCTGTTTACAAATAATGCTGTATCATACACTTTTTAGAAAGCTCATTTTGATTAATAGACAGCTAGATGATAGGTAGGCAGACAGACACAGCCATAATAACCAAACAGCAAGATTTAGCTCTTCCTCTGGCAGGGAATGTTGCTTATTCAAAACAAAGAACAATACTGTCAGGTTGGTGTCTAAGACTGGCCTGGTCTGTTCATGCTTCAGGGTAGGTTTTATGTTAAGGTAAATCCTGACCATTAGAAATCCCTTGTTTACAGCGTCCAGGCTTGGTGACGCCCCTAGTAATGTCTATAGGGCTGGAGGGGTCACTGCCCAACTTTGGCTCCAGGACATCTGGCAAGTGTAGCCTTACCTCAATATTAGACATATAAAAGGCTTTTTAGTTATTAAGTGTCAATGGCTGCTTTAAAATTAATGTTTAATATTGGTGAGTGCTGGCATCAGTTGCGCAAAGTCTGCTTCTTCAGAGAAAACATCTTCCCACATAAAAGACTCAAAATAAAGACAATGGCTGATGAAGGCAATAAACAGTTTAAAGATACTACAGAAGAAAATAATTACACAACACATTGTTATATATTTTATAAAAGAGTTAACAATAGTTTGGGATGTTTCTGCTATTGATTCCATGATTTCTGCTTTAGTAATAAAATATTTTATCATAGAACTGTTGCATGACTTCAGCACTTCACAGCAGCACTAATGAAAATAATCAATCTTTATATTGATACTATGTAACTGCATAAAACCATCACTACCTATGTATGGAAGACAGATAGCAGAGTCTAAAGAATTGGAATATTTTTTGCAACATGGCCCTTTAAAGAGAAAAGCGTGCAGGTCAAGTAGAGTTTTCAACTACAGATTCTGAAGGTGCTTGGTCACTTTGCTCAGTGTTGCCATCATTTGGGTCTCACATTGAACAGTAATCCTTGGACTGAGCATGTTGAATTAGAACTGCTTGTTAGACTGAGTGGAGAAGTCAATTTTGATAGCAGCCATCATTCCTCGGGAAAAAAACCACACAAAGCGTGGCAAACGTCAGGATGTGGTTCTCGCAGGTGTATTTGTAGAGAGGACAGAAGCATCAATAGTTGTGTGTCATTTTACATTCCCTACATCTCCACCATCTTCCTCTTTGAAGAATTTATCACTGCTTTTACTGGGGCTTTTAACAAGGTGCTGTTAAAAGTATAACAGCTCTGGTGGCTTTGCCTCCTTTGTGGGAAACCAGAGTACAAGGGCATAGCCAAGACGCATGTTGTGGCAGCGAGCGAGCTATGGCCAGAAATCCCTCGCAATCCATAACCTTCACTGTTGGGCTTTCAACACAGACATCAGATGGTGGTTAGAGCAATTGATTATCTGGCTCACCTTCCACCTCATTACCTGTTTTTACAAGGATGGCTTGGCTCCCATAAACATTTTAATGGAAACATACCACATCACTGTAACTTCTTTTATTTCTTCATTTACTCCTGGTTGTTTCCCTGCCTATCCCACCCACCCCATCCCCTCAGCATCAGTAAATAGAAGAGGGCTGGTGTCATTTTTCTTCACAGAGGCCACATGTATAGGCACTTCAGACTGTTTGCAGGACAGAAGTCTGTGAAACAAGGATATTCTGTTTTAACGACCCAGAACTCTGCTTAGATGAGACTTGTTCTGCGCCTTGCCATGTGGTTAAGTGCCACACATTACCTGCTTAGGACAGGGCCCTTTGTGAAAGCATGAAGTGTATGAAAGAAGCCACTTAGAGCACACAAGGATAACAAGTGCAGTAGTCCTACAATAATGATGCAATCATAACTAGTCTTTCCTGGCACACATGTTCCTTAACTCTTTACAGAGAACTGATATATAAAAAGCAGATTGCACTCATTTTCCTCTTGCTGAAGAGGTGCAAGCCACAATCCCCTTGTCTGTGGAGCGAGAAACCTACATGGGCCATGATGCTGCATTCAGACTCGTGCAAGATGCACTGCAAGCCTCACTGAGGGGAGGGATGAAATGGTGCTGCTCAAAGCAATTGGTGTTCGGGGGGCAGGAAAGATCCATGGAGAAATGAGAGGGAAGAGATAGAAGGAAAGGCAGCCATACCACTGAGGTTATGGTATGGTAACCAGTGGCTGGATCACGCAAGTACGCTGAAAGGAGCTGAATACCTAAGGGAGGGCATGGATGGGAAATCCATATCACAGTCCAGTGTGACCATCTGGGGCAGATACACCTGGCCACTCAAAATGGCATGGAATAAAACAGAGAGCAGAAATCTTTTTCATAGAGGTTTGCAGCCCTGCCACCCTTCCCCTTGCTGGCATTTCCAGTGGGTAAGTGCTCAGTGGGGCTGCTCAGTCCAATATTAAATGAACACTGTAAAGTGGGCTTTTGACAACTTATTAAAAATTTAAGTATAATTCCAAACCCTCAGGTCAGTTGATTTTATAGTTAACATTTCTCTGTTGGAATAGCAACACATGATGTCTGTCAGCAAGCCAGCCACAATAGCCCTACACTGATTTTCCAAAAATAAAATTGCAGTCTATATCTGTCAGGACTGTGCTGGTGCCATGTTCTACACGGGTGCTTCTTTAACCTGATAATTCACACAGCTGAAACATGTCGAAGAGTCGGCTGAAGTGTTCTTGCAATCTGAAGGAAACTGTTCTCTTCCTCAGTGTGTCATAACCAGAGCAGCTACTGGCAACAGGCTTTCAAAGCAGTCCACAGGTTATGTCAGAAGAGCACTGAGAAGTCACAACTTACCGAAGTTAGACAGGCACATTAGGAAAAAAAAAAAAGAAGAGGGAAGCTGGTCCATTTTAAAATAAAAAGATGGTTATAGTAATTTTTTTTTAAGGGAAGTAAGATCAAGGAAATAATGTGCTTCAACAAATTACTGACCCTGATTGCAACGGAGACCTAAATTTGACCAAGTTCATGAATGATTTGGTATTTGACAGCTGGCACAAACAGAGCGTGACTGGGTTTGTTTTATCAATTTATAAAAAAGGTAGTAATGTCCCAACTGTGGTTTTTGTTTGTAATTGCAGTTGTGTGTGTACAAGCATCCATACAAAATCTGCATAAAATGCAAATATGTTTAGTGAAAATTAAGGAGGCTAATTTTTAGTTTTGTTTTAATATAGACTAAAATCAATTGTGCTGAAATATTTTAATGAAAAAGGCACACCACTCCAGAGAATCTAACCGATTTGGAGGCTAACAAGGGGCACACACACAAGCCCCTGTGTTGACTGACTTGCAGTGACAACTTGTGCCTTCCTCTTCCTAAACTGCTATAATCTGAACCAAACGGACAGGGAGTCAAGCTCTCTTTGGAAAACAGTTTTTACAAGAGAAGATAACTTTATCTGGTAAGATTGGCAACTGAAAGAAGAGAAGGAGCAAGAGTTCAGATGCAGATGAAGACGGGCTTAGCGTGGGATACAGGTGCATACCAAAGTGCTTGACTGTCCTGCAGTAATGGAGCATGCAATACTTTCCTCGGTAGTAAATGCTACCCTGACCATGGGAAGTGTTTGCAAAAGCAGCTTTGCTGACTCCAACATTTACTCCATATAATTTTGTTACTTGGGTAAGCTTGCATTTTCTGTCCCTCCCTCCCAGTTAAAACTTGCCCAACTCATACCTATGTGTGTGCAGTATTTGAATATTTAATAATGCACATATCTGTACATATTTCAGCACACACACATGACTTCCAGTTATAGTGGGACTGATAGCTGGACTGGGGGATCTTCCTTGGAAAACAGAAAGAGCAGAACTAAATAGCATTTACTTTGCGAGTGCTTCCAGTTTTGTCAATTTGGAGGCGTTTTTAATCACTCGTATGTCTATAGTACTTATATTTATAAGTATTACGAGGACATCACAGGGAAGGACTAATTTATAGTTTCTTTTTTCTATTTACAACAGTAACAAATTGTGCAAAGTTACAGAGCTATTGTAGTCTGAACATGGTAAATTACATTGAATATTCCCATTTCACTGCAAAAGTGATTGTTTAATACTCCGATTTTCCTTACAGAATGGAGATCCATAAGGACGCCACTGTCTGCTTTTCAACTAAGAGAACATACGAAAAACTAAAACATGAGGCCATGGAATACAGCCCCTTTTTAGAGATGGTGAAGTGACAGTTCAATTTGTCATTGCATTGAACGCAGCTGACCACTAAGGAAAATGGATCCTCTGTCTACAGTGGTCACGTTCTGAAATGAATCCTTTCACTGTATCACACTGTTAACAAGATTTATACATTCTGTGAAAAGCAAGGCATTCCCATCAAAACTGATCAAATTTAGTTTAATACAAGTTACAATTTTTGCCCATATTTGTGGTAGTAAAATTCTGCTCTAGAACTTCATTTCTTGGATGGGACTTTTGTTTTCAGTTTCAACTCCAAATTCATTCATAGGCAGTAAGTATTTACTTATTTTTGTGCCACCACTACATGTCTTCGCTTAGCTCTCATTTTGCTAGGCCAAAACAAGCCAAGCAGGTTAGGCTTTTTAACTATTGCTCTATTCATTCTATCAGCTCTTTTTCTACATTTATTCCTCTTTTATTTCAGTACATCTTTCCTCATCATGGAGCACCAAAATTGTACACAGTGTCTCATGTGGAGTCTTTCCCATATTGTCTAGAAGTCTATTAACAGTACTCTGGGTAATACTCTCAATTCAACAGTACTTGATTTTCTAAGGAAAAGTTGCTTTTATTCTCAACAGCCCCTTATCTTACTGAGCCTAAGGTGCTGGGCCTTTGTTGCCTCTCCCTTAAGTCAGGTCTGAGAGTCAGCAAGACTATTATTACTGCACAACAATACAGATTACTATAATCGCAAACGGATTTACTGGATGAAAAAAAGAGGTACAAAACTGTATCTACAAGATAGGACAGAAGAAAAAAAAAAATAGAAAGAAAGTGGGCATCAAGTGTTTCTTGTATTTTTTAGGGAAGTGCTGAGTATTGTACTTATTGCTACATCACATAGAAGTTATATGTCATTGCCTAGTTTATGAGTGTAACTAACTACCATATCTGTTGTGGCCATTATCCACCTTGCATTCCAACAGAAGGGGTGTTTTTAGGTTCAGTCCAATCTTCTGTAGGTTGTGTTTGCTTTACTAAAGAGTATTGTATTGCTGCTCAGTGATGTATGCTGGAAGCACTTTAGAACCATCTTCAAAAGGTTTTAAAAATATGGGAGCACGGGCAAATATGTCAATTACATGGAATGGACAGAAAACAGTTTTTCGTCCCTTTCCTTCTCCCTCGCTACTGAATTAATCGATAGCGCTTGTCTTTATGCCATTGGCTCCATTGTGGAAAGGTCATGATTCGTTCATATGCTTAAGTCATTTTAAGCGCAAGTGTAGTAACCTATACGGAGCAAAATTAATTGCACTCTGTTCTTAAAAGTACATGCTGAGAAGCAAGGGGTAAGTGTATTATGGAAATGGAAGAAATACATTGAGAGAGTCTTAAATTTTGTACTTCACTGTGCAATACTGTATAATATAATACATTTTATACTTACTTTGATGTCCACTTTATAGATAAGAATTGAGGAATTGGATAGCACCACTCGTTCCTCCAGATTGTTTTACTCCTCTTTGTCTGTAATGTGCATAACACAGGAATAAAGGACTAGTAGGGACCTCCTGGTCACAAAGCTACATGCCAAACTATGTCAACATCCCTGTAAAAATCTCTTTCATCAGCTGCTCATGAACAAGTTTCTTCAGACAGAAGTCCTGTTTTAAATATTGTCTGCAGTTGCATTTTGCAGTATCACACCATCACTGATATAAAAATGCCATGTAACTACAGCAATAATAATGAGATGAAACTGCCATGATAATTTCTTTTTTTATAAAGTACTGATTCTTTGCAGATTGACTAACATATCCAGGCATTTCGTACTTCATTCCCAGTGAAAATTTCCCTAGAGACAATAGACTTAGAGCGATTTTATACAAGGATGTATATATAGATCAGGAATATATTTGTGTGAAGTTTAAAATGCATTTGTTTCTTCTCTCCAATAACATCCTGTCATTTGACTTAAGTTACTTAATTTTCAATAAAATCTTTCCATCTCACAAATCCAGGCCTTTGCTCTTTTGCAGCAATGTTATATAATTCTTTCTATCAAATCTTTCAAGACATACTACAAAACAGCAACATTGAAACTTCACTGAAGGATTTGGGGTTTTGTATATTTATAGACATTTCTACAGAGAATATCACCTGAGCACTTGATTGAGTTGGAACAAATGTTCAAGAATGGTACAAAGAAGGAAACCTTGGTTAAATGTGAATGTCTCTAGTAATTGCTCATTGGGAGGGTGACTTTGATGGCACTGTGGGTAATATGAGAACCAGGCTATGTATCTAGCCAAAGAAATTCAGAGGGCCACATATTTGTAATGTGTACCTTTTCACATGTGTGCATTAGCACAAGTCCATGTTGTTTCCAAAGTCCTCAAATTGGCATGGGAGAGTTCTTGGGCTATATTCAGATGTATGCAATGTGTTCAAGAAAATCTGACACTGTGCTGCAAGGCTGTCAGGTACTTGCTGGTGACAGCTCATATGATGAGTTAAAAATGGAGAGGTAGATATGATACCAAGCCTCTTCTGGGCCAAATTAGGAAAGAAAAAAAAGAGAAACAATTGTGGCTGTAAAGCAAGCGTTAGTGGAACCACGTCAGGGATTTACCTTGGGACTGTACTGAACTCCCAGTATGCCCAGTCATATCTTGGGGCACAGAGAGAAGAATAGTCTGGTACAGAAAACAGAGAGAAAAGCCAAGTGTGTGGAAAAGGAAAAAGAGGAAGACAGAAGTCCTTACAATATTCAGACTCAAAACTCCTCTGGCATTTCATCTGCACCTTTTCCCCCCATTTAAGCTGATAATTTCCCAGAATGGCAAGGAAACCTCCAAAGGCACTACACTGATTCCAGCTGATTCCAGATTTCAACAGGAACTATGACTATGTACTGTAATATTGTTTTCAGGGAGAAAGTACCCTGACATTCAGCCACATATCCTGCTCTTTAGCAGGCAGGCATGATTTATCAGAGTTCTGGCAGAGGTCTCACTTTGAAGTATTTGTCTTGCACGTTCATGTCAAGTGCACTATGTCATATGCACGTGCCTCTTCTCTTATGTGCCAGAAATATCCCTTGGAAATATCACAAGAGAGCCAAATGAGAACTAACTGTTTTTCTGATCTACAGTGGACAGTTTGAAGCTGCAAATGATCCAGTACATCTCAAGCAATTTAGTTATGCAGCACAGGAGTGAGCATGTTTTAAAGCTGCTTAGCACATCCAGTAACAGCACACAAGTCTATTGGGTTCTGTCTGGTAACAGTAATACAGGAATCATAGTGCACTAATTACGCCTGACACTGTTGGCTCCTTGAAAATGTTTTTTTTTAACTAGAAAATGTGGAAAAAGGTCTACAGTACCTAGGATAAACTACAAGTGCAAATATGAGATGTACAGATACGGATGATTTGGTTAAGGGTTAGATGAAATAACACAACTGTCATCCACAATGAATGCTTTCAGTCTTTCAAATGTTGTGCAAGGAATAGGTATATTCATTTTCACTTCCCTTTATTGAGTTGCTTCACCCCTCTGCTGTCACTCTCAAATCAAGGAGAAGCATTAGTGTGACAACACAGGACATTTCCACAATGATGTTCAAAGGCTTCAGAGGCTTTTGCTATTCTTCTAGGGATGGTAGAAATACCCATTTACCTCAGGACAGAGCAACCTTCAGATCCAACACTTGAAAATATGCTGGGACTGCCATGATAACTCACACAGCTGAGTTCAGGATGTAGATAGCCAAACTTGCTTATGTCAAGGAATGAAATCTTGGCCTCACTGGAGTTGGCACAGACTCAGGCATTGATCTCAATGTGACTGTGATTTTAACAGTCATTTTAGAAATGTCAGGCATGGCTCATGAGCCTAATTGATGGAAACATTTTCATGAATGTCAAATTTAAAAATGTCATTTTTACCTCAAGCACATTGCTTGCTTCTATACTGATCCCAGGTGCAGGTTTTTACAATACAGTATAAGACATACTACACTTGGATTTTTACGCACACAGCTCTGATAGTGGGATCCTTAATAGCTGGAGTTATTGCTAGGATGTGGAACAGCATTAAGGAGCTCCAGCTTTGTGCCTGCACAGCTATACTATTGACAATACCGAGCTGTGCAACAGTAATTTCAAATAGGTAACTGGGAAAATCAAAAAAATTTTCATGTGATTAAGACTTCTGCTTGAGTACCCAGCATTTCTGCAGTGCATATATAGCAGCTTAAGAAAACCAAACTAAAATCAGCTTTTCTACTGCATCTACATTTCCTTCCACTATTCGCATAGAGGTCCCACAAAACCAGCTGCAAATCAAGTACTCAGATTGGAGAGCAATGTAAATCCTTCTTCCTCTAGTCTCCATCATGTGCTTTGCTATCAAACAATGCCAAAGCCAGAATATAAATGAGGACAGAAAATATCTATCTATATGAAATATACATATATATACATATACACATGCTGTATACATTAGCCCAGGTGCATATAGCATACTGAGCCGCTAAACAGCTCTCTGCATGGGCTTCACAGGAACAGAGACCCTGTTATGAACTACTCCTCTCCATTTTTTTCCCCATACACTCAGGCTATTGTAACATCTTCTCTCCCAGCAGTGCTTCCTTTTTCTTGACCTTTTGCCCTCTCTGCTTCAGCCCTACTATGAATGCCAGTGAAACAAAAGGGGATAAAAATCAAGAGAAGAGTAATTAACAAGACGACGACTGTTCCAGCTCCTCAGAGGTATCCTTACAGAGTGACTCTCTGAGATCATCACTGCAACAGAAGACACCAGTGTCAGGGATAAACAGGAATGGGCAGAACTGGAAAAAACCCCAGATAAGCTAGAGACTGCTTCAGTTATTTTGGAGCTCCATTTTGTTAGACGAATATAACATCAGTGAAATTAAGAGATTATGCAATTTAGGCTGGCATTGTGTTTAAGCTATAGCTGTTCAAGTGGACTGTATGGTTATAACCATACTTCAGCTCCTTGAAATCTTATGTCATGTGTGTTTGGACAGTATCGAAGGAGTAATATTGGGAGAAAAGTCTGTTAATACTCAGTTATTCAATACAATACTGCCAAATTACCTGAAAACATGCTGTAGATAGACCATTGAGTTAAACCGCTACGAAGCCTTACCTATTTCATCTAGCTGTACCTTGAGTAATACAAGAGCTAATACAGATCGGGGAATTTCAAATGTATGCCCCAAGCATGCACATATATTACAGCAGTAAAACCCAATAGTGAACCTGTTCCTTAGGCATTATTAATAGGACTTGGATAATCACAGGAAAAGCCCTTGGTGCTGAAATGATATTCTTTTTGTTGACCACACGTTGCCTAATGGGGCTACGTGAAGCTGAAAAGAAAACACTGATTGACATGAATATTACAGTAGAAATAATGACAACTTCAGTGATGCTTCCCTGTAAGTTAATAATTTGTTTTACTTTATTCCCCCTTGCTCGTCTCAAGGAATATTTTCAAATAAAAATCACATGTTCATGCATTCTAGCTGGAGTTGACGGCAGGTTTTAAAATGTCCGTTGCGGGGATTAAAAGACCTCCTACCAGGAAGCCATGCCTGGTGCACACTTCACAGGGGCCACAGGAAGGCCCTGTTCTGAGAACACTTCTCGCTCGTTTTCATCATCACAAAATCCATCAGTGACATTTCACATGTCCTTTGCTGCTGGAAGTTGTCCTGGCCTGGCCCTTGGCCAATGAAGTAAAATTATGTATTCCATACAATTACTGAATATTGCATTTCTGGTTCCAGCGTCTATTAATATGACTGCTCCTGCCTGCTGAGGAAAGATGGACAAAGTTAGGTAAAGAGAGGTTGCAGCCAAAGTGGAACAGTTAATTATTAACTGGGAAGTTTGAAAAAGAGGTGCCTCCCAGGGGGAGGTTGTCCCTTGGCTGTCCAACGGGTCCTTCTCCCCATCATCCCCTGGCTTCTCCTTAAGTGGAGTCTGAGTCATTCTTCCATGCAATGAGATGGAAGGAAAAGTATATTCTGCGGCTTTTTCCCCTTGTTCCTGGTTTCTGTCTTTTGACAGTCAACACATAGTCCAAGGAAAAGATGAGAGAAAAGTGGGCATGGGTAGAAGTCACTTTCAAGAGGCATCTTACAGGTGCCGGACTACTGTGCCATGAGCAGTTACTGGTTACACACTACAAACTTTTATTTTCCTGCTTGCTGGCTACATGGTACCAAAACTCCCTGCTGGCCACAGAAGGTAGGTGCCTGCTGCTGGTACACAACCAAAGGAAAAAGGACATTGCAAGACTCCTTGGGCTATTACATGGACATTTTCCTAAGCAATCTTCGGCTAGTGGAGCTCTGTACCCTCTCATACTGAGTGTCATGTGATGGGGATAGAGGCAGGGGGTTGATTCCTTATTTCTATGATTTGTAAAAAGGTAAATGTTTATCTCAGTTTTGGCACTGAGAGGAAGAGCAGAGAGGGTTTTAAAGGCACTTTGCATGTAAGTACTCATGAAACAATACTGTTATTCTCACACAGCAGGCGGTAAGCAGCAGAGACAGAGACATAACAACTTAGCAATGCAAAATGAGCTCCAGGCATCTGGTACTTGTACCTTTTTTTCCTTTCAAAACCCCTCACAACACTGAATTGCACAGGGTCAATCTGACCTATTCTTAACGGTGTTTGCAGTGGTAGGAAGTCTTTGTGACTCACACTTTCAATCAAAAGAGCATTTTAGATTATTCAGGTGTGGAGGGGAAAAAACACAACAACAGTCTATTTGCATCCATTTTATGACCCCAAAGGGCTCTGGTTTTCATGATTTGTATTGAAGTGAGTGTGTTTTAAAAAGATTTATCCAAAAGATGTGTTTTCATCATGAAGTCCCCAACCCAAATTTATTTAGTTCCATTATATGTGACCTATCTTTCTGCCTTTCTTTTAAGACATATAAAATTATGGGTCTGTGGAAGCGTGTGATTCAGAGAAGCAATGCAACATGCCAGATGTTTGAAATGCAAAGATACTGGCAGTTCCCTGGGGCAGGTACTTCAGCATTGTAATAGCCAGGACCCTCTGTAATGAAAATGGTGGCTCTGGATGAAGTAGATGGCTCAGACAGCTTCTCGGAGTTTTTGTCAAGTGATTCCTCATGCAGCATCTAAAAGCCTGTGCTCTGTACCTGGTGCTCCTGTGGAAAGGGTGGAGAGAGATGGGCACTTTTGAATCCAAAAAGCAAGCATGCAGTCTACAGGAATGGGCATCCTTCCTGGCTCTCCCGGAGGTCAGGATAGCCAAGTACCTGCAGAAACAAGCCACACGTCTGCCACCAGGAAGGCAAGCAGTGACACTGGCCTACAGGTGTTCCTCTGCTCCATCAGCACTGGGTCCCAGGGGGTGCAACAAGGAGACAGGTCCTGCGCATACCTTCCTCTAATGCCTAGAGATCAGCATTAGCCAGGAGGCTCTGCACTAGCACAGCCCCTTTGCTGGTGAAGTGATGCAGCTCTGTCACGGGAGCTACACTGCAAGGGCTCAAGAGCCACAGGCGGCCAGAGTCACAGGCTGATCATTCCTGTCTTATGGCTAACCTCAGCATGGCACTGTGGAAGGCACTTATTAGCCATGCACCATCCTAACGGCTGCATGGCTTCCCCGTCAGAGCTGGGCTGTGACCATCAGCTGGGAGCACCAACAAAGCAGCCCAGGTCCCCAGTAAGTCTGTTCTCTCCATCTGTCATCTTTGGGAATTTGGTGCACGTAGAGATTTGGTCAAAATTTGGGATCTGAATCTTGCACCCTTCCTCTAGTTGAGTAATATGTATTGTTTGTTCATATGACTTAAGTGTGCAGGCCCCATGCAGTAAGTAAATGTCTCAGGATTCAGCTGAAAAAGTTTTAATGACAAATGGATGTAAAATAACTGCAGGTGCATATAGAAAAATTTTATCTACCTATAAACCACCTTGTAGTTAACAATACAAACAATATTAAAAAATAAGAAAAAATGTTTAGCTGTCTCCACTAGTTCTACTGTTTGCAATTAAGTGTAATCCATAAATACCAAGGGATTGTCCATTCCAACTATATTATATGTTTCAATTGTTAGAACAAGAAAAAGTATTACTTTTCTGCCATGAATTAAATTTAATAATAGTTACCATGTTGGAAAGAATAAAGGGAAAAACCTTTCCTTGGGTTATCAGAGGGAAAGAGCTAATATCTGCCAGCAAATCCCATTATGATTATTATATATGACTCTAGGTTGGATTCATTCATAGATTGCACAGATATTGCTAAATAAGGCTTCAGGCAACCATACATGAGTTCTTGTAAATTGTGATCAGGCCTCAGTGCAGTGGCTGCCAGGTAATGGATTAACGAGCTGTCAGTATTAAATTCATTCATTTCTCCTTATCATTTACACAGCAGGTGGCCTCTAACTCTACCGGTCTGCACACACAGCTCTAAAGGACTCGTAGCCTTTTGCAGAGAAATGGAAGGAGCAGCAGCAGATTTCATTTATCAGGAATAACATTTTGTTCATGACCTTTCATCTCCAGAACCTAGGCAGACTCAATCTCCTGATGGTATTGACCCCACACATTTTGTGCAGACTGGGGTGGCAGGATGATAAATATACTGAAATAGGATAGACTTGCTGTAACTTGAAATTAAGCGAGGCCTTGAAAGAAAAGCCTTCAAAGGATTAAAAATGCATGCATACATGCATTTCAAAGAAATGCACATAGTGATTGACTGGACTGTGTTCTGCAGATATACACATATATTGGTTTCAATGGAATTGTAAGGTGTGTAAGCCAGTGCAAAATTTGCCTTACCCTTTTCCAAAGTTAAGTCAGTCCTGGCTGCCTCTGTCACTTAAACAGTGTAAATTCAGATACAATTAAAATACGTGAATTAATTTGACTGATTTATTTAAAGAAAAAAATTAAAACTAAAAATGCTGGAAAGGTTTCACAGTTATTTAAAAACAAAAGGGATGACCCCTAGTTTATTCAGGATATATTGTCCCTTTTTTCCCCCCTCTTTTCACTGTACTAGAGCCAATAAAATATTTGACTTGGAAAAATGAAAAAGGGTGGGAAAGAGTTCCATTTTGACCTTTAACTCAACAGCTCATCTGATTGAATCTCCATATGCCAAAAAAACGAAGGCAAGCGAGCGAGCAAGAGAGTTTCCTTTCACTAGGCAGGGCCTCAGTGGGGCTACATTTCCTATCATCTCACTTGTTTACACAGCATGTTTATAAAAATTACTGCAGCTCCCCATCTATTACTCAGTATTCCCATTACAAGCTAAGAGGGTACTGGAGGACTCACTGGGGGAAGAACAGTGATCACTAAACAAAGTGAAATGTCCATCCACTCCGTAACAGCAGGCAGGTTTTCCACAGGTGAAGATAAAGAGGAGTAGCATGAGATTTGTTGAAAGAGTTTAGTAACGCTTCTCACCTTGTCGTACTATGGCAGCAAGTGTTGTCAAGGAGTGCTTTCACCAAGAAGCTGAATTACAGTCATCGCGGAGAACGAAGCCGTGCTATTGTCAGCAAGGTTACTGATGGCATAATACAATGCCGCACGCAATAAAAATTTGAAAGACAGGATAGATCTGCCATCAGAGGAAGCTTTTCCTTGTCCAGACAGCGTTTTTCCCCTTGCTTTTTATAAGAAGACTTTTTAATTTAAAACAAACAAAGAAAAAACCACAACAGGTAAAGGAATTCTTAAAGTAGCCCATAAGAAAAATCCTCCTGAAAACACTTGTCATCTTTTGGGGGGTAACTGGAAGGTATGAATTAGAGTAAGTATCTCACACCCTAAAAAAATAGCAGCCAAATCCTTCCTCAAGGAATGTGTATGCTTACATTTCTGAGACCCAGACACGTGCTAAAAACACCTCTGTTTTCATTCCCGAAGTCCTATCGCTCTGAACAGTACTCAGCAAGAATTCAGAAATGCTGTACTTGAGCAGTGTGGCATTTAGAAGGCAGGTATAGTGTAAAACCGTTTCATTAAAAGCAGGTCGCTTCAGGACCCAAACAGAAAGACAGTTTATCCTGGAATGACTGAAAATTGGTACGTATGATCTGTTTTGCCATCAGCTTCTCCAAAGAATGTGGCCCAACTAGACCTTAAAATTGAGCCCCAAAAGGGTATTTGGACACCCACGTTGCTCAGGTAAGTGTGAAGTCAGCTGATATCCATTCCTAATTCTCGGGCAGTGACACCACAGAGAAGTCCACCTTTACAATTTTTGAAAGGAGATAATTTCTTCTTTTATACCTCCACGTCGATGAATACTCACATGGATTCTCACCTCACTCCATTTATATATAATTGACATTATATGTAAGTTCAAATGGTATTAAAAATAAAACGGACAGCTACTGGTTTTAGAAAGTTACTTACAGTAAACAATAAACCCACTCTCAGCCTTTTGGCATACACATGTCCTTTCTTCCTGAAAATATGCTTTCATAGGAAAATCACCCAATTGTTTCCCCGATTAATCAGAAAGTAGATGTTTCGCTCATGAAAAAAAAATTAGTACTTGAAATGGCACACACTCAGACATAATTATTTCTTTTTGCCTTTTCGCCTCTGTTCTTCCTCATTGTTCCATCAGGTTAATGTCTTCCACATGAAATTTTGAAGAAGTTAAAAAAAGAAACTGGTGAGATTAGCCTGCCTTTATCTGACTTGTGACCTATTGTTTATAATACTTTATGCGTAAAAAATTATATATATAATATATTTTAAAAAAACAGTTTTCCCATCAGGTTTTTTTTTACTTCCATAGGCAGCACTGACCTTTGTCCCCTGCTTCTAAAAGGAATGTTTGCTCCAAAAATATGCTAACCATCCAATGTTTTTTTTGCACTCTATTCAGGAGCTTGCATAAATATTCAAGATATACAGAGAAAGAAGGGAGCAAAATGCCTGATATTCTACTTTACGTTACTGGGATTCCTTGCAGAACTGAAACAAACCCTTAGCCACGCTTGTTTCACACACTTTTATGGACAAATATTGGCAAGCCATGTGAATCCTGGAGGCTGGATCTTTTCTCCTTTCATCTGCCCTCTTTCAGTATATGGGTTTTCCTTATTGTATACCACCTACCTATGCAGTGCTCTGCCCTTCAGCATAGCTTACACTGCTGACTGCATGCCAGCCCGCTCTTACTCTGGTTCCTCCTTCGCACCACTCCTCTTTGCCACCCCCCAGCCTGCCTGCAGCATTCACCTGCTCCCCTTGCTCCACAGCCTCTCCCTGCCTCTGGTCTGTTACTGGCCTGCTTGTTATGCCTCCCCGACGAACTACTCCTTCCCGGTCCTTATATATGAAGGGGTAGTGTCTGTTTTCAGTTTGCCAGCTCAACAGTGTTATGCAAGTGAGAACACTTATTCCATTGCTTATCAGATTTTAATGAATAATGAGATACATAAGATTTTCTCCAGGCGGCCAGCTTCAGTGTGTGCAGCAATGCTAATTACAAGGTGGGGGAGATAAAGACTCACGGTACTTTGAGCAACCAAGCAGATACCGAGGAGAGAAGCCAACCTCTTTGAGCCGGTGACCTTCACATCTCACTGCTGACGGGGACCCACAAGTCACAGCACGTAACAAGTTAGCTATATTTTGGAACTGTTCACATCAGTCAACACACCCGAGTTTTCTCTTGGATTTCTAAGGAAACAAATCCTACATGGTCACGCTCTCCCTGTTTCTACCCACAAGCATCTAACAGCTGCTTTGGCATTGATTTTTGATAATGGATTATCCCCTTTCACATGCTACCAGCTATCAGCTAGGACTCGGGCTGACAGTTCTGCAAAATGGGGGTAGCACATAGGTTTAAATTCACATAATGTAACCCATTCCCAGGCACTGCGAGTGCAGAAACAGAAGAGACTCTGTACATGTCAGGGAAGAAGCCCACTGAAATTTGTGGGAATCTCTGTGTTATCTTTAATAGCCCTTTGTATCAGCCCTGTGAGAAGTTCTTCTACCGCAAGTCTCTATCTGTTCTCCTGTTTGCAACGCGTCCTAGTCCAAAAGGGTACCAAAGCCGAGATCTTCAAAGGATACAAAGGGATTTAGGAACATAAATGTACCTTAAGGTTGATGGCACTTTCCTAGTGCTCTCAAGCTACTTCTAGAAATCCTTGTTCAACAGCTCTGAGAGTTTTTTTTTAATTGTATGCCTTTGTTTTTGGTTCCCTTTTGGACTGTAAATCAAAAGGAGCCAATTTTCTACTCATATAACAGCTTGCAGAAAACTTATTCAGCCTAAACTATACCCAAAATTTAGCCACAATTCAGTATGGAATTTAAATACTATTATAAAAATAATAGGGAGCAATAGTCTATCACTAACATTTAAAAGTGTTAGCTTTATCACACTTTGAATATAGAAAATCTTCCAGGATTAGTTAATACCAGTACATTTTTCTTATACTCAGCCAGAAGTACCTGATCTCCTCTCTAGACACTTTTTCTCAGACAGCAATTGACAATTTGTAATACTTACTGAATTTAAAAAGTTAATTGCTATCTAACTGAAGTATCTTATTATACAAGTACTGGGACTATGCCTATCTGCCAGTTGAATACACTAAAGCATTCCATTTAAACAATTTAAATTAAAATATCATTTTATAAAGTTGTTTTGATTGCGATTGCATATTGAGATTTTAAATAATTTTGACTTAATTTCAAGGGAGATGGATTCATTTTGTATATTATCAAAGTGTAATCATTTCTGTGTGATTAACATTTAATTTACGTCTACATTCCTTCCCTATAGCCGTAGTTGTATTACACTTTTTAAAAAAGCTGAGTGTTCTGTGCAATGCACTGTGGAGATGAAGTAGCAAAAAGCACAATGAAGAAAACCTACAGCTGTACATCTGGGGCTTTACAAGCAACCCCCCCAGTAGAATGCCGCTATCATGTTTCATCATACAGCCCAAAAGACAGCCCTATAATGGTAACAAGACTTTGTAATAGAGAAAATTAAAAATATCAGTGTGTGTTCTATAGTGTAATATAGTCACTCACTATCCAAAACCAAGACTACCAGAAGACAGCTCTAGATTAGCCTTCAGCCCGAACTTTTTTTATTCAGGAGACAGTAATACAGACATAACAGATGTAGTGCCATACTCTGCAGCACAGATGGGTGCTTTCTCCTTCACCCTTCTTCAGTGTCTACTTCAAGACTCACATACCCATTTTGAGAAATAGTGAGATAGTACATGCTCCACTGCAAATGTATAATTCATGAGTGGAAGTGGGCATTTCTTTTCCATTTTGGTAGCTGGTATTTTGAGGGGGAGTATGCAAAATAGTTGAATTATCAAAAAAGTGAATACTGTAGGTTGACTGTGGTGAATGGCTCTAGCCAAATTCGATAAAACAGGAAAAATAAATGTCAGGAGAAGAATGACAAAGCATTCTGATATTTTTAAAATTAACTTTCTGATTTTTCAGCTAAGTTCACTGAGGGACAGATTTTCTAGTCCTTAAGCAGTATTTGGGGTGACTTACCTGGAAATAGTCCAGCTGAAATAACTTGGACTGCTAAAGGAAGGATGCGAGAAAATATATGTCTCTGAACATGCTTTCAAAGTTAAAGGACGACTCTAAATTCCCTGAGCTGTTAGCAAACTGATGAAGAACAAGTATGGACTAAGAATTTAGCTTTTGACTTGCGCTGAATTTCACCCAGGCAAATATTTCATAACGTACACAGTAACAGTTGTGGTCAGTACCACTTTAAACTGAAGTGTCCTAGGTAATTGCACAACTCCCCATATCTTTTCTGAAGGAAATGCCTTAGCAACAATCTGATTGAGCTCATCCGAAACAAGTACCAAGCAGGAATTTACATCCTGTCTTTGTCTCGGGACTTGATCTTGAGTTTACAGATTTGTTTTCCCTGCTAAGGTTTATAAATGAATCCATGGGTGGTTTGTCAATGCGCACTGTGTATTATTTTTTCCCATTGACAGCTCTTTGCTTTGGAAAGCTGATGTGAAATATTCCTACTACTAGTTCTTTTGAGTGTTCAGTTAATATGCTGTAAACCAAAATACACACACAAAATAGAAAAAAAAATCTATAAAGTAACAGCACCAGTACAGCAGCTGAAGGCATTTAGAAAATTACAGTCTTTGTAATGATGCAGTAAAACCAGGAACAACACAATCCAAAGGGCAGATTATTCTTTAAAAACTGCACATGCAATTACAGCAACCATATTTAAAGTATATTCATTCAGAAAACTACAATGGGACAGTTCTTTGGGTTTGTTTTTTTTTTAATCAAGGAAATTATGTCATCAATAAGCAAGGTATAGAAGAGCTAGCTTTAAGAATGTTGACAAGAAGATTTTTAATTTTTGAATATTAAAGGAATATCCTGGTAAGCTTACCAAGAATAAAAGGAGATTGGCTTGCTGTGAAATTAGATACTTTATCTGAGCCTTTCTCAAGTGCACAAGGTTAAACTAACTGTCACTTACATAGTTTTGAACAGATTTTCTCTCCCAGGGAAAGGACAGAGAGCATAGGCAGTCATGGGTCCTCTCCCAGTCAAGGTGGGAAACACTCCAGGAACAGGCTGCAACAGCCAGTGCTGGAGCATCTACTGAAGGTGGCCCATCAGTCATCTCAGTACCAACTTCTCTGTTTAATTACCCGATCAGCTGATGGACCTCTGTAACTCCAGTCCCAGCAGAGGCACAGTATTTCTGCTTAGGGCACAGACAGAGCTAAGGAGGAGCTAAGGATGGCTAAGGACTTGTCCTGTCCCTTAACTGTACTTGGATAACATCATGCTGTATTGGGTGTTGGTCTGGGGTTTTTTTATTATTTTACTACAGTTGTATTTTCTTGTTACTTCCATAATAAAAGTGTAGCAGAATGCTGCAACATACACAGTTGGAAATATCTAGATTTTTTTCTTCTTCCAATGTATAGGACACACCAGATAAGCTCACCTAGCTTTTTGTTACTATTTTTAAATTGAGAAGGACTGAAACTAGAAACTTGCATCTGAACCTCTGTGAATCTTCTGGAGAAAGAAATCGTTATTTTCATCCTTGGATAAATGTTTTCTCCACCAGTTTTTGCAGATCTACAACTGCCAAATCTGCTAGATCTTCATCAGATCTACATTAACACCCTACTTCCTTCTTTGTTATAAGCACAGCTTCTTGAGACGTTTATCAAAATATAAGAATAAAATTTCCTTCAGAAGGTTGTGCAATTTCTATCAAAGAAGAAGGAAAGAACAACTGCAGAACTCCGTTACAAAAACAGGCAGCCTACTTCTCTTAGTCCAGGCTGCAGAACCTCAGATGAAAAAATAGCAGGAAAGCAGAATAAATCTATTTTAAGGTTAACAGGTATCTTTAAACACAAGTTCTATCTCACCAGCCTCAAGCTTTGATTTGCACCTAAAAAGGCAAATCCCAAGGATTAGACTCTTCAGCCTTCTCTACCTCCAAACAAACTTTACTTTTAAAAGCCTGCCTAGTGATCCTAACCAGCTACAAATGTTCACCATCTTTTTAATTGACTTCGGGACACTTTCCAATAAAATTCCATTTGCTTAAATAGCTATGCATTGAAAACAAAAGGTTAGTTTAACTTGTTTCAGTGAAGCCTCACCTGAGACTTTGAGTTTGTCTAAATGCAGACGCTTCAGTCAACGTGGGCTGGGAGAAGGAAAATCCACTACTGGAAAATGAAGCTAATGACCTTCACACTGCACAAAAAAAGTACAAAAATAATGGGTTGCAAAGGGCCAAATCCTGAGGGACTTTAAGCATCCACAGTGTTGCTAAATTGGCTGAAGGTGCTGGTACTTGGCAGCTCTGAGCATTTAACAGAAAATCTACCTGTTCTCATGTTGCATTTAACCACATGAAATACTGTCATATTCTGTGTTTCTGTGCTCCATGGTTTTGCTGCCTCTGCTACAGTGAGGATCTTAGTCCAACTCTAGGTCTTCTAGATGGCTCCATATTCAAAATGGACAGAAGAACCTACAGAGCATTTGGTTTTTGTATAGCATCTAGCATTTGTTGTATCTAGAGAAATTACATCCCTGAAATGTCTTAATAAATAACAAATTGAAAAAAATATTTTAACTGAACTAATTACCTTCATTCCTCCACCTCTTTTGCATTAACACATGAAGTACTGTAGAGCTTCTTACAAGGCTGTAACACTTAAGCTTTGCAACCTGCAAGGCTGTTATGCATAACAGGGTTTAGTGTTTCACATGATAAGCTTTTGCCTTGATTTCCAAATCCTTTATAAGGCTGTCTGAATTACTCAACAGACAGGACACCTGAAGGTGTGGTAGATATGTAGGAGGTCACCTTTACCATTCACTTCAGGGACCACCTAAAGGTCTCTGAAGATCTTGCAGTTAGATAGACTCTCAGAAAAGAGGTTAGAATACTGATATCTGGGCCAGTACAGCAAGAAATTAAGCAGAAAAAGTTCCACATCTTCTTCCATTAAAGACAACAGAAAAATCCTACAGCACTACTTCATGCAGGTTTTTTTGAGAAGGTTGTATTACATTAGCAGCCATTGTTGAACAATGATGTTCATCTCATAGCTGTGTATCAATCTTATCACTTACCACTTTCATCTCTGCCATTTATTCTCTTATTTACGAAGGCAGTGCGCTATCCCTCACTTCTGTATAGTCACAGAGATTAAAGCCTTATGTAAAGGATTTGGGTCAAAATTAATGCTTTCTTCCTATCTTTGCCTTTTTTGACATACTGTGAGGAGAGTCGCCTGAAGGACTTACCGTCCAAATAAACTATTTTTACAATCCCAACCCCAAAAGCTTTCGAAGTTAATATATATCTTTTTTCCTCTGGTTACACATGCTAAGTTTTCCAGAAATCCCTATAATACCAATATATGTGTGTGTGTATACATGCACACCCTTTATTATCTTGGCAAGGAAGCAAGGACAAAGAAGGCTTAGTAGCAAATCATTTAGATAAGAGCTAAAAATCCATAAAAGACTGAAAAGCTATCTTGCTGTTGTGTTCTTTCCTCCTCCTTGAAACATTGCTATTCCAGAGAAGTGTGAGAAGAGGAGCTTTGGGAAATGAAGCCCTTCCTACAACCACAGAACAGGATCAGAGTGGGTTATCAGTGTCATCAACAAACATATCGGTCCTGCCCTTTCATCCTTGTGTGAGGAGTTCAGTCCCCTGTGACTTCCCTAACCCACTGCCAGCTAGGTTAGCCAAAGCAGCAAGAATTAACATAACACACCCATCTGTCCCGTAGAAATGAGGATGAAATGCAAACATGCCTGTTTCAGGTAGGCCAAAGAGCAGCTATCACATTATCATCACCTTCAGCCTCTGCAGACCGGGCTCAAGAGTAGTGGAAGGTCTCCTGTTGACAAGCCCCCTCGCACAATCAGTGCTGCAAAAAGCAGCAAAGAAGCTGAGGCCTAATAAGCTGACTGTAATTAACTGCATTATGTGAAAGGACTGAGGAATGGAGCGGGAGAAGGAGGAGAAATGAAGCAAGAAGTCTGTCTCCCTGGTGAAGGTGCCCAAACATCAGCATGCCCGGATCTACCTGGTGGTAGATGCACACATGCAGCCTCTGGAAGGAGGAGAGCTCAGGGCACCTTCCCTGCGGCTGGCTTACTGCCCAGGGAGCCTGCCAGACTTTCTGTCTGCTTATCTCCTACAGGTAACTTTCAGGATATGCCCCAGCTGGTGAGCCTGTAATTAAAGTAAGGGCTAATCACCGTGGTGGTGGCCCCAAGCTGGCAGACATGGGTGACCAGGCTGGGCAGAGGGCCTGTTCCTCCAACAGGAATCAAGGTCAGCCTCCAAGGCAGTGAGGAAAAACACAGGTGCAAGGGAAAACATCAGGTCTCTAGGTGAGGCAGCCACACACGCTTGCCCCTGCCCTCCTCACCTCCGGCCGTGCCACCTGCACCGGCATTGCCCAGCTTCGTCCCTGCATCCCCAAGGGGAGGAGAAAAATATATCAAGTTTCCCAATTTTCAAAACACTGTCATAACAATGAGCTGTTGCTGCACCTGCTTCCTTCGCGCTGAGCGAGCGCGGCCACAGCTCGCCTCCCGCTGCAAAGGGGAGCCGCGCCTGTGATGATTAACTCCAGGAGAACACAATGGTCAACATCTGAACCACTTGTGTGCCAAGGAGAGTGTTTTCCTTGTTTATCTTGCACAGCAAGTTTTTAGCACCGCTTTTTTACAAAGGCCATGCCTACTCCAGATTCCCAGACGGTGAGTCAGCCGCGGTCCCCGGTGAACCTGCACGTGATGGAGGCGGAGGAAACTTCACCCCGCCAAGAGGTCAGGCGGCCTTGCCAGGGGAGCACATCCTGATTTTAAAAAACAAACCTGCTTCCTACTGCCATGCTCTGGCCTCAGTCAGCGAGTAAACAACTCCTGGAGGCTGGCGTTGGGTGCTAGCCATGCTTCTCCTGCTCCCTGCCTAGCTATCCAGCCTAAGGGCTGCAGCAGCAAAGCGCCTGCTTTTCACCAATGTTCGGCATTTTATCCTTGTGGTATAGAAACATGATTACCCTATTTTTTATCAAGGCTGAGTAATCTATGTACATTACAGTCTTGTTATCTTAATTCCTAAGCCACCCAAGCTCTCAGTCTGAAGTACAGGGTGTGGATGTGCTGTCTCCAGCAAAACCCAACAAGAACAGGCCTTTGAGGTCATGGGCAGCCAGCTGGAAATTAGAGCAGCCCTGAGGCTAAGGAAATTCAGAGGCAGTACAAAGTTTCAGCTAAGCAAGAAAAAAGTCCAACACTCTGCCAGCCACAGTCATACCAAATGCAGAGGGTGTGCTACAAGGACGTTCCCGTCCCACAGCATTTGCCATCTCAGTGACTGGCTTGTTAGAAGTAAAAAGTGTGAAGGTGATGATATTTTGCATTTTTTTAACATATAGCAATGACATGCAATTCGGTTTTGTTAGAACATTATGGATAATCCTCTGTAAGGGTATCACATCGGGCTATGAAGTGGGGAGCAGTTGTCATGAAAAAGGAATTTATTATTGCTGCTAAAGATGGCCCCAAAGTGCCTAGAATAACCTTTGTAAGATGCCAGGTAGATAGAAAGTGTGAGTGGTTGTTTTCCTGCTTATGCTGTAGAGGGCTCTCTACATTTTGCTCATTTTGCTCTATCCTTCAGCCTGGGTATGTGTTATCTTCGTATCACTGCTGTGTTATGAATCTAACTGGAGGCAATAGCAAGTGAGGCCAAACCTAAATATCAGTGCTATCTGAGTGTCTGTGGTGCTGCTGTTGTGCCACCCTGTGAAGTCCAGCCCAGGTCTGCTCAGCGCTACTTGGCCTCAATGTCCTTCTACCTTTGTTCTCTGACACCTTGTTTGTCTTTTCAGAGCTTGCCCTGTGTTATGAGTTGGGGGTGAGGGGAGCGGTGGTGGTGTGGTGTGGTGTGAATAGATCCCATGTTGGGGATATGAGGGGCTAGAGGGCCTGGGAGAAGGGTAACAAAGAGGGGTCAACCTCCTCAGGACATCCATGCACTGCATACTCCCACCATTCACATTGTCTGGTCTACCCTCTCTTACCACCTCTTCCCCCAGGCTAGCCAAACTCTGTGCTGGCCTCCATGCCAGGAGAACCTTGGTTGCTTCATGGGTCTGGCCCCCGTTCGAATCTCACTGAAATCAAGGTGGCAGAAGGAGAAATGTTCCTCCCTTAACTTGTATGGACCTTGAAGTACGATTTAGTACAATCTGTTAGTTGATTTACCCGCCTTGTAATTCTGCATCAGTTTTATTATTACTGTTTATTAAAGAGCTGAATATAATGAAAGTTTTGTCTTTAAGCTGAGTGAAATTTTGTTCGGTTCCTTTACCACAAAGCACCACTTTCCACCATCTCCCCTCACAGGCAGGGTTAGTCTGGACCTTGGTGAAAGGTGTTAGCTGCAGGCTGGGAATGCCAGAGATTTTCCACACAATTCCCACAAAGTTTCTGAGACTGATTATGTCGTAGCTTGTTTTTAACAAATGTCAAAATGGAAAAAATCAAGCCGTCGGTCTGCATACTGAGCCCTTCTTTGCAAAACAGAGGACCTTTATGAGGAAGCCAGCGTTCACAGTACAGTATCATAGGTGTCCAGTCACTTGTATCATGGGCATACAGATTACCTGAAGGTTTCCCCAAGAGAAAATCATGCTGGAAATCTCATGATTTCCATCTCCAAGGCTCATTCAACCCAGAAGTTTTTCATTTTATAAATGAACATATGGTTTAATTTGAAGTTATGGTATGGAGCCTAGCTTGTTGAATGGCCATTTTTAGAAAGCATTGGTAACATATGTGGGATAGTGGAGTTTTATTTTGGTTAGAGGTTTTATGGAGGTTTTTTTTCTTGACAAGTACAGCAACACAAGCTGGATGGATTAGAGCACCTCAGTCATGTCATCATTTATATTGTCATGGACTGTCGCAATGATTGGTGTTCAGAAAGGATGCGATGAAATGTTTATGTGGGAAACAAATCATTGTTTTGTATTTTTTATTGACACTTTGCATGTATATCCTATGCTGATTTTGTGGGGGAAAGAGGGTGAGTTGTTTTGCTTTCAGCTGTCTAGCTCTTACAGTTGGTCTGATCCGGCTCCTGATGAAACCTTTGGGCATTTTACCACTGTTGTGAGCAGGCCTGGAGCCAATATGTCTATGAATGCAATAACAGAAGCCCCAAGTCTACAATGAGCTCTGAGCAGGAGGAATTCCATCTCCATATATGAGACCTTGTTCAGCTGCAAAACATGTCAGCATTAAGCCAGATTTTGTGCAGAGCAGCTAAATAAGAGCAGAGCTTCTTTAATTTTGAGGTATTTTAATTACTGCAATGTCAGCTGCTGTTTTTCAGAGTCTCAAAGCACATCTGGACTGGTGGTACAGTTCGCCTTGCTAAACATTAAGCTCTGGCTTCACCTTCTTTCCTTGGAGAAAACAAGATTCTACACTTTCCTCTGTGGATGCAAGGGTTAAGGGCCTATACTGGGCCCATACTGAACTTGAGGAAAATATAAAAGAGATACATCCTTATTCATAATAAAAAGTGTAACTGCATTTTTTTCCCACATACCAATCTGATTCCAAATTGGATGTGCTCCATTTTAAAGAAAGGCAGGGAGGTGTTTTGAAAGTAGCTATAATAATGACATTCATGCCGGACAGAGAGCTCTCATCCCAGATCTGGCAGCCCACAAAAAGCCAAACTATTTTCCCAGTGTTGGTCCTTCATCCATCTCACCTGCTTAACCATGCCAGCAAATCTGCTCATCAGAGGATACGGGAGCAGCCTCTCAGCCTCTGGAGGGTGGTTTTCCTTTACAGCACTCGGCTGGAGGGGGTGATGCTTGCTGTAAAGACTCTTTTTCACAGAAGGCTATTAAGGCAGTCCCTGGGGTGTGAGAAAACGGGAGGTGTAACTCAAGCGCAGAGGAACAATAACAACTGCACACAGCTTCTGCCTTCTTTCACAGGGGAAAAAAAAATTGTGCTCGACTTTCACATACCTTCCACCTCCGGGCTTTCCCTCAGCTATTCCCCAGGCAGTGGAGAAGGCTGAATTTAAAATGGAGGTTAAGAGATGCCCTGGAGCACATTTAAGCCTTGTTACTTGTCCTTGTGAGGACCTGTACTTTGTAATACGTAAGAGGCAGTGGACATCCTCTTGGCCTCTCTCTTCCCCTGTCTCATCCTACATTAAGGGGATACAGATTCAGAAATGTGTCATTTTATGCCTGGAAAAGAAATAGGGGTTGAAATTATGCCTTCATCAAGCACAGAGAGGTCAGACTAGCCAGAGAGTTAATGTCCAGGATTACTGGAAACATTACCTAAAATAATGGCTTTCTAAAACCCACTTATCAACGGATAGATGCCTGCAGCTGAGGCATTGTTGAAGATTAGGCTCCAACACTGGTGCATCCTGCTGTGAGAGAGCAGTGGGACAATGATCACGAGAGCGAGCTGGCAGTGAGGATAAGCCATGTCACAGCCATGCTCCTTCAGGCTGGTTTCTCCAGCAAGACTGGAGCCTTAGCCAAAGCAGCTTTCTTTGGCAAAACAAAAGAAGAGTCAGTGTACATTACAAATTAGGCAGTATTTCTTTATAACAGCTTCCTAATCTAAACGAAAGTTAGCATTTTTTCATAGGTATGGTTTCTCACTAGCCATCTTGGCATAGAGTAGTTCTTTATGTCCACTAAGTAAGTTTTGATATGTCTACATTGTTATTATTTTTCATGTCTGGGGTTTAGATTTCTGTATGTATGTGTGTAGAAATTATGCATAAGAGCCTAGACTGAAATTCATCATCCAAGAAACAGGAAAAATAGTGTTCTGACTGCAGTCTCTCCTCTGCCCCACCTCTTTAATGACACCACTCATATGGTGAAAACTTCTGCTCAGTGTGCTGTATTCACTCTTTGCTGTACCTTTACTTTCAGGGAGGTGAACCTATTGCAGATCTCAGCTGTACCTGTCCCCAAAACGAAATAATTTTAATTTATTTACAAATCAGTTTTGCAGCTTTTATAATTTCTATGCCATGTTTAGTCCTAGCTTAACTGTTAAAAGGGATTTATAGGAACGGCACAATGGAGGCAACAGAGCTTTCTTGCTTCCTTCATTTTCCTCAGAAGCAGGTAAAAGCTCTGCACCCAGATTTTCCTTTATGCATCACTCTGAGGATGTGACACAGCTGGGAGTGTTGTACCACTTGCAGGCATAGTGGCAAATACAGAAGGCTACCTGAAGAGGTGTCTAATAATGTTAGCAATAAGGGACATGCTATAGATAAGGCAGAGTTTTGTAGTTATCTTTTTAAGGCACAATGTGAAACGAATTAAGAGTTTTTAAGGGATAACATTTTCTTCAGTTATCCTGTTAATAATTGAATTTTTATTATTAAGGGTGGTAATTCATCATTATCTGTCGATACCTAGGAAGCTATCAATAGCCATAGTGGGTAAATCAGAGGGTCATGTAGTTCAGTACCCTGTGTCCAGCAGTAGGCATGAAGAGGTACGTAGAAAAGACAAGAAGAGAGTGAGCACATATGATTCTCCCCATGCTTACTCTCTCATCTGCCAAACATTTTAAACTCGGAGTTGAACTAAGGCATCTGGAGTTTCTCTGCGTTTGATAAACCTCAATAGATTTCTGCTGCACAAACTTGTCGATTCTTCCCTCACTTTTAAACTTTTAGCATTCATAACATCCTTTGGTTACAAGTTGCACGTCTGCTCTGTTCTGTGGACCACCTCCTTTTCCTTTATTCCCAGCTTCTGTTATTGTCCCTTAATTCTTGTACTGAATATGTTCATGTTACAACACCATCAACAAGCGGAAGGTAGATTGGAAGGAACGAGGCACGTTTTGACTTTTTGGTATGCTCTGAAGAAACTCTCCCCAACTCAAGAGCAATGTAGAGTGCAGTACATAGCCTTTAGTTAGAAATAGTGACAGAGGAAACATACCACCCATATACAAAACTCAGATGACAAGACGCTCAGAGCTGCCAAAAATTCAGTAGCTCAAATTCACTCACCAGAATCTTCTAATCAAATAACAGCATATTTAAGCTCCTAAAGAGGAGTAATGCTGTGTGTCTCCAGGCACATGTCTCTGCACTCACTGGATTAAATTTGGCAATTACAAAGAAAAACTTTGGTTTTGGAGATGGTTCTAACACTGGAGAGATTTGCACAGCATTTAGGAAAATCATGAGGAGCTGTAAATCATTCTGTAACAGGGGTTCAGGAGTTAATGGGTAATAATGTTCCTTGATTTGAGTATCTAAGCCTCAAAAAACAGATAGACAATTATCCTCTTTCTTGATGACGTTGGAGTCACAAAAGATAGCTTAAACTTCCAGAGTGCTCTTCTGCCAAAGCACTGTACTAAGTATGAACCAAGGATAAACTCCCCAGTATACTGTGATATGGGACTGAGTTGTCCTGAACAGAAAGTATTCAGGTAGCTATGGGAACACCTGGTGCTAAGAACCTTTCATAAGAAGAGTGCATTTATACATGAGCTGCATTTGCTTTTTAATGAACAAAACCATCAGCAAAGACAGGAACTGAAATTCCACTTCATTCAGAGTAACACCCAATTTGCCTATTATGTTACAGATCTCTCCCACATTTATGATTCAATTTAGGAGATAATGTCAATGAAATTGAACGTTGTGACTGGATAATAGACAGCTGCTGAAAGATAAATGCTGATGAGAGGAGATATATTTTCAGAGAAAAAACCTATATTTTAATGATGAAAGTTTGGTTCCATTACTATTATACCAACTGAGATGCTATTATTTGTATAATGCGATAAATTATTTTCTTCTATCCATGACAAGTGAAAAGAAGATATTTGCTCTTATACTTCATTGTATTCGATTGAAAACCTACATTCTTGTTAGCCAAAAGATGGAGCAAGTCAGTGAGGACTTAGTCTGTGTTTCAGTGCCCCAGATATCTCCATAATCAACCTGTTCCATCTCCTTTTATAATTACCTAAACATCAGTCATACAGGTTAACCTCTTGAACTATCTGAACCAGGGGATCATTCAGAACTGCAGAAATGTTCAGTTCAAGATCTGGCCAAGACTTTTGCTGGCTAGCACTGAGTTTATATGGTATATTTGCTACAAAGATTGCATTAAAGGAAAAGTAAGGTTAAACACCAAGCACTGGGGTTTCAAAGTTCCAACCTTTAAAACAATAAAAAATTAAACAGGTCTGGAAAACTTAATTCAGACCCTTTATGCATATGCTTTACACCACAAGTCTGTGTTTTGTTTTGTATTATAACAACTTGACCTCACATTGTTATTTGCCATCTCTGCTCCTTTCCCTCTCTCTCCATGTCTTTCCTTTTGTTTTTTCCCCTAGTCTAATTTATCATTCCATCTTTACTTCCTTTCTTTCTTCCTCATCCTTTAGTGCTTGCTGCAGCAGGCACAAGGAAAATCTCCAGGGTCTCAGTTCTCATGTCTAGGCACTATGACAGCCAACCAGCAAAACGGCAGATCCACATTAGCTTCTGCCTCCCTGTCTCAAATGCACTCAGTCACTTTGTTGCTATAAAAAAAAAATATCCAGCCATCACTTAAGAAGTTTAAGAGAATGCAAGATGCTTAGTGTTTTACGCAGGTGAATCTGACAGCCAGACTCTAACAAGTCCTGGGGAAGCAATGATTTATTTTTTTTTTTAAGACAGGGCAAAGGCAAACGGAATCACAGTCATTATATATGAATTAGAGGAAGCTGTTTTTACTAATGCATGTACACATGGAAACACACTAGCTAACAGCACACACAATTTCAGAGCTGATCTGCAGGACAGGCTTCTAGAATGACTGCTTTCCTAGATACATTCATAACGGATATCTTACTATTGTCCTCACAGACACTGTTTGTTGTGTGGCGGGTAACTGGTCACCTGTGGACATTATCTACTTTGTTGTGACAGCAATCTTTAAGGCAATACGAACAAATTCTGAGCTGCCTAAACTCACCAGGAGTTGACCGTGAAGTTGAAGAGCATCTTGGATTCATGCTTGTCAGGCCACATGCAAATGGGCCATACTGACAGCGGGGGATATGGTTATTCTCATGCTACTGATACTCAGTTTGTGGGACTGGTACGCAGCGTGTATCAGGAGCCCATGACCATTAGTCATAGGCAAAGATGGAATGATATCCTCCATGACTGCACTAAGGGCAGGGTTCCCCTGAGTGGACCCCGGGTGTATTTGTCTCAAGGATAGACCTGACGCAGTCGGACATTCTGTTCCTCTGGGCAGCCGCAATGGGCACGGGGCTATCGCAGACAGCAGGCAGCCACGACAAAGCAGCTAATGGGCTTTGTCACACCTCCAACAGCAATGAACTTTGCAGTGCAGAAATTGCTATGCCCGGGAGCTGTACAACCCAACATAAGTGTTGTCTCTTTTTGAGGTGGTACTTGCTTCTTATGAAATGCCATGAAGGCACACGTGTAAATTAGCAGTTCTCTAGTAGCCATCCTTCGGCTGCTTGGTCATGAGGCAAAGTCATGACTACCATGATATGGCAAAACTGAGCTTGGCAGCAATTTTTCAGAAGATTTCTGGCCCACTTTCTGGTATCAGTCAAGGTGGCATGGTCTGGAAGATGACTTGGTCCTCCTTGCCCATCAGGATTCCTCCTGTTCTTTTAACTTTCTTTCTCAACCTCGCTGGTAACGTCTTGGTTTAGAGGAGTGTGAGCAATACGAATTCAATATTTTGTTATATGGTGGATCCTGATGTCAGCGCATTGCAGACATTGGAGGAATACTGTGACTGCTAGACGGCCCTTATTAGGATGGTCACCAAAGGTTTAAAGGGTAGGTGACATTCCAAAGCCAGCCAGTCTTGCATGCCATATAGATGCACCCAGATGTCCTAGAGATGCTCTAGGGATCTGAAGCATCAACACAGAGGAATTGCTTAGGACTCTCTGACTGGGACAGCACTTGAGAGGGCCCTAAGAATCAGAAGCTCGGGGCTCAAAAATGTAACAGGCAGAGCTGAGCACAGCTGCGAGCCATTGGGACGCCTCCACACCCCGAGTATAGACACATGTTTTTCAAGTATGTTGGGGATCAGCTATTGTAATAGCTGTGCATGGAGTTTCATTGACAGAAACTAATGGAAATATTGCCTCAATTGAACACTGCATGCAGGTAGTTACTAAAATGTTTACAGGCATGCCACAAGGTGAAATAATTATTAACTATAACATTAATGGTTTCCATGGTAAGTAGTATGAGTATCCTGCAACAGCATTTGTTGCTTTCAAATTTTCCACACAATGCAAGATTTCTTTTTGGTATGGCCTTGCCTTCACGTTATACACCATCAGAACTCAAAGACCACGTAGATGTTTGGTTGCCTTCTCAGCCAACCAGTAAAACAGAAGCACTGTATGCCTGATGGCAGTTATAGACTCGCTGAAAAGCAAAAAGAAAGACTGCACCTGTTTACATCCTTTCATTTGTGTTAGGTTTACTTGGCCTCATTGAGATGGTTATTATTTGTTCTTTGTGAATATTTCAATTAAAAGGCAGATTGCAGAGCAAATTGCTTGCTACAAAAATACAATACAGGTTTTTCTGAACATTAATAATAATAATAATAGACAGTATTATGAAGGTTGTACCACATCTTGGAAAAGTACACTTGAGTGTTGCTCAGTATCCAGCAGGACTTATGGACAGACAAGATAAGCCTTCAGTAAAAAATCTTAAAATACATAAACAAGTAAATTAATAGAAAGGGATATGCAGCTTGTTGTTTTCGTCAATTTTGCATAAGAAGTTAGCTATAATACAAATATTTCATTTGTGGCTGTATCCAGGGGGTCTCACATGCTGTGCACAGGGCACAAAGGGTAAATTCAGATTTAAAAAATCCGCTGTACTTTCCCCCATCAATAGGGATTACATGGGATTTTTTTTACCCAACGTGTTTACATTCTTTGACCATCTTTAATAGCCATATAATTTCATATGGATATAATATACTTTAAACATCTATGAAAATATTCTGAATTTTCTGGGAAAAAAAAAGTATAATTTACTAAAGAACACCAAAGGGAAGTTGCAATCTTTGTCAGAGTTTGAAAATTATTAATAAAAAAGTGTCTTTGGAGATTGCAAGCACCCTTGGCTGTAAAGGGGCTTGATGATTTTGGTTTTTTTTCAGTGCAATGAAGGCAAGTGATTTCTATGGGGAATATTCTTAATTCAGTGCTGCAGATTCTATTACCTAAACCAATAGTGGTTTTTAATGCAATGAAGTCAAGATATTCATAGGAATTAATTTTTTTCATAAAGTTTTCCACAAAGAATCAAAACAATGGGAAATGCATAATTCATGTGTTTCACAGGGAAAGGGACACATTTTATTTACTTGTAAAAGTAAAAAAGAATGTATGTTGTAAAGTAGCCCATGTAATATTGGATAAAACTCAGTGTTATTAAAAGATGGTGTGAATTAGAGACATAAGGTTCAGGAAAGAAAACAACTGAAACTGTACAGAAAAAACCCTTTTGAGGTCTGATATAGGAAAAGCAGAAGACTGGAGGATGTGGTTTAGAAGGTTTTATATGAAATATTTTCTGTCAATAAGAACAGTGAGTCCATTTTTAGAAATGTGTAAAGTGCATTAATGTTTGAAGTGGATTACTGCTTATACACCTCAAACCTTAATGATTCTATGATTCTATCCATCAAATTAGTTCTATAATGATGAATTATTTCAAAGGGGGCATTGTATTTCAAAACCTACAGAATCTGATTATTTTGATTCTTTTATATCGTAGGTTTATATACTGAATTTACTGAATTTACATTTGTTTCTTAATATTGTATTGGGTTAACTACTCAGTTAAAAATAGAATAAATGAAGCTGGACAGGAACTGTGGAGATAATCTCCAGCTCTCCAAGCAGGGCTGTCTTCAAAGTTAGAGCAGGTTGCTCAGGTCTTTGTTCATCTGAGCTTTGAAATTCTCCAAGGATGGACATTCCACAGCCTCTATGGCAAAACCATGATTATGTCATAGTAGTATTCCAAGACAAGTCTTTTTTTAGAAATATGTGGGTTTTGTGTCTAAATTGCAACTTTAAATCCTGTTTACATGCCACCTAGAGCTGTACAGTTCCTGAATTTCTTGCTCCCTGGTCAGTATGTTGACTGTATTTCAGGTATTTTCAGAATTTTAATGACAGGTATGTGAAAGACACATCAACAGACAAAGAATATAATCTGCGTAGGATGCATTCAGTATGTACAGCAATGTAATGCTGAATTCATTTCTGTAATGCTGATTATGTTTATTATTGCTTGAAAGAGTTTGTAATCATAATAACTATACCAAGTATTACCTCCTATGGACTAAGTACATTATTTTAAGTCCTTTCACTCTTCTTGAAGTAGCAATTAAAGTTTAATTTCAATAAAGAATTTACCAGAAAATGCTCATTTTTCATTCTTTTTTTTTCCTAAAAGAAAGTGAAAAATCCTGCTTTTCTCCCAGATACGTAAAGAATCCATAAACACTACATGTCTAGTGTGGCTTCCAAGTCCCTCAGTTGACTAAATATTCCTTAAACTCACTTAAATTAACTAACTTTGTCTCACTAATTTGTAAGTGGTGGAGAGGAATCTAGGCTATTCTTTGAGAAATAATATTTTTGATATTTGAAAGAATATCTGTGTCTTTGAAAGATGGTGTGCATTATTGTAGAAACAGATTTGGAAGATCTATTTTGGACATGATGAGGAAAGACAAACCAAATGGTGATAAGTTTTGTAGGCACTGATAAGAAGCTAAAGCCTATGGAGTGGCACCATGAATTTTTATTTTATTGGAAGAGGAGGATATATTGCACTAGCTAGTGCTCCTTTTGCTGAAAATATCAAGTGCATAGAAGGTGATGAGTTTGCTATTTAGTATCCACCCTAAATTCAATCAGCAAGATTAAAATCAGCTACGATGTGCATGCAAAGCATGTATCTCCTACAAACAGGCAATGCGCTCTGAGTGCTCTTTCATCTGCTGCAGTAGACCAGGGTTACACTGCTCACCACTCAAGAAGGAATTCAACTTGATGGTGGTGGGTTTGGTTTTTCTGGTTTGGGTTTGTTTTGGTTTTCTGTTTTTTTTATTTTTTTATTTTAAAGCTACTCTATTATTGTGAAACCCTATGGCTTTCCTATCACTTGAATAGCTAGAATATGTGATATTATCCATTGTGACAATGTTATTAATTCACTGTAACAATAAACCATGACTATCTGTAGCGTGCATGCTGCACACTGAAATTCATATGATTACATTAGTTAATAATGAGGGATTTTATCTGCCTTTCTTTGTTGTTTTTTCAAACAGCTCTTCATGAAAATTTCAAGTGTCTCCTGCTCAGTAATAAGTCATAACTCCTTGTAGGTGCCTCTGTTTTCTTATCATACATGGTGTAAAGAATGGTCTGCCCTTTCTCCCTCTCCTTTTTTTTAATGACTGTAATTACTACTTGAAATCTATATTCACCTTCTTTTGATAAAGCACATAAAACTACAAAATCTCTTAACAATTAAGCACTGTCCATATTAATGAAACAGACCAAGATAGTGTTTAGCTATTGACACTAGCATGATCCATTCTGCTAAATAGAGATTTGGGTTATATATCTTTCTGCATGTGTTTACAAAAATATTGACCCAGCCACAACCTTTGCTTCAGTTTCTTGAAGGATAGCTTTGCTTTATTCTCACTTCAGTGATGACACAAACTATCCAACCTGGCCTGTATCAAGGGAAGATGTTCCTTTGTAGTGGTGCTACAAAAGTGAATTTGAAAGAAGTGGCCTCACAATTGCTCTGAATTGCCCTCCATTAATTTCAGGTAGGGCTCCCAGATTTCCATCTGAGATTTCCTGGGCAAAAAATAGGTCCCAAGAGCTCTACATTTTTCTGGCTTACCTACAACACATGCGACCTACCAAGGCTTGTGCTATGGAAACAATATGTTCATTCTCATTAAGTACAGTGCATGTCAAACACATCAGACCTATTGTGCAGATGATCAATTATGCATGCAAGGTTTAGCATAATGCAAACATGCAAACATTTGCCATCTGAAAAATGCATCAGAGTAGTCCACTTTCAGTTAAAGGATCTAAAATTAAGTCTCCAAAGTCAGCAAAGAAAGAAGGTGCTTTGTACCACACATTATCAGCCTGATCCATCTTTGTGTGAATTCACTTGCAAAGATTTCCACTGTTTTCAATTACAGATGACTACCCGTGCATCTCCTTCCACAAAAGGAACATGAGTATAGTTTCACTACCTAAGCCAGTAGTGGTAACCAGAAGATGATAAGTATGTTCCTTCCAATATGATGATATGTAATATCCAAAGGCAAACACATCTGTCTGGGTATAGGGGCCATTCTTGTTAGCAAAAGTTTGTTATTCTTTCTGTTGTTTTTTGGTTTTCTTGTTTTTGTTTTTTTTCCTGATGAATATATTACAATTTTCAGCAAAAAGAAAATGTACAGAGCAATGTTTCCTACAATCCCCCCAAAGGACTTCCATAGGGAACCCAAAAGTTTAGAAGAAAATTACCTGGGTAACCTTCACTATTCTGCCAAATGCCTTTACTGTGGCAAACAGTAAATGCCACTATGCACTCCAGCAATAGCATAATAAAGTATTGATTATTACAATTCCATGAGCAGGGGAAAACTGTATGCTGAATTATACTCCTCACTGTACATTTCAGGAAGATTTATAGTCCTTTTTCTATACTTTATCCAAAACAGCTGATCATGACTATACAATGATAAAGACACAGGCACTAAAAATATTTTAACTGCAGTTTATACTCCAATTTAACAATTCAATAATATCTTCAACTAGCCCATGTATTAATTATGCACAGCTTCTTCTCCTTATAAGGGTTTGAGAGATGGCACAGTAAAAATGCAGCCTGTCAGGCGGCTTTATCCTCACTTCTGGGGTTTGGAGGAGGAGGGAAGGGGGGGGTGCTTAGTAAAACACACCTTCTCCTTGAATTTAAGTAGAGTTTTACATCTCTGCCACCCATATAATCCTTTCAATAAACTCTCTAGAAATAAGGCCCCAAAATCGAGGAGGGGAGCAAGTGAGTACCTTTTCTGCACAGTGCAGCCACTTTTGATGCTGCTGTTGGTAGAGACTGGCCTCTGTCACTCACCAGTCCTCTGTGTTGTGTGATCTGCAGGCTTCATGTATGAAGCTGGGTAAAGTGCAGAGGAAACCAATACCTCTCAACTATGCCATAGCTAGGATGACTTATTTCTCTGGGGAAAAAAAATGCATACATACATACATAAATTTAGCTGGAGCTGGAATAAAAATGCATGGGAAGGGAGAAGGCATATTCCTTTTTTATTATCTTCCACTACTGGAAAGCCATTCCTTTCACTCTTTAGCACTTAAGTACAAGTGGACATGCCATTTATCTTCTGAAGCCTCTTTTTGCTACAGAGAGATTTCTTGAATTTGTTCTGGTGTTCAAGTTCACTTGACAATTTGATTATTCGTTGTGTTAGATCACGTATATTTATATCCTTGATCTTCAGGCAAACCATGATCAAGTGCAGGACCTCTGTCTATTCACCAGCTTACCTGTGTCTGTTAAGTTGTGATTGCTTGAGTCCACATATCCACAAAGCCATGGCTTGTCGCTTTGCTTCTGTGTTTTCACTTGCTCAGCGTATCCTCTCCTGATACCTAAATTTAGATTCAGCAGCAATTCATTCTGCAACTTGTACTGCTGAAAGGGTGGACAGTGCTGTAGTGATATTCTCTCTGATGTGCTGAACACTGCACAAGACAGAAAAGAAGTCATTAATGTACTAAACTTAACAAGATGACAATTAATGGAGAACATGGCTCTCTGGATGTGATTCAAGCATACATTTAAAATATGAACGTAAATTCTTTTACAATCTGAACTGTTCTCTATTTAAGTTTCCTAATTGGGATTGAGAGCTACTAATGGTATTGACCTGATCTCAAGCCACTCATGCCAGGATTGATTTTGTAAAGGGATGAGCACTCTGGACCCAATTCTGCAAGTGCTTCTTATGCACATGCCTGACTTTAAGCCACATGAATAGTTCCATTTAACACAAAGATCGTTCTTGTTCTTTCAGGTTGAACGTGTACTCAGCTGCTTTGCTGGAGCAGGGCAGGAGCATGAACCCTTTTCAGCAGTTTTTCACCCACAACAATTTAATTATCTTACCCAATATCTTGTTGCTTGGCTTCCAGGTAAGTCATTTAGACCAAAGACTCCCCTCTAAATTTTTCTTCCCTTTCTGTCTGTTTAACTAAAGCTCCATTTTTTAAACTGCTGCAACTGCTGCTATGCCAAACAATGTGTTTTGGATTAGCTTGACATTATTTAAAATTGACTTCTTTTCAGCAAGTTAGGAGAAACCTAAAGAAGCCATGCTGAAAACTAAGTAGGGATTTTGCATCAGGTTTAAGTTAGACGCATATATCCAAACAATATTCTTGACTTTCCCTATTATCACACATCACTTGAACTGTGTCTGTCCTGATGTGGGCTAGCACAAGGAGAAAGGAATAACAGGCCCACGGTGTCTGTGTGTTTTCTCTTAAGTATAGGGCATATGTTATACAATAAATTTAAATCGGAATTTATTTCGCTGCAATTTAAGCGTAGTCAGATTGTTTTGAGTTTGCCATGATTATTAATGTACATCTGCCCATTACCATGATCAAACTGAAAAAGCTCAGATGTTGTCAAACCATAGCTGCTAGATCGTGCAGCTCATAACATACCTCTGAGACCCATTTATGCCAAGTCCATGCAAGTTTTTTGTGTACACAAGTCTCAGCTTAGATTAATGCATCATGTAATCATGCATCAGTCATGCATCAGTAACAGCATCACAAACAGGGTAACAGGTGGCCAAACATAGCACGAGCCCTGCTCTAGGAAGCCTGACCTAGTGAAATCTAGTTTATTTGAAGTCTAGTTTATGAATACTCTTGCAAGACTGCTAACACAGTTCTGCACCTAGAAATACATTGGTGGCCTTCTGTCTCCTACAGCGAGGAGGAACGTAGACCACAACATGGAAAATCAGTTCAGGAAAGTTCTTTGTGACAAGAATGCATTCTTGCTTAGGAGCATCTAGCATCCTCTGCCCAACCCAAAACCACAGAGGCAGAGTAACAAATAAGTTTCCCTCTCTAAAGCTGTAATGAAGAGCTATATTAACAAGGCAATAAAAAAGCTTGTAATAAATTAACTGCTTGGTTTTCTCAGGAAACATCAAAAATTTTCCTCAGTTTCAGCCCTTTCCACCCTCTACACTAAAACTCTACCAGGGGTTGGCAGTCGTTTGGTCCCATGGGGGAGTCCTGCTCTCCTTGTGGGAGGTCTGGTGAGGATGGTGCCAACCCATGGCATGAAATATGCACCCTCCATCCTCTCCACCCATCCACAGTGCTGCAACAAGGAGCCCAGAAAGCTTATTTAATACCTCCCTGTTTGTGTGTAATTTCTTTCTGTTTCTACAGAAACAGAATGACGACATAATCCTTGCAAAGATAGGAAGGCATCAGGCTGAAGCACGACCTTTACTTCCATGCAGTCATTTTATTGCGGCTATATATTAATGAGTAGCAGGATCCTAAAGAGCAGCAGATATGGAGCTCATATTCTCATGTTATTTGTTAATTGTTTACCATATATCAAATTCAGTAGACTAAGTCTCTTGCTGGGAAATTTCTTGGTACGAAGGTGCGTGCGTGTGCGTGCACACACACGTACGCGTGTGCACAGACATATGCGTGTGCACATTTGTGTTGAACAGCTCCCTGTGAGAAGGGATGTTTCAACAGTGCGTTTGCTGGAGCAAATGGTGTTCACGCAGTTCCAAAGCGGATGCAAGATACCCATATGCTGTTCTTTTTTATCTCTTAAACCAGATTTACTGTGAAAATATGTGCAGTATGTAATGGCGGTTTTTAGCTTATCTATTTATCTCTCCTGGGTCTTGGATTTTTTCCTTGCTTTACTTGTTTGTGAGCCTCCTGGTAGAAGATTCATTAGTATTTATTGAGTTGATAAACAGTTTCTATTCTCCAGTCCTGTTATCATTTTCTATTACATTTTTTGAATCAATTATTTTTATTCATTGATATCCAGCCTTGTAAAAACAACTTTGAATAACCAGCACATTAAAATGAAACACCCATTAGAAAACATTTGACAAGAAATATCTGTTCCCTGTTCTTTGATGGGTTTTCTTACTATCCTAAGCAAACATTTTGGAACCAAGTCCTTTATCTCTAGACTGCTCAACAGCTAGATACAGATGCACCCATCTGTCTGTCTGTCTGTCTATCTACCTACCTAGGTGTATATCTTCTGTTTGCTTACTGAAACATTTTTCCTGGACAGTTTATTTTCTCTGCAGAAATTTGCAACATCTATAACAAAGTGAATAAAGGCTGGAATATGCTGTTATCCAAACTCTCCCCAAAAAGGGCAGACTTTGGGAAGTTTTCTTTAAATGCTCAGATCCTCAGTACTTCATATTCTCTGGAAAAAAAGAGTGAGTGAAAAATGAACAAGTCATGGATTTTCAGTGCTTTAATGACTTATACTAATGTATTCCTTCATCTAAATACAGATTTCTATTTAAAATTCAGTATGCAGGGGTATTATGAATTCTAGTTTAATAGATTCCAAATAATTGCCCTTTAGAAATGATGAATAGCTGTTTAAAGCCACTGATAAGAATATACTATTTCTCCCCTAACAATGGGCCTTCCACATCAACTGTATCATATATGCCTGAAATTAGTTTATTAATTTTTTTTTATTGATATGCAAACTACAAGCTGATGGCAGATGGCAAATAACCCCTCACTCTAACACCAAACCCTCCAAAAAAAGCCTTGTCTCTGCTACTGTTCTTGTAGGGGGACAAAAAAGAGAGATAAGAAGATAGCTTTTATATTGAAGGCAGGCCACTGAAATGCAGATGATGCCATCCTCTCTTGTACTCAGTTTTCAGATTTTCTGGCATAAAAAGAATAAGATATAAGGTTGAATTAATGACCAGATTTTGCACAACTGCAATTCAAGATGCTTTCTCTGTGCTGTTCATGCTATCTCTGACTGCCCTTTAAAACAACTATTCTAGACTTGTTCTTTCATTTAAAAGATGAGCATCCAGAAATACTGAAATTAAAAATACATTATTCATATATTCAACGTAGGAATGACCTGACAAAAATTTCACTTAACAGAGCTGATGGCTTCTTTATAACATATGAAACCTTTTGAAAACACCAAGCAAAATAGATTAAATGCATCTACAGTTGAATTTGCAGTTATGCATACAACCTGATATTGAAAGTTTCTGAGATTGTATGTGTTTTGTGTGCTAAACACACCTGCTGTACTTATATGCAGTACTTGGAAAAATATATGCAAAACGTGAATCCATGAGAAAACTAACACTAACAGCTTTTTCTTTAAAAACTGGAAGGGGGGGCGTGAAGTATTATCTCAAATATTTAAGGAGACATACATAGATATTGGACACTGACACCAGTGGTTCTGTCAAATGATGTGGTAATGCTGAAAAGAGTGCTATATATATATGGTTTTTCACTACATAATGGTTGGGTTCTACCAAGCTTTTAGATTACAAGCAGAAATAAAACACCTGCTGGGTGAAAAGTACATATATATATATATATATATATATATATATATATATATATATATATGTATACACACACACACACACATATATACAAAAAATTAAATTGCATTAAGAAACATTAGTATTTCCTATTATGCACATATTGCACAATGTAACATCCTTATACTAGCGCTCGCTTGCTCTCTCTGTCCATATGTGACTGCGTGTAATTGTATTTGTGTACAGA
Organism: Ciconia boyciana; assembly: GCF_034638445.1. Lineage (NCBI taxonomy): Eukaryota > Metazoa > Chordata > Aves > Ciconiiformes > Ciconiidae > Ciconia > Ciconia boyciana. The sequence continues at coordinate 102,461,207 of NC_132935.1, read as the reverse complement.
GACTGCATCTCAGCTAAATGTTTGCTGCTGGAAAAATATTTGCCAGTGTCCTTCTTTGGTAAAGCTAACAGCAAAAAGAAAACCTCTTCATTCTTTCCTAGAGGTTAGAAAGTTACTGTGAGAATTGTTTTACTTTCGTCATTTTCATCTTCCCTACCTACAAGCAACTTAGATTTGCTTTCGGATTAATTTTCCCTTGGCAAAGTTAGCAACACCACAAGAGGTCCTAAAAGTGGGTTAAAGCAGTTTTATGTCTTAACCATAGTTGCATCTATAATGCTTGGCTCTGGTCCCTTTAGCCTTTTATTTTTTTCTATAGGAGCAGGGCAGTTACCCCCCTCTCAGGGCCTTTTCTTCCTCCCTCTGGGGTAGGCTGCCTTCTCCACACACCACTGGTACCCAGAAAAGAATGGTTCTTCTGTTTGTCTGGCTGCCTGCATATTGCATCCATTGCTCCATTCAGCCTGTCTTTTCAGGTCTGCTAGCTGCTGTACAACTTAGCTTTTGTGCTCTACTGCCAGGGGTTTTCTGAAGCCAGACGCTTTTTGAAAAGAGGGTATATTTGCATAAACAATACCATGTGAGGAGGTCTGCTGGAAACAAAATCAAAATTCAGCTGAGCAAATCTTCCTGAACAACTCATTTCTTCCAACCAACACCTCCTATCGTTACCATCTGTATACTAAATTATGGCCGAGAACGTGTGCAGCTCTTTCTTTTCACTTGCTCTTGTGTACAGATTCCTCATATCAGCTGAAGTATATTTTGTTTTCAAATTTAGGTTGAGCAGAGACCCTTAAACAGAATTTGGTATATGGAATGAGAAAAATATGGTTGTGTTAAATAAGGAACAGAAGGCCAGCCATGCATCAGCTAGCTTGCAACCCAGATTGGATTTGTACTGAAGGCTCATCAAAATGCATATCAGAAACAAGATCTACCCATCAGCTTGCTGAGATTTCAGGTCAGTGATGGCAGGGCAGCTTTATCAGAACAGAGCAGGGAGAGGAAGGCTTACTACTGTGGCTGATAGCCGAAGGAATCACTCTGGAAATACGTGTGCTTAAAACAAATCTCTAGTGGCTTAAAATATTGGATATACTGAGAGCATGTGTATGTGTATGCACATAAACACAAACATAAAGAGGTCATACATATATATACATGACTGAATTCATGTATTTCTATGCACAAGCGTATTTCTGTGCACAAGCATATTTCTGTGCGCATGTATATTTCTATACACACATGGTTTGTGCTACATCCTCTGTGTGCATTTACCATATCTTACCCATGGGAATAAAAATAATTAGGCTAACCCTGCAAAAAGGCAGGCAGGCAAACCAAAAGTAGCCACATGGAAAAAAGGAAGAATACAGTTTTATAAGCCACTGCTCAAATCTCCCAATTATTTGCATTTTTTATTCAAATACCTAGCTAGGTAATGCATCTCATTATTCCATTAAATTGCAATCTTAATTTTGCTTTCTTGCTCAGGTGCTTTGGATATAATTAATAACAATATTCAAAATATGTCTCCCATACTGCATTAGGTCTGTACATACAGCACCTTCTGTTTTGCACTGCCTATTAAACCACACTCCTCTGCCAGAAAAACAGTGCCTATGCATGCATTCAGCATACAAAAATACCACGAATGAGGGGTTCTCCATCTACCCCACTGCCTTGATCATTGCCCATTTTCCAAGCCCCAGTGCCAAGCAGGCTGGGAGAAGCCAGATTGCCTCCAAGTGTTGACTTCATCCATGGGTTAAAACAATGCACACAGGGGATTTTTGTGAGCCTTTTTCATTGATCTGGTTTCTTCCCACACAAAACCCAGCTCAGGGGAGCAGTTTGAACAGAAGGTCTCATATCACATCTTGTCACCTACAGACAGGGGTCCTTTCAAATGGCTTCCCAGGCGTCTCCCAAGTGTCCGAAGTAGCCCCTTGCCATGAGTCAGACTTCATTTCTGTCATGGGGCTCCAGTCAGGGTGCATCTCACCCCGAGGATGTACCCACACAGACAAGTAGCAGAAAACTGGAAGGAAATACATTCAGTCCATATAATTACCAAGTCCTCTATAAGATATGGAGTTTTATTATTCTTAACTGGAATGTAAAGTGGCCCATTTCATATAACACTGGAAAATGAAAGTCAATGAAGGTCCTGTTAAGGAACTGGGCTTAGTAACTCTTTTTACCAGATTTCAGTTTGGGGGAATAATCCCTTTATGGTATTTGCCATTTGTTACATGAAAAAAACCTGCTACACAAATAACATACATAAAACACATCCATTAGGGTTTAATAGGTGTGCTAGAGATAGGAACGCCCACTACAAAACATCTGTAAATATGACTTGATTATTCTACTTCATCACCCATAATAAATCTTTCATTATTCTGAAAGTAAATGCATGACCAGTACCCCTTATTCAAACCACCCCCAGTATTAGTTTACAACGTAAGTGACTGTATCAAGCAAAAGAGAAAACAATAATAAAAATAACCAGAATTTTGTGCTTGACCAATAAAATCCAAAATACCTGCCCCAATTTTGTGAGTTATGTGCCCCAAATTGTGCCCCAAATTGTGAGTGCCCCAAATATTTGTGAGTGCCCCAAATATTGTGAGTGCCCAAAATATAACAATATTTTGTGCCCCAAATTGTGAGTTATGTGTGCTAACAGGATGAGCGCCCAGCACACAAGAATTGGTTTCAGCTATACCATAGTTAAGTTGCTGCTTCTTTAGCCATGACTTTATTAATGTGCTAGCTATAATTGCATTCGTCCTTAACAAGCAGAGTAAACAAAAGCAGCCTGGGAAATCTGTAAGACAGGCAGGGCCTGCTCAAAGTAGCTGCTGATAAAAAGTTGGTATTGATGAAGGTGATAATTTGAACACAAGGTGCATTAGCAGGTCTGGATGAGCTGCAACATCAAATTGGGGTCAGCTGAGGGTCAGAAACTGGCTGCGAATGCTCTTCTAGCGGTAGCCTGGGACACAGGCACAGCAAGTGACCATCTACTCCAGCAGAATCTCAAGCTGAAGCACCAGAGAATGTGTTTGTCACCCGGCAGCATCAGCTCCTGGTTTTGTGGTGAAGTAATGAGTCTCTCCCAAGCTCAGTCTTCTCTGCATGTCTCTGTTTAGCCGTGCAAGGCCAAGCAAGGTCCTCCATCTCTCCAAAAGCCAGAAGTGACCTCATTGCTACCTCATCCAGCTCACGCTGTTCCTGGCTGGTACTCTCACGTGTCTCCTCCTAGCAAGGTCTGAAACAGGTCTACCGATTTCACTGATCCCTTCAGCAGGGATGAAACTGTTGTAACCTCATGGAGCCCCTCTACTGATGTCAATAGGAAAACATCTATAGCGGTATATCGAGCCTCAAAGCACCAAGGGATATGGTCGGCAAGCTACATTAGTCTCACTGAAGGAAATTCCTCATGTTGCAGCTAGGACATAAATAGGGAAATACAGGAGACACTCAGATTTCAACATTAACCAGTGTCACCTCACTAGTGCAAAATATGGTATGTACTCCCTTCTTTTAAGACCAGTTAGCTTCATGGTGACTGGGCTGCTTCTTTAAAATGACCCACAAAGGAAGACTGTTTCTAAAACAAAGCTCAGGATGTGTCAGTCTGAAAGCAGAACTTGCACTTGAGTGATTAGCAATTATGAATCCTGCAGTTAATAGGCTCCACATATGTTAGCGTATACATTAATCTGTATGTTAATCTCTCTGCTTTTCTGGGGATTTTCTCTATATTACCCTCCCCACCCTGGGGAAAAAAGAAAGGAATTCACAGAAGAAACGATAGTGTTTATGTAAGAGAGACATTGCCTGATTAGCATTAGCTGTGCGCTCATTATAGTACAAGAAAAATTAGAGGGGAGGGGAGGGTTGGAAGTAGAAGAGAAGGAAGAGTGAACTCTTGAGTTGTTTGCAGAATATGTTTTTCATGGAATCTGCAAAATGCTTTAGAGAGGGGTTTGCATGACTGGATTTTGTAATCCTCATAACTTGGAAATCAATAAGATAAATGGAGGAGAACTGAACAGCTAGTGGCCTCAGTCTTGACGATTCCAGGATAAATCCTTTTAATAAACATGAAACTGCAGCAGAGCAGAAATTCTAAGTCCTACTTTTGATTTAAAGATATTTACCTCTGTATCTGCTACATTTCTTGGGTTTTATTCTCCTCCTATCTTTTCAGTTTTATCTCTCCGGCTACCCATACGGATAATTGTTTTTTGCATTTATTCTTCAGCGATGAAGCATGCGTGTATGTACATAACACATTAATATATGCAGACAGTGGGAACATATATCTAGTTTTGCTTTGTAGTGGCTCCCAAGAAGACTTAATGGAAAATTACTGTCATCCTATAGTCATTTTGTTCATGCTTAAAACATGCTATTGTCTGTATGGAAAATTCACATTTGTGAAACAGGCAGAGGAAGAGGAGAAGAAGGGAAATGTCATTCAGAGAAAACTTACTTACAGAGAGATTTTGCTGGTGATGGTGGTGACAAAGGGATTGTTTAAAAAATTGAAACAAACTGCACTGTTTTCACAGCATTAGGACTCCTTCACTAGTTAATCCATCAGAATTGGGATTTGACAAGGCTTGGTTTATATAATAAATGTTTGATTAGTTTATACATTTCTACAATATAACAACAAGAATTTGGAAGTTCAAGATTTAATATCCAGGCTTCCCTTGATATACACAGTGGGGGAAAATACATTTAGATCTCTCATTTATTTTCCAATTAACTGTTCTTTATCTGTGCATTAATATTATAGATGTCTCAAGAATAATTAAAACAGATAAGCAATTTATAAAAATCTTCACATTTCATGCTAATTATCATAATGTAATGTTACATTTCTATTAGCAGCTTTTGTTCCCTCCCCCCCCTCCTTTACTTCTAGCAGCCCTGGGACCTTAGCCAGTCAGCATGTTATAAATCTTTGTTAAAATATGACACAAAAGTAAGAAGCTTGCAACCAAGCAAACTGGACAGTGATGGAGCTCTCCTTTCTTTACCTTCATTTCCCAGCAGCCAGCCTGTCAACAAATATGAAAACAATGATGGTTTTTCACAGCTTCTCACTGTGAACGCTAAGGGGCTCCCAGGACAAAGGGTTGTGAGTATGGACTTTGAAGGATCACAGCCAGGCCATGAGAAAGACAGAGGAGAGCAACTTGATCCTAGGATCCTGTTAGAGACATAAATCATGGGCCCAGGAAGGAACTACAGAGTCAACATACTTACTACCACCCTATCATGCAATTATATTCACAAGCAATTAAATCCTGTCTGAAAATGAGTTGGCTTCTTTGTTCCCACCATTCCTACGCAAGATTATTACGGGGATTTAAAAATAACCATTCTAAGGGGAATTCCTACTGATGTTTAATGTTCAAGCCATCAAGTCAGAAGAGAAGTAATGCCATGTGGTATTACACGAGCTCTCTCACAACTCCATTCCAGCCACCAGTAGAACCAAACACATAGTCAAGCTAAACAGCATGGTTATCGTGAGCAGTTTGGAGTAAGAAATAAAAACAGTTTCAAAACCCTGATCTTGTGAACAGTTTACATTGATAAAGAGGTTTATTTTGCTGAAATATGAGACTTCATATCAGTAAAATTATGTATGTGCTCAAATGTTTAAAGGAACGGGATAAACTTGTCCAATTAATTATCTAGAATGAACAACATGATCAGCTCCACTGGTAGCAATACAAATAGCCAGCACATTAGCACATGCACACGCAGAGGCACACACATGTGCGCATCCCCTTCCATTCTGGTGCTGCATGGTAAAGCAAAGTGTTCAAGTGTGCTGTTAGTTGCATCTCTCAGCAGCCTCATTCACTCAGCCTTTGAGCAGTAATTTGTGTCATAATACAGATAATGTACCTCCATATGTTTCATAAATACACTCATCTAAGCTTTCAGAAATAATAATGTAGTTTAAGTTTCATTTTGTTTTTATTCCTGAAATAGACTTTGATACAAGACAATGGAAATGAGATATTAAATAAAAATCTTGCTCCAGTGCCAAGTCCTGAAACCTTTCTTTAAGGAGAAGAGTACATATGTGCATCTCCTCAGCTGCTACCCAGTCTATTGATTCAAAGCTACAACTGTTTTTTTATATTACTTAATTTATCTTTATTTATTGCAACATTGATAGCATTCAAACTACATTAGATAATGTACTAGGTAAGATACCTTTTTAAAATCTCTTACTGAGATCCTATTGGGATTGGCATGTAATTGAAAACACTTAATGGAATATTTCAGGGCATATTGCCAGAGAATGAACAAGAGAATCACATTTCATTTTAAAATGCCATACAAAAATCGCTTAAAATTACCATAGCTGTGTTTTAGTGTAGAAAAGGATGGGTATTATAATTTACATAGACTTTCTTTCTTTCCGAAATTATTTTCTCTCTTTGTTATATTTGACAACTCATCCACTGTCTTTTCAGAAATGCCTGACATTCCTTTTAATTAAGTAGCGAGGAGCGACAAGCAATACATTTCTAAAAGATTGCTGACTGCATTGGGTGTGTTTTCAGCCTCGGGGCCAAATCCCCAGTTGGTTTGCTCCTTCAGGAAGAAATATCAGTGCTTACAAGTTCTGCCTTGACCTATTCTATGATGGTACAAAGTCAAACTGTAATACTCTTGGGCTTGGTTTGCACTGTCTTTACTTCTGTTAGGCCATAATAATATTTAGGTCTTGGAGGGCTCCAAATTCTGAGGTTTCTGATGACAATACAGCAAAATCCAGCCAAGACACTTTTCAAGCTGGAGGTCTTATCATTAATTTCCTGGGTGCTTGCACAGCCCCAGACAAAAGATGTCCTTCTTCATCTCTTATAAGTAAAACGAGGAACAGAGAGTTTAAGTGGGCTTTCCTGCAATCACATAACAGACTACCTAGAAAGCTTGGAATAGCAGCCAACCTGCCTTCCCCATCATCCTATAGACTACAGAAGTAGATCCCCTGCAGGGAGCTGAATTCCATACACATTCATACTGCAAAATTACTGTTGCAACTCTCCCTTAAGCACTTTTGAACAAGGAAAACTTTTGCACAAGAAAAACCGTTTGTGCAAGGAAAAAAAGTTTCTACCAAGAATGTCTACTCAGGAGAAGCACTAAAAGGCATCTTCAGCTGACACAAAAAATCTCTACGTTAAATGAATAAAAGCAAGGAAACTCACTTGAGATGTAAATTTTCAAAATCTGACTGTCTCTACACACAGAGGCAAGTATAAAATACTTCACCGATTCAGGCTCGGCCAACCTCATACTAGGAGCCTGTCGTCATATATGTGAAGAATTACGAGGGAAATACATAAATGTTTTGTTGTACTTGTGCAACTTTAGCAGCCTTGAACGCTCAAACCATTTTACCCTAATTTTGTAGACTAATATTGTTTAATTGCTACTGACATTTTAGCTCTAATTAATGCTAAAAGTATTCATGCCACAAAGACATGTGTCACCCAGCTCCATTGCATTCTAACAGCGGGCAAAGAATCCTCCTGGGGCAAATGATTGTGTTAAATTTAGCTTCTGTTCCTTTTGCAGTCTCCTTTACAAGCTACCATTTCAGAGGTAAACAGCACTAGATTGTTTTTATCCTGGCAATGGGCAAGAGAAACAGGTCCTTTTGTGGGCTGGCATTAAAAATTAGGGCTAAATCCAAATAAAAAGCTTGAATTCAAAATTCTTCCAAACACTGTGTTTTGACATGCAGCTCCACATTAAAATGCATTTGAGTCCTGTTTGTAACTAACTCTTCTCAGAGGAATCTCTTAACACCAGTCAGCCAACATCTTAAAGGGTATATCTCATCCCTTGTCTATCATACTGGTCCTGGACCTGGATTTACATGAGCACAGGAATGTGACCACACATTATTGACATATGTCGATGTATATTTGCCTGCAGGTTTGAGAACCACTTTAGTAAATAGGCCCTTCATAAATGTGCGGCAATGACAATAAAATATAGCAAATATACTGAGAACTAACTCATCCTTTCCACTTGTCACTATCTACAAGAGTCTGTGCTGCTGTCAGCTAATATTCCCTGCAGGCAGATTTTTCCCACTGAGTGCTCAGAAATGATGAGGTTCACTGAAGCTGTTCTCTTTTCTTTTCTGTTCTTTTGAGTCCATTGGAATGATGACCCTAAATCTGGAAATTGAATGTAGCAAGGAAGCCACAATCACCAAAACTGAGAAGGCTTATCAGCTTGATTCCTGTTTTGCAAAGGTCAGCCCCAAGCATTGCCTGATGCTGAGAGATCTCATCTTACAGAGATAAGCTGAATGTGGAAAGAGTCTGTGGTGAGCAGAAATCTCCATACCAGAATGGAGATCAGAAATCAACACACTCAGATTTCAGCCTATGGAAGATAAGTTGAATGTGTGAGCTATCTGCATTCATGGTTTTGCCACTGGAGGTGTGGGGGATTTACCACCTGCTTGAGCAGCACCGGCCGATTTACTCAAAACCAAATCATGGTCTTCCTAGCTAATAAAAGCAAACCAGTGCTCATCACACCATCACTAATAATTAATGCCTCTTTCAGAATATGTCCAAACCTCTCAAATAAAACAATTGCTTACATAATATCCTATCTGCCTCTTGCAAATCCCATGCACGTTCTCACCAAATGCTCCTGCCATTGGCATCTGAGTGATCAAGATTGAACAACACACAGCATATGCTCACATCTGGGACATGTCAAAAGCAGGTTTTGAACCAGGGCATAGCACAGAGATGCCTAAAGCAGCAGTGACAAATATCTTCCTTATGGCTATGATTTAAAGCCCAGGTTTACGTTGTTTGACCTCATCTGCCTTTGACAAAGTCACAGGTACCAATGACCTATTTCTATTTACGGTGCCAAGCTGGAGTGGATGTTGCCTTGGAGGACACACTTCATATATCCTTTGGTATCTGAGGTGATGAACACAGGCAGGATACAAAAAACAAGTAATCAGCGTGGTGAATGTGCCATGTAATTTCACATACCCATCATGGGGGAAGGGGTTTGCAAGGATATACGTGCGATGCTGCTTGCCAATAGACACAGATTGTTTAACAGTCACCTCCAGGCAGTAAAACCGGTTGCCAGTTCAAGTGCCAGGTAATTTTATAGGATAATTATTAACCTTACTGAAGTTATTAGAGACTAGCTACTGGGAGACTTGTGAAGTGTGAATTATCACTATCTGTCTGGCTGGGAAGGATAGCTAATCCCCTCAAAAATTTTATGCTGAGCTGAAGATTATCCCCCTTTTTAGATATTAGAAAAATCTTCAGAAAGAATCAAATTACATGCAATTTTTACAGTTGTGAGAGAGCATTTACAAGATTTCTCTTCCATTTCTCCACCACCTACCCACCACTCTTCATACCCACCCTTCTTTCCAACAATATGTTAGGAAAAAACAGTTCTGTCTCAGCCCTCTCTGATACTGCCATCTTCTTAGTACACCACAAGCAGTGAAGTAGTGATGTGAATCTCATTATATCTTCCGTGGAAAATGTTTCTAAAGATGATAGCAGAGCTAACACCATGTGCTAAGGCAGTCAGCACAGCTCTTTCAAGGTCCCACAATCTCCCCTCCTCCTCCTTCCCACCCAAAGTAAAATGTGTGCTAAGGATATAGACACCTTTTTTTTTCCTTCTTATCAGGCCACTGGTAAACTACCATTGCAAGGCAGTGTGGTTACCTTCCTCTCCTTCCCACCACTTTCACCCAACATTGTCCCTAATGTTAAGCTTTCAGTACCTGTCCCAAAGCCAAATGCCACTATGGAACATTACAAGGCCACATCCTGCGAAGGAAAGTGTGAGCAAGCAAGCTCTTCTGCATCTACAAGGGCCGACTTGCTTAAAGAAAGCATCACATGTACATAGTACTGAAAAGAAATGAAGGTTAACCAGAGGGGAAGAAGTTAAGAAAAACTGTAGCCCAATTTTGTGAGGGTCTCTTCAGTCTCCTTGTAAAGGGAAATGATTGAGTATCACCACAGTGTGTCCTCTTGCATATGGTATTCCTCACCAGTGGTGTCTGAGCCTTGCCCTAACACGCAACCATGTGTTTGCACATCCTTTCTCCCTGGGTGTCTGGCACAGTCATCTGTGAGAAACATGCAGAACTTGACTATTTCTGCAACAATTGCAGAAACGTGGTCTCAGTACCCCCAGAGATACTAATGTCTTTGTTCCAAGCCCCAGCTGATGATGCTCCCACCCAGTAAGCTCCTGCCACGTACCTGCATCCATACAAACTGGTGTCAACTGTGCAGATGGAGAGGTGGTTTCCTGATGTGATTTCCAATCCACAGCTAGTGAATGTCTGCCACTAGGGAAAGCACTAAATTTCAAAAGTCTGTCCTTTGTTGATTTGTTACCCATCTCGTGGCTGCTTCCTCTCCTCCCTTCCACATGTCTCTTTTGAAATAGCACATTTCTATTGGCATGCTTTGAAGGGATGTTCCCTTGATTATCTTGCCCTTTCTCCTCCTATCCCCAGAGCTTTGTAACTGTCTTTTTAACCCCCAAGAGAAAAAAATGTACTGTGGTATTGTCTTCCTTTTCAGGGAACTGTTACACGTTAGTGCACACAGGTTTGCATTCCTCATACTGTTGGTTTTCTCTCTAGCCACGTTATTTCTTGCTGCAAGATCAGGAAATACCTTCTTCAAGAACCATACAAAGGCAAAAATTTGCTATTTCTGTTGCATCAAAAGGAGTAAATCTATGTGACAGTAGGGTTGCAGAAAATGCAACCACCTAGATTCCCACCACAGAGCAACTCCTGTTTTACACAGCCACAACTGATAGAGTGACCCCAGAACTGCGAGGCATGTGAAAGTCCAGCAAACACTTTCAGTCATTCCCCTAATATCCCATGGGGATTTTTTTTGTCTTATTTTGATTTGGACTTTTCTGAATGTGGCACTAGATTAAATGTGAATTTTGTATTTCTTACACTATCTCACTTTGCCTAAGCACAGTCTACTTACGTATGACTTTTGTGCCATTAATAGACACCTTGGTTATTCCAGAAACTGAGAGACAGGGACACTTGTCCCAATGCATTCTGTTTTACGGAGCATCTGGTATCTTTGCTTTATTCCCTAATTTTACCTTATAGCTTCCAAAACACTGACTGTCTTTTCTCCTCTTACACTCTATATTATACAGGAAGCTTTTAATATTATAAAGAAGCTTTTTGTTACCTATTTGCCTTTTTTAATAGAGGTCCTGGTGATATAGTTTGTAAACTAAGAGAATACTGGGACAGTTTCATTTAAGAGAGGCTTTTAAACTACTCTTTTATCTTGATGGGCTTACTTAATTTGTAGAACTTCTTGAGCCTTCTAACAGTCAAATGTGAAAATTAAAAAAAAAAAAGTAAATTATTGGTATTTGTTTAGATAGAAGGGGAAATAAACTATTGCAGTCTCTGTACATATAGGCTGGTAAGGAATCTATGCATGTAGCTATAGATTCTGCTTAATCACAGTCCAGAGGCCACTGCGCATCCAGAGCGATATTATTAATTTCATAAAGCATAAGGCTGAGATGTAGGAGTTCTTTTCCTTGGTTCCTTTCCTGGATTTTTTGATTAATCCAGGGCATGGCTTGAGTAAATAATTTTTTCCTTTTGTTTTATTGTACCCATTTTGTCCATCTGGGTTTTTTTATCTTGTTCAGTCTCTGGAGTGAAGTTGTGTATGGTCATACAGTGCTTAGTGTGCTGCTGCTTTGAGCTCAGGTAATGCCTCTAATTAATTTTTAAGTAAATCCCACCCAAAGGAAGAACTCGAGCCATCAGGTTTTGTCCCACAAAGACTTCCTGGCTGGCTGGTAAAAGGTGGGAGACTTGCCCTGTCTTTAATCTTGGAGGACCCAACCATGTGTTTGCATTGGTAAGAAAAAATCAAAACGTAGCTGTATTGTACTGGCTGGGGGAAAGAGGTAGGGAAGGTCAGTCTAGACAGGAAAAATGGGTGAGAACAATTGTTTCATGGGTCTGTGCCTCTGAAGTTACTCTGCCAACGGGCTGATGCTTTCCTATTAGACAAGGAGAGTCTTTTACCTTTAAAGGTGCCACCTGCAGCAAAAACTTCTCTTTTCAGTTACATAATGAAGTATCCTGAAAATATATTACATCAAATTAATAATGCTTGATACTCAGTTTTTATATACCTTGCTGTTGGAAGGGAAGGTCTCCAGGGAAATTTATTTTATTTAATTTATATACTGCATCCCATGATCAACTTTTAGATGAATTTAAAATAAGTTACAATAAATATTTCAGTGTGACATGCCAGCTATATCAATGTTGGCACAACGACAGCAAGTCCCTCATCAATAAATAAATCCAGTCTGGGTCTTTTAGGTCATTTTACTCTTTGAAGAAGTCTGTTCCAACACACACACCCTCTGACAGCTTGTAGCATTTTTCTCATATGGTAGTCTTTTTGAGGCTACATGCATCCACAATTACATTCTACTTGTTCTCATGTGAATATCGTCCCTAACTTTAAAAATCAATCTATCTTGACCATAGCTGTCTCTCCTCCTAATATATTTAAGTGAGCAGTCACATCACTTTCTCTGCCTTTATTTTGCCAGGCTAAAAAAATCATGCTTTTTCATTCAGGTTTGATCACCGTTAGTGCAGCCCGTTCTCTAGAAGCCCTTCTCCACATCCATTCCCACGTGGATTGCTCCTGCTTAAAAATGAAGTCTTAGGAGAGGCTGCAGAGCATCGGATGCAGTTCTCCTCATGGTACAACAGTCTACCCTGCTCACGGTACAACAGCACAGATATTCTTCATATGGGAAGATACTTTGGGGAATTAGCTGCCTGAGTGTCATTTCATCTGGCTTAAAAGTTCTTTTTTGATTATTCCATGATGAAGTTCCTTTCTTTTTCCCAGTCCCAGCCCTCATTTCCTAACAAACATATATACATTATCATTATAGTTTTGACAAGAAGTTGTTATTGTTTTCCAAACTTTCCTATTTTACCGGGTGGGAACCACTGCTTTCTAACCACATTTACTCACTATGAACTTAGAAGCAGCTGTAAACTTGGTAAGATTATCTGATATTCCCTTGATTCCCAGATATTTCCTCTGCTATTTGAATGTGTTATAGAGTCCCAGAAGCCTGTCTACCTGTCTTCCACTCCAAGGAAAAGGCTTAAAATCACCACAGTCAATGGCACAACAACATCCCATTGAGCGATGGTGCATCCAAAATACTGAGGAGGAAGCCAGCCTCTTCCCCAGGATCAGTGGGGTTTGAGAGTATGAAAAAGTAAAATAAAGATTTTTCATGGTCCTTTTCCTTTATATATAGAGAATTCTGATTGGAGGACTGTGCTCATCCGGGGATTTGGAGGGCAAAGTCCCAAGTGCTGCACTCAGTCAAACTCTTTGGGTCAACAGGACCTCGCTTGAGTAAATAGGGAGTTTCAGAGTATTTAGGATCTAGGCCTATTAATCATTCCACTCTGTACACATCTTGGCTCGTGAAGGTCTTAAATTTTATTCTTACTAAGTCTTAAATGAGACTCTGACTCTTCTTGCATCCAACGTTCAGGAAGAGTTCTTCCACTGGAATAGAAACATTCCCATATGTGTTTATTTCAAGGAAATGCATCCTTTTATGGTTCGTCAGTTTCCTTGATTTTGTTTCCCGAGATGTAAATCTGCTCTGGAGTCCCTGCCATAGCTTTTTTCTTTCTTTCTTTTTTCCTTTTTCTCGTCTTCATTTATTGCTATAGTCCAGGCTTAGGTTCATCAATTTTCAGCCTGGGTGAATTAAAAAAAACCCACTATTAACTTCCTCTTTTTGTGTGTATCTAAATATGGTAGCATCTTTTTCCTATGAAAAGGTTTGCCAAGAGACTGTTAGTCTAACTTAGTGTCATTATATCTTTCATGGAAATCCATGATGTGGAGAGGTCTTTACCATCTGCTTCCATCAGGAGGGTTATCTCAGTGTCTAGACACTATAGTGATAGGCTTTTTAGGGTTGCTGACAGATAGACGGGGCTTTGGAGAGCTTGCATTTAATCCTCTTCAGATGTGGATGGATGTCTTCCTGCAGTCTGGGATGAAGTTCAGGATTGTATTTCAAACAAATTTGTCCTGGAGTGTAAATGGGACAACTTTGGTTAACAGTAAACTCTAACAGGTCTGGGGGATTAAATGTGGGATTAAATAATATGAGAATCAGAGAGAATCAGAGAGCCTGCATTTTGATATAGGATATGTTTATCTTCTTTTGTTTTTTAACACAAATAAAATTCTTCAAGCAGAGCAAAAAATTATTCATACACTTTTAATGGTAATGGTTTCCTTCAAGGAAAACTGTTATAAAAACATAAAAGAGCAAAACAGAAAGGGAGTGTGTGCTTATATGCACATGCAACCTTTATCACTGACACTTTAAAATATATAGATTATAAAAAAAATATTTTTAAATCTTGCTAGCTGCTCACCATTTGTTTATTTTGGCACAATTCTGTTCTCAGAAAATGAGAATAAGGCAAACAAACATACTCCTACCCCCTGTTGCGTTCTGGTTCTCGTGTGAGAGCACAATGCAGCAATGTTTGGGTCTCGAACAGCAGAAAGCAGCGTCTGTTCTGAAAACCTGCCTCTGTGGAAACTTAAAACTGCCAGACATTCCTGCGCTATGACGTGTATGTCATCCAGCAGCGCTCCTGGTGTTCCTGCAGTCCCCAGCGCAAGGAACATAGTCTCCCCTGAGAGGTAGTCAGTGCACCCATAATCAAGTGGTTTAAAAGATGCTGAAAGTGCTTTTACCTGACAAGGGGAGCTCACTATCGAGATGCTGGTTCATCATCTGTGCCCTTCTCCGGCTGCTCGGAGCTCTCAATAACTCCCCCCACCTCAACCACCTGACTTGCGAGCCTCCCTGGGCAGACCAAGATTGTTCTTGCCCTGGCTCCTACTCTTGCCCTGGCTCCCCAGCCGTCTTGCAAATCAAGTTTGGTTACTTTGGGTAGTACAGCTGGGATATGCACAACTCCCCTTCAGGAGAACTAATTCATCAAGGGGAGTTCCTCAGGGAACAAGTCTGGGACTGATCTTATTTTTATTATTTACTGATACAAAAGTAGGAGTGTGAATGAGTGAATGACAATTAGCCATTAGCAAGGATAGAAAACACTGTCAATATGGAAGACAGAAGGAAGGAAGACCTTGTTGCCCTTTCAGATTGAAGAGGTAGAAATACAAGTATAAAATTATGCATTTTAAGAACTAATAATATCTGTTATGAGATGGAATCAGCTGAAAAATCAGAGAGAATAGACATGTGCCCAGATTAGTCATGTACAAGATGGTTGGAGCTAGCCCTATAATATGGTTATGAAAAAGAAATGTATAGCCCTTGGAGATACAAGGCAACTATCTCCAGCAGAGGAAAGAAAGCATTCATGCCCTTATAAGATGACATAGATAGCGTCCCAACATGAACACTGCACACTGCATTCTGACAATCCACACTTACAAGCAATAAAATTGGGAATGGAGGAGATCCACGTAACCGATCATGAGAATGGAAGGACTATCATGCCAGAAAGATTAAAATACCTAGGCCTGCTTAGCCTAGGTAAATGAAAGCTTTAACAAAATACAATTGCTGAAGATAAAAGCAAAGCTGGAGGAGAACTGCTGAAGTTATCAGACAATCCTGGCAGCAGAACAAATGGGTAGAAGGGAGCCATGGACACAGCCATGCTGGGAAGCAGGAGAAGGTTTCTACCGCCAGTGTCTGGAGATGCAGATCCCAGTATGTGGAATAAGCAGCATATTTTTCAGTGTCTTCAAGACAGAACCAGACATGTTTCTGAAGGAGACCACAGAGTGTTGCTTTCTGCAACAGCAGAGGACTGAGCTGAGCGACCCTGCACATCCCTCACTCTGTGCCCAAAGCTGCTTCAAGGAGCACAACAAAGCAAGGCAGCCTTCTTACAATGTAGTACTTACAATGTAGTACTATTTCAGTTTAAATTTAAGCCACAATACCAAAGTGAAGAGACACCAAAACTTCGACACGTTTGTCTTTCCTGCCCAGAATTTAACCATCCTCCTGACCAGCCTTCTGGTCAGGATTCTGATTTCCTCAGCTCCCCAGTCCCCAGGGTGTACCTTTGCTCTTGTTCTTCTCTCCCTCATTCAGAGATTTCTTTCATCAAGTTTCAAACCTTTTAGTCAGCCTGGTTCACCTGTGGGAGACAATTCTGCACAGTGCTGGAGAAGGAATTTAAAATTCCACTCTGGAGGTAAGTCCTACATATTGGCTAAGACATGTTTGTCAGTGCATACTTCAGTGACTGCACAGCAGGAAGCCCTACATACAGGGCTGAAGGACAGTTTAATTTGCTGCCTCTTCAGTCATTTACCTGTTGAAAGAGACTGTTAAAATGCCGTGTACATTTGACACAATAGGCTGGATTAAGTTCACCAACACACGCAATGCAAGCCGCTGACCAGCCATTGAGCTTTATCAGGAGTGCAGTGTGCCAGTGTAGCATGCACACATCCCAGATCTTTCATTGCCAGGCCTGTCAACCATCTGAGACTTTTCCAACACAAGATGGTCCTGCAATGATACTGCCTTTTCTCCACCAGAAGTCAAACCAGTAAATTATCACTGATAAGCCAAGCATGGGTTCAGGTGCACACTTCTGCACAGAGGAGCACAATTCAATTCTTCCAACAGATATTTTACGCCACCTTTCCTGAAATGGTTTTCTTGAAAGGTTCCTTGAGTGTTTTCCTCTAAAGCACAGTAAACTGAGCATTGTTCTAACTTGTCCTGGCAGCCAACAGTGTCAAGATGCCATATCTGCAGCTGAAGATACACAGCAGAGGGATTTATGGAATATGCTCTTTGATGTCTAGCAGTCTTGCGTGGAGGAAGAGTGGATGCTCTGCCTTTGCAGCACCACAGAAAGCTGATGCTAGAGTAGGCAGCTCTGGGACAGGCTGAGCTATACATTTCCCTTCAGCTAGGATTCACAAGTCAGAACAATTGAAAGGACAGGGCTTTTAACTTGTGTTTTTCAGCCAGCCAGAAGAATGCATGCTTTCTGGTCTGAGATGCTGTATGGCTATCACTGTCTGGTTTTCGTAACCATCGCTTGTTATTGTTACCTCACAGAGAATAGCAGGCAAGCTAGAAAAAACAACATGTTTATTTATCTAAGAAGTTCTTATTTGACAAGTGAATAGCTAAAAACCAGATAAACGTGAGAACAATCTGCTGTGGAAAAAAGTACTTTGTTGTAACTCAGAAAAACCACCGAAATTGGTGGTCTGCAATATGATCAGAAATAAAAGAAAGCAAATATACAGTATGAATACAGGTGTCCATCGTATCTGATCTGTGAAAGAAGAGCTTATATTCCTGCTCCTCTGTGGGTTATAGCTCAGATTTCAAAACTCCAACTGCAAAAAGTGTAGGAAACTGTTAAAAACATAACTGCTCTTAACCGTAGGCGTATCATAACTCCTCAGACTGTAATTTATCAGCTATTTAAATAGAAAGAGATTGATCATGAGAGGCCTCACAAATCCTATCCCGCTGTCAATTTTCAATAGTGTTTTAATGTACTGAAGAGTTTGTGTTGCCCAAAACACTGGGGTGCTATGATTTACTGGCTAGGATTGATTATGTTTCTGGTAGCGCAGATGGCTGAAGTTTTAGTTGGGGGAATTTCTCAATATGATGGAATAAATTCTCAGCTGCCACGTCAGGGCGTGAGGGTCCTTCTCACTGAGGAGAAGACAGCGCGCCCCCCGTGCGACATGCTTACGGGTGTGTGTCTGTCATATTTGTGACCATACACACAGTTCTTCCTCTTCTCTCTAGATGCTTTCAGACTATATTCTCCTAAAGAAAGCTTCCAGTTATCAGTTAAAAACAACCAACGTAATCACAGTTCCCACTGAAACAGCAAGCACAGCAACCAGTTAACTGGTGAAAGGAAGGAGATAGATGGATCCAGCCACTGCTTGACAGGTCTTGCTAAAGGTTAAATTCTGACGAGTCCAGCATGGAAGCAGCATGATGAGAGAAGAAAGCATATAGACTTGCTTCTCTATCAGATCAGGTAGAGTTCAGGGACACGCTTGCATTCCTTTGCATATAGAAGGGGGAGAAAAAGAGCAAGAGGAGAATCAAGACCTATTGCAAATTCGACTTGTCATCTGCGCTGAAGTGAGGTCCAACCTTTAAGCAGTGGTGGCAGGTGAGTAATGTTGGTCATTTCTGAAGCAAAACGTGCTCACATACTTTTCCCAAACTGCTGTCAATTCAGTTTCAACACGCAGGGATCTTTGCCAGATTCAGGCAGGGTAGTCAAGGGAAAGATCTCCATTCTACACAGAGAGAATCATTGCCATGATCCCACAAATCAGGACATACGCTTTCCCAAACCGCTTGGAGTTTTGCATCCACTTCCACAGCTTAGATTGCCTGCAGTCCTGAGATGGCTACTGAAAAAGTTGGTGTCTGCACACCCAACAAATTCAAGCTCAGGAGTGTAACATCTCTGTTGGGAAACTGGCTGCCACAGGTCACAGCTGCGGTGGGATATATTGCCGTTTGGGTGTCATGGGCCACATGTCTGAGATGACAGCAAGGTTAAGGTTGTTTGTCAAAGATACTAGGAGCTATAAAAGGCTTCCTGGCCTCTGAATGCATTGCTCTGTAAAATTAGCTTGCTTTTGCCTTCTTTCTTATGTTTGCTTTGTTTTTTTTAATGAACAGACTTTTGTAATATTTTATATCATGACATGTATGTTATTATCCTAGACTAAATGCAGGTATTTCATTACTTGTTTTTTTGGGTGGTGATTTGGACCCAACTCCAATTCTTCCAGATAGAATAGGGACCGTACAGAGAAATGTTTCCTTTCCTGTTAAATACTTATCAGCGGGGTTAAAGAGTTGAGCACATTTTGCTCAAAAGACATTATTCATTGACCGCAGAGAATATGCAGGAGTAACAAAGGCAAAATCATCCATCTTTTCTCTGACCTCAGCCTGCTACAGACCTTCACTACTGTGGGGAAGTTTTCTTACAAATGTACTTATTTTACAGCTGGAATATAGCATTTCTCCCCACTGCTGGAAATGGAGAAGCTCCTGCTGGCTTGGAGCAGAGACTCTTTCTCTTGGAGCAGAACTTTCCCTGATCACTCAAACTGGATGTAGAACAGTTCACAAAGCTGAGAGGTCTCACAAACAGCACCTTCCCGTTACCTCTGTTCACAAGACAGCAATTCTCATGTGATGACACTTAAATGAGTGAGAAGTCTCACTGAATCACACTGCAGAATCTTCTCCTTGCTGGAGTGAGAGAGTGTGCTGTAAAAAGCTGTTAGAAAATGAACAAGTCTCAGCTGAAATAAGTGAGAGCTGACAGGTTTGGTCCTGCACATTACATTCTTTTGTAAACCAGAGAGATGCTTTCTGTGAAGATTTTCCATGCTCCATTAAAAAAAATAATCTTTTGTCTTGCATATATGCTGTAGACAGAGACTGCTTAACTGTAATGGTGGATGGGATTTATAAGGAAAGCTACACTTGTAAAGCAAGAGAGAAGAAAAAAAAGGCTTTGTACATTTAAAGGATTACATTTCAGACTATGGAAGGATAAGAAAATAAGTTTCACTGAGCGTTACTAACAAGCCATCAGAATCTAAAACCCATACTAAGTACAACTTTCTAAGTCACAGGAGCGGGCTGCTGGGCTTCTCGATTCTTTTGCTCTTCATAAAGCTTAGCCTATGAATTGAGGGGAAACATTCAGACTAGTATCTGGCAAACCTACCTCTATATTCCACTTTGTCATCATCCACAATAGCTCATGGCTTGCACACTGGAGAGGAAGGAATCACTGAGGAGGAGGAGGAAAGGATGCAGTTGCAGAAGTAATGAACCTAAGTTGCAGTGGGAGACTTTGGTTAGGCTTTCGGGAAAATCCAACCTCAAGCCTCCAATTCTGTGTTGCAGAAGCCAGTTTTCTACCACAAGAATGAAAACCAATCTTTCAAATTTCAAATCTAATAAATCTGAGGCATTTTGCCTGCGTACTGTAGACAAAGCTTATTTTTATTGCTGGGCAAAAATAAAAGCTAACAATTAAAAATAAAACCTGTAACTAGAACACACAATTTTCTTACAAAAAAATATAAACAACCATATATATGTGGGGAACATACTAGCTGATACATTATCTTTTGCCTCTATTTATTGCTAACTTGAGGCCAGATGTTGATGCCTTTACTCACAATGAGTCAATTCTTACTCTTAAAGCAAATCTATCATTGATTGAAACAGACTTGCAAGAGAAGTGA
Source organism: Ciconia boyciana (assembly GCF_034638445.1). NCBI lineage: Eukaryota > Metazoa > Chordata > Aves > Ciconiiformes > Ciconiidae > Ciconia > Ciconia boyciana. The sequence goes on along the minus strand of NC_132935.1, from coordinate 102,440,721 downwards.
AGTACTACTTGAATATTCCTTAGGGGTGTCAGCACCTGGCCCTGGAAGCCACATTAATTTTAAATATACTTTTGAAAACAGAACAATGGTTAGGCATTGCCACTTTTGATTGTTAAATTGCTATGGCAAACTTTGCCAACTGGCCCACGCATACACAAAACAGAACTACAAATGTTTGCATCCGGCACAGAGTGGTTACAGAATAAGCTTTATGTACTTGCATGTACACACACACACACAATTCAACTTTTTGAAGTAGAACCGACTTGAGCAAAAGACAGTCCAGAAGCTTTTACCAATGAGCTGAAACAAATGACTGGGTAATGTGGTTCTCTTTGGTGCTCTCTACAAAACAGCGCATCCTAACTGGAAGCATGGCTGCATGACTCCTTTGGGAGTGAGAAAGCATCCAGCTGCTCTCCTGGTAAATAGGTCACTGGTGAGGGAGCTGGCAAGCCAATGCAAAAGGTGTTCATCAGCGACCAGCCTTTTGAGAGATTGGGTGGTTAATGGAAAATGTGATCCAGAACCTGCAACAAGTGAAAGCATTTCCTTGTTAACCCATCTTTGGTATTTGCCCCGCAAAAATGCACTCTCCAGCTTCATTTGCTACCTGATGCCCCCCCTGAAATCAATGGCACATACAGCAAATCATAACGATGAGAGACAGGACACAGTGAAGGGTCCTCTCAGCTCCTCGAGACCCCCATCTCTGTGTCAGTAAACACAGAGTTGCATCTGTTAGGGTATATCTAATGGTTGCACTTTACTTCCTATACTTTTTCACCAACAGAACAGCAGGAAATGAAAACTCTGAAGGTACCAGAAATTCAGGTAGGAAGACAGATGATCTGTTCTGCTTCTAAGGAAGCCCAAACAGACACACAGACTTATTCTAGGAACTGGAGCCAAATTAAATTATTCTTTTTTTAAAAATATCATGAATATCAATATTTGTGTTTGGGGAAATGACTGTAGTGGATTGCTTTTCTGATTGACTAATTCCCTAGAAGAAAGTGAGTGCTAGGAGTGAAGAGCTATCACTCAAAAGAGGTTTACTAAACTTTCCAGAAACCTTTGTTTGCTTCTCTATCTTATTTGTCTATGTCCTGGTTTCATGTCTGAGGCTCACAGAATCACCAGATCACAGACCTGTTCAGGCTGGAAGGGATCTCAGGTGTCTCTAACCCAAATTTCTGCCCAAACCAAAGTCAGCTGCAGGATCAGACCAGGTTGCTCAGGGCTTTATCCAGGTGGCTCTTGAAAACCTCCAAGGATGGAGACTGCAGAGTCTTCCTGGGCTTCTGCTCCACTGCTTGGCTGTCTTCAAGGGAAAGCAGTTTCTCCTTATACAGTCTGAAACTCTCTTGTTTTAACTTATGCCCATTCCTTCATCTTCCCACTGCACACTACTCTTAAGAGCCACACTACTGTTAAGACTTCATCTTCTCGAGTCCTGCTGAGGAAGGTAATATACCAGGAGGTATATTCCCAAAACTAATATGATAGGAACTTTTACAATCAGATTTAGTATGAGCATACTGTCAGCTTTATGACAGTAGACTTACTTTCTGAAGGTAAAGTGTTACATGTAAAGTAATATAGCCATAGCAAAATTGACCAATTCTGACAGAATATAGGGACACAATCCTTCAAGAGATTAAACATTTACCGAAAATAGACCAATCTGACTAGTGGTATGCAAAATTCTAATTCAAAGAATTATTTTCTGTGTGGTCCTCAGAGATAAATAAGTACACAGAAACTCTTCAAATATTTGACACTTGCATGGCTGCCACCACCACCCCGTCACCTCCACACCCACACATACACACAGTGGTAGTTCCATGTTACAGATTTTTTGAATGCTGCTTTTACAAGGAAAAGTACATCAATATTCTCTACAACATCTTTTGAAAACAGGCATGAACTAGGTAGGAGTACAGCAGATGGAAAATCTTCATACATGTAAAAAAGAAACCTTGTAAAACAGATGGTGATCAGTTGTTCGAGTCAACTGAAAGGAGGCATTGGTTTTCTTTGCATGAAAGATACTAGCAAAAAATTCCAGTTATGAAGGCAGTGAGGGCTGGACCACATGAGGACTCTGTGAGAGCAGAGCAGGCTCAGTAGAGCCTTTTAAGAACAGGTTAATATCTGCTGAAAATGAAGGGTCCACCTTGGGATACTTCTGCTTCAAGGCAAGATTTAGATGAAGTTTGATTTCTGTCCATATTCTGGTTTCATGATATCCACCCTGGTCTCATGGATCCAGCTTTTCATTGTCACCTTGAAGGGTTAGCTCCCAGTCTTTTAATGTCATATGTGAATCTACACTTCAGGAGTAATTAAAAAAAAACCAAAAGATAACTGGCTGCTGGAGATAAAGAATAGCAAAATGTTGAGGGTGGTGCAAGGACAAAAAGGAGAGCAAATGAGTACGGAAGTCAAAGACCCAAAGGACAACAGAGAGATGAATGCCAAGAGAGGGTAAGACCACTCTTGAATTTGCTGAGAAAAGTGGTAGACAGTACTGTGGAGTATCATAAATGCTTCTCAAGCCATAAGACTTGATTCCTGTTGCCAGCAAACTCACAACTTCACAGAAGAGCTATTGATGGGACAGAACTCAAGAGGAAGAGTAACAGCCTTGGGCTGAGAAATGCTTTTATTAGCAAAGACTGCACCTTTGGGTGATAAGTATCATTCACCCACATTACAGATGAGGTAACTGAGAAACAGAACTGTAGGCTCTTGGGTGTCAGGACCAGCTCCTACTCACTTTGAAGCCCGGTAGAAAAATGTTTCTTCATTAACTATGAAGTTGTACATTAGCTCTTAGCCAGAAGGCCACATGAAAGGATCCTGGTTCTGCCACAGCTCTTGCCCCACAAAACCTGATTCTTGAGCTCCAGTGTCAAGATGTGTTCAGGTTGGCAGGACAGAATCTGATTTGCAAATTAGAGCAGAATCTGGTAAAGTAACTGTATATACTACAGACCTGTGCTTATAAATCTGTACTTGCATTACACAGGCAGAATGGTTAGCAGTTAGAATTGCCTGGCTCCTGCAAAACTCTGAGGGGAACAGTAGAAGAGTTATTTGCATAGCTGCAACAGGCTTAAGACTGTTGAGTGACTGAATGAAGAATGAAAATAAATATATTCACCATGAAATAAGACAATTTGAATCCAGAGCACTTTTTCAACCATCTACAGAATATTTAATTGGTATTAAATTGGAGCTTGTATAGTGTAAGCAGAACCCTTCAATTCTACCATGGCAGACTAACCACAGAAAAAAGGAAAAACACAAGTGTCCTTATAAAGTTGAAGCCTGTGGGTTTGGATTAACAAAGTGACATGATTTTTTTTTTTTTCTTTTAGATCAAAAGTTCAGTCTGGTTTCTTTTGCAGATTCCCCATACCTCTTCTGTGCCAGGCTTTGACTGAAAGGGACAGCAGAAGTATCAAAATATCTCATATATTCCTGTTCTTGCAATATTTCTGGCTCAACCAAAACCAGGATACTTCTGCTTCCCCTGACCACTGGCTGACTGAAGTCTGTTCTTCCAGGATGGTTATTTAAAGAGGTGTGACTGTCAGGCCCAGCCAAGCGGTGTTTACTTCCTCTGCCAATCCTCCTTCCCAGAGATTGCTGTCATTTTTCCAGGGGCACACATGCTCAGAGTAGGGCAGTGCTTCGTCACCCTCCCTGAACCATACGCAAGGAGGCTATTTTATTGCAGCACTGCGCAAAGGGTTTCCTCCCACTTCTTTTTGTGCAGCCACACGTTATACATCCCCTAATGTGGGGAAGAGCTGCAGACATGGATCAAAGCTGCTAATAGAATCATGGAATAAATGAGGCTTAATAGGCTAACTACTTCAAATGTGATTAAAGTTACAAGAAACCAATCCTTCTCCTTAACCAGGCCTGGCAGTTCCAGGTTAAAAAGTGATTTTGTGAGGTAAGATGCTCCTCTTCTACATTAGTCTAGTTTCTGTATTTTTCCCCTGTTCCCATAAGCTACAATTTGCACATTTCCCGACAGAACCCTGCCAAGCCATCAAACAGACAAGCTGGCAACTTTAGGGACTGAGCAGCAGTTTTAAGCAGAAGAGAAGGAGCCAGCCAACTACTCAGCTCCTTTCCCCTTCCCAGCGAATCTCCACAATAATTTTGTAGGTCCTGGTATTTTTGTTCACCTTGTATAACCAGTAATTTATCAAGTTTGCCTCTCCCTGTCGCTTGCAGGCCTGCATATCATATTGATTTAAGATACAGAAGACACATTAAACTTAAGAGTGTTCCCTCGCAGCAGATGCTGCATGCAGTTACAACTTTCTTCATGTTCATCTTTGAAGGTATTCCACATATTAAAAATATGAAACAAGATTATTTTTTCATGCTAATTAAGAGTTATTGTGACAGAAGGTAACCTGACTGTTAGAGAAATTGGCTACAGTAGTGATAGGTCAGGTGTATTATGTTCATATTTTTTCATCTCTAAAATATGCCATGTTGTTGTTACGGATTTGTAATCAGCCAGCAGTACGTTCAGGACAGGAGAAGACTTGCAACTGATGCTACCTGGAATATGACAAGATTAAATTGCTAAAGAAAGAGAAACAACGGTAGTTAGGAGACATGTTGCAACACATGTTGGATTTTTAAAGCATCCATCATTTTCTGCATCAATGAGACTAAGACCATTTGCAAGGCCCATACCACCTGGTAAGGGACAGCTTTCCTAAAAGGAAGGGTTAATAATCAGAAGGGACCTACACAGAGCTCCGTGTAATCGAGAACACCACAGAGAAGGTGCACAGGGATTGAGCACTCAGTGCCTGTCACAATATGAGAGCTAGGGGACCTCAAATGAAATTAACAGGTGGCAGGTTTGAAACAAACAAAAGAAAGTACCTTCTTTTAACCCCTTACACTATGGAAATTCATTGCCACAGGATGTTGTGGATGCCAAAAGCTTGCACAGCTCCAAGAAGTGATTAGGCAAGATAAAGCAAGAAAAGTTAAAACAAAGGCTACCGAGCACAAAGGCATCGTGGTTGTTGCAGGACATCCCTGAGCTGCAGGTGGCATGGGAAGCATCACTATCCCCTTGCCTGTTCTTGTAGCTTTCCTGACATGTCTGTCTTCAGCTACCACCAGAGACAGGGTACTGCTCCACAGGGCCCTTCAGTCTGAGCAAGAAAGCCATTCTTATACTTCTATATTAACTGTCAGCCAATGTGCCAGATCTGGCCAATAAAGCACTCCTGCCTGGCCTGCTCTCTTTTCCCAGAGGAGCCCAGGAATAGCTGTTCAAGAAGCAAATGCCACCCAGATGGCTCAGCTACACTCATAACCCAGCACAGAGATGAATGGCAGCTGCTGGGGGTGCAGCCTCTGCCAGACAGAGCCACAGCTCCCCACTCCCTCACAGCAGCAGCCATAAGGCTGGCAGGCTCCCATCCCATCCCTGGCTCCCCCAGGGAAGCAAGGAGCCCCTCGAGGGGTTTGCTCAAGACAGGGCCAGGAGGAGCAGTTATTGTGTGTGGGAAGGGAGAGAGACTGTGGCCAGAACAGTATGAGCAGTTACCCTGTCAGAGAGGGTGATGCATCCTGCCTGCAGCATGGAGAACATGTGCACCTACAGCCTAGGCTTAGCTACGGCAAACACCGGAGCATTTTCAGCCCCGCCTGTCCATTGAAACATGTCATAAACCAAAATATAGACCTAAAATCTTCTGCATCTCTTCTCTACTCTCCTAGTATACATCCACTGAAGGCAATGGGAGCTCTGCTAGTAGCTGCTGGGGCATAGGATCAGCCAAAAAATGCAGCCCTGATGGTATGTGTTTTTTTCCCCCCTATTTATCATAATTTTTTCCTCCTTATGTTCCAGGGCAGAATTACATGGCAAATACATAACCTGCTGGATTAATCTAAATAAAATCTCTACTCCAGCTCCTGGAGGTAGCCACCTGATCTCCTTATTCAGCATAGATTATATGATTCTGAGGTCTTTGAATAGCAGAAGCCAGAAATACCCCGTAAAACATGAGGTACATATGAATACATTTGATTTTGTAAGATGGTGTTAATATTCAAGAAACATAAGAAGCACAAGTTCATCATCAAGTATTCCAAAGACTGATCAATGTTCATTTATGAATGCATGTATAATGTGTATATCTCAGTCATAAGTTCATGGGTTACGCGCCTGTAAAGAAATCTGTGAAAACTTAAACAAGAAGCTGTCATCCCATCAGCCTGGAAAAGCTGAGACAGCAGAGAAAGGTACTTTGCTAATGGAGCTCTGGTTCTATTTTTGCTTTCTACCTAATGATTTTCCTTCTGCCTTTTAGTTATTTCAGCTACTTTGCTATTTAAAAATAACTGTAAGACAGCAGAATAAAAGACTTTGTGTATCTAGAGATCTTTTAAGAAAACTGGATCAGCGCCTTCCTTATAGCCTCCCTCTAGACAGTATTGTGTTTTTAAAAAAGTGATGCTCCCCCCCCCCCCCCCCGTTTTCACAGAGTCAAGTAACTTTACTTGTGCAGCAGGAATTAAGCAATTATGAATAACTTCATGATGGACAACATACATTTTAGTCACATATACACAAAAGCAACATCTTTCCAGCAAACACCACACTACCTCCTCCAGAAAAACAGGAAAACTCATGAGAAAAGGCTCACTCCCCCACACCTTTTTCTTGAGCAGAAATCCCTTACCTTTCTAAAGCATTAAACACGTCAGTTGTTTAAAATACAGCCTGCTGTATAAATCACTGAACAATGGAAGGGCTCTTAAAGAACCAGAAATGCATCAAGATTTACTGCCATGGATGTATATTCTTTCAAGACTCCTCCAACCACTTTTTTTTCTTTCCATTTTCTCTTTTTCTTTTCAGTATCTAACAAATAAGGTTGCTTATTCTTGTCCCTGCAGAGGGCAACAAAGAGCTTTGCTGCTGGTCAAATGATTTGATTTGCACCCTAATGAAATACTGTAGCAAATTATACCATCCTCTGGCTACCAGGCGCTTGCAAGGCCCCCACAGCCAGCCCAAAGCTCTGAGCTGACCCATCACCTCTCTGAACATGGCACTGCTGCCTGGCTGTGGGTGCATTTCACTGGCCAGCTGGCCAGGTAGCTGGGCTTCACATCAAAGGCTTGATTGTTCTGACTTATTGGCCCATGTGTTTCTCCAGGAAATGTATAAACCCTGTAGAAAAAGGAATGCGGGCAGGAAAGCTAGATCTGTAATCATTCAAAGCATCATATAATGTTTTGAAGGGTTTTTTTTTTCCCCCTCCTCTAATGCAGCTGTTGAAGTACTGGGCTTTCAAAAAAATCTTGAATCAATAAATCAGTTTTTCTTTGGAAGAGTAGAAATGTTGACTTAGCAAAAGTGGAGGGTAATACATAAAATAAATTTACATGTAGAAACCATTTTCAGGTTCTACATTTTGCTTTTTTGCAGAAAATGTTATTAGAAAGCCTTTAAGTACATGGTAGTTCAAGCTGCATTACGCTACATACATAATATTTATTCTTATCCATAGCTCTTCTCCCCTATCTATAGGGCTAACTACCACTTCATCTAAATGTCTGTGTGTATATTTGTGTGTATGCTTGTCAGAGTGGGGGAGAGCAGCGTTCACTCTGCTAGTGTGGAAGTTTCCAACGTGCCATATGCATTATGGCTTGCAGCACAGCTCATGCCTGCAGGCTGACAGGTTCCCGTCCTGTATCTCTTCATTATCATGAACCCCTGACAGCACGGCGAAACGTTCAGACAGCAGGACAAGCTGCATGAGTCCACATCTCAGCTGCATGAATCAGGGCTATCAGTTGTCAGGTAAAAGATTATACTGGCAACTTTGAGAGACATCGAGGAACATACAGCAGAGCCTTAAACAGCAGGAGAAGAAAAACCTAACAGCATTTTCTGTTGGGTGTGTGAGCAGTGCTCCCCGGCTACATTCAGCTGGATACAGTTATGAATGCATGCATATATGCCTACCAATATGCACCCCTACATTCCCCAAATACCTACCAGTCCTACTAAGTCTCTAGGGTTTTGGCAGGAGTTTTTTTGTTTTGGTTTTTTTCTTTCTTTTCGAAGTATAGGTAAGACTAGGGAGTTGAAGAGCAACACAAGACGGCGCAAGCCAGCCTCATACTGCAATGGCTTGTTATAGAAGGGCAAGCCAAATGCCCCTTGCCAAACAACTCTCCATCGCATCTGCTGCAAAGCCTTGTTGAGATCTTGTAGCTGAGATGGTCTAAGGATAAGTGCAGGAAAGTAGGTAGGATGGAGCAATATCTATCAACAGAACAAATGACAGAACTGGGTGGGGAAATTCAGGAAGGCTTTTGGCCACACCAGTCTTTTTCCACGTCTGAAACAGTCTGGGAGAGCTCATCCCACGTTCACACAGGAAGGAAGGGTTTGCGTCCTGCAGGCTTAGCGCATCATGGGTACAATCACTCCCTCAGGTGACTCAGACTTTCACATGTCGTACAACCTACACATTTGCAAGTTGCAGGGCCTGGGAAAAAAAAATCCTGGAAACATATACAGAAAAAGTTAGTGTTGGAAGGTTTTTTTTCCCTTGGGTCTGGTAGGGAAAAGTTGGGGAGAAAAAAAAAAGGAGGCTTTCATGTGAAATACTCTGTCTCAGAATGAACAGTGAAAGAATGTTTAAAGTAATGTTTACAATGATACTGGAATTTTTCCCTAAATGGATGTTTTTCTGAACATCTCCTTCCATCCCCTCCCCCTCCATACTTTCAAAGGAAAATATTTACTTTCCAAACTCACAACATTTCCAAAATTTTTACATCTGTAGCAAGGTTAGGGCTGGGGATAGGACTGGGGCAAAGATCTGGGCTGTTAAGGTAGGATAAAATAAGGCAGACATGTTGAAAAACAAGGATTATAAACCAGAAATTATGTTTCTGGCTGGTACAGACATGGGACCCTGACCAGGTTTGAGGAACAGTGTTTATTCCTGGAAACCCACCGTAAGGCTGACAATCTTTACAAGTGTGGATGACCTGACTTGGTTTAATCCTGAAGCTCATAAGCATCTTTCTGTAACAACCAGGTCAGGTCTAACTGTTCCTACCATTCAGAGCAAAGGGAAAAAATAGGCTACTCTCTTAAAATTAAGCCAGAGTGTGTCAAAAGGTTGCTGGACCCAGCCAAGGACCAGCAGAGGCAGTGCCTGAACTCAGGCAGACAGCAATCCTGTCTAGGGAAAGGATGTCCATATTCATCTTCATCTTTGTTTCTGGAAATGAGTTTTCCTATCTGTATTATAGAGCTACAACTCCACTCACTGGGTTTCTCTTTGAAAGCTGCATACACCTGAGTTCTTGTTTTGTATAAAAGTCAGCACCACTCTTGCTTTCTATTTTCAAGATTTAATTTTTACTTCCTATCTTAGGGATATATCAACAGGTAGCAAATACACTCAGGAACACTGTTGTGTAGGGAAGCACCATCTTCAGCATTCGGTACAGCCATTATTATTCAAAAGTAAAGTACCTGTACGCATTTATTTTATATACTAATACTTCCTAAATTACTAAGTAAATTTGGCTAGCTAAATCAGCAGACTCTTTTCTTCTCAAAAAAAATGAAGTTTCATTTTCATAAACACATAATAAAGACAAATATTTTAAATTTTCCCAAAATTTCTGGGTTTTCCTTTCCTCTAAGAAAAAAATGTCCTCTGACATTTCTCTTTTCCTCAAAAAGACCTGTAGATGTTCTGCCATTTCTCACAGTCACATTTGCATAGCTCAAATTGACCTGTGATTGATAGCTGTCTGTGTGCTCACAGTAAATATACGGTAACTTGCACTCACCATAGTCTCAAAGCACCAGAGAAATATACTTTAGCCCAGGATAAGATCCCACATCCAGCTTCTTTCAGCTATGGAGACAAATTTGTTTGGGACCTACTTCCCCTCCCTAAATAATGAGAAGGTTAACTACAGTTCACAACCAGGTGTGACTCAGAGAAGCCTCTCCTAATGTAACTCCCTCTAAGGACCCAGCTGACTTCAAGCAAGTGTTTTTGGAAACTCAATTAAGAACATGTCTCACCTGTTTTAATAGTGAGGCCAGACCTTGGGAAAAATCGTATCTAAATTCATGCATTTTTACAACACCTCTAAGTTATTTATATAGTGTAACAATGGCTTGCTTGTTAGGTTCGAATAGATTATAACCATAGTTGAAAGCAGGCAGGAAACGTTGACACAGAATAAATGTATGGAGGGTACGAATTAATCAGTAGCAGTGCTCACTGCAGAGGCATTTATCTGTAGTTTCTCTTACATTTCTTCCTCCAGAGGCAAGGTTATACAGCATCCCTCCTTACAGTGCTGCACAAGTCTCTCTTCACTTTGCACCATGCATTTTTCATGAATATTGACTTCTCATACCTCCTCATACCTACAGGTCCGTGGCCCCATAGTAGTTAGAAAGATTTGACAGCAGTAAGTTAAACTCTGTTAGCACACATGCATCCTCAGAAATTCACTCCGGGGAGCCACACCTTGACATCGAGCTGAGCAGTATCTCAGTTACACCCTCAAGTAACTCAGGGTCAAGGCTAAGAATAACTCCTTGGTACGCACCCAGCTTACAGAACTTACAAATTTCACCATTATTTGTGTAGGTACCACAACCGCGCTGTGGGTTATCTACTCGTTACGCCCACGCAAACTCTTCTCAGCCTTTACCAGGTCTCCTCTGCTCTCCGTTACAGCTCAGGAAATAGCTGGGAGAGGAAAATTTGTTTCAAATATTTGTACTAATACAAAGTTAATTTCTTGGTGTAGGTTTCTACAAACCTTTCATGATTATTTCATACGAATCCTTCCAAACTCAAGTTCCCCGGTGTGAAAATATACAGAATAAAATTCTTCCTACCTCATTCACCCTCAGCAAATTTCAGCTGAGTTGTAACCCAACTGCAGACGTCAACAATTCAAACAGACAATTTCATTTCTGCGTTTATAACTCACAGTTCTCAGTGGGAATAGTTACATAAATCACACTGTTTTGCTTTTGTTCCTGATTGCACAATATAACAGTGTGACCATACCAGAGTGAAATTTTCATGTTACACCCAGATATGGATTTCAAAATTTCTTCTCTGTTGGCTTATTACTTTGGCCACCGAAAGAGGGAAGGAAACAATACTGTATAATTAGCAAACACAGCGTACATATTTAGCTGAAAAATTAAACTATTAAAATTGGAATATCCTAAATGTAACAATTGATGAGTTATACAACAAATACACTGTTTCTTTAAACTACTCTGACTGGATGTTTTAAAATACATACCATAGGCAAGACTTATTGATTATTCAGTATAACTGCATCAGTAGAAGGAGGGAGATACAAGTGAGGCCAGGGAAACAAGCACAGATCCCTCTGTCTCTAAAGAGCTTGGCAGCAAGCAGCTCTGGCTCCATCCAAATATCCTTTTGTCAAACACAACTTATGTATTTCTACCTAATCCATAGGCTTTTTGAGCTCCCACTAAACTAAACCAACCTCACAAACACACTCCTGGTCTATGCAAAACAGCTCTGAAATATTACAGGAGCCATCAGGAATGGCATCCTCATGGGTTTTAGGCAAGATTCATTTTGGCAAAAGATTTCTAGCAGCAGGCTGCAGGTTTAAATTCCCCTGGATATCTGCCCTGGGCTTCTTGGAGTTGTGCCTAAATATCTAACTACATCCAGGTACAGAGAAGACCGAATTTGCTTTCTCTGGCCCAGAAGGCTCGTGCTGGGGAGGGGAGCAGCAGGGAGCCAGCAAACCCCGGGGGAAGTTTCAGAAGCACAGTCCTTTCCAGGGCTAACCCCACCAGCCTTAGGCACTGAAATATTTTTGGGATGTGGGTTTAATTTTTCTGTTCATTCATAGGAGAGGTATAAGATGCACAGCTGTTTTGTTGCCCTGCCAATCTGTTCCCATCCCTCGCACTGCCTTGCACTGTGTGCAGCCTTTTAAACCATGGAAAGAGCAAGTACATCATTTGGCTTCAGCCAGAAGCTGTAGTTTACCATCAATTTACATCGGTATCAATTACTAGACTGCGGAAAGCAGTGGAAAATCAGGCCTGTTGTTGAAATAGTTGGGTGGTATGGGTAATGCACGTGAAGTGTAATGAAACTGCTTCTGCTGGCTTGCAGAAGGACGCACAAGCCCACTCCCTCGTTCCAGTAGTCAGCAGTGAACTTCACATAGCATTGACTGAGATTTATGGATGGTATTTATTTTAATAATGCTGGGTGAAACCAATCCATGTTTTCTCAGAGGGAGCATATGCATCTGAGTGAAAAATAAAAACAAACTGTTTTTCTTAGGGGAAAAAAAAGAAAAAAATCTTAGGAAAGGGTCAATGTAAATAAAGTGAAAACCATTTAAGAATGAGATGTTGAGGGACATTGGAGTAATCAGCAAAACTAACAGCTTAGATGTTTTGGACTTGAGCACCTCCTCAGCATGGACCCTCATCCTGACAGGCCATGCTGTTATTCTTCTCAATGAGTGTTAAACTCGGAGGAAGGGGCTACTGCAGCTATGCTTAAGGAAAATTAATCTTCTGTGGTACTTCACTGTACCACAGCACATTCTAACTTTCCCTATTAGCAAATAATAACTTGTCCTGTGCTAATGACAAGCCAGACCTGCACCATGAACAGGAGCCACTTATTTTCTGAGGGAGTATAACACTTTTTTTTTTCCCTTTTTCTTCCCCCTCACCTCTAACCCCCTGTGTGCTCTACTCTAATGAAAGGTCAGAGGTTAGGACTTTATTTTCCTCCAGACCATGAATGCTAAATAGCATCAGCACCAACAGTTCAATGACCCCTGTGTGTTCTGAAGCCACTGAAAAATGAAAACAAATGTTAATCTGGGGTCTGACTCAGACTCTCTTTGCTGATCTATACTTATGGAGCACATTAGGGCCACTTACGAAATCAGACTGAGCGGTGATCTCTGACCTCGCTCCGTTTTCAGATGGCCTTGCTTCATTTGCTGGAAGCCCAGTGCTGCCTCTGGCCTCACAGCGCGGGGGCTCGCCACTAATTCTCCCATGGTGCCCACTGCCACTCACGTGCAACTTACATAAGCCAGAGCAATCGCTAGCACACATCAATGGCAATGCTCCAATTTAAAAGTAGATGGCTGGAGTAGGTGTTATTAGTACCCTGTGTCAAGCTGTGATTGCTCACATATGGCTGCAGGCTGAATAGCACTTTTGATTCAGGGCAGAGAAAGAAAAAGTTGGTGGTAAGAAAAAAAAGATGAAGCAGGCTTGATCTTACCATTTTCTGATTTGAAATGGCTGGATTAGAAATAACTACAGCCAAAAAGAAATTAAGTTGGATGTCATTGAGATAGCTATGTGTATCATCTTCTGGATTCCTAGGTGGTCCTGATCTTAAACCGGAAGTCCTAGTCCAGTGACATTAAAGTCACATATTCAATAGCAAACCAGTTGTTTGCAAAAGGCTTCTGGTGAAGAATACATTCTTCTTGGTAGCATGACAAAAGCAGCAAGAGAAATATTTTCTCTATAAAGTTAATATTAAACAACAGTAATGTTCTTGCATTTAATCTCATCATTCTAAAACAGACACTTCTCATTTCTTTCTTCTTTTTCTTTTACCCTGCCCTTTTTCCTGTTCAATGTCTCTAATGCAAATAAAAACCAGAGGTTTAAGTCTGCACTGTTGAGATCTGAAGATTACTGTTGGTCTAAATGTGACCTGTGTGAAGACTGTTACAGAATTTGCCTTTTTTGTTTTTTCTTTTTCTGGAAAAATGTCCTGGAGTAAAGATCATATATGTCACATTAGTTTCTATTTGAATATTTCTTACTGCAGGGCTGCCTAAAAAGCATATATTGTGCATATACAGTATTGTGCAAAAAAGAAAAGGAAAAAAAGAAGAGATGAGACATGGTAACTCTATTAAAGCTTGCAAAGAGAAATGAACAATTAAATAAAATTCTCCTTTGAAACAGTCAAGTCTCAGAAGAAAAGCCAACGGGCACTTCATTCCGCATGGGCTGAACATATTTCTAAGCTTACAGGTACATAAAGCCCCGATATACTAATGTATTGTAATTCCCTGCTTGTGCACTTAAAAGTAATGTGCATTTTTCACTGCTTCAACAGGGCTCTTCAAATGAAAAGGCTGAGCACTAGGGGTCACAAATCACTAGACATTCTCTTTCATAAAGCAGCAATTGTTCACAAATTTCCTGCATACTTTGAGTACAATTAGTTTCAACTGGTTTTGAAGAATACGATTTGGCATTTGCTTTTGGGGACATCACCTAGCATTGTATTTGTAACAATAAAACTAATGTTGGCCCACTTCAGTATTTGCCATTCTCTTTGTTTCAGGTTTCAAGGTAAATCTAAGTCAATTGATAATGTCCACATGTAGTGGTTAGCAATTTTATTCAGAATAACAAAAAATCATACATTGTTATTATTCATGATTTTTATGTCACTTAGATGGGTCTGGCCTATGCTGACTGAGTTGTTCAGAAGGTCAGGTCTTTTATATTGTGATGGATACATATATTGGCTGGTATTACAAAGTCAGCATTTATTATAAGTTTGTAAAGTACTGTCGGCTGACACTCAAGAAAAAACACTACAAGCTTCTCAATGGTGACAACCATAAGTGAGTAGATTAGCTGTAGATGTATAGTTACCTTTAAGTTATAAAAATTGGTAAGTCTGAGGAGGAAAAACCTGATGTGCGGGAAGGGAGGGAAGAAAGAAATGAATTTGTAGGAGCTGTAGATCACCAGCATTGCTGGAAGCAAAGCCATTTCAATTTAAGGATGTAAAACTTAATTTAAACATGTCCTCTCTTGAGTTTCCGAACTTGCTGTCCTTACTCATGTTTTGAAATCCATCAGTAATTGTCATCACGTATATCTTGACAGTGACTTGTGCAAACAACCTTAGTCTTGAAAACTCCCTCCCTACCTGACAGCCTGAATCCTGAGCGGACACACACAGCAGTCCAGGAGCTGAACTGACAGCCAGTAGGCAAATGTGTGCACGATCCACCATTTTTGTGTAAAATCCTAAATATTGAAGTATTCAGTTTAACATGTTTTGCCTTAGGCTATAGGACAAGCTAAGTGATTAACTGATGTAATTTTGAAAGGGGGGTGGGGTGTCAAGGGGTATTTTGCAGAACTGCCCAGGAGAAAAATCTCTTCCATTGAGTGCTTCTTGTCTAAATTTCTGGCATCCTTTAAAACCTGTTTCTTTTTACTTCATTCTAATTTTGAGGTTGTTTTGCATGTCTCCTCTTTCTTTTTCCTTTGCTTTTCTTTTGGGTATCTATAAAGGAGGAAGCCTTGCACTGACATAGCCTTGGTCATGTTATCTCCTAAGTCATCTGCAAGTTTGGAGCCTGTGTACCAACTATTCATGTAATCTGTATAAATTATCTATATGATATTTATGTAACTTATGTAAGTATGTCTGTAACTATGCATGAGGATATATACCATTATAACAATATAAAGCTGCATTAGCACCACAAAAGAATAGAAAACCATATAAAAATGCAGGCACTTTTTCCCAAGTGATCTTACTTAGTGTTGTGGTTTTGGATGGAAGGACAGTGCAAGGGGAGTTGAATGTGAAAGGAGGACTCTCCTCCCCCACAAAAGTAGTTAACTTTAATTACCAGCATCTTGCTTTCCTTATGTATGGAGAGAAAAAACCTTGCATACTTAAAATATCACTCTTCTGTGAAATATTTTCTTCTGTTTGATCTAGTCTGAACAGAGTTTGCTGTTCTTTCCTTGGTTAGGACTCTAGTAGTCCTCTCTTGAACAGAGGCTATATAAACATTGTATTACTCAGTCTTGCTTTTTTCAGGGCCAAATTTTTAATTTGGGTCTAGATAGTCTTTTCATGGGGGCTACTAGCTGAAGGAACTCATATAGATTGCCTCTCACATATTGTCCCCCCGACTTCCCTGTAGAAGCAACAAGCAGACGCAGGAAATCCTGTAGAGCTGGTACACACCAATTTGGGAGCCAAACCCAGAAAACAAGGCATTGCAGTGAAGCAAGAAGAAAATGCTGGAAGCAAGGCCATGTTTCTTGTTGCCGACCTACAGGCCTATTGGCTGATGAATACGGACTAACTCCTCTCCAAAACCACCTGACAAAACTGAGAAGACAGGGCTATGAATCCTACTTCCTGGGACACACTGCAGCATTCAAGCAAGAGGGACAGGGGTACCATCTCAGCTGGGGACAAGAGTTACCTTTCACTGCTCTGAGCACAAAATAGAAGTGCTTCACGTGTTGTCAGTTTGCATCTCATTTTACACCTATCACATCATAAATACTCTGTCTTTACTCAGAATATGGTCCTACATTACTCAGGAAATGTAGGTCCAGGTTGAAGGGGTGGGTGGTTGTGGAGAAGAGGACGTTGGTTTAATGGAAATAGACCATCAGAAACAATTTTCAGAAAACAGTGGAAAGACAAGAAAAAAATTTGAAAAGGAAGAAAATGTGCATTATCTTTCCTACCTTTTAAAAATACACAACTTCCATACTGAGCATCAACTCCTAGAAAATTATTGATCCTACACCAGCACCAGCAGTTTTCTTCAGAAAGATTTCAGAAAGTTTGTTGAATGAGTTAGGTCTGTGAAATTTATGTAAGCTATCTGGAGCAGGAGCTATCTTTTATGTATTTGTACAATAACTAACACAAGGTATTTGTAAATGTCTAGCCAGATAAACGGAGTTATTGGGTAGTGTCACCTAAAATGCAAATAACCATAGCAACAACAACAATAAATCTCTCTGTGCTAAATAGGAATTTAAGTCTGAATCACAAGTGTTTTATCTTCATTTTTTGAAAAGTTATTGCATGTATATCCAGCTAGACAAATGAGATCTGCTGTATCTCATAGCTCTTTCTATTTCTACAGCTCTAGAGAAAAAGTGCATGGTACGCTGGAAGATCAAGGAGTAAAACTAACAGGACCAATGGGTTGCCTGTAGCAACATGAGCCAAGAACCTGCCGGCAGTCACACAGCTTCTTGTGCAACGCTGAGCCTGCCGGTGCAACCTAGACACCTAGCTCAATGTCCAGCCGTGCCTATATCTGTGCCTCTCCACAAACCACTGCCAGGAGTTTACTGGGATGGAATAAAGCTCAATTAACATTTTTTGTCCTAGGAATTACAGAATCAATGACCAAATAAATACAACAGTATATGATAATGCCCTGTTCAAATGCAGGAAGTATATATGTGTGCCTATGCATGTATATATACACATGTATGAATGTATGTATGCATGCATATTTATGAGTACACACGTATATATGTATACGCGTGTGTGTGTGTGTACACTCACTAAAGACTGTAAAACATAGCAGGTCATTTTATACACCATACGGTAAAGAAGAAAGAGTAGAAATCCAAAATCACTACCACTAAAGGATCTGGATGCTAAGAAACCAGTTGTATAAATATCAGAATGGGTATTTTAAGCGATCTTATGGACTCCTATCTCTTTTGGATTAACCTCCAGAATGAGAACCGTACAGAAACATCTAATCTGATTTTCTGATCCTAAAGCATAATTAATTTATTACATCAACAGACACCTGGCTCACTGGAGGAAGAAAAATTTAATACGCAAAACTCTTAGTTCAGATGAAGTTTATTCCTCCTTACATCTTTTTTCTCTTCTTCAGTTTACATGCATAAAGTCTCTGGAAAAAAAAGAGGGGAAAAAAAAGCTTCCCATGTATGCCTCCAACTTTGTCATCACTGTCTGACATTGTTGCAAATACTGTTTGATACAGACAGTCCTTGAACCCCCAGGAAATAAAATGGACTATGGAAACAGTGACAGCAGCAGCTATAGATGAATGAAGACCATAGTTAGCTATAATTTTTCCAAAATGAACAGGTACACTAAGAATTCACCCAAAAAAACAATCAGGGCCTCCAGGCCATCTCTTCCTCATCATATCTCTTGGTTCTTGCATTAACATTGATTTCTATTGATTTAATTCCTAGAGTGTCTCAGCTGAGATCACTGGTAATATTACCATATTTCCTATAATAAAAAGTCTTCATTTTGAAGACACTGCACTCTCAAGAAGTGGGAAAATAGGATTGGTTTTATAGGCCCAGTGAGTGTCAGAGCTGGTTGTAAAACCTACGTGTGCCAGATCCTATCCCCATGGCCTAAACCAGTTCTGTGCTGGCATTCATCTGACTCACTAGTTTACCTGGACAGTAAAAATCCTGCCTTAACTACACACTAAAAGGAAGGATGACAAACCTCTGTGCTTGCTTTCCTGATTGCAATAAGTGCCGGATGCCCTCCTAAGGCAGTTGCGTAAGTTGACACAATGCGCACAAGACTCATATTTGCTCATATTGCCTAGTAAGGCAGACCGATGGGATAATATCACGACCACAGAGCTGACGAAAACTCTGGGTCTGGAAAGATGGCCTCATGTTTTCTGGACTCTTGTCTCAGGGAACAGGAGCTAGGGCCAACATCCCAAGACTGTGTTGTGGCTAAAGACCAGCGACTTCTTCAGAAACTGCAGATTTGCCCCAAAATGCAGTTGCATGGGTATGAACGGAAAGATAATTCCAGATGAAAGAAGAAATTATAGAGAGCAGAGTTTGAAAAACCCCTCACACCCATGGTAAGAGCGTTCATTTCTAAAGGGTTCAAATGACATTTTTTCACATAGTTCTCGCTGTAGCGTTACGATAAAGCTTCTCCACGCTGCTTCTGTCTTGGCAGATGCTCAGCAGCTCTCCCTCTCTTCTTCTCTCTCTGTCAGCAGCATCTGGCTGCAGTGCTTCCACCTCTGCAGCTGTTTCTCAGCTGTGCACACAGGCGGGTGGAGCAGCGGTGACACACCAGGAAACGAGGCAAGACAGGGAAGTGTAGCCTAGAAGAGGTTACGAGGCGCCTAGAAGAGGTTATGAGGCACCTAGAAGTCATTTCCAACCCTGAAGAAAGGATAAGACTCAGGTCTGCCAGCTGGTGGAGGATACAAAGAAAAGACAGACCTGTCCATGTGGTGAGAAGGCTAGAGGACCAGGAGAGGACGCATGAGGGAGTTGTGTCCTCCACCAAACTACAGAAACATCTAGACAGGTCTCAAAATGCAGGCAGCCCGATCACCAGTATCAATGCACAGAGGCTGTGGAGACACTGCTCCGGCAGCTCTGTGTTAGGTGCTGGTGGCAGGACAAAGAGCTCAGTGTCGTGCACATCTGCCTCGGCAATTTACATCAGAGGATGTGGTGGGCCAGCAAGGTAGTGAGAACGTAAAGGGCAGTCTCTGTGCCTCTGCATGGTGTTTTCTCTCTTTCTATGAAACAACTGTTCATAATCCCTTCAAAAACATCCCGACTGAGGACTGGGAGCACCTTTAAACCGAAACACCTGTGCGTCACACACGCACAGCCTTGCCATTATGTGCAGGGGCACTGACTCCTCTGCGGTGCATAGCGAGTGTTTGACTCCAGGTAAAGCTGGATGGACAGATCCACTCGCTAGAGAAACATAGGACTGTGTGGGACTCTCCTCCTCCCATCACTGGATGGACTTTCTCTGTCCCTGCTCGTGCTTCTCTGTCTCCCTCCAGCCTCTTAACCCCATGCAACCGTCATGGAGCTGTGGCCCAGTGGAACAGCAGTGCTGGCAAAGGCTTTTACACGTTCTCGGTCTGAGATGATCATCTTTCTCCAAAGCACACCGAGGGCTTCATGGATCATTCCTTATCTAGCACACAGCTGTCACTGCTCCAGAAGGGGGCAGGCAGAAGTTAGCTGCTGCTGCTCACTTGGATGCCGGGGTTGGTAAAACTCCTCTTTTACCAACTCAGCCTTTTGAGAGATTTCTAATGAGTGAAACCAAGGCACGTTCTTTCTGAGCAGGATTTCCTTCTGCCTTCATGAGGTCCACGAGCTGCCCCTTCTGCTGTTGGCTGGCTTTAATCTTAAAATGTACAGTATTAGGAGCTATGCCAGTGCCCATTTGTTTACCTTTTAGAACAGGCTCATGATATAAAAACGTTAATAATTCAGAACATTGTGAAAATAGATGAGAGAGGCACATAGGTGAGATTTCCCCTGATCAGAGAAAGTATGGATATCAGAATAAGCCGAATAAACTTTAAACGCTCCTGAGTCCAGCAAGGCATCTTCCCAAGTGCCAGGAGTAGAAGCACAGTCCCTCCCTTTCCAGCCCTGCATGCAGCTGCCTCACCACCTCCAGGAGCCACCTCAGTCCCATCCCCCTGCTCCTCTGGGAGCCAGAGCCATGCCAAGGAAAACAGGGAGGAACCGGCTCCTCTGCCCCTCATCCTCAGCAGGTCCCCCTGTGTCACTGAAGAAGAGCACATACCCTGCCTAAATCATAAGCCCTCTCCAAGACTCCCACCAGACAGGGTGATTTGCATTGCCTCTTATTCAGGCTAGTGGCTAAATATCACTCTTTGGCCTTATGCCTGTTTTTTAAGCTTTAGTTTTCCTCAGCTGTGGTGGGATTGCTGGGGTAGCAGTGGGATGCTGACCTGGAAAGAATGAAAATGGTGTAATATGCTTGCCAAGCATATTCCAAAGACGAACTTTGGAAAACCATGTTTTGTTTTTATGTCTATACATTAAATTAATCTCTCCAGTAAGCCAGGTTTGCTCAAGAATGTGATTTTGAGAAGGAGTGGCAATTAAAATTCCTTATGTACTTTCCACCCTTAAAGCTGAGGCCAATGCATCTTAAAAAATAAAAGCAAACCACAAACACATGTGCACACTGTGAACATCTGATCACCTGACTTCAATCAATTGATATTTATTTATCTGAACCTTCTTTTTGAAAAGTGTTGACTGCCCCAACTGATTCCTCTGATGTCTTTATGGGGATGCCTACCAAACAGATAGACAGACAGACAGACAGAGGGGGGGAACCTGCTCCTGCTCCAATGTTTACCATGTAGCTTTTCTTTTTCCTATAGAACCTTTCTAAAAACCTCCACCAGGTATTTGAAGGAGCATCATTACTGGAGAGGAAGGGAAAAGAAACAGACTTTCATTGCTTTTAAAGCAGTGATTGGAAAAACAAGTGTGAACCTTTTCTCCAGCCCTGGTGTCCTATCTATTCCTTTTATTGGCTTTTCACAGTCTTGGGCTGTCTATATTCAAAATAACACTTTAAATAGGGCCCCCAGTGGTCCATGACTTCAATCAAGAACTTAAATCAGACTTAGCCTCCCAGGGACCTTCTTTTTTTCCCGAGAGTAAAAGATTTCCTCATGATTTGAGGTTTAAAATGTGATATTTTTTTTCTTTTTTTTTTTTCTTTTACAGGAGCTGTCTGCTGAATCTCAGTGAGACTCAGTCACCTAACCCTCTTAGGCTCGCTTGGAAATCCCACCCTCAGCCAGATAAAGCACAGTATTTTAGCTGAGGAATGAAGTTAGCATTCACATGGCTGTCTGATCCCAGGTTTTGTTATTAGAAGACAGACTTAAAGAACACAGGGACTGAAAAACAGAATAATTAACTGTGGAACCTTCTCACTCCGTTAACCAAAATGATTGTGCCCAATTACAGAGGCAAGAAAGTAAGGTCAGAGCACAGATGAGAAGCTAAAAGCCAGCTACAGGAATATGAGCTATTTCCTTCCTGCATTTAAAATGAAAGACCTGAATGTCCTCCTGGATTGCAGTGAGGAATGGAAGTAGAACCAAAATGGTGGGAAGTAGAGCCATGCAAAAAAGGAGGGCACAACTCTCTTTTTTTCTTTTTTCTTGTTTTGCATATTTTAGAAGACGCTCCAATTCTGTTTTGAGAAATATGTTTTAGCTGTTATGGACTAGTTTGTTCAGCACAGTTTGAAGAGGGCAGCTACAAGGTGAAAAAGTAAGTAAGATGGGGAAAAAAATGCAGTCATGTCTAAAAATAATTCTAAATATATAATAAATCTGCAGTCTCAGCTATAGTCTTCAGTTTTATTTAGAGAATTACAAACATGAGTTTAAGGAAACTTGTTTGTACGTAAGAAGTATAAATATGCTCATAACATAAACATAACCTTTAATCTGCCAGGAATCCTGCTGAAAGCTATATATGTGTGTATACATATACACACTATGTGTGTGTGTGGAGGCAGGGATGATATTCAGACACAGTAACGGAGCAGTATCGGGACTTTCTTCCCCTCGTCAATAGAATCCTCTCTGGGAGGGAAGGTAGCAGCTGTTTAGCAGTGTGGTGTTACTAATATGAGCACCTGACACATCATAGGCACTTAGCATATATCCAAATAGTGCAGTAAAGTGAACTTAAAGAACTAGATACAATTGCAGCTGAAAGTAGGTCCCCCAAAGTGTGAAAATTACCTTGAAATGCAAATAAACACAAATAGCACTTTATTTTTCTCTTTTTCAGTATGAAATCCATGCCTAAATGTTGGTTCAGTAGGGGTCCAGAAGCACCGTCTTTTCTCGAAACATTAACAGCCTTTTCTTCAGCATCTGGACTGTTACTGTGTCTCAAGTACTTACCCAACCCAATTCTGCTTAAATAGTAAGGTGTAATGAGCTGATTTCTTCTTTTTTTTTTTCTTTTTAATGTGGCCTAGCAGAGTAAAACAAGTTAAAGAGCTTTGGCTTAGTTGAGCCCTACGATTATCAGGCTTTAGCTGCACGCAAGCAAATTTAGCAGTGAATAGCAACTTGGTCCGGTCTGGGTCAAGGCTGGGGAAATCACATTTTGGGGAAGCGGTGATCCCCACTCCACAGCCTCTGAAGATTGCAGCTAAAATTAGATGGTGGCTGTTAGACAGAGAAGACATTTTTTCCCTGTTTTGCAATGTATCCAAAAGCCATGTTTTCAGGGAGATTTGGTACTGTTGACTGTGATTTCTAGAAATCTTTCAGACATTCAAGAAAAAACATAGATCTTCCCCTTCACCTGTGAAGCAAAAGTTGACAACTCGGTCACAGAGGTGAATATTTTCTGGCTTGGAAGAATATTTAGGAAATAAGTATCATATCATTGTCCCCATTAATAGCAACTTAAGACAAACACATGGGCAAAGTTTTCACATGTATTTTGGGACAACTAGTCTGAATCTCAGGTTTTAAAGGCAGTCTGAACTTCAAGTATAATTACTAGCCACTCTATAAAAATCAGGTCCCTTTCCCCTCTCATCCCTTGCATTAGACCTCTAAGACCTCAAGTCTCTTCTGAAAACCTTAAGTTTTCAAAACCTATACCTGCAGAAAGACATCCCAAAAATGTACCCCTTGGTTCCCCAGGCAAGTCTTTGTGGCCAAGCTTGAAACACGAAAGGGCAATCAGAGTTCAGACCCGTTACCTTTGAGGGGCCAGAGCTCTGAGTCACCAAAACAGTGGCTGAAATAGCATATTTGCAGAGCTCCTCTGATGAGAAACCTGGATGTCAGATGGGGAAAATTTTGATTCTCATGGGAAAAAAATTTGGTAAACATGTTTCACATCGAGCACGGTCCGCCCACACAGACAAATCTGGTTTGCAGCCCTCTGTTAGTTTTTCTCCTTATTTAGTAAGAAAACATATATATAAATGTAATCTTTTTCATTTTCTTGTGGCTGAAGCCTCACTTATGGGCTTCCAAAACGACACCACTGAAGAGCAGAGCCTAACCTCAATGTTTGGTGAAAAAACACAGGAAAGGCAGCCCCTCCCCTGAGGAACAGAGTAGAGGCAGTGAGCAGTATTTCCAAACAAGTGGACAAACAAAAATATACAAAGCAGCCACTACAAAGTCAGTGCACCTCTTCTCATTTCTTCTGGGTATTTAAGGTGAATCAAAGCCAAGACAGAGGCTCATACAACCACAGGGAAACAGTCCAGATGTTTAGGCCATTTTCCTGTGGCATTTCATGATGAAAAACTGTGAAGTGCAACAGTTCTTGCTCTAAGCTCCTCAGTGTTTGTATATTGTTCCACATAAAATAGACACTGACAGCAAAGATCCAGCTGCTTTTTGTTTTGCTATTGCTATTTTGAGGAATGGTAAGTCTCCATTTGGGATGGGAGAAGAGGGATTTCTTTGAGGACAGGTGACAATGGTGAGGCAGAAACATTCCCCCCCCCCCCCTCTTAATTCACTTTCTTTCTCAACGGATCTGGGGTTTGTAGAGAGTATCCATGCTGGAAGCAATACGGTTGTCGAGCATTTACCAGTATTCTCTAGTATGAGAGCCTCCTAGCACGCTCTTAAAGGCTGGCAACAAAGAATACTCATTATAACTTATTCCTATCCTAAAGCTGAATAACTGCTTTACAGAACTCCTGGGGAATGTACAAGAAATACCCATATGCAAAATGATAGGTGCCAGAGAAATCATATCCTTCTATCAAAGCTGTATTTATCTTACAATCCTCTTTTTTGATAGAAAGGTCATTTTAATTAGCAAGTGGGGGCAGGGAATTATTGTTGGTAGGCACAGCCCCATATTGATGGTTTCTCTATACATCAGTGCACGAGCATTAACATTGCTCAGATAATCTTGCTGGCAAGCAAAGAAACAACTATCATGTTACTTGAAAGAACTGAAGCTATATTGTATAGCAGTCATTAGTCTCCTTGAATCTGCTCTTAATGATGAATGCATCATTCTGCCTGCCTGCAACTTGTGTAACAAACAGCACAGCCAAGTCTTTTCCAGTTCTGTTATTCTGTTTTAAAAAACACTGACATTTTCTTAAACTGATATAATTTACAATTTTAAGTAACACAACAGTGCCTTGGTGTGTAAGGGCCAGCAAGCAAACAAGAGTCCTTTCACAAAGATTAAAAAAAAAAAACAAAACCACAGTCTCGTGCTCTCTGAGGTCACCACGGCTTAAAACTGGGGTGAGGGGGGGAGGAACTAGGACCTTTCTCTGACATATCTTTGGCTTTGAAATATGTATTGTGCTCCCACAGCAGAAACCCCAAGTGCAAGTAGAGTTAAAAGCAGTATGTAATGCCCTCTGGGGACAAACAGCTGCCTGTGTCTACACCATCCTATTAAAGCACCTCAGGCAGCAGTTTTGGGGTCTGAGCATCCACGCTGTTTTGATCCCTGATTTATATTCCCAGCTTGCCTGAGTTCCCCTGACTGCAACACCACATGGGAAACATGGGGAGCACCCAGCTTCCACGGCACCCACCAAATTGTCCCCCACACACCATCTGGCTGAAACACCTCGTCAGGCACCACTGCCTGGAGCATCCTCCACCTGCCAACATGTACCCCACCAGTCTGCACGGAATGCCCCTCACCACTCACATTCCCAGACAGAAATCACCTTCCTTTATAGGATAGGCTCAGCTAGGAGGTGTGCTCTCCATACCCATCATCGGTGTGCCACCCATCTATACTGGAAAGCACAAGGTGGTGCTCATGAATTGACCAGTGAAGTCCTGGCGTATGGTGAAATATTAGTAAAGAACAAGAATTCCCTTCTGGTGGGCACCAAGCAGAAAACACTGTCCTGCTTATGGCCCTGGCACAGCTGGGCTTCTCCAGTGCCACAGTGCTGCCTGGACAATTCAACTCATCTCAGTCTAGCAGCTGAAGACAGATCACAAGCACATGACATTGCAGACCTCCAGGATAAAAATAATGGTGTACTTGTCAACGCTGAACTGTTGTGGCACAGGTCTAGAGGAGATCACGGTGGCAGTCAAGGAGTCGATGCACTTTCCTCTCCAGCCTTGTGTAGAAGCTGCTGCAAAAGGCCATGGCGGTGGCCTTCTATGTCTGGAATTAGCTTCTTGCTCTGTTTTTCCATGTGGGGAGAACGACATGCTTCCCCCTGTAGGAGACTGTAACATACACCATAAGGTCAAACTGTTTTCTGTCACGGGGTGTTCACTGAGGGCGTTAGTCTTGAATCACAGCCCCTGCATTAATACAGCCTATGGGAACCATCTTATCCCTGGCCATCATGGTAGTGGGTTTATTTTTCCCCCAGGCAGCACACCTGGCAGCCCACTGTTCCCTCTGTTGCCCTCCCGTCTTTGCGGGTTGCACGCTGGACAAGGGGATCAGCATGGCACTGTAGGACGCAAGATGAGAGGCAGCTGGGTGTCTATAGGATGTGTGTGATCAAGATGAAAAATTTTCATTTCAAGATGAAATTTTCTGGAGCTGATTCACTTCTATTATTGGTGCTCTCCTACCTCCGTTCTTCCCTCTTAGAGCTTTAGCACTGGAGAAACTCAGAGCAGACCTACGGTTCTCAGGTTATAACAATACTATGGCTTTACATGTACTACTGACCGATGTCACAGCTAAATACACCATCCCATATATAACTGCCTCAGACAAAATAAATAAATAAAAGTCCTTCTTTCCCTGAGGATTATCAACTCTGGTTTAGTGACATGAGGTCCAGAGTCCAAAATGCTTCACTAAAAATGCTGTGTCTCTATTTCACCAGCCCCTGGGACTGCAACAGGAAGGAACAGCATCTTGTGAACTGCAGCAGCCTATGGCCGCTCTATGTGACTGTATGTGACTGCTATGTTAAATTCGTGGTGGACTGAAAAGAACAGATGACACAACTGCAACGCTGGTATTGTCAAATACGTGAGCAGAATCACTCCACGAGGGCAAATCTTCCTCACAGACTCCCAGAGCAGCTAAAGTGAGAAACCCATCAGTAACACAGCCTGGAGGGCAAGGAGATGTGCATTAAATACTGTCCCAAACATCTGAGTTCTGTGTTCATGGCTCAGACTCACTGCATCACAATTAAAGTTTGTTTAAGTGTTGGGGCTTTTTTTTTTGTTATTGACCTTTAATGGACACTGGGTCATGGAAATACATAAAAAATGGCATTAATGGAGGGAAAAAAACAATGTGTTTACATTCTAGGCTCCCAGTGAGATCATGAATGTCCTAAGCACCATGACAAAGGCTTCTATCAGGAGATGTTTTATGACTGGGCAGAAGCAGGAAGCATGGTGACTCACACGTGATGGCCCATACCTGGACATTTCCAGAAAACTTCGCAAATGTGAGTAGTTGAAATAGCTCAGATAAGGATTAGGTAAGAGTGCAAATATAGGGGCTTTATCTGAAAGAAATTCAAGCTGTGAACCCTTTCCAAAACATCTTGGTCTGGGGTACACTCCATGTGTACATTCAGCCTTTTGGTGATGCTTACGTTTTGCTGAAGAAGCAAGTTTGATAATATTTTCTTCACTTACTCTTCCCCCATCTTCCGAAACTTCAACCCACATCAGTAAAATAACATGTTCCACAGGGGAAATTGTCATATTTTTCCATTGTCTACGGGCTAGAGAAAATTTGAAATCAAATCTGAAATTTAAAAATTGGCAGAATATGAATTGAAGTCGTTATTAACTAGAAACTTCAGCACAAAGTATATTCGTCTGATCAAAGCAATATTCTATATCCCGTGGAAGCTTTTGAAGAATATTTAGAAGTAAAACAAGTGGGAAAAATCTCTCTGTGCCAAATTTTGGGCTGTTTTTTAAACACACATCAAGGCAAAACCATAAAGCAGCCAATTGCCTCTATCTTCTGCCAAGAGCAGCATTCCGT
This sequence comes from Ciconia boyciana, assembly GCF_034638445.1. Lineage (NCBI taxonomy): Eukaryota > Metazoa > Chordata > Aves > Ciconiiformes > Ciconiidae > Ciconia > Ciconia boyciana. Next base: position 102,413,009 of record NC_132935.1, on the reverse strand, counting down.
CTCTCTCTCTCCCTCGTTTTTTCCCTCCTCCTCACTCCAAATGAATGAGATCAAGATCAAGAAAATTGTATCAGGTCCTTGAAGCACTTTTCAATTTTGCAGGAATATCGCACTCACATGATTCCAAACACACACACACACACATGTGCCCAAGTCCCTTTAGATGCTTCTGCTGCTGCCACCACCAAGGAGAAACCACAGGACTGTGGAGGTAGTTAGCAGCATAGAGAGGTGACTGAGGGAAGCAGAGAATTTGGTAGCCAGTGGAAAGCTAAAAAGCAGAAGTGGGGTCACAGAGGGAGGGGAGAGAGTGGGTAGCATTTGCTCTGGATGCCAAAAATTTCTCCCTACAGCTGTGTGCTAATATTATGATTATTATTTTGGCAGAGGCTTTTTTGTTTTCTTTCCCAAGCTGATCCTGCTCCCCTCTTGTGCAGGTATTGAGCTTGTGCTGGGCCAAAAAAGCAAAAGAAACAAGGCCATCAGTTTTAGATTTGCTGTGGTCTATCCAAGATATATAACATGGGGCAGCAGGGGAAAGCAGGAGGAGGGGAGAAAAGGACCATGTTAATGGCCACAACCTGGGTAAGGACCTTTGACTTTTCTAATAGTTTTAGTTCAGGGTGAAAAGGTGACAGGGATGAAGAGAAAAAGTTTTCATTCCAGATTGCCTCTGATGTAAATAACTGATGCAAATAACTCAGTGTATCTGATCAGCCTGAAGCTCTCTGAAGACATTAAAAAAGCTTTAGTACTAGAATATTTTATTGGAGGAGGTTATGGTCAGCTCCTTCTACTCCTTTCTCTCACTTTTCCTTCTTCTGTCAAACTACAGTACTTATATCATTAAAGACCTTTTATAATTGCCACTAGGTTACATCAGCTCAAGCCCTGTGCACATCACATGCTGAATCAGCAGCACTCCAAACAGTGCTGTCCGTGACAGGCACCGATGCTCTGTGCCGGCAAGGCAGTTTTAGTTTCTCGATAGCCTGAAAAACACTTTACATACAGTTAAACTTTTGGTCTTGAGCAAAATTATCCCTTAGATACCCCATCCTTAGAATTATCCCCCCCCCAAATTATTCCTTTATTCCTTAGAAAATAAAGCTCTGCACTCTGAGGTGTTTCTGCATCCCTCCTGCAACTGGGAGTTCGTGCGATATGAGGCTTCCAAGCACATTTTCTCAAAACTCCCTAGCATCGAGAAGCATGACAAAATATGAGGCAGTATGGGTACAAATAAGAGTAGAAACTGAATTAGTGAGTATCAGTCAAGCATGTTGTGATTTAGATTATTAAGAGGAGGCGTTCGGTCTTAAATTAACATTCCAGTAGCCCCTATTTCCATTTTCTATTTCCTTTTTTTTCCTCATTCTATTATTCTGTCATTTATTTTCATATGTTGCTTCCCTCTGTAAGCCTGTTACTTTTATCGTACATCTTTTTCCTTCTTCTACTTAGAAGTCCTTACAATATTTCACATACTTTTTCCTCTTTGTAGTGTCTCTTTTCTGCCAGCCTCCATTTTCTTGTGTCTGAAACAGCTACGCTCATTTGTCCTCTTTAGGACCTCGATCCTGAAAACCATCTTAAATCAGAAAACACTTAAGCACATGTTTAGCACTGGGGTTAATTTTTACATGAAGTGCAAGGTAAGCATTTACCTGAAGTTGATCAAAGTTCAACTGCTCTGCCAAACAGGTGTAGATTTTATATATATATATACACATACCTGCATATAAGATAAATGTTTTGGTTTGAAACTGAACAGCTTTCCAGAAGGAGAACCGCTGGCTCATGAAAAGTATTTGGCAAATTATAACCTCTGTCTCGGGTACCTAAGACATATTGCATTCATCACCATCACTCATCTCAGTGCCTATCAAATAAGACCCTGCACAAAACACATCCTCTCTTCATCCGTGACGCGAGTGGGGTTTCTTTCCAAACTGTTCATTCCTCTGCTGCACTGGACGTCTGCAGAGAGAAGCAGCCACTGTGGTGGAAGGACTCCTGGCAGAGGAGGAACAGGACAGCAAGAGGAAGCAGGACATCCTGGAGTTGTTCTGGTATAGGGGCACAGGTGTTGTATCTAGAAGATGTCCGCCAGCTTGGATCACACCTGAAGCTCCGCAAAGCAGCTGAGCTGGCCTGCCTTAGCATGGGCTCAACAGGGCTTCTTGCTGGGAACCTGCAGAGTCGGGTGGCACGGCCACAGCCCCACGGCACACAGATAGCCACCCAGAGAGCTCCTTCAAATCGCGGGGTGAGCACCTTACAGCAGAGGGAGCTCAGAAGAGCTTTCACAGGGTTCCCACCCACTGCTACTCATTGTTCATACTGAAATTTAGGTGTACCCTCAAATACTCATTTTTCCATTCAACTCAGATTGCAGCTTTCTCTCAGGTTGCACACGCACACATGCCTTGAACAGGGCTTCACTCCACCTTGACCCAGCCCCCTTCACTCTGTCAGCTGGATAGGCTGAAAGATGGGAGTATTAATTTCAGGCACATGATATATATGGTTTTCAAACCAGATCAGTTTCCTGTGCAAGATTCAAGAATGTGGACAGAGGAGCTTGCGTCTGCTTGTGCTATCAGTCTCTGCCAGAAGCGGGGCTTGACCCACATGCTCCCTCCACCTTTCTTCCTGGATGGGTTACTTTGCTCCGTGCTCAGTTCGTTGCTTTTGCTGAACCTGTTCTCGGGTGCTCTATTTTCCCTTTCCATTGTATTGGGAGCTTGAACTGTGAATTCTGCTAGGAACAGATTGCCTAAAAAGCTGGGCTTTACAAAGCCTATATCCATTTGGGGATTCAGTCATTAAATCCATTTAGATACGCCAAGGGTACCAAATGCATTTAGGTACTTTGCTGAACAGAGACTATATTAACATTAATACGAACTACTTCCACAAGAAAGTAATTGTAAAACTGGGAGCCTTCTTTTTTGTTTTACTTCTAATTTTGGAGCCCACTCTCAGAGTAAGACCTTGGGTGAGGAAGTGGAAAGGCAATTACTTCCAGTGTACTGGATGAATTTGCCAGAGGAGAGAAACTGAATGTTTGATGCATTCCCCAAGGCCAATGTTCCACAATTATAAAAATATACTACCTCCCCTGTAACTCTGTGAATATAAAATGAAGCAACTTACCTACCATTAATTAGCTATATTTTGTAGTTTTATGGACATTGAACATGGTGTGCTAATTTGCATACATTAGCATGTAATTTACATGCTTACTTCAAGGTATTCAGTTTTATTGCCATTACCTTTTGTGGCCTATTTCTCTAATGACTGTAATGGAATACAAAAGAGATTTCTCATTGTGTTTACCCTGTTACCTTACACATGAGTTTCAGAATAATGTGTCATGCTGAGAAGTGGGAATTTTCATGCAAAAGGTTTTGCTTTCAAGTCTGAGCCACTTCATGACCACCCACCCTGCTGAATTTTCTAATGCTGCCTATATTTCCTTGGCCACTGTTCTTTTTTCACCCACATAAGGACACACAATATTTTAAAAGTCAGGTACAAGTGTAGAAATTTGCTTCATTGCCTGCACTAAAAAAAGAAAGTCAGGCACAAGAATTAATGGGTCCTACTCTGTTTATCAGTACCTAAAGGCAGAGAGAGAGAAAAATAATCTGCAGCTAGGGAAAGCTGGGCAGGGTCAAAGAGCAGTGCCTGCATCTGCATTCACTGAGAGGCAGAGAGGAAATATAAAGGGTCTCTTTTTGTTGCAGCTCAGCACTATTTTAGAAAGCGCAGATACTAACTTAATTACCACAGTTCCCTTTTGCACTAGAGCACTGCAGCAGGCTATAAATCAATACTTAAGGTCACATTGCTAAAAGCACTGAAAAACAGTCTTTCTCTCACTATAGCATGTTGTTTGCTTCTCCTGTATCAGTGTCATGAGAGTTCAATATCAGATAGGGAACAAGGCTAAAACAATGATTACAAAAGAAATCAGAATTGCAAAAAAATAAGTTGTAAAGCAAGAAAGTCCGGCTCATGGCAGGTATCATGACTGCATCAAATGTTCCATCCTCTCCAAGCTCACACAAGAAATGCATCAGCAGGTGCCCAGGAGTATGAAATATGTTTCACTCTGTGCTGAAATCTTGTTCTGGAGGCCAAGTTGATGGGAGAAGAGCAGATCTGAAAAAAATACAGTTACTTCTGCTGAGTATATCTTTGGCAACTTTACCATACATCTGAAATTAATGATACATGTGCATGCATGACATCTTATTTCAATAAATTGTTGGGAATGGGGCTCAGGAGTTGCAAAAATAGATTTTTTTTCCCATTTGCTTTCCTATTATACCTGCTGACCCAGATATTTCACAACCTTTGGAAGAGAAAATAATTCATATGAGATTGCGAAGATATGGAAAAAGCCACTTCCAGCTGAGATACGCTTGGCACAGCATTGAATGGCTTAGCCAGAGGGAGGCTTCCTTTTGTCTGGGTTCACACTGGCAGTATGTGGCCAATACTAATATTAGATAGATAGAGGACTTGCATCCAGGTGCCCAGGGTACTACAAGAATGAGACACAGGATCCTGTAAATGCTTAATTTAGATGCTACATCGTCTACAGTTTTGCTGTTTACAGACTAATTTATGGAGCTTATAAAAAGTGTAATTGCAGTTGGGGGGGGGAATTAAAGAAGTTAGAAATCTATTCAGTATTAAAAAAATTTTTCAAGGAAATTTTTATTTGCAAAGCATAAACAGATTTTCACCTAAATTGAAATTTAATTTACAAAACTTACATGTTCCCTTACAAGGGACTTGGATCCCAGAGGCTGGTAAGCCCACGTCACAGCACACTGCTAAATAGGGTTATTAGTTCAGGTGCAAAGTGGTGCAGATGCATTCAGTCTAGAGCTACCGCTTCTAGATTCGCTGGATTTCAGCCCGAACACAGCCCCTGGAGGTCTGCCATACAAGTGGGAGAGCATGAACACATGTCCAGGAGCTAATCATCTCAGGCATGTGCTGTGCAGCTCATCAAGACGTCCTTTGGTTTAGAAGGACAGCTTAGACAACACATTTTGGACTCCACAAATCACATTTTCTGATGGCACTTTTTGTGAAAAATTTCTGAGAAGAAGAGCAAGAGCATGATGTCATTTTGAGTTGATGGGGGGACTATTTTTTACCCTTTTGCACAAGTACAAAACTCCAGTAACCTGTGACATGTCTGTCCTGATAGCAAGAGTCCCCAGAGTACCAGAGCCAACTTCCTGAGACATTGTGTGATGAGGAACCAGCCTAGATTCTGGGACGCAGAGGATAAAATTGTCCACGTGCATTTTCATGTTTAGATGTAAAGACAAAGCTAATCTCTTCCTTTCGTTCTTTGTCAGCAAGGCTCATGCATGGCTAGTGAACATGTGCTGGCTGGAAAGAAGAAAAAGATACTTCTCTTTTTAAAAATGTTGGTATTCTGATGATGGGCATTGCACTAGTTCCTAAAGAGTTACAGAGATGAGGCTTCCTTTGAAGGTATTCTCAGCTACTAATGCACTTTTGGATATATTTGGGTTGGAAAATTTTGAAAGCTTCCAGACCAAATGGATAAGTATTTGTGGTAAAATTTGATGAAGCTTCTATATTACAGCAAAAAAAAGTAAAATCCCAATATTCAAAGCTATGCCCAGAGCAAATTTACCACTTCCTAATTCATTGTTGTACTGTTGATTTGAAATAATCAATTAACGCCTCTAAGTCCTCTATGATAAAATAATATCTCATTCAACTTTTTTGAAGGCATAAGTAGTGCTGTAGGAGGAAGGAAACCTCAATGTACTTTAAATCATAGGAGACTAGACAATGCCTAAACATCTGACAGCACAACATTTATAATATTATTTACTAGAGTGACAGTCATGAGCACCCAATTAACTATGCATTCAGAGTGGTACTATATTTATTTAAATTTGATCGTTTGCCATAGCTCATCCCAATCTTCAAGTAGCTACAGCCCAGGGTTTAAGAAACAGTTACGCAGCTATAAATGGGAAAGTGGCTGGGGATAAAACATTGTGCCAAAACTCCAGAAAATAACACACAGGTTTTCAGAAGAGAGCTGCAATACCTTGAAAGTAAGATTTAAAGCATGACTTAGGAAAATCTTAAGTGAGTATTTTCTACATGACATATAAAACTAAACTTTTTTGATAATGACTGATGCTGTTGCATGATACAAGTAGCATGAAAGTAAAAAAGCCAGACTGGGCCTTGATTGTTATTGTCATCTGAAATTTGCTCCATTGCATACACTGCATTTCTGCCACTGAGGAAGCCTTTTTTTATGCAAAGAGGGGTTGTGCTGATCATTAATCACAGGCTTGCCTAAGCAGTGCCATCATAAATACTAAATATGCATAAAATTCAGAACTGAACCTACACTGACATTTTTTTCCCCTTCCACAGACTATCATATGCAGAAGTGATGTAGAGAAAGCTAGTAACATACACAGAAAAAAGCAAAAAGAGCACTTCCTCATATCAAGCAGATTTTGCTTGAGGGATGCATTAAGACGGTACTGTTCATCTTGAAATTCTTGAATACTGTAGTTTTCATCCTTAGTACATGTGGATAGTCTTCAGCCATAGTGAGTGTATGGTTTCAGATTTAAAAGAAAAAAAATCCTGTAATTATTTCCATATTACTTGCATACTTTTTCTAAATGCAGCCTCATAAAAGTACATTTCCTTTACATTCACTGTATCATATTTAGATCTACATATGCTATCAGGCTAAAGGGCATGCAGACAGCTGAAAATGCCCTTAATTAATGATATTGAACATACGTATATACATATAGATATATACTTCTATGTCTAATATGTATAATACTGGCTTGATTCACTAATGAATAAAGAAGAATGGAATATGGTTATTTCTAAATATCTGTCTCATCTATATTCCTCCCATGCCTTGATAATTGCATAGTATGAAATTAACTGTGCTTCTGCTTACACGTGTTACAGATGCATATAAATGTTTGTGGATTTTGAGGACTAGAACAAGCAACAAAGATTCAAATAGATTTGTATCCACTCCTGGCTCTTTTGTGGATTTTCAGTGTAACCTTGATCAAGTCAGAGAAAATCTACTCCTTAGTTAGGTGATCCATAAAGTGGGATGAAGTTTTTAATCTATATCGTAGTAATGTTATGAGACTTAGTTACTGCAATTAAGGCAATTAAGTGTTTTACATGCTTTTGCAGGAGAGTTTCTGCATGGGATACTCATTCTATCAGTGTATGAAGGGGTTGTTAAAACAGCACCAGATAAACTACTCACAGGGAACTTGAATCACCAGAAGAGTTATTGATCCTAAAAAGTTCAGAAACTGTGCAACATATTCTTGAGCACCATCTGCTGGTACTGCAAATGGTCAAAAACGTCCATAAAACCATCAACAAATATGTCGGTCTTCAACAAGTTGAAATTGTACATAGAAGTAGATGTTCTCTGTATTGTTTTATGTTACATTGTTCTGTTCATTTGGTGTTTTGTGATTTGCTTTGGTTTTCTTTTGGGGGGGTGGGAGACTCAGATGTCTAAAAAAAAGGAAATATCTTGGCCAAAATGCAAAACATAATGATTTGAGATGTGCTGCCACAACATCTCCTGACATATGTAGTTTTCTTACTTTGTGCCTCAGGCTCCTCAATTGGCAGACCTCTTTGGCCAGCCTACATCTCCAGCACTCCACTCCTTCCTTTTCTTCCCTGGGTCAAATTGCAGGAGACGTACCCTAAGCAAAAAGCCCTATGCTAAACAAGAATGAGCCATCAGAAGCAATGTCATGTATTAATCTAGGAATATAGATAGACAGGCAGACATCTTTAATCTTCACGGCAACATTGACGGTTTAGGGAGAGGGCACATGTCCAGATATCACCACAATGTTACCCAGATGCAGTGAGACCGTGGCATCACCCACATCTAAGGGCTGGGAAGCCCATACAGTTCAGGCAAATCTAAAGTCAGATCAGACTCTGGTGCAGCAGCATTTATAGCTACAGATTATCCTTTAACCAGAGTAGCTTGTTTCTCTCCAGTAAGCAGTTTCACTGTGCGCTGTAAAGCACAGCTTTGCTAACATGAATGCATCCACAGTATGAGTGTTTCAACAGTTTCACACACCTGTCAAGTGTGGACAGTACAGACACAGCTGGAGGGGAGGTGGCAGCCAGAGAGCCTCACCAGCCCTGGAAGTGGGATGTTTGACAGCTCACCTGAGGCAGGCAAGTTGTCACCGAGACTGGAGGGAAACTTCAGAAAGTAGGAAAGAACTGGTGTTGCTGCAGATATATTCCTTAAGAGAAGCAAGTCCTTTTCTTGTTTTAACTGACAAGGCCAGCAAAAGGCAAAACAGGATGATTTTCGCGCAGTGATGGCTGCAGATATTCTGCTTTTAACACGGGGAAGACAGCGACCCTCTGCTGACCCTCTTCCCACAATGTCAGGCAGTGGAGTCCTATATTCTTATGATACGCCTTCACAATATTTTGGGGATACTGATTAACTCCTTTCTATGGATTCTCCAGTGGCAGACTTGAATCTATCCAGTAAAGTGACAGTAAAGAGGGGAATCAAACAGAAAAGCCAAAAATGAGAACAGTAAGACAAGCTGGAATAAGGCTAGGGAAGCGGTTAAAAGGTCTGATTATCCAAGGTGCAAGTTAGCTGCAGTTCAAGTACTATGGAACTGAGAGGCTCAAAATATTCATAATATTATTATTCCTTTGTGTACCAAAAAAGACCAATGTCAAGCAGGTGCTCTACCACTCCAGGACAGTGTATCCAGTCCTTCATAGCTGAAAATACAAAATGGGAAATTAATGGGATGTCCAGGTAAAAATCCAAAGTATTCCCAACTTAGTAAAAAATGACTGCCATACTCAAAACTTCTTCTTGCACCCTTTATATCAACTTAACCACTCCTTACAGCCGTAACAAAACCAAAATTCTACTCTTACTTTTGTATATTATATTTTTCTTGAAGACAGAAAAATAAAAATACTGGGAAAGAAAATTGGTTTTCCTTCTTTACAAATAATCTAAAAGACCAAGATACAAAGTATTGTGTATATTTAATAATCTACTAATAAGATATATGTTTTTCCCTAAAAGATCTCAATCTCTGCCTGGAAGAAACATTTTGAACATCATGAAGCCATCTAAACATTTCCTGCAATCGTAGCAAATTTAAGGCAGGATTACTGCAGCAATATGCAGGCTTTTGATTCTGCTGACAAAGTTTAAATCTCTCCACCTAATATATACCTCCTGTTTCTCCAAGCCACAAGGAACACTTTCCAAGACCAAATCTCCATAGCAATCCCTCTGGCTTTTTGGTTTAAAGGAATTTTGGCCCGTGCCATTGGTTATGAGGGCTGGAGAAATTGGGTTACCTGCCAAAAGTCTGGCAACACATGATGATCAGATAAGCACCCCAAAGCCTTGATTCTGTGATTCCTCACACCTTGAGTCTTTGCACAAAGACCAGGCTGTCTTGTGCCTTGTGTCTTGTTTCTTGTGGGGAACGCCTGCAACCAGAGTAAGAGCAATTGCTCACGACGATCCAGAGTACATGGGTGTAAATAGGTAGTGCCAAACTGAGATAAAGCCTGAGGAAAAAGTTCAATTCCTAGTGAATGTAGATGTGTTGCTGTGGTTTTCCTCATTAAAACACAAGAAGAAGAGCAGGTTTTAGGCTTTGTAGGGTTTTTTTCCTTTTCCAGTTTGAATACAAAATGAAATGTTTAGTTCAAGGAGTTAAGGGTTAGAATCACAAAACTACTGAAGAGAGGGGCTTTCTTTTTTACCCTACTGCTCAGTGACTAAGACCATGATCCAGGAAAGGGATACCAGGTGACAATTCCTTCCTCTCCTTCCTGAAGTATGGGAAGACAAGTATCTTCTCACACTTCAGCATTTCTTTGTATCCATTGACATGTCCTCTCTTTCTTCTGTGGTCTGCTCTCTGTGCACAGGTAGCTTCTCATCCTGCTTTCAGCTGTCCCATCAGCAGAAGAGTCTTCTTCCCCTCATCTTTTTGTGCAAATTTACAAGAGAAATATCATAATCTGACTCTATATAATTAGGTGTTAAATACTACTGTGATAAAGCTATACATGTTTTTTGCTTACCTAGCTTCCAAAAGAGGGAATGGAGAGATGAAGAACAAGCCAAGAATAATGACAGAACCGGAGAAAGTTTTTAAGAATATTCTCCTATGTTCCTGACACCATATCATGCTCATTCGTACCAGCAAACATGATTCATCCACATTATGCAGCTGCAACTATTTGTGAAAGCATCCCTCCTTTTTTTTAGCATAAAGCTCTTCTTCATTTCATTAAGTATTCCATCAGGTATTTCATCAAGATATCACCACAGGTTTTTTGTTTGTTTGTTTCAGTTTGTTTTTTTCCTGAGTGTGTACACCGTGGCTTTTTCAATAACACAGGTCTCCTGGCAAGATTTTGTTTCAAAAAAGGATTGTGAACTTCATTAAAGGCAAAACAAGAAACTCACCTAGAGTAACACATACACACACATATACACACACAAAGAAATACATGAGAGTAAGTCTTCTGTGACAGCACCATTTTCCACTGTCTGAGTGATTAGAGAGTCCAATGCTTTTTATCAAAGACAACCTCTTTCTCTCCCTTCGAGCTTGTGCTAATAAATACTTGTGCTAATTGCAGATAGCAGCAGAATACAGCACCAAGTGTTCTGAAACTGGCATGGATGTGAAAGGGAATAAACAAGCTATGGTAGATTAAACACTGTGGAGTGCTGTTTTTCTGTCACTGTCAGAGTGTATAATAAAGAGTCCCATGCTATTTTACTGTTTCTGTCCTTGTAATGCATGCCGGATACCTATAATTTATGACACAGAGCCATTGCTTCATGAGTTGCACTTCCTTTTAAACTGATGCTGAACTCGTTAGTGGGGGAAATGTGACAGGTTGATAGTGGTTTCTTATCTGCAGGTTAAACATTGTCAGAATAATTCATGGCCAGGCAACTGTTAGAACTGTAATGTTTTTATAATTAGAGCTGGAGTGGACTGTTCACTAAGGATTTGAGCTCCAGCAAACAAGCCCCCATCACCATCAGTCTGAAGCTCGTTGCCTTCCCATTCATCAGATTTCAGGGAGGAAACATTCTGAAACTCCATCTGCTGAGCTCAAAGGAAATGTCCCCAGCACTGAAGCTACCAGCACTCTGAAAAGCCAAGGATGACTGTATTTCCAGCCATCACCATTTAAAAATAATGAGTCAGGCTCCAGAAATAAGAAGATTTACTTAAAAATCATAACACTTTTCTGGGGTGCAATGTTATCGCTATTTTTGTCCTCTCAACTTTAAATCATTAAGGTATGTGTTTTGAAGCTTTTTGACTATCAAGACCAGAGTCTTGATTTCCAGTTCCATTAGCAACGGCTACAATTGCTTTGAAATCCTGTGACTCAAAGAAATGGAGATTTAGAAAACATACTGTGAGATTCGTGACAAAAATCACAAAAGGTCACAGTCCAAATGGGGACTTTCTAACACAAGTTTAATTTCTCTGTTGAGCTGCATCAACTTACATCAACTGAGAACCTAGTTTTGTCTCTAATTTCAGCAGTGCATATACTCCAACAACTGTGCAAGTTACCTGTAAATGGGTATTTTTCTGTGTTCGTCAAGAATCAGAGTATACTCTCGTATTCAGTACAAAGGGGTAAAGTGTATTCAGGTTTGTACAATCTGCATTATATCTCCCTGTATGTTTGGTGAATCGCATTGCAGATAGGTTTAACCCAAAACTTCGCTGTTGGAATGTGCGAATATTCTGAGGGAGTATTTTGTCACAGCTGAGCCCAATAACAATACGATCAGCTGTTTTTTATAACATTGCCCCGATATGTCTGTCCATTCATTGCCATACAAATTTCTTGTTTATTTTCTTTCACTATTTTTGTACATTCCCAGGACCCATGGAAGGTTCTGGGGCCATGCCTTCAAATAGTGACACCTACCTCTAGCTTCTGTATCACAAAATACAGCATAAGTCGTAATTAGAGCTCGTCCACAGCAAGAAACCTGCTTTATATCATTCCTTCCAACAGATGAGTTGGGTATTTTTTATTTCCAAGTTTATTAGAAAAATAAAAAATTCAGTGTTTTTAAAAAAGAGAAAAAAATCACTGTAAATAAATAAGTAAGCAAACACACGTGCATTTTTAATAATGCATGAACACTTATTTTAAGAATAATATTCATGGAAGAGCTATGATTGTTATATGCCTAAAATTCCCAAAAGGCAAAATATAATTAAAGTAAGAACTGTTGAACAAACAAACCTGTTAAATACACAATATTACCAGGCAAAATGGCTGTGCATTTATCACTTTGCCACTGTAATTACACTGACTGCTGTTCTTCATGCATATATTAATATCTCACTAACATTATGGAGGCTGAGACATAAATTACAAACCACTGACTTAAAGGAAGATTTTTAGCCAGGCAGAGTGCAGTGGTAATAAATATTACATACTTTAAAAAAAAATCTTAACATTGAATCTGCTGCTGGATTTATTTCGATAGTCATTTCTTGCAATTCTGAGAAACCCCATCTTCCTAAAATAGTAATTAATGAAGTACTGGCTTGGAAAGCTTAGCTAGAGTGGGTTTCAGATACCGCAGGTCAAGAGACTCAGCCTGGGATTCTGAAAGCAGCTGAAGTGTGAAACTCACAGAAGATATTCAGTTTATCTTGAGAAAAGAAAGGAAAGGAAAAACAGTATGTCATTTCTGTTTGCTGTGTAAATAAAGACTACTATTTTAAAATTGTTCGGATTATTTCAGGAGGTTCTGCCTCATCATCAGTTCGCTGGATGTGGCTTTGAGTGGGTGTGCTAGCTATTCACAAGCAAAAAAAGGTCAGGAAATTCATTCCCATGGGATGAACTTTTCTGAACCTGGAAATGAGCAAAGAGACTTGGAAGTGACTTTTGACCATTTGGATGAATGATGCCAAAGCTGCCTTCAGCACGTTGCAATTCTTATAATGTATGCAGCACTGCCTGTGTTTTGAGACTAGAAGCTGTTAAATACTGTCATTGGGCCTGAAAAATCCCTGGGAATGTGAGGTTTGGTTGAAGAAAATAAGGGAGAGATTCTTACGCAGCATGTCACATTAAGGACCCACTTACAGAGGGCTTACTAAATGTTAATACTTGACTAATAGCTGTTAAAATCATATTACAGGCATGAGTAATACATGCTACACAGGGTTACAGGCATCTCAGAAGACAATGTCTAGACTGTTACTGTTCCAAAATATAAAGTGCATTAGAAAATTTAGGCCACAAAGTCAAGCCTGTGAATATTTAACTGAGCCCAGTTGTGTGTATATAACCACTCAGTCACATCCTATTTTCTTCATGCTCCCTGCCTCACCCAGAGTACAGGAAAGAAAACACCTCCACAGTGGGAATCAATATTCATTCCATAGTGCCCCATACACTAACCCGGAGCAGAAGACAGCACATAAATCTTGTCTACATACAGAGATATCAATTTCCTCACTGATTTCCAGCATTTTAATATTTTTGTTATTCCCAAGTATTAATAGTTTGATCTTTCAAACTTCTCTATGGGAGGAGAGCATAGGATTTTCCCCATTTAATAAATGAAGAGCTAAGGCATATACAAGAGTTCAGAGGAGTTCTTCTTCATTCCTGAGTTGAAAAACCTAAGATCTAATTTTTCAGGTTCCTTCACTTGTTATATCATTCTATGTATTGACAGCTTCAGAAAAATTAAAATTCAACTGTAAGTACTTAACACCTTGCAAAGCTGCCACTGGGTGCCGAAACTGACACTGCAGAAAAATGGGACACAGATGAACAGCCACCCAAATGCATGTTAATTCCCATGGATTTCCCAGAATTGTGCAGAAAGTGTGTGCTACTAGGAGTAGAATTGCATTTTGATGGCAAGTAATATGCTGCCTTTGCCACAAAGTCTTGCAATCTCTTTCCTGCCATCTTGCCTGACCCACTGCACACTTTCTAAATCCTGCTATCAGAGAGGCGCAAACATTCTGGTAAAATCTTTATTCACTAGTCAATGTTGACTTGTTCCTTGAGCAAGTTTATTCAGTCCTATTGAATGACACAGAAGCAATGTAAGAAAACTCATGATCATACACATCAGCAACATGAACCTGTAAAAGGCCCCAAATTCAAATTGCATTGATAACTTGAGGGCTGATATCCCTGGCTTCTGACCACATGATCATGCAACCTAAATTAAAATCAAACAAAAATATGAGAACATTATGTTAAAAATTAATACATAAAACTGCATCAAGTGGAACCATAATGGGACCATAATCTCTGCCTCTACCATGTAGTCTTCTACTGATTAAACAGAGTAACCAACAGCAATGGTAAGCAGGAGGCTGTTATCTTCAGTAATGTGCCCTTAGCAATGGCATGAGGACAAAGCTTGACAGTATGTTTCACAACTACTTGCTTCACAACTTGAAGTAATGTTGCAATTCAGGAACCTCATGTGCTTTTCCAAATCCATGGAAGTACAGTGTAGAAAGCTTCCTGCTGTTCCCTCCCATAGCTCTCCACATTCCTGCCTCCCTAACATCTATACCATCCCTATTCATCCTTATAGACCTGAGTCCAATCTCTGTCCCATCTTGCTCCATGCTTTTCTCCCTGCTCCTATAGCCTCGAAGATGCAAGGGCAATTGCAGTCAATAAAGCAGCTAGGGCATATCGAATTTCTGCCAAACTTGCTGAAATTGCAATTCTTTAGGCTGAGCACATCACCAAATTTGGACAAATCTTTTAAGTGACTCCTCCAAAGCATAGAGGTGCATCATTTCCTTCACATCAGACCTTTTTTTGTTTAAGTCACTCTACTTTGGTCACTATTATGTTCCTATGGATTATGCTTTTTATTGGGTTTGAGCAACAGTTGTATACAGACCAAATGTTCTTTTCACCAAATGGGTGACATAGAGAATATCATTATTTCAAGAATGCCTTTGTTGGGACCATCGGTGACACCTACATAATTGGGCAGTTCCATACAAATGAAGAATACATGTTGGAAAAACAATAATTTTCTTGGTAAATTACCTGTGTGGTTTTAACAATGGCATTTTATTTAGCAAAATATAAAGTTCAAAGACCAAGCTTGCTTTTTTTTAAAAAAAAGCTTAATTACTGCTTTTGAAATAGATTTTCATTTTCTTACACTTCATATTGTCTTGCTTCAGGAGTGCTCCCACTGAAAGTTGCAAAGGAAGATACTGCATAAGAAACATTATCAAAATTTAATCCTTAATTCCTGTAGACCATTCTTAAGATATATCAGCAAACACAAGGCACCTTTAGTCATCCACAATTTACAGTAGGTTTGGCTACTATATAAATTTGACAAGAACAGAGTAAAATTTTTTAATAGAGCAAGAATTTCCAGATTTGATTTATGCTACTGTAGGTAAAAAAAGAAATTGTCCTTTCAAATTCAGATCAGATATTATCTTGTAGAACATTCTGAAAAATTCCTTCATTTCTGCTAAAATAATAAAATTCCTACTTTGTAACAGAAAAAAATATCTGTCGTCTCATATTGCAAGTAATGGAAAAGTAGATTTTCAGCTGGTATAAGCTGCAAACATTCTCCTGAACTCCAGAAAACCTACACTGATTTATACCACTGTGCTTAAGGACAGCCTTGTGGTTTAGAGCAATAATGATTATTAGAAAATATGAAGAAAACCAATTTTTTGTAAAGGTCCTCAAAAATGAAATTTAAGGGAAAATTCTCTGGCAGAAATGACACTGTCAGAGAATAACATAGACCACTGGAATAACAACCATGCTGTCAAAACATAGCCAAAGGAACACAGTTGAAAAGAATTAGAGTATCATTATCAATGACATGAAGAAAAAAAGATAAGAGCAGCTTAACTACTGCCTGTCATCGCATGCACCTAGTTCAGCACCCAGCTTAAATAGTATTCAGGCAGCTGCCTGTGGATATACCCAATATTACATGTTAATGTAAAAGTTAAGACTGCCAAGATAACACTTTTTTTTCCCCTTGTTCATTCGAATGGAAACACCAGAGACTATGTTAAACTTTTTTTGTGTGGTGTGTACTATGATTGCAAAATTGAATACCAAGATGTTCAGGGTGGCTCCATGACTGACAACTGCTCCGTGCTCTACAGCATAGTTGAAAAGGGAATACACCCAGCAGGATTCAGAATATGGATGGGACTTCAAGTTCTTATTAAAAAGACTCCAACCTTTCCACGTATCTTCACCTTCCAGTTGCTCAGATTTCCCACCTCTAGAATGAATAAGAAGAACACTTGTCTACTTGGATAGTACTGGGAAGGAATTTAATATCTACCTGTCACAAAGAAATTCATGTTCAACAGACAGAGGAAAGGCACTCGAAATAACAGGTCTGGGTTCTAGCCCTGATTTTACAGTAAACCCATGGGGTGACAATGGGCAACTCCATTTTACGTTTCCATCTCTTTGCTTTCCCTCCCCATCTTGTATTGGCTGCTAGAGAGTTTAGGGGGGGACTGTCCCTTACAGTGCACTTTCATCTGTTTCTTTTCTCATGCCTAGTACAGAGGAGTCCTTTAATGGCAACACTGTTCAGAGCATCTGTTGCTGTAATTTGAAGAATTTTTGAATGTTTTCATGTAACTGCAAAATAATTGTTTTCTTTAATGCACTAGATATATCAGACTGTAACCCCACAAATCCTGAAAGGAATGATAAAAGAAACACAGTGTAAAACTGAAATAGATGTCAACTTGATAGGCTACCATGGCTCAAGAGGAATTACAGTCTGTCATTCAAAAAGTCAAATACACAGTGGTTAAATACTAGAAAATATTTATGAGACAAACAGCAGTATTCAGAGTTCAGATAAAGAGACTGTTCTGAGGCATGACAGAAAATGGCATCTGTTGAAATATTTCAAGCATAGAGAAATCTGAGATATCATTCTTTCTTTCTCAGGTATGGCAATCTCTATCATTTCCCTCAGTAGACGGATTAAAATGATGACAGATGAAGATCCATTGCCAAAGTAAATGAAGGATCACTTTTAGATACGTAATTACTTGGTTCTGGGCCATTACAAAATACAAAAAATTGAAGCTAAAACAGAGACTCAAAGACCTAGCCTGGTAATATTAAATTGTTCTTTGACATTTGTCCTGGTTTCAGCTGGAATAGAGTTAGTTTTCTTTCTAGTAGCTGATATAGTGCTGTATTTTGGCTTTAGTATGAGAATAATGTTGATAACACACTGATGTTTTAGTTGTTGCTAAGTAATGCTTACACTGGTCAAGGACTTTTCAGCTTCCCATGCTCTGCCAGGTGCACAAGAAGCTGGGAGGGGGCACAGCCAAACTGGCCAAAGGGCTATTCCATACCATATGATGCCATGTTCAGTATAGAAACTGGGGGGAGTTGGCCGGGGGGAGTGATCGCTGCTCGGGGACTGGCTGGGCATCGGTTGGCGGGTGGTGAGTGGTTGCATCACTTGTTTTTTTCTTGAGTTTTGTTTCCCCTCCCCCCTTGTTTCCTTTTCATTACAATTTTATTATTATTATTTTTATTTTA
This sequence comes from Ciconia boyciana, assembly GCF_034638445.1. NCBI lineage: Eukaryota > Metazoa > Chordata > Aves > Ciconiiformes > Ciconiidae > Ciconia > Ciconia boyciana. Next base: position 102,395,282 of record NC_132935.1, on the reverse strand, counting down.
TTTTATTTCAATTATTAAACTGTTCTTATCTCAACCCGTGAGTTTTCTTACTTTTGCTCTTCTGATTCTCTCCCCATCCCATCGCGGGGGGAGGGTGAGCGAGCGGCTGCGTGGTGCTTGGTTGCTGACTGGGGTTAAACCATGACACATTTCTACCAACTGTCAGAAACTCAAAGTAGTGGTGCATTTCTATCAGTAAAGATAACAATTGTAGTGAGATGCTTACTCTTTCCTTTAGTTTTTAGTAAATATCTTTTGTGCCATACAGCTTTCAGCTATAACAGGTGCATAAAATTATCTTCTTCAAGTAACACTGTCTAGTTCATATGTGTGCAGATTTTCCAGATCTTCTGTACGATGAAATAGGTATGTCCTATCGCAGTGTTAAAGATTTGGCATGAAATACTAACCCTACTGAAATAAATGGGATTTATTCCACAAATTTCAGTAGGGCTTGGATTTCGCCTCTGGATGAGAGAATAACCACTTGATACTTCATTCAGTTCCTAACCATTCCCTCAAGTCAAATAGGACATAATGTATTTCTATGATACTCCTCAAAGCTGCTGTTTTGTTTCAATGTGGTGACAGATGCCAGCCATACTGGAATCTTTTCAAATTGACTCTGAGCGAGACATTAGCTTACTGCCCAGAGAACAAACTTTCCACTTCTATTTGCTGAGTGCATTAGGGAATGTTTCAGACATGTTTTGCAGGACAACCCCTTTTGTTTTGCTAATAGGGCTCATGTACACACTTCCAGTGGGAAAACATCTGTTTTACACATCTGTCCTCCTAGATATAGCTGGATTCAAGCTATAGACTTTGGATCCTCATCCAAACATTCCCAAAGTTCAACAGTGTTTGGATCAGGGGGTTGGACTGAAGTAATTACAGAGAAATAGGCCAGGTTTGAGATTTAAGCTTCCTACACTTTCAGGGACACTTTGGTATTTTGCCTTTGGTCCAGCTCTGCTTCTCAGTTACAAGCACAGCCATTTAATGTTGCTTTGAGCAGGCAGCACCTATCCACAGCAACATAATACCAGCACACATCAGCCAAGGGAACCGCACTCATGAAAAACTGAGGTGAGATGAAGTGACTCTCTAATTACCTTTAGTTCATCCATCAAAGAAATTCACAAACTTCTGCCCCAGGCAGACAATACAACAATATCCGTAACAAAATCAAGGCTTCATTTTTTATTTTATAACAGAGTGTGTTAGCTAGCATTTAAGGATTGTCAGCTTTGGCATATTGTTGGTTTTGTTTTAATATTGGGCTTAGTTTTAAATGTAATAATGAATGGGGAGGTAATTATCTTAGTTTTTTGAAATCTGTAGTTTTTGGTTCTGCTCCTTAATAAACTGTCATCCAATAAAAAATAAATAAGAAATAATTCAAGGAAACCTTGAAAATTTGGACCAAAGGACCTCTGCGAACTTTTAAAGTGAGGGATTAAAGTTTTCTGAAACAGCTGCTGCTCAATAGCCTTTATTGGGTTGAAAGTTTCAAATGTAGAATCTACTCCTGGAAAACATATAACAGATGTTGCCGTTCATTATCTTATATACAATGTGTAAGTACGTAAGAGAGGGAAAAGGAAGGAGACAAAGGCAGCAAAAAGTCTTCTGAAGCTACTCATGTTCCTCTTGGATACAATATCCAGATTTATCCCAGTGGAGGGCCCACACTCAAAGTCAGAGCTTCAGGTACCTAAATAATAAAAAAAAAAACCTAAGCAAATGAACCATCCAAGCACAACCAAACAGCCTAAAACACTACCCTGCACTAGCAAATAGCCATAGCCAATTACAATGTACACTCACTGAGGTCCCTAATCAATAGCCTAAGAATTAAATATTGCTCCAAATCCTCATTAGGAGAGACATTAATTACCAATAATAAAAATAATGCAAATTATGGCATCAGTCCTTGTATCTATATGTAAGACCTGACACAAGAGAAACCACTAAAAGGGAAGCTCAAAGGCCACTGAAGCTGATGAAGCCATGGTTACGCAGATCTGTTGCCAACTGAAGCAATCTCTGTCCTACTCCCTCCTGCTGTTGATGCCCTTTCACTTCTTCCTCCATGGCACAAGTGCCAGCACAGCTATGTAACTGCACGGTGAACTGGAGTAGGGGGAAATTCTGCTAGGAAAAACCTTTTTTTGCCACATCATTCTTCACTCACAGGGAGTGAGAGTGTAGGGAGATGGTAGCAAGGAGCAGGTACTACCTAAAAGGACACCAAACAGGAAATGGCAGCCAAAGACTAGTTCTATAGCTGCAGTGAGCTTTGAGCTGGGTCTTATCTCTGTTAACAAAGGATTTGCCACACAGCTATCATCCCTCTCTCCACTTAAAGGAGAGGGCCCAGCCCAGTTCCCTTCTCTACCTCTGCTAGCAGTAAGTGATGCTGGCAATGACCATCCCAATGTCTTCTATGGATTTTCCTCCCCAAATGTAATAGAAACTTATATTGTTTTCTGGATGACATAAAAACCTGTAAGTGGTGCAAATAGTCAGGAAAATTTATATGCCATACATGCCATCTGAAATACTGTACTTCTCTAAAGCTGGGAAAGAGAGAGGCACTTTGTACATTGCACAAATGAAAAGTCAGTACAAGAACAGCTCACCATTGCCATACCATTCTCTTTTAGGGGAGATGATATATGCTTGTGAGCAAAAGCTTGGTTCCTGCCTTAAAAATGCTGCCATTCTAAAATACCCAGGGTATTCTCAAAGCTGTGCCTGATGTAGAGCACAATTTTCTCTCAGAAGGGCCGGAGCCAAATGCCTCAGAGGCAGGCTAGAGGACTAGATGACATGTTGTTTTACTAGAGTTACTTTGGTCTAACAAACAGATTAAAGGAATCGAGGTTTCTTCCAACCTCCACAGCAGGATTTCAGTGCAATACTTTGGCGCATCTCAGACTGTGGCACAAGGAGGCAAGTGTGTGGAGCAGGTGGTTCACCTCACTCATCGTGAGTCCAAGATAGATGAGAAGGGAGGCAGCTCTTGAGAGATCTCTTGCAGCCTGGCAGCAGTTCAGTCCATTCCAGTGCTTCTTGCAAAGATCTGCCAGGATCTAAGCACTTCAGAAAAAATCCTCCCCCTGCCCCCAAAAAAACCCACAAAGTTCCTTTCTGTGTGGACTTTGCCCCATAGCTCAAGAGGCTCTGATAGCTATAACCAGGAGTGAAAACAGAAGGTCACTGCTGGTGGAGTTCGTTCTGAGCCAGGACTGTTGGCACAGGCTCTAGAAGAAAGCACAGAGTAAGCACAATTTTAAAGAACTAGCAGTCAGGTAGATTTGTGGATGTTTTGCCTAGAAAAAAAATTAACATAACGTATTTCTCTTCCCTTGAGATTACATGGGGCACTGACATCCCAGAGAAGCCAAAGGTCACTAAAAAATTGGTGTATAGCACCATCCTCACAAGTCTTTAGAGACAAGATAAGGGCATTCTCAGTATTCCTCTTTCAATCATTTTTGGACAGAGGTCTTTTAAGTATCAGACAGGACAGCTCTTTTTACATCCCAATATTTAACTACCTCCCCACTATTGAGAGACGATCCAAGGAACAGAATAATAGAAGACGTGGAAGAAATGAGGCCTCGCTCTGGCAATATAAAGGTCCTATTGATGACCTTGGGTTGGTAAGAACAAAAGCTTTCAGACCTCTGGACCTTTTGCGATCTTAAAAAAAGGGTCAGTGACCCCCTCAACAAAGTGTCTATATAAAGAAATGGGGCCCGCTATCATCATGATTAAACTAATCAGCATTTGTGTTGGCAACAAAGAAGCTAAGGATTTAATAGATACAGAGAAGAGACAACCTTCCAGCCTAAGGGGCTATACCCCAGCTATATTATTAAGTTGATGTATACTAGCCTGAAGAAAAAGGACAAAGTTTGCCCATGCAAGACTTGCTCAGTATGTCACACTCAGGAATTATTATGGAAAAACACAGAAGTTTTTGATCTGTTGTTCAAACATAAAGTATGAAAAGACTTTTCTATTGGTGATGAAAAACCTTCAGCATATTCTACCAGGACTCAAAGTAAGACACCCTGTCCTTTCCCTTTAAAGATTCCCAAGCTGAGGTAAATTGGAAAATTATAAAAGCTCTTGTACCCCAATGAAAAAAAGTAACATTTCTATACTATGCTGTTCACAACGTATGGGAGAAAAATGGCTCTACCTCAAGATGCAGGTCCCAAACTGAAAAAAGTTTAGCTTGCCAAAAAAGCAGTATGGCTAGTACACAGGGAAAAAAAGGCATCTCTTTTTTCATGATCTAGTTTTGATTTGAAAGACATCAAAATTAATACAATCTTCCACAAATGAAAACTCCCTGGAACTTGCAGCTGTTGAATGAAACTGATGTCCCATGAGTTTTACAACTGAAAATTATGAAAATTCCCAGCAATCACAGGGGAAATTAGAAGTTCCCTAAACCTGCTAATGAAAATGGTAATCTTGATATTGGCAGTGCTTGTAGGGTACTTGTTTGTCAGCCATGTCTACAAGCTATGTCTATATTAGGATTTAGCACGGACCAATAGGAGATCGTAGAAACAGTGCTGAGAACCCACAGTATACATATTTCAAGGGGGTTTATCTTGAATATTTACTCCTCTTGTGGATTGAACTCCCATTAGTGATGGAAGGAGGTTGTATGTGCTCATTGAATACATCTTTCGGGTTAGTTTAATTTAAACAGAATCCAGCTATGGAGCCTGAGACCTCTGTGCAATGGAAAGCACAGCACGAGAAGTACAAGGGTTACAATCTGGAAACTTGCTTCTAGATGGTACACTTCAGCCAAACAAAAATGCTCATGAGGATACCCCTCAAACAAAGAAGATGAGCAATAATTCTGACTAGGCAGGGAGGAATAAAAAAGAAGCAGGGTATCCTGGCTGTGTGGATATATGGAGAGGTTATCCTTCCCTGCAGTATTTCAGCCCTTCCATGCCCATCCAAGTGAATCTCAGAGGTACAAAGTCCTGCTCAGCTCGGCAAATGCCATGTCTGCTGGAGTCAAGGGAAGGACAGGCTTCACTTATTCACTCAAGTGAGTCTGATCTTCCCTTATCACAAATAGTTCTGTAAAGCTAAAAGTAACAGGTTATTTTCCTATACACCAAATCGTATGAGTCTTCCCATTCGTTGTGAAATATGACTACAAAAATAAGTATGGTAACTGAGGCTGTCCATGTTTTCTGGGTGTTCGCTGGAAGTCCTGACAAACAAAGCAAATCATCCTATTTCATCCAGAGTAGGAATAACAATGTAAAATAATCTCACGAATAAATCCAGCTGAGACTAAGTATTTGGGTCCGATCCAAAGCTTGCAAAAACTAAGTCAAGACTTTCATGGACCAGGTACATTCTGCCTTTGTGCTCCTGCATCACTGAAGGATGAACAATTAATGATCAGTGGAGAATTTATGACTTGATTATGAATCACTTTCTGCCTGACTTGCTCTCCTGAATAATTTTTATTGTATACTGAACTCTTTGTAGATCTTTGTCATTCATGAATCCTCCAGTAATACCAGTTTGGAGGCTGGTATCTAGCCCTGATAACTTGCTATCTGACAAATTAGGGAAGATAGACCTCTTTTTTTCCAGACCATGAATATCTGTGGAAATTATGTTCATCAGTATCTGGACTGTTTTATAAAAACTGAGTACTGGTATAATATAACAAGACAATCAAGCAACCCAAGGACAATTGCAAAAAAAGGCACTAGTAACAGAGCCATCTTAAGGCCTCTCAGCAGTGTAATGAAAATTGAACTATGTGGCCCCAAAAAAGGACAAAACTCAGTTCTGAGACACCATCAGATCTTGTTCTTGGGTGGAAAAGGGAAGGCCTTGGGAGGTATAGTGGGAAAACCATGGCTGTGAAACTGGATTTGGGTCCCATGGAACTGACAAAAGAAGAAGATGGACTAGAAGCATCACTGGGATGTGGAGGCCTGTATTATATTTTGGGGGGAATTTCATACTCACCTTATCCTACAACCCTGCAAGACTTCACTCAAGCTGTTTGTCCATGGTAGCTGACTCTGGACATGCCAGTGACATGGGATCACAGTTATCATGCACTGGCATGATAACTGCCGCCTTCCCAGTTCTCATCCTTTCCATGATTGCTTCCCCACCTCCCAAGATAGTGGACATGATGGGACAGCAAATAGGTCTCCTTCTCTGCCTTATTGTCAGTGAAGGATACACAAAGATATTTCCAAGGCTGGTCTGGGCTCAGAGTGGAGGAACTCTGTGGCAGGCATGTGTCTCTTAGTAAGGCAGAAATCAGAGGTTGTTTGGGGATCACCTCCTTTTGAAGACAGTGGGTATCTCCCCTTGGATGCTGAGTGCACTGCTCCTTGTCTGCATGACTGAAGGGGAAAGGACCACAGAATGGACTCAGCTTCTGTTGGCAAGACTTGTGTCCTTGTCTCTGTCTTGAAGTTCCCACCATTTGCGTGTTAGGCCATGGAGGAGATGGGAGTGCAAAGAGAGCAAATTCTCTTAATGGATGTGTAGGCCCATAAAAGCTACTCAGGCAAACTAAGCTACCCAAAGATATCCGAATTCGTTGCTTTGCAAACTTCCTTGGAAAACAGCAAGAATTCTGACTGAATTATTTTGCTCTGAAACACAAAGTAGAGCTGGTTAGAAAAAAAACTCAGCAAAATGTCTTTCTATTTGGGATCACAGAGTCACCTAAAATGACATATGTTGTCTTTGAGAAAGATTCCTTTCAAAAGAAAAAAGTGTTTTTAAAGCATCTGATAAGGTCAAAATATTCTAATCCAACCTGTTCAGAATGGCATGTTTCATTTTCTCTCTTGAAATTAATTTTTATTGGCAATTTTTACATTACAAAACAAAACAACAAAGTAACATTTTGATTTTTAAGAAAGTTTTTGTAATTTAATGTGCCATACAACGCCAAATTAATTGTTTTAAGAATTTTAAATTAAAACAATTGCTGATACTTTTGGTTTTATCCTGTTCCAGAATAAAATAAACTTGAGAAACACAAAAAATTGAAAAACCTAGCTACCACTGAGCTTTCTTGATTACTCTGATCAATTCACTATGCTTTTTGCATCCTTTCAAGACCTTAATAAAGATTCTTTCAAGAGATTACCCCACACAGGACTTAACAATGACCACAGTGCTTTTCCACTCCGGATACTCATTCCCTTCCTCCTGCTGCATCTCATACCAGCTTGCAGTTGAACTTCCAGGATGGGAACAAAAGCTATGGCCATCTTTAGGGTTCTCAAATCACTGGATTCCTAATACATGTCATAGAAATACATTCCAGGTTTCCCCTTTTAAAATACAAAAGTATTTGTTTTCATTAATTTGACCAGACTCTAGATTCCATCTTCTGCCCAAAGATTTAATTATAAAACCGATCCTGCACTGTCCATCAGATGTACATGTGGCTATGAGAACACAGATGCCCTTGGACTTTCGTCTTTCCACAGACACTGTCATGCATGTTGTTTTTGTTGTCACACCCCACAGTGTCCCAGACAGGCAAGGCCCGAACTACAGTGGAAATGCTACATTGCTTCTTCACATAATATGCAGAGCCCATACAAGGAGCGTCAAAATATCGTTGTTGCCTGCTGTGCAAGTGTGACAAACATATAGACAGCTTTCTCAACAAACTGAGAGAGTAAGAAAGGCATGTTCAGCATTTGCACAAATTGCAGGGCTTTGCTGACCATAGCATTTCATGAGAAGGCATGCAGTGAAGGCTAGAGTGAGCACTGAATTCTGGCAATCTATATACTACCAGCAAAAATTTCAAAGATGAGATCTACAGCTATTAGAAATACTGTGTCAATGGGTAGGACTTTACACCACTGAACTATTTAATGGGCAAGATTTTGTATGACAACAGCAATGAGAGGGAAGGATAATCCAGTGCATAAAGTGCTCAAACGGGAGCTCACACCACTGGCCAAGTTGTGACTGCAGAATCAGCTATCGCCAGTTACCACTGGCAACTGCACAGGTATCAGCTCAGCCTGTTCCAGCTGTAAGACTGTGTAACTCACCTTATAGTCTTTCATTAGGGTTTTAATGATCCATAAATCATTTGTCAGAATCCTAAAGCATGTTTCATCCTTCTCTCAACTAAGATTTCCTCTGTGACCTTTGACAAGCTATTTCGGTTTAGCCTAACCGCAGATCCCCATCTATAAAAAGGGGTCAGCACATTCCTTTTTTATAAGAAAGTTCTATGAAGGTATATACCCAGCACAGCACAAGGCACTCAGAAGCCACCATACAAAAAGCTGGACAAACCAAGCAAGAAAAGTAGCTAAGCACAAGGGAGCCAAACCAGTTTGCTAAATGTTTTGTTGCACATTAAACTTTGATTGTTCATGAGGGCAGATGCACTATGAATTAATAAACAGGTGATACCCTTGTAAGAATTTCAAAAATTGATATCACTTGAGAGTTTACATTAGGACAGACTCAGGGAGACAGAGAGGCAGGCATACGCACACATCCATGCATTTATTTGCACGTGCAAGTTCAGGTGCAAGTGAAAAACTCATTTTTATTTGCAGGTGCAAACTTTTTCCAGTGTGGAGGCTTACAACTCAGGAAACTTTGCACATTTCACAAGGGTGGAAAAAAGTTTTGATTTCATGGTAAATATTTCATGAAACAAAGACCAGATGTTTGCCTTAGCTCCTGTTTTTACTCTGCCTTACTTTCCCAGCTGGAGTTATTAATTATAGCTTTTAATCTCCTACTGCAGCTCTTAACTCTAAAAGATTAAATGGCTTGATTAGCACTGTTTAGCTTTTCCTAGGTGGTTTATTGAATGTCACATTTAACATTCTGGCACCTCACAGATGAAGCTAAATTCTTGCAGCCTTGAAGAAATATGACTATTTTTTTCCCAGAGAGCAAGAGAAGGGCATTTGTTACATATTTATGAACACATCACAGTGGACATTTCTATTTATTCTTTAACACACTCTCACAAACACACAGCCTGTCCTAGACTGTATGTTATTTATAAATGTTGATACTTAGTTCTTTTGGAAATGCCTCCTGGAAATTTTTTCATAAAAACAGTGACTGAGAGGGTTACAGAGATTTGTGGAAACCTTGGAGTCAAAGGAATATTCTCACATGATTTTTCTAACTCTTCTACCTTCTTGGAAGCATATAGAAAAGAATGCAATGAAGTACACAATTCTTTAGCGGATAAAGAGCACTTAATTCTTCATCCTGGTGCAGCTTATACAGCTGTACCTATGCTCATGAGACAGAATCAATAGTTCACCATAAGAGATCTTTGATGCCACTCCATTAGTGACTGAACTGTGCTTTAAAATTGCTTAACACCTAAATCCTAAAGCTCTCTACTCAACTGAATCTTGAGCCAACCATCAGATGATGGCCATCCCAAGGTTTGCATTATCTGAAGCAAGAAGGCTGGTGTGGGATTCCTGTGAAATAAGGAGCAGCCTTAGCCTTAACACACAGGCTGTGAGTTAAAGTGCTTGCAAACAGCTTTCTCTCTTCTCCCCCCTACCCTTGAAGTCTAGGACTAACTTGGGGAGCTATCTAGCTAGCTGAAAGTGCTTTCAAAAAAACCCATCATTTTAGATCAGTCATCGAATCCATGTTCTTCAACATCTTTTCAGATTCTAATGTTTTAAGTAGTTTTAAAAAAATGTTAAATGATTTCTTTTCATGTGTTTTTTACCTCCAAGAAAATACAAAGATGACTGACCAGCCACTTACTCTGAAGAAAGAGAGAAGAGATTATGTGGACTCCAAGCTGTTAATAGTAGAATACAATAAGAGGTAAAGGTTGAACACAGGTTTCACCCTATGCCAAGACAGGTCCTCCGTAACCACTGAAAGGTTTTCCTGTGCAGATGGAGCCAATGTGAGCTCAGTTCGGTCAATTATTATAATCATATCTTTGAATTCAGAGGTACCTGGTCTTAAAAAACAGATCTTGTATTTCTTCCAATTTGCATTCACATACACATATAAATGCCCACAGAGGAGGGGCTATATCTGCATCACAACAGAGCACAGGGGTGAGGGCACTGCGTGGAGCTTGCCGGCTGGAGGAGCTCAAACTACAAAGCTGGGAGCAGCAAGGTCAAGCTCTGAGTAAATTAGACAGAGACCCCCTTTCATTCTTTGCACCATATGCCAAGCATCCTGGGCACGGGGCAATAGCAAGGGACTGTGTTTACATACATATGCCAGGAGCTCTGGCCGTTGGCACAAGTGCAGAAGCAATTAATATGCAGAGAAGTTTCTAAACCTTAAATTATTTTTATTTGTCACGGCTTACTCCCTCACCCCGCTCCCCCCTGTGGTCTCTCACTCTGGCTGTTTTCCTGTTCCATTTACTTCCAGAGTGGCCCCCCAAGCCCCGAACAAACAAAACCAGATGTGGGACTAAAATGCTATTTTGTGTCACTGCAGCAGCCCTTTGTTTTGCCTTGTTTGTTTAGCTCTAGTTTGTAAGAACTTTGGGGCAGAGGCTCTCAATTGCTCTTTGTTTACATCTCATCTGTAAAAGGGCCTCCTCCTTCTTTGTGGGCTCTTGCACTCTACCACAATAAAGATGACTATTAATAATATGACCTTCAGCTAGCTGGAATGTATTCAGCAATTTAAGGCATTGACATTGGAGAAATCCTTATGAATGCCTGAGATCATGTAACCCTTCCATTTGTTTTCAGGCCTATCTCCAAGCTGTGGTTAAGTAGCTATCATTTCTAACATTTGCATTCCTCTTACCCCATAGTGTGTGTGGGGGATGGTACTATCATAATTATACCACATTCTTCTGAGTTCCATAACGAGCTATTATTTTGCTAATGGAATATTCAAGCAGTCTGCAGTAATTTATCAAATAGTCCCAAGTCCCATTTTCTCTGTGTGAATCTTTTTGTTCACAGGTAAATTGATGAGTGGGGGGTTATCAAGGCTTTTTTGTAATTCAAATTAACCATTCCACCCCCCTCTCTGAAAAAAGATCGTTAGACACAGAATGTTATTTTTTTTTCTAATGATGTTTAGAATTAGAATTGTGCAGGCTTCCTGTGAGTGGCAATTTCTGCATTTTAATTCATTCTTACAGTGTTTTTGCATTTTAACGCCTAATTTTGAAAATTTGCCTAAACTAAAGGGGAGCAAAATGTAATTTCATTTCTCCTTACACCTATTGTCTACTCCACTGTCAGGTTAAACTGCCAACAGTGTAGAGTGCCATTGAATTGGAGATGAGAGAGAAAAAACACCACCCTCTTGGTTTATTTTACTTGCAGTAAAAAAAAGCCAAAACCCAAGACCTGGATGTATACATAGACCACACTGAACACACACAAACACACATCTCTTCCACTGTATATTTCTCTGTGTAAGAGGAAGAGGGAAGGAGTGTGTGTGCATGCATGTGTGTGCACATGTGCATGCATGCAGGGTAGGAGGGGGACCTGGTACCTAATAAAAGCACAGTAAGTGCAAACGATTTCTGTGAAAGACAAGATTTCTTGCCTTCTCAAAAATTCTCTGCCACAGTTCCTCACTTATCTCCTAACTAGAGTTAGGAAATTAATGGCTGGCAATGACAGTGGACAGCTTTGGCATAGTCGCAGGATGGCTGAGGTGAGAAGGGACCTCTGGAGATCGTCTAGTCCAACCCCCTGCTTTGAGCAAAATAGCAGATGACACAAAACTGGGAGGAGTGGTTGATACACCTGGTGGTTGTCAGCAAGAGCAGGTTGCTCAGGACATTGTCTGGTTTTGAATATCATCATGGATGGAGACTCCACAACCTTTCTGGGCAACCTGTCCCAGTGTTTGACCATCCCCACTGCTAAAAAAGGGAGTTTTTTAATGTTTAAATAGAATTTCCTTTACTTCTGTTTGTGCCCATTGCCCCTCTTCCTGTCCCTGGGCACCTCTATGAAAAGTCTGTCTCCATTTCTTTATGGAGGTATCAGGTATTTATACACATTGATAATATCTCTCAGAGCCTTCTCTCCTCTGAGCTGAACAGTCCCAGCTCTCAGGCTCTCCTTGTATGTCAGTTGCTCCAAGCCCTTAATCACCTTTGTGGCATTTTGCTGGGCTCACTGCAGTGTGCCCATGTCTCTCTTGCACTGGGGAGCCCAGATCTGGACCCAGCACTCCGGATGCATATCATCAGGGCCAAATAGAGGGGAAGGATCACCTCACTTGGCCTGCTGGCAATGCTCTGCCCAGTGCAGTCCAGGACGCTGTTGGCTTTCTTTGCTGCAGAGCGCATTGCTGGCTTCTGGTCAGCTTGGTGCCTTCCAAGACCCCCAGGGCCTTTTTTGCCAGGCTGATTTCCAATCAGTTGGCCCCAGCCTGGCCTGGTGCATGGGGTTATTCCTCTGCAGCGGCAGGACTTGACATTTCCTTTCTTGAACTTCATGAGGTCCCTGTCACCCATTTCTCTAGCCTGTTTATGTCCCTCTGGATGGCAGCATAACCATCAGGTGTATCAGCCACTCTTCTCAATTTTTTGTCATCTGCAGTCTTCCTGAGGGTATGCTCTGTCCCATCATCCAGGTCATTAACGAAGCTACGAAATACTGGCTGCAGGATTGATTTCTGGGATACAGTACTAGTGACTGACCTCCAGCCAAACTGTGTCACTGATCACAAGCCTCTGAGCTCATCAGTTCAACCAGTTTTCAACCCTCCTCAGAGTCCACTTCCTTCATTTTCCTCACCTCATAGTCCATACTTCCTTCATTTTCTATGAAGATGTTAGGGGAAGCAGTACTGCATGTTACAGAGAAAATTAAAGGAAAAAATCATATAGAGAGATTATTGTCTTCATCTGCCTCGATATATGTTCTATCCATCTCGTCTTCTTAGATCCTGGTCTTCACCACAAATAAGATAAGTGGGGTCACATGGCTTTTCTGGGGATCTGCCTTTATAAAATACATTGCAGAGGGAGGGCTTTGTTTTTTCAAGCCACAGAGTTAATTTTCCTTTACATTTGAACACCATGGACTGCCATGAGGTTGCATTCCACTTAGGGTGTCTGAGTATAAGAACCTGTTTACTTCCTCTCTTATAGAAAAACCAGCTCCCACTCATTTATTGTGGAGTGGAAAACAGAACCAGCTAATAAACAGTTTTGAGATTCAGTCCATGAGGCATGAAAACAGAAAAACTACAAACCATAAGGTTTTTCATCCCAGGCCTGTTATTTTGGGCCAAAATTATATCCTGTAGCCAAGCATTCCTGCCAGTGAAGGCTTATATTAAAACTGACACATTACTGGGGGGGAGAGGGGCAGGTACAGGGTTTTTTGTGACTAGCTGTCCTTTTCTAAGGAAAGCTATTCTGTCATAAAGAATTTCCAATTTGTCCCAGTAGGTTACTCAGGCAGATACTGAGCCAGGTATAGTCTGAATGTGCTGATCTGTTCTAGTATCTTTATTAAAAGTGCTGTTAACTTCTTAAGTTCTCTGCTTATTGAAATACATAAGAATCAAAACAACGAAAGCACTTGAACTTCATCAGTTACCACCCAACCAGTCCCTCCAGCCTTTAGTCATGCCCTCAGAATAAGCTGGTTTCCTCCTTCACCTGCTGGATAACCACTGCACGCAGGGTAGCATGAGCTCGTCCTAGCCACGCGCAGCGCTGACATCCAGTCTTCCATTCCAAGAACTCACATCAGATTCTACATCTCTCAGATGTATGCATGCCTACCACAAAGTATCTCACAGGGGGGCCTTATAGGTGGGGTATCCTGACAGAACAGCATGAAAACGAACAGGTCAGATACTCATTTTTACCCAAATTACACAAATGGTATTAACCACACTGTTACTGGCAGAGAGAGCTGGGGAGGTGGGCAGGAATTTGCAGCTGAGCTAGGAATTCCTACCAGAAGAAGTATAGCCAACAAGGCAATGTGTAATGTGGAAATTTTAACACTGAAGCAACATTCTGCTATAAACAAGTGAGCAAATCTCTTGCAACTTCCTGCATGCAGGCATTTTTTAAATTTCCATCTTAGAACATATGTTAGATCTTACACTATTGTAACACATTTTCTTTGAACCGTATCTCTCCCATTTATAAATATGTCATCTGAAGTGGTGAAATGCCAGGAGACTGCTCTATTGCCACATCATTCATTGGACATAAATATTCTGAAGTTGAGCGTCACTAGCTTAGCTGAAAAAAGTTGTGCAATATAACCATTTGGTTCATAAATAAATAGGGGATAAATGTCTTAGAATGCTGCCTCCTGCTGATAGCAGCTTAGGTTAAATGTAAGCTAAGCTCTCTGTGTTTCCAGTAGATTCATGGCATTACGGTTAAACCAGAATTCACTTGTTTGCTTAGCCCATCTTCTAGAGTGAAGGTTGCCATCACTGAAAACCTGCAGTCTTTGCTTAAGACAAAAATCTGAAAAGGTAGTTTGTTGATGGTTTTCCCCTGGATTTGTATTTGCTTATTTGGAAGTGTGAGGTTTGGTATCAGTTTTGCTGGAGCAGAGAGGTAAAGCAGTGAAAGAAAACTAAAGGCCTATATTTTGAAACTGGAGAAATTTAAAAACAGAGGTATGCTTTGTGCACCACAGTAACACTTGTATGAATACAGTAAGTGTCTTGCTGCTGTTTTAAAAAGCTACACAAGCCATTATCTACTCTGTATCCAAAAAGTTACATTTAATTTATGATTCCTGTAGATGAAGACAGATTTACAGTACATATTTTGCTGGCAAAGATCAGTTGGTCAAAGGTTTCTCCTCTTCGTGCTATTACCAACAAAACTGTACAAGAAAAAGTTTGTATGAAGATATGGTATTAAAAGCATGCTTTGGCTAGCACAACTGCATATACTCAGGGGAGTGCTGGGGAAGCTTGAATAAGTCTTGGCTGTGCTGCAGCTTTGCCTGTGTAAAAGCACTGCAAACGTGAAGGCATTTGCCATCATAACATACTGATATAACTATTCAGACCTAGTACAGATTTGTCCTGAAATGGATCTAAACACAAGCGCAGCTTAGCAAGACAGGAAGATATTAGATACATACAGGAGACGTGGTGATTCATGGGTGCACATAATCTACCCCAGCACTTACCAGGGATGATCTTTGCAACACGGAAATCTACGCACCAAAAATGGTGCAAACTCATTTGGCAAGAGGCTGATGAACAAGACAGCAGAAAGCAACAGCTTCCAGCTCTACAACAGTTGCTCTGAAACAGAGTAGCCTGCCTAGAACTGAGCATCCCATTGCTAATCTTGTGAGCCAGTCCACATTTACTTGTCGTGTGACAAAATGGAACAAAATGGGGGAGGGGGATAAGGGAAGATGATAACTTCATCAGCAATACAATTCTCTTTTCGATACTAATTTATGTTACTGCAAGAGCAAACCAGAGCGCACTATGCGCACCCTCATGATACTGCTGTTTCAGCTGACTAGGATCCTGCTTTTCAGCTCATTTGATCAGTTCACATTGTCCAGGGATGAATCCTATCAATTTTGCTTCAATCCTAAACTGTAAATGGGCACATATGCACACACAGAGGAAGGGTGGTCCAATGGTAAGGGCACTATCCCTTGGAGACCAAGGCTACAGTTCCTGCTATGCCACTGACTTCTGATCTCACAAAGGTCATTAACTGGGTATGGGTGAACACAGGGAGAATAAAACTTCCCCCCCTTTACCAGGAAGAGGAAAAGAAGAGTAAAAATTGTCTGCTGCTCGTACATACAGATAGGTTAAACTGTTAAAGATACACTGCCAACTTAGTGTGTAATAAATCATATTTCAATCATAGACGTTTGGGGCCAGACCCAATACTCTGTACTTCTGCCATGGTTGACACAATGGCACCCTGATCTCCTTTGTCTCATTCTGCCACAGAATGTATTATTGTTACTTTTACTATAGCATCACACTTTTTTGAGGCAAATAATAGAGTTCTGCTTCCCAAAAGCATATCATATATACAATGAAATACATCTCACAGGAGAGCTGGATGCTTAACTGCAATGCTCTCTTTTCACTAGACATTTTTGTGCAATTGCATGTCCAAAAGAAAGTTTTCAAAAATAACAACACTACCACATTGCTGTTCTATGGAATTCAAAGCCTCCCTGCCATTTTCCAGAAGATTTTTCCAGTTCAGCATATTCAGTCGAGAATTAGTTACTCTGTCTTCTGTGCTGATGTAAAGTGATTTCACCAGTTAATGTGGAAACTGCTTGCCACTGCTTAGACACATGACTTTTGAGGAGCCACTCCATCTTTTAAAACCAATCAGTGGTAAAATACAGCCAGGAAGTCCTTCTTCTCTGAGGACAGGAATGAGTGGAGATCCCAAAGACTGAAAACAGTGCATTTTATAATAATTCAGGAGCCTTCGTGATTAAGAAACCACACACTGATACATTTGCTAATTTTTGCTCTGCCTCATTGCTCATGAAAAGACCTAAATGCTTCTAGCAGAAGGGGGAGGGGGGAGAGAATCTCAGTCCCTTGAATGGCAGAGGCTTCACTAGCACTTCCACAAAGATATGTTGCACAAGCAAACGCACTCAGCTTCTGTGACTAGCAGGAGTGTCAACAAGGGAGGCAAATCCTTTCCAAAGAGAGGCATATCACTCCAATCTTTTTCGGAGGCAGGATCCTGCAACACTCAGGAGCTGCTCCCATGGCCTATTCATGCAGAAAACAGGAGTTATCATGTTTCCTGTGAGACATGATGGGCCAAGATGACAATCTTCACTAAAGCCTACCCAGTTCAAACGAACATTCCCCTGCCCTCATCTCTTGCTGTTGCCATGGTCTGGTTAATGCAAAACTCAACTGGAAACACATGATACTGAGAAGAATTTAAACACACGCATGTACGCACAGTAACCACAGTTAATGTGGAGGTCTTCCACAAGGTTACTGTCTCCTCAACAGTACTGTGGGATGGTGGAATTTGTAGCTGGCCCCAGGCACAAAAGTTCACATTGCTGTTTTACATATGACTTCCTCAGGTAAGCTCAGGAAAGGAGAAAACTTTCAGCTCGCCCTTGATCCTGACAAAGAGCTTGTATGAGCCCCACCACTGAAGCTGTTTCAACTGACAAATCTTAATTTTGCTGAAAATCCTTTCCTGCCCTCTTGCCTTCAAAATCAATATGTCATAGTGAGTTATTTCATTAAGTACTCCTCATGCTCTGTACACAGCTCGTCTTTGAGGACAACCTTTAGATATACCTGCTGTCTGCAGCGCTGCTAGTAGAAGGACACCTGGTATTTTGTAATGGGGATATGCCATGTGGGCTCTTCCCTAGTCTTCTTCATAACTCTATATTACAATTGTTCCCATTACTAAGAAAAAGCAAATTGTCTTTTGGTCCTTAGTGAGACATATTTGTTCCCTTCCCCCTTCATTTCCAAGCTGACCTCTGTCCTACAGGCAGACATGAAGACAACCATAAGTGACAATGAGACAAATTTCATTTTGTTGTGAACTGCCTTTTCAATTATTTTTCTCCTCTCAGTTTTTCCTGGCTGACCCGGACCAGGCTGTTACTCTGACAGGGGTCCCTAACCTCCAGATTAAAATATGCAAATTATTATCTTTTCTTCCACTTAGACCTGTGTCAGATGTATTGTAATTACGAGGAAATATTTTATTCAGGTTTATATCAGAAGAACACAGTTACTTACTTTTGTCATCTTCCTTAATAAAATAAACCCAATTTGACGTGTTGTAATCAATGTTCAGGTACAATATATATCACAGAGAATTTTATATTCACCAAGGCAACTGCTGTTAAAAAAAAATCAAACAACAACTTCTGAAAATCTCTAACACCCACTACCTTCTACCTTCCACCTCCTACCTTTAAATTAATATTAAATAAGTTACACTAAAACAATGGAAAGAAAAGCAGGTGCAACACATCAAGTTTTGCACTTCCTCCAAACAATTCACACTGAAGTCTTTAGAATGATATTAATGATCATTGGCTTAAGATTTTACAAAGAAATCATTTCCAAAATCCATGGATATATTCCAGTTTTCAGTCACTGTAAAGCAAAATTTGACCGATATTTTAAAATTACAGAACTACACAAAGAATGGCTCTGTGCAGAGATTTTTTCCCCCTCCTTTCTAGTTCCTCTTGTTTTTTAACTAATTCTAAAAAACCCATTCAGTAGTATCATCATTAATAATGATGATATAACAGAGGTCTCTAGGTACACAGAGATTTAAAAATACAGAGTGTTGAAGGAGAATTGTACATGGTCAAAGAAAATTCCTTAATTCTTTCCAGATTTTCCATGGAAATTTGGAGACATGTAGCTAAAAAAAAAAGAAAAAAAAAAGACTCTTTCCATAATTATGAATCACTTTCTGTCCCAGATACTGTTACAAAGTAACATAATAGCTGAAAAGCTGGAATTCCTTAAATGCAGTCCTACATAATTGGTCAAATTTTACCAACACGTGACATGGAGGGTGCACTGCTTGAAATAAAATGCATGTGTTAGTGGGGACCTGAGCAAGATAAAATATAGGTTGTTAGAAGTCATGGTAATCTTCCCCAAATACCTGGGGAATTATGCATTTACAAAAAGGTCCACTTCTAGCCTGTTACACCTTGCCAGCACCTAGCTAATAAAATAGTCTTATGAAAAATATGAATATCATCACAGGATTTCCTTGTATTTCATTTCACTAGCTTGAAGATCTACAAATTGAGAAGTTTTCTGAAATTTTGTAATGTGGTAATTTTGGCAAGTTCTCATTAGATGCTTCTAACCTTGCCCTAATGTACTGTAAAGACCATTTGAAGCAGCTGAGCTACAGCATGTTAAGAAATCGTTCCTGCTGACAACTGCATGTTACCACACTTTCAGCTGTGATGTGTGCCTTCACTGCCAGTCCAAGCCAACGATAAGTAAAAATGCTGCAATGATGTGTCGTCAGCTTCTTTCGTTAGACTCTGAATGTGCCCATTGTACCAGCTTTTTCACTTAAGAATTACTAACATTCAGCAGAAGGTGCAATAATTGCTTAAACCACACTGACTTAGTTGCTTGTAATTGTCTAACATGAAGTTGCCTAACACAAAAAGAGATTAATGTGATTTCAGTGGGTTTGGAGATGAATAAGATACAGACCAGTAATTATGCCTCTAGGAAGAGATTCAGGTCTCTGTGACAGACTCTCTGTGCAACCATAACCACATCACATGGGGCCATGTACGCAAAATTTACATTTGCCAAAAAACCAACATAAACCCAGCTTGGTACTTAAGCACAAATAAGCGTTCCCTCAGCAGTCCAGCTGAACACTTGCAAGGCTGCAGGCTTTTGCTCTGTAGCCACCAAAGTAAATCACATAACTTTATGTGTGCCCACAGGCCATTCTGGCCAAGCTGCAAATCTTGCAACCTATCTCCTCCCCATGCCTGGGACTTCACAGATTAGTCTCATGTCATGGCTGTCTTTACGTACAAAAGAGCATTTTAATTTGTAATTATTTTTTTTATCAGGCAGGTGAAACTAACTCCCTAGTCATTGTTAGAGGAAAAAAAAAATGAATCAAGGGTTCATACTCAAAGAAGCAAATTGAGTAATTCAGTCCAAAAAGCTGTTTCAATCTCAAAATGCCAGCTTCATCAACGTGCCTGGCTTAGCCCCCCTCCAAGAACATGTCCAAATCTGAAAAAAAATGGATGACTCTATCCTCAGTGTTTCTTTCTGGAGTAAGCAACCTCTCCTTCATGCCAGGCCTAGACACATAACATACTCACTGTTCACTGTACAAGGAATCTCGATGTCTGGATTACCATATGTATTTGTGAACAAGGTATCCCAAGTTTTTAACCACTATGGGTGTTGGTCCCTGAAACACTCCTGTATGTCCACAAGTCACATCCATACTTGTAACACACACCTTCAATTTCATGCTACATAAACGTTTTGGTATCTGGCAGCTACAAAGCCCTCCCAGTTTTTTCAGAATCTTTGAACAGAAAAAAATTACACACAAAAATAATAATGATATCATGAGGGCACCCTATGATGTCCAAAAGAGAGACAGAACAAAATGCTATGTAACTCCACAGCTATCCCCAAACAGGGTGCACACAACGCAGTCTATGCCACCTGGCTTTGGCCTTTCATTGGGTAGCTCGGGCACAATCTCGGTGATCTTCTTTGTTCTCCTTCCATTCAGTCCTTGCTCTCTCCTCCGCAGCCTTCTGGGGAGGCTGGCATTCCTTCCATGAGCGATCTGTGTCAGATAACACCAGCTCTTTCTGCAGCGTGGCCAGCTGCCCAGCTGAACCAATCCAGGACCTGGTAATTTAATGTATCTTAGCAAATAGTCCACAGATTGTAATAATTATTCATTAAAACCACCAAGGATTACAGTCACAGTAGTAAGGTAAAGAAAAAAGATTTAGTATCCTGTTACCAATCCTTCAGCCTGCTACTTCATATAAATAATACTGCCTGGGATTTCCTATTAACTACAGCACTTCTATTTAAAATCCTTCCTAAAAGTCTGGAAAACCAATTTTAGAGAAAATTCCAATTTAAATTAGGTTACAATTTATTTGTTAGATTAATCTTGCAAACTTTTAATGGGTATATTAATTAGACATCATTAATAACTCCAGTATCAACCATGAATTTCTGCTGTCCCTTAAACTAAATATGATTAACTTCACTCTTTCTCAAGGGCATAATTTTGAAAAAAATTAGCAAGCACGAGAGTATAAACTATTATAGTATTAAAAGTGTCATTTTGTTTATGATTCAGCCTAAGAAGTACTGAGAATCTCATGCATTTTTACACCAATATCCTTGTGGGATAGAAGACAACATTCAAATTAAAAATAGCTTAAAATGCCAAATTTTCAGCCATATTTCCTATATTCTAAGGCAAGTTACCTGAAAGAGAACTATCTCACCTCAAATGGATCTTTTTTAAACATAGCAGTGTGCCTCGAGATATTGCAAATGTCCTACTGATGCTCAAATTGCTAATACAAAGGTTTATACAGTACACAGTTCCTGTTGTGCAGAATGCAATTGTAAAAAATGCCATTAAAGGTTTCCCTTCATTCCTATAATTTCAGCCATTTAATTAACCTTTAGACTTAAGGTATCATCAAGACCCTGGAAAGCAGAAAACTACACTGTTCACAGAATCACAGAATCACAGAATTGTATAGGTTGGAAAAGACCTTGAAGATCATCGAGTCCAACCATAAACCTAACACTACCAAGACCACCAATATACCATGTCCCTAAGCACCTCATCCAAACATCTTTAAAATACCTCCAGGGATGGCAACTCAACCACTTCCCTGGTCAGCCTGTTCCAATGCTTGACAACCCTTTCAGTGAAGTAAAATTTCCTAATATCCAGTCTAAACCTCCCCTGGCACAAGCTGAGGCCATTTCCTCTCATCCTATCAGTTGTTACCTGGGAGAAGAGACCGACCCCCACCTCGCTACAACCTCCTTTGAGGTAGTTGTAGAGAGCAATAAGGGCTCCCCTCAGCCTCCACTTCTCCAGGCTAAACAACCCCAGTTCCCTCAGCCGCTCCTCACAAGACTTGTGCTCCAGACCCTTCACCAGCTTCATTGCCCTTCTCTGGACACGCTCCAGCACCTCAATGTCTCTCCTGTAGTGAGGGGCCCAAAACTGAACACAGTATTCGAGGTGCGGCCTCACCAGTGCCGAGTACAGGGGCACAATCACCTCCCTAGTCCTGCTGGCCACGCTATTTTTGATACAAGGCAGGATGCCATTGGCTTTCTTGGCCACCTGGTCACACTGCTGGCTCATATTCAGGCGGCTGTCAACCAACACGCCCAGGTCCTTTTCCACCAGGCAGCTTTCCAGCCACTCTTCCCCAAGCCTGTAGCGTTGCATGGGGTTGCTGTGGCCCAAGTGCAGGACCTGGTGCTTAGCCTTGTTGAACCTCATACAATTGGCCTCAGCCCATCGTTCCAGCCTGTCCAGATTCCTCTGTGGAGCCTTCCTACCCTCAAGCAGATCAACACTCCCACACAACTTGGTGTCATCTGCAAACTTACTGAGGGTGCACTCAATCCCTTTGTCCAGATCATTGATAAAGATATTAAACAGAACTGGCCCCAAAACTGAGCCCTGGGGAACACCACTTGTGACCAGCCGCCAACTGGAGTAAACTCCATTCACCACAGCTCTTTGGGCCCAGCCATCCAGCCAGTTTTTTACCCAGCGAAGAGTACACCTGTCCAAGCCATGAGCAGCCAGTTTCTCCAGGAGAATGCTGTGGGAAACTGTGTCAAAGGCTTTACTGAAGTCTAGATAGACAACATCCACAGCCTTTCCCTCATCTACTAGGCAGGTCACCTTGTCGTAGAAGGAGATCAGGTTGGTCAAGCAGGACCTGCCTTTCCTGAACCCATGCTGGCTGGGCTTGATCCCTTGGTAATCCTCTACATGCCATGTGATGGCACTCAAGATGATCTGCTCCATCAGCTTCCCCAGTACCGAGGTCAGGCTGACAGTCCTGTAGTTCCCCGGATCCTCCTTTCGGCCCTTCTTGAAGATGGGTGTCACATTGGCTAATCTCCAGTCAACTAGGACCTCCCCAGTTAGCCAGGACTGCTGGTAAATGATGGAAAGGGGCTTGGTGAGCACATCTGCCATTTCCTTCAGTACTCTCGGGTGGATCTCATCAGGCCCCATAGACTTGTGTGTGTCTAAGTGGTGCAGCAGGTCACTAACCATTTCCCCCTGGATTATGGGGGCTCCATTCTGGTCCCCGTCCCTGTCTTCCAACTCTGGGGGCTGGGTACCCAGAGAACAATTGGCCCTGCTATTAAAGACTGAGGCAAAGAAGGCATTAAGTTCCTAGCATTTTTGTCAGGTTTTAGCTTTGCTGCTCCATTGAGCCTCTCTTGCTATTACTACAGCAGCTGACAAACTTAGTGTGTGCTGCACACAGCAGAAGGACTGCCCACCAGCCAGCCAGCATAGCTCTCAGGTACCTAGTAGCTACCCAGCCACACGTGGTTCCTAGCAGTTCCCACCTCTCACTGTCTCCAAACAGTACTACCAAATAGGTTTACGACTCCTGTCTGGTCTTGAAATACTTATATGTTCTCCATGATCTAGCACAAGCTTTGTACATGCTTCATTTCCCCAAGACTTACATTACAAGCATGCTGTAATCACAGGTGCCCTTTTTTTTCATGACATTAGACACTCTGGGTTCATTTCTTCTTTCACTTGTCCTGACAGAACCACTTTATATTTCAAGAAGTTAAGTAATTTATGGAAAGTAGGTCAGCAAACTGCAAAATACAACCTTCCCAGTGCACGAGGCTACTGTGGAGGCTGGTGCTCATTCAAAGGATGCTAAGTCACTTGTTTCCTCTCCTGCCAGCACATGTCCCACAATACAGAGAACCCTCTCTTTCACACACAGAGATTGTTCAGTTCATGATTTTGCATTAAATCCTATGTAATCAGATTTAGAGCTAAATATTCAGGCCCCTCTGAGACACGGTTGCCACAACCCCATGCATCTTATCAATTGTTTACACTCCTGCCTGCTCCTTCCATATGACCTAACAGTCCCCAGTGCTTAATCAAATAAAGGTGAACACAACAACAAAGGATTCACTACTTCCTGTCTATACAAGACAGATGATGAATCAAACTTCTGTCACACAGCCACTCCCAAAGGGAGAAGTCTTCGGGTGATCAATTGGTGCTTCATCAAATGGACCCCTTGTCCTCCCAGTTCCAACTCTTCTGATTGTTTTCTGTTAAACATCTGAGACAAAGAACTGCTGACCTCAACTTTCAAACTTCAACTTTCAGCATCGATCAACAGTAAATAACAGATAAGCCCTTGACAATACATTTCCATGCTATATTAATTTTTCTTCAGCTGGTGTATCAAGTCACAAGGATGCAACTCTGTCCCAAGAGACCACAGAGGTCTTTGAAGTTCCTTTAAACTGAGAGCAATCCAGAACTTTATGCACTTAAATCGTCTTCCCACTGGTAGGGACACCAGACAGTTGACAGCCAATGTCTGGGACCATTTATATAATTCTAGACAATCCACAGCATAGCTTTCAAGCTTTCAGAAAATTAATTAATCCAGGATAATATAGTAAACTCCGAGCTAAGAAAGGAACGATCACATTTGTTGAGTGTGTTATGATTTCATATTGTATTTATATGGTGAAAGAAACAATATTGCATGGCTTTTTTGTTACATTCATTTGCCTGAGAAAAGGATACTGAGGAATCAGTGGGCAAAAAGCTAAAGCTAATTTTGGATGAGGCAACATGTAAAGCAAATGCCTTCATATAAAATAAGTTAGTGAATCACTGGTGCAGCTATTTAGATATTTAAGTCTGGGAATCAGCTGTGAGGAGAATGGGGGGAAAGAGATATCTACATTTTTCTATGTTAAAACTTTTTTTGTTGTAGGTATTTTTCGTATTTCACAGCTTCATCTAGTAACATCCAGCTGATTCATCATTTTATAAAGAAATAACAAATCTTCAAAATCAGGTCCTTTCCCTGTTGAGCTCATTAACATGGGAGAGTGGGGGATACTTTCTGGCCTTTTCTTACAGTGCAGAGCTTCATGTTTTTAGCAAGTTCTCATTTTCTAAGCACCAAAAAACAATTTCCTTGGCAGCTTTCTTTCCTGGTATGAACCTCGTTTTCAGCAGGCAAATGTCTGTCCAGCCAGAATTCACTTATTTCTTATGCTAATACGGAACTCTACAAGCTGACAACAAGGAGGTTTTTTTTGTATCTGTTACATTTTGGGGAAACATAGCCTTGCTTCATGCACCAGGGCCTCAGGCTTGCTGATATTAGTTTACTTCGTGGCAGAACTTGGCTTAGTAATTCCCAATGTTGGCTCATCATTGCTGAACTATAAATGGATATCTCCTGTTTGGCTGGGTGCCCAGGCAGCTTTCTTTTAAATTCTTAATCCCACTTAAACAACATGTTCTTAATAGAAACAAGTGGTGGTTTCCATACAGTATCTAAGTAACTAAATAAAGCACAGCTACCACCAATTACCTTCTCTCCAGCATGACTTGCCAAAATGCTGAAGACTAAAAGCTATCTGACAGTTCTGTTTCTGATGCTGCTACTCCTGATTTTTCCAGTGAGCTCTTCAGCTTTCTCCCTTAGACAGTCCATAAGAAAATCATGTTCTGCATCACCCATCTCGGTGCAATGAACTTAGGTCAGCTGCAACTAACCACATTAAACCCACCATTGCATGTACCCTAATCTATTTATGATTCTTGAGCATCTCAGTGCCTTCCACACATCTTCCCCAATATTCAGTTTTCCTCCGTGAGTCCTATACTGCTCACCTACTTTATGGGCAGGTCTTATTCTCCTTTTTATGGCTACAAAGAGTCCTGTTGTCATGATAACTTTTATCCCCACAGATATCCCCACTCTGTCCACTGTGTTCCCACTAAAAACTATCCCCTATCTGATCTGGTGTAACTACAAATGCTTTTCACCAGGAAAAAACAAGTAGTACATCAGCCAAAGTATGTAGCTAGCAAGGAAGAACACAAAATAAGGGTTCAGTTCTGTAGCGGATAACTATATACATCAAAGAGGCTGAACAACACTTGATGAGGGAAGCCAAAGTATCCCCGTTATAAAAGAAATACAGTCCTCTTGTCACAAATACACCTCCTGCCAGCTTGTTCTTTCGCTAATAAAATACCTAAATACATAATGGCATTTCTGATCTATAAAAAACCCAAAAACCTTTTATCCGTATACTTCGTAGGCAATAAAATGTGGGCCCATGTTTCCCCATCTATTTTAAGACTTCCTAATGTAGTTCAGACATGGAAGCTGGGGGAAAAGAACAAACATATCAGAAACTTTCATTCTTCTCTGTAGTACAGCTTTTAGCCACATTTGTTACAACGCCCTAACTTGTTTATAACTAAATATTTGTTTGTATACTTAAACAACATAGTAAGCCTTGATGACAGTTGCACTGGTGAATTTTTGTGGCTACAGCCAGCCAGTAGCCCAACTGCAAGTCAAGAGAGCCTGATTTGGGACACTAATCTTCTTCAGAAAGAATAACCATCTTTAGAATCATGAATAAGCTCCATTTACTTCCATGGTTAATGGATTTTGTAAATACACATCCCTGAGCAATTTCTTTAATCAAGGCCTTGTTTTCTTTAGAGAGCATTCCCATGCAACCAGTTTGTTTCTTTTTTCTCTCAGCTGTGAATGTGAAGGACATCCAGGTCTTCTGGCCAAGCACTGCTGGTATGACCCGGGACACTCTCTGCAGGGACGCAACAGGGAACATGGCAGGGAAACTGCCAAAGCACCACTGTAGGGGTGCAACTCAAACTTTTTCTGTATCTCCTAGTCCAAACAGATTGTCAGAAGCCGATCACCAAACCATAGATACGTTTTTAACAAGAATTCTTCTCCCAGTTCCAGCACAGTATCTATTCATTCCCTTCTTTCATACACTAGTCAGTGCCTATTGAGCATAATAAGATGTTTTAAACAATGCAGTTACTTATCTATTTGCCTGCAAAGAAATAATAAAGAAAAGCCTTCAGAGATGTGATTAGCTCTAAAGGTCATGTTAAAGTTGGGAGAGAACGGAGAGAAAGAGACCTTTACCAGAATGTGGGAGAATATGTATATATGAAGGCTGCAAATATTTCAGTTGAGTGGATTTTATTTGGCATTCTATCTGGTTTCACTTATATCATAATTGAAGGGAAATGGTGAGAGAAAATGAAGCACTTTCCCATGCTGCGTCTAAAGCTTTTTTCATGATTAAATGTCATCATGTCTCAAGAGTACTGAAAATAGTGGTGAAAGCCATCTTAATTTTGAAAAACAAATATGCATGAGAACTGGTTGTAGCTGGACACAGTTTTGAACTAAAGCAGGTCTGCCATCAGTGTAAGTTTTATTGTGATGTACCCTGGAGAGTTTGCATGAGGTTCTTCAGGAGAAAAACAGTAAAAGATTTTTAAATCCAGCTAAAACACTCCCTCTGCGTGGAAGACTGGCCACATCACTTGTTATTGTCGCAAGTGAAAATGCCACTAGAGGCATAACTATAACTTAACCCCAAGAACAGAGCAAATCTTTGCACTCACTCCAACAGATGTACCTTTCGTTTATAAGTGAAAACAGAGTTGGCCCTTAACAGAAAAAGAAAGGAAGGCAAAAGAAGTTCAGAGAAAAGCAAGCAGCTAAGGAAAGCACAAAAGGGAAAAGTGGGCCACGGAAAAACTTGTCTCACTTTTTCTCCAGCTGATGGTGCCTAATCAGGAAGTTTCTCCCATTCCTACTGACTTGGCTGTAATTGAATTAAGAAGCTGTCCCCATATATTGAAACATTTCATTCCCATCCCATATGACTCACTATCCGGTCATCAAGTATATACATCAATGTATATATTTATACCTCGTATACATCTATACATCCAGGCCAAATCCAAGCAGGTAGCTTTAATTGTTCTATTTCCATGTGTTTTACTGTGACATCTCTATGTGCCTTTTAACTTGGTTCTGGACATTTCTGTTGTTTGCAATCCAGTTTCTTTGCTATGCCTTCAAAAACTGGCCAACAACAGACACGGTTTCCATAAGACACCCCAGTTCTTTCCTCTACAGCAACAACCTGTCAGAGGGGGATGTGAGTGGTGGGAGTCAAAGTGTAGCCCAAGTGTGGTATTAAAGAAAGGTGAGAGCAAAAGTCTGATAGTTATCAAACTGTAAATGTGAATTCAAGCTGAGTTAATAGTTCTGTCCTAAATCAGCTATTTGACTCAGCTTGGGGTTTTAAGATAAACATGCATGCCTGTCGCCTCAGATTCCTTGTGAATTGGGATGAATTTTTTGAAACAATAAATCCTCACTAAAATATTACAAACTGACTTTTAAACTCCCATTGGTCACAACAAAGGTCAAGTCAGTTAAGCAATTAAGGGATTACTATTTTAGTATTCTATATTATTCATTTTAGAACTCAATATGATACTCCGCAGAAGATTTTCTTCTGTTGGCGCATGCGTTTGAACACTATTTTATAAATTTCCACTGTGTTTGCACTTCAGAGGACTCTATTCCCACCAGAGAAATCTCACAAGATTCCTATTATCTCATTTTCCCTTTTTTTGGCCTTGCACTTTGACCCTGGCCTTCTCAAAAGGACACTTGGCTTTTTACATTAGGCTTCAACCACAGACTGGATTTCCTAAACAATAAAATACGGTAACTTGTAGTCCATACTTGTCCAGAGTCAGAGAGACAGGCTCCACAAGCCAAATATATACAGTGGGAAAGTATCATTTAAAATGTTCCAGACTAAACATTTTAAAATCAGACAAAATAAATATTTCAAAGCACTAACCTGTAAACTATTGCTTGCTGATTCTGGAGCTTGATGTTGTTACTGCTGTAGCTCCTTGTTAAAACATCATGCATCTTTAATGCCTTCAGACATCCTACAGGTAGCACAAGCAGCGTACATTGGCTCACGAATTATTGCTGTCCTTCAGCATAACCTACTATATCCAGTGCTGTACCTTTGAGTACAGTTTCAGCAGTAAATAGAAAGCCTGCCCTTGCTAGGATCAGTTTATCAGCTGATATCCTACGATTGCGAGACACTGCAATAGTGCCATTTGTTCTGAGAAGCATCTACTTCTAAGGTAAAATAAGATTTTTTGCACAGAGCAGGTGAGATGTTAAGGTTCTAGAAACATATTCTCATTGTTTTTCATGAGCCCAGCAAAACTGAAACACAGAGGCGCTAAACTTTCTTCTGGACAGCAATTCCTGGGCCAGGATGCCTTAGGGAGTACCGGGCTTCTAGGAGAGATGTATCTTATAACAGGATTCTCCAGTGCCATTTCTTAACACTCATGCGTTGCTTATTCCCTGAGCCGCATATGCACCCAAATTAAGAATATTTGCCCTGTCTGATCTGGTTATTTACTTTTTTAAAGTATAACATTTTGAACAATGAGTACTTCTAGCTATATGCAAGAAGAATATCAGGCTCAGGATAGTAGTAATAATAGGAACTATGACTACTATCATTCTATGGATAAAGCTGCTGAGAGTTGTGGGGCTTACCCTGGTGTCGGGTAATTGCAGGGAGCACGAGAAAGGCACTGCCGGCTCAAGGCCACTTGCTCCGTCCTCCTGCAGGAGGAGAGGAGGGTGGGTTGAAGCAAGGAGGACCGGCTGCGAGGAGTGGGGTAGGCAGGGCGCCCGGGAGGGTAACATAAGCTACGCTGCTGAAAGCCCCAGTCATGCTGTAGCATTTCATCGCTCACAGCTCCAGCCCGATCAGAACCAGGGTATAAGGAGCTAGCTGAAGTAAGAGCTTATAGCAGGCAGGTTCACCCTCCACAACAAGGCATTGCTGCTTCTCCCACGTACTTGGCTTTCCTGAACCTCTATACTTCTGTCTCCGCAGACAGACTCTCACCAGACTCAGAAAGCAACACAAACGTTATCAGAATACGTCTGGCATCTGCTGTATTCCTCAGGTTTTGTCTCCAGAGGTTTGGGAGGTTTTTGGGAGGGATGGGGAGGTTGTTATCTATAGGATTAAACTCAGTAGGGTATTCAGCTCTATAGGCCACTTAATAATTTAGCATCACTTAACCTTCAGCACGCAGATCAGACTACATCCTATGCAGAAGTGTTCATGATATCAAACACAAAAGCGTTTTGAGATTATCTAGGGCCTGTACCCCAAACAAATCACCTGCCTGAGCATTAAAACCAGTAGTGCAGACAAGAAGTATCAAAGCTGGATTTATTATTCCAACCAGAAAAATTAGATTTCTATTTTAAAAAGAAAGAAAAAGTAGAAGACTTGCATCTTGGAAGCCCAAGGAAAGCTCTGATAAAAATATCTTGAAATTACATTACTGTAGGTGTCTGTACCAGATGATTTCATGTTCCAGCGGGAAGTTTATCATGTTCGCTGTGCCACAAACCTGTAAACTGAGAGGTCACACAAGCTATTTCTAGAGCCTTCGGAAGGATCTGAAGGAGACAAACTTTTCCACTGACCACTGGGAAGGACATCACTATTCCTCCAGTTTGCTTTCTAAATTGCTTTATCCAGCTTACATAGGGAGAAAACATTGTCTAAAGCAAATGAATCATTAAAAGATGTGATACTTGTATCAATGAGGAACAAGTGTACACTACTCCTATTACTTGTCACCTGCAAAATTAAAGACTGAGCAAAATACTTCTCTCAGTCAGTAAGACGTGAAAACTTTGATTCTTTTCTAGCTTTACTCTGGGATTCTGTCAGCAGAGGATTCAGGTATAAAAGTACAACTTACTCTTTCAAAGTGAAATCTGATGACCCCACTCATGTAAAATTCCCAGAGTTAAAACAAATTTGCAATTTGGATCTACTACTGTGGTTGACACATCTCTAAGAAGGCAACCCTCAGGGAACAGG
This sequence comes from Ciconia boyciana, assembly GCF_034638445.1. Classification (NCBI taxonomy): domain Eukaryota; kingdom Metazoa; phylum Chordata; class Aves; order Ciconiiformes; family Ciconiidae; genus Ciconia; species Ciconia boyciana. The sequence goes on along the minus strand of NC_132935.1, from coordinate 102,364,661 downwards.
CGTTCTTTCTGTGTTAAGACTCAGAGGCAGAAGAGCAGGCCATGAACATGATAACATTGCATGCTGAAGCTAATAATTCTGTATCAATTTCAATTAAGTGTTGAATGCCAAGCATCCAGAGCAATTTGCAGTGGTAAGCCCAAGAAGCTGTGACACAGAGGGAGACAAAAGTTGTCCATTTTCATGAGACAAGTTAGCAATTTTACAATGGTTAATTAGATATTACTAGGGACCAGGTCATAAAGCAAAAAGAGTAGCATGTATTATGGAATTATCTATACAAGCCAATAGACAATCACAGAATTTTATTTTAAAATCCAAAACCATCCTGTAACACCATTGCTGGGACAGGAAATTTTATAATTCATTGCTAGGTGCAAATGAATGCTATACAATGTGTGTGTGTGTGTGTGCATGTACTTTAATTTTCTCATGGTACAAACACTATTCATTAGTGTGACTGTATACGATATGGTTGTTGAGAGCCACTAGAAAAAAACATTTGCACTACCCTCATGTTTCCTGTTTTCTGAATTGAGATTTGTGTTAACAGATAACATAAATTCCCAGGCTCTGTAGCAAAGCAATTAGCTGCTATGTGATCACATACAGTAAGGAAGATTTTAAAAACTATATATAAAGTCTTTTTCAGCTATCAGAAAGAAGCAACAGCCTGACTCATTCTACCTCTTAAAGTGACTAGTTACTAGTGCCTTCTTTTAGAACAAGTCCCTGCATGGACCCTTTCTGGAATAAGAATATCAACACAGAGGGTTTATACAACCCACATTCTCACCTCTGGAAAAAGAAAAGAAAATCCTAACACCTCTTTGCAGCATTTATTTCAGAGCAGTTATTTTGTAGATTCCCATGTGCGGACAAACTCTTGCATCAGTAATCACAGGTTAATGCAATACACCATGATGTTGAATGTTGCAGTTTATAAGAATAAGGTCTATGAGTGCAACCAAATAAACAATCATGTGTCATTAAACATCAGTTTTGCAATCTAATAGCAACATAATGATACAAATCGATCCATTAGTTCAATGGATACTTCAGTGGATACTGGCACTTGCTTATCTAACATAGTAGTACTTCTTGATAGCAAGTATATATGTTATCCTTCTTCCTCACTATGGGAAGATTTCTAATAAGCCCAACTACTCCTGGTGTGAGCAGCACTTATTGCATCTCTTTCTCAAATGCAAAAGCTATCATTTAAATTACATATTGTAAATAACTGACGAGAAGAAACACGCTACATGAACTTGTCCATGGTTTTATAAGAAAGTGAAAAACATGATTTTCCACTGCACTGCCAAAAGCAAATTAGCTGTACACACACCCAGTCAGCTACTGAGGGACTTAAAATACATCCAGCACTGCACTGGAAAGTCTTAGCCCTAAGTCACAAAATTCTCAAAGGCAAAGGTATACAGTAATTGCTGCACAGCTCAGGAAGGGAAATGCCATCTGCTCTACCACTAAATAGAACACCGCACACCTAGTCAGGTGAAGTATTTGATCTGAATTGTCCTGTATACAAAGGACAATACAGAATATATGCACACCATAGAGACAGTCAACACCGAGTCACTTCCACCGGCATTAAATCCAGAGCCTGAACTCCTAGAGATGTTGCTGCAGGGACTCCAATGCTGATTAGACATGACACGGGAATAAAATAGACACACTTGAAAACACTGAATACTGCTCCCTTTCTCATGCTGGTAAGCCTGTACAACTGCTGTGCAAAACCAAATGAATACACTGGTCTGGACCTGCACTAAAGGAAAGATCTTAACATCGTGCTCAGTCAAATAATGTAGACGCTGCAAGGCCCTTTATACTGCCTCCATGGCGAAGGAGCCAGGTGGAGGGGGCTTAGCTCAAGAGTAAATGATATTTACTTTTGAAAGAACCCGTTTCCACTACCAAGGCAGAGAGTGGAAACAAGTCTTACATTTTGAAAGGTAATAGGTCACAACTTCTTACATGAATAAAATCACGCAGGAACAACCATACCTGGCATATTAACTTCTGATAGTACACTCTGTAATATTTCCACCTTTCTAAAATATTCACAGTGTCAGAGTGCTAATCCACCTTTTGTACGTTCTCTCTCTGGATGTTCTGGATTCCCAGCCTGAGACTTTTTCTTCTTTTTCCCTAGGAAAACTGCATTTTAAGAATAAATTTCATAATCAATTGTTTCAAAGACAAATTATTTATTACATTTTAAAAGTGAAGGGTAATCCTCCTATATCTTCACATTCAGTGAGATGCAGGGACATATCTGAAGGAGTAGAGGATTAATATGACCACATATTCCAGATGAGGTAGTAGAATTCCATTTACTTTAAGAAGTGCCTATGTGTCTGTTTTCCACGTTCTTCTAATGAATATTTTATACGGTTTTAATGCAATGCAAGGCATAAGCAAAGCATAATGTAGGTAGGTGTAATGGATACAAGATAGTGCATTGCTGCTGAACAGCCAAGTAGATGTGGCCAAACTGGAAGAAGCAGTGCCCCTGTGGAACTTAAACAGCTCTAAGAAAACTAACAGTTTGGCAAGCTTTAGTAAGTACTATGAAATTCTCTCCTTTGTTGTTGCTGTCGAAATATGCTTGCATGTTCTCTATCATCTATTTCACTTTGTTGACTGAATGAGATGTTTTGCAGTCCTGAATAAAAAAAAAAACAAACACAAACACTTCTTGTTTATAGTTTCGCTTTGTTCATGAAGTGTTCCAGATCATCCCATCAAAAAAGAGCACAGCAAACGCTCTGTTCTATGTATTGGACAATCAAATTATTACAGCATTTCAATTAAGGAGCCCAAGATCTTCCCTAACTTTTTCATAACTAATCAAAATAATTGTAGTTCAGGGACATGTCCTTTGGTTTGCAAAGCATTCTCTGCATCTGCCCTGCAAATCCTTTATTTAGCTGAAGCTGAGGAAAGACGGAGTGCAGAAGTACCCACCACTGAATGGAAGATGCACAAATTTAGCTGATGTTTCATGCATTCTATTCAACATCAATTATTTGAAGGAAAGACATTGTCCTTTGTCACCATGGCTGCCTAGGTATGCATTTATTGATCAGAGTATTGAGGCTGAAAAGACAGAGAAAAGAAAACAACATTGCATGTAACACAACAGGTATTCCAAGACTACGATGTCAGTTTGATGTGGAGGACATTTCATTTTTATGTCATATTTGAAGTATGGCCAGTTTCCATCTAATTGCCAAGAATAAACTATATTGCAATTTCAGTGAAAGCCCTTAGGCTTTAGTCATCTACAAATGTGTTTGAAGCTTTCCACAATCCAGCAGATGTTTGGTCTTCCTATATATTTTTTTTTAATCTGATTAAAAAAAAAAAAGCTGTTTCATCTTTTGCTTTTAAGGCAGCTCAAAAGACTTGCTCATGATATACATAAGATTGCACTAGAAAACACAAGGACAACTCAAAGTCAAATCTCCTCATGGAGATGGAATAGACTGTTTCCCTAATCCATTTGCTACAGCTCATAGTCTAGAGGACTGTAAGGGATGAATAGTAGGGTACCTTGCACAAAGCACATGGAAGCGACCTCAGCTGCCCTCCTATGAATAATGGGAGCTATTGCAGTGGGGTGATGGCAACGGTAGCAACACAGTACTTGGTAGCTCCCACTCTTGAGCAAGGCAGGGAAGGAAAAAATACTTCAGCCCTCGAGACATTTGCTGTGCTAATATTTTTTCCTCTTCTTTTTCATAGCCCCAGCATAGTTATAGCAATGAACTATTTATGCTGGTGCAGCTAACAGTCCCCTAAGCATAAAAGTCAAGTCATCAGCCATCTTAAGTGCATTTTTGTAAAAAAACAAGAAAGAGAATCAAACAGTTGCCTTCAATAGATTGTCAACCTAAAGGATTCATTATGCACAGCCTCTCTGAAGACAGTTGCTGTTATGACATTGATGGCATGCATAAACAGACAGGTACAGCTAAGAGGTGATGGATATAGTCAGAATATCGTCCTCCATCATTCCCATTCACCTTTTTCGTTATTCTTCACTTTTTAACTATGACAGGGAATTATTTAAAAGCACACTCATGTTATCATAATCAAATGATCATATTCTGCCTGGAGTGCTATGGAGATTTCATAGTGGGTTCCAAGCATGTTGGTTTGACTATGGTGAGTTATTTTTTTTTCCTCTAAGCACGCTCTGCTTGGGGACTTCCTCCTTTTCTACATGTTTTCCTGCTCAGGACCTGTACAGGTAACAGTCTATGAGATGGAAAATAATGAAAGAACGTATTCCTTGGGGTCAAATTGTCTGTGCTATCCTTTTTCCAAAGTATTAAAAATGAAGACCAGATTTTCAGTTCTAGCCAAAATTCAGACAGAAAAAGGAAAAGGATGTAGCAGGGGTATAGAGTGTACTATGGTGGTGCTTCCTCCTCATTTCTCATTCCTTTGTGTACTCAAAAGCATTTCTCTCTTGCTCAGGCTAATGGGGGTAATACAGGCCTGAACTTAAAATTGAGGTTCACAGCAACATCAGCATGAGAACTACTCTACTCTAGTCATAACTGAGCTCAGCTAAGCTGATTCTGCAGGAAAATTTTCCTAAGAATTCAACAGTTTGATCCAGGACTGTAGTCTGTGTCTAGAACCCCACAGCTTTAACATTTCAGTGCACTAAATGCAGAAATGTTTAAGGTATCTCCTTGAAAAGCAAGCTGCCTGCATAAAAATACTTCACTATACCAAGTATTGGAGGAACCAAAGAAGCCACCAGAATATCAAGCTTACTGAAGACCTGGATCTCTTTGAAAATGCTTTGAAATATTTTGGGGGTTTTACGATTTTCCTATCTAGTCCTACGATGCTCAGTTTTGTTCACTATGCCCTTGTAATCTTCACATGGGCAAAGTGACAACGAAAATTTATCCTGAATTCTTCATGAAAGAAAAACTATCATTGATACTTGGGGGACAGGGAGTAATTGAACATTGTCAGGTACCAGGAAATTCCAGTTTCTCAGAAACCTTATTGGTCTCATGTTCACGTGACAGCCACAAACATCACTGCTATTTTTCTGGCTACTCAAACACACAATGGTCAGCTTTACAAAGTCAGCATTTACCTGTAGGTAAGGATGGCATGTTCCGTATCACTGAATCCTAATTGTTTTCTGTTGAGAAAAAAATAGAAAAATTGTCTGCTAACTTTCTGATTTTAACTGCTTCACAGTAAAAAAAAAAAAATAAATCAAAAAACCCCAGTCTCCAGTATCTTTATTTGTGAGCTTACTTTTAACAAGTTTCCTTCAAAAATAATTGTGGAGTCTTTAAAGAAATATTGAATCATCCAGCCAAGTAAGAAAACCATTTCTATGGAAAAGTTCAACCAAAAAGTTTCTGACAACTACAACAAAGCAATAGCAATATATTTATTAAAATATACATATTGTTTAAAAAACAATGGCAAAGGATATATTTGAATATGCTATTATGCCTTGGCTTTAACATTCAAGCTCAAGGATAAACAAGAACAAAAAAATTCCATATATAGATATATCATGTAAGCTAAAAAGGCAGTGGTATACAATATAGATGAGATGGTTAGTAAGAGCGGCATGAGAAAACTGCACCAGAGGGTAAAAACTAATGATTGACAAATATTAAGCACCAAAAGGACTGCATGTAAAAGGGGAAAAACAGGACTTGTTGACAAGTGAAGAGCAGTGAAAGATGAGCTGAACATATTTTTTTTAATGAGGTGTTAAGTAGATCAGCTCGAGAGGTTGGATAATGACTGTGCTGATGAGTTGGCCAGGGGTGTGAAAAAAGCTGAATAACACGACATTTGGGAAACTTAGGAGAGCAGTGAAACATGAGATGAGATAACTTCTGAGAAAAAAGTGAACTACTCGGGCCACTCAGATAACTTTTAGTGATGTTAGCACTGCAAGGACCGGGCATCTGGTTAAGGTAACATTTTTAAAAAGCATGCACAGATTTAAAGAAAAAAATCCTACCTTATACCAACTCCCTCATTCCCAGAGAAAACTTCTGAAAATGCAAGGGCTCTGTTATTCTTCCTATCTTCAGGTCTTGGTTAAGCAGCTAAGCAGCGCAGCTGAATGTAGCTACTCAGCTAAACTATACTGAAGTTAATGCAGAAGTGCACGGCACAGTCCTAGTAAGAAAACAGGTATTCATCTGAAAGAGTCCTGGGACAATGTCAGATGTTTTAAATGCTCCACAGAAGTAGAGCACAATAGCAATAGCAATAAACACAGAGTAAGATTGTAAGTTTTCTACCTTCTGACCTTTACCAAAATAGTTTCCTCCAGAGACTGAGGGATAGGACATTCAATTAAGCCAGTCTTCAGATCACAGCTACCAGGTCCTCAACACAGAAGGATAGGATGTGCTTCTGTGGTCTGTCTGTTGGATGTCTGAATACTTTCACATACCTGTAATAGCACCAGGCATCTCCTAGCTTTTCCTACACATTGCCATTCTACTCTATGTCCGTAACTCTAGTGCCTGTCTCGAGAACTGGGGGGACAGATCTAACACCAGCAAGGCAGTACCACACTTGTGTGCCATGTCAATGGAGCAGGGGGAGAAGAACAAAAAGAACAGGCAGGATTTGCTTCTTCGAGTATCAGAATTTAAAAAAAAAATCAAACCGACCCTATGGAAACATTTTAATGGGAAATAGAGCAAGCAGGAGCATTGTCAGGTTGTGCAAAAATAAATTTTAAAAGTGTCTAAAATAGCTAGCGGTTGTTTGAAGGAACTTGACACTGACAAAGGCAGAGGAAGTTTGTGGTGGGTGTTCAAGGATGGCAAGGAACAGGATATGTTTATGTGCAGAGATGCTAAATATAAACTCCAAGGTGCAGCAGAGATGAAACACAGCTCATTAACAGTATCTGTAGAAGGTCAGGGTGCAGTATAAAAGCGGGGAAAAAGACATAGACTATTCACACAGAAAGTAGCAGAGAGAGATTTTATGCCACTTCCCCGTGGTTTTGCTAGGCCAACGTATAAGAATACATAAAAGCTACCCTTACAAACTGAAGTTTTATTTGTACCAGAATCACAGACAACACAAGCTGAAGAACTGATGACCCACACTGCAAAAGTATTACTCTGTGTAAACAGTATTTTACAGAAAAAAATGTGCTATTAAAGTCAGTGCAACAGTATCTGACTCTGGCTGCTCATCAGAAGAGATAAATGGAAATATTACAATTTCAGACTTGTCATTTTTTTTCCTGTGATGGAAGTGAAGATGGCTCTGAGTTCTGAGAATGTCATCAAACACTGCCACAAAATTAGAAGAAAGGGCTGTATAAATACATAAAGTAAAATTTCCTTTAAAATAGAGTTTGAGATACTGCCGGCATGACAACCCACATGATACCAAACTTAGGCTTAAATATGAAGTTTTGTTTCAAAGAAAATTTTTCAAGTTTCATGGCCTGTGAGTTATATCATAAAAAAAAAGTATGAGATATGAATTTGTCTGCCACTAAAGCAAAGGGATTTACACACAAATTGCTACACAAAGGCTAGGCATGAAAATTCATGAAGCGATGTAAAACTGCTAAAGAGGGTTCTGACCATATGACTTAGTTCTTTGTTTCCTTTCAGAAATGACCAGTTGATAGGCAAAACTCTGTCTATCAGCCTCTCAACATAGACACCTCCATTCATTACCTGGTGCAACTGTGGTTTTAATTCATCAAGCAACTGGATTTTTAATTCATCAGAAGATTCCTTTCTGACCATAGTTCTTTCCAAGTCCATTTCCTGAGTCTTATTTTTCAGGTAAGAATCCAATGATCCTTGTTTCAAGTGATTGTGGCAATGAAATCCATACGGAAAGGCCACACATAGACAGTCTACCCTTAATTGCTTGTTTATCTTGAGCATCACAGCCATATTTAATCTGGAATCAACTGGAATTGATTAAAAATGCAAGGTAATCTCAAAGGGGAAAGTAGGGTAGATGGGCAGGTATAGAGCAGGGTGGGAACGACAAGACCGCTCAGATCTAGCTTTACAAATGTCCTGTAAAAAAAGCGCTAACTGCACAGTGAGCTGATGAAATAACAGGATGAGCAGACTGATTTTTGTTGTTATTTCTGCTACTACACCCATCTTGGCAGCTACAAAGTATTAAAACCTACTAAAGGAGACTTTCCCACTCCGTGTGCTGACACAGGTCTTTCCACATCAGCTGGAGCTCCAGCCCAGCCGTGGTTGCTCTGGCTCAGGTGGTAGACAAAGGAATCAACAAATTCAAAATAGAGGAACAGGGGAGGAAGAAGAGGGAGAGATGCTGAGGAAAAGAAAGGACAAAAAACCCCCAACAACAACAAAGAAACAATAGAAGTTTTCAATTTCCATTTCAAATAGAAATACTGAATGTTTTCCCAGGAAGCATGTCGTCATGGGCCACCTGAAAAATATATATGTTTTATTTGATTATTATGGTATGCAATCACCAGGACATTATGTGGCCAGAGGAGATTGCAGCATGAAGTAGATAATGAGGTCCACTAGTTTAGTAATATTCAATAGTTTTAGGGGTATTTTTTTCTACTGTTCTTAATCAGAACACAGCAGACGGGCCACCTGTGATGAAAGGCAAGTAGAAAAATTGAGCTTGCCATTGTTCTTAAAACTGTTATGCACATATCTGACAGCAACTAACTTAGATCAAAGCAGAGTACAGAGGGGATCAGAAAGACAGACACCAAAGCAGGAAAAGAAGATGTGAAAAGAGCTACAAGCTAACTAACCACGGGGACATAAAATTGGTATTGACCAAAGCTGCAAAACAATGGCACCCAGCAGTATCAAAGACATTGCTTTATTTCAGAACTACAGAAGAAATGGAAACATTAAGGTGTGTCATGAAAGAAAGGGTTGTAATAAAGTACAAAGATGTAACATCGAGAGCCTCTTGCACAATTAAAGTTGCAAACACCCAACAGGGGAGATAAGACACCCCCTGTGTTTTCACCTACATAAAAATTATTTAGCATAAACAAGCAGGTTTGGGCACAATGAAAAAGCAGTCCTGCCATTGTGTATGGGGAGCAGAAGTGGAACTGGAATACCCTTTTGCTTCCCATAGGTTACTACATTAAATTTCAGGGACTGTTAAATATTAGAAACAGGCATCGTTAACCAGTTTTGGTTTTCCCACTCCAGGCTGCTGTCATCCTAGTAGATCTCTATACAGGGAGTGATGTGCATCATTATTTGTATGCCAGTCATACTCACCCCAGGCCAGACAACCCTGTCTTACAGAGAGCCCAAGAGAGCTGGTAATCGCAAAAACCTTCTCTTGGATATTCCTCAACATCGATCCCTCCATCAGTGGGAAAGTCAGGTAAGCCAAAGGGCTCTCCCCAGACCATCAAACTCAGGCCCAGACAGAACACTGTGGATATGCCATCTCCATGGCTCTCTGCCAGGGAATCTTTAAGGGATTCTCCTATTTTCTAAACAATAAGCAAGTTTCAGTCTGGGCTTTAATCCAGGTAGGACAATCACAATTTTCATTTTCGAAACCAAATTGTTTAGCTGTGTGAAACATAGAAAGCAATGCACATGGTCGCATGTCAGTGGAAAATCATCAAAGAAAGAGCCCCTTCTTCTGACACTAAAATATAAGCTCTACTAGATCAATTGGGGAAAAAAATGAAAAAAGAAAAACAAATAGGAGTAACATCTTCCACTCCTCTCCATTTCTTTTCTTCAAACTATAAATTCTCTAGCCTTCTCTTACCTTGCTTCCTGCTATCAATTTAGAGAAACTGCTAGCAACTCTTCACCAACATGAGGCACACAGTGTCACCCACCTGCCCAAATGCACAGCAGAAACAGCATCAGCTGCCTGCTCTGCCTTCTCTGCAGCTGAAACAGCAACGAGGTGGCAGCTGAAGAGCAAACAAGATGGATGGGAAATGGCTCTGCGCTGAAGTCTGCAGTACCGTGGCAGGAAAAGTTCAAGCAGAGGTTGTCAGGGCCAAGGTCTGCTTCTTCCCTGTCACCTTTCCTTCCAAGGGGACAACTGGTAGTGGGTAGCTATGTACATTTGTAACTATTAGAAAAAGGTACTGTAAATTGTTTCCTTTCTGTCAGATTAATTGCTGTGCACTTTATTTAGGAGCAACTTAATCACACAGAGCATAAAAATAAATGCATGTTCAGCAGCCCAATTTATTCTGAAGCCCTGCTCAGCCTGCTGTGAGGCTACAGTTTCAATCATGAGATGCGCTTCTCTTCAACAGATACATTTGCCAGACATTCAGTGGAAAAAAAAAGCTTCCTTTATAGCACATAGCCAGTCTGCTGAGAACCTGGCATTTGTTGACATTGGCTTCACTGAATCCAGGGACGTGGATCCCAGCCTCATCAGTTCTTTTAAGACTCCAGTTTTACATTGGCTTTGAGGAAGCATTTGCTAGTAGAAATAGGAAGCCATGTGCTCACAGTGAAAAGAGGTGAAAATGAAAAGAATTTCATTTCATTCGTAAAATGAAAATGATAGAGCTTTTTAAAAGAAGCTTACACTGAAATTATTCCCTCTGCATCATGACTACATGCCATGGGGAAAAAAAGAGGAAAAAAAAAAAAAAACAACCACAAAAACTGGAGGCTCCCCTCCTGTATGTGAATGTGAAATATGCAATAACACTTCTCATTAATTCACATGTTGAGCATGAAATGTCTCCGGCACATTGAAAGAATGTATAAGTATATGGGACAAGAGTTTTGGAAACTATTACCAAATGATTGCCTTACTAGTCAACCAATGAACTCCAAATGCTATTTGGAGAGCTGGAAATGGCTTCACCTTTTAATTTGTCCTTTCAGTACCATCAGAACAGAACTCCTGTGTCAGAACACCTCCCAGTCTTATCCTTAGAAGTTGACGATGCATCCTGAAAGCTGCCTTGCAAAAATGACTGACATTTCAACAATAAACCAATATAACTGCTTAACAATAACACAGTAGTGACATAACAGTATTATTGTTTATCTGCTCTATTACTTTTAACTTAACTAAATGACTGTAAACAGTTATACCACAGAAATATAGGAATTTTGTTATTATTTTCATCAGTTTTATTGTTAGCTTAAATATATATATATGTTGCAGTTTTCTGAGAAATGATGAACCAATTATCAAAAATAAATCTCCTTCCTTAGAAAAATGTGGGCCGAAGGCTACTGACTCTCAGCTAGAGGAATTTATCTTTTAATGAGGAGGTGTTGGCATCAGCCTTTGCTGCTTTGGAGAGTGTGGTCTCATGTTCCTGGAATTCCCTGCATGGCGATGAGCCTCTCACTATTCCCCCATTCACAGCAGAATCAAGGGAGCTGAAGAAATAAATGTTACATAGTATATTATATTTGAGCTTTGAGTGATTGTTCTTAAGATTTTTGTATTCCTAGAAATGTTACTACATTATTAAATAGACAAATGCTTCACAGGATAGGGAAGGACACTCTCCAAAAACATGGGTTAGAAAGATCACTGCTATTATTACTTCTGCTGTAAGCAATACTTTTCTGTTAAGGAGTGATGCAAATTAACTTTGATATAAAAGACATAACAAATTGGTGATTGTTTCAGACATTAGTGAGAGAAGCTGAGAAGGTATAAACTTCAAATATTCTTTTATCTTCCTCCTACAAAACAATGGAGGGAAAGTGCGATTGACTGGAGTGGAAGTGGGATTGAAATGGGTTTTGTAAAGACTTGAACCTATAGCAGGGATAACAATGCAGAGAAGTTACTGGCAAGCTGTACTGTGGGAGGGCTGATGGGTCACTGAAAACAGAGGACAGTATGAAAGAAGGCAGGAAGAGTTGCAGGTAAAAACAAATTTGCAGATGGAAACAAACAAGCTAGGTGCAACAAATAGAGGAAGATGAGCATGTAGGTGTGGACAAACACTGCAAATTAAAAATATGCAACATTTCTCTTTACAAAATATTAGCTGTCAGGTGACCCTTAGTTATAGACACACATATGAAGCCTTAATCATGTTGGCTTCTCTTTCCTAATCCTTGTACGAAAAGTATCCTGGAGAGGAAGGCTATGTCCCAGTTGTAAGTATCACAAGACAACAAAAATGGGTGCAAAGAGAAAGCAAAGACAGAATAAATTGATGGAAGGAGCAAGAGAGTTTATTCCACTGTCTGCTCAATGAGAAGCAAGACGAGACAAAATAAGTTGCAGTCCTTTGGAATATGAAACACTGTCACACACTGGATATTTAATCACGTTCAGCTCAGTTATATTCCCACAAGCACTCTAAAGCCTAGTTTTTAACAAAATCTTAGCTGAATCTTTGGGTGTTGAAAATTGCACTGAACATCCACAAAGAAAAATTAAAAGGGTCTTTTTAGGATTAAAAGTGTCATTTGTATGCAGAACTAAATATCTCAAAAGATTTTTACTTTTATGCTCTCTCTTCCTATTTGATCCCAAATATGAAAAAAGTACATATTTATTTAATGCTAAGTTTCAATATCAGAAAATGCTATTTTCAGGATGTGGCAGTTCATATTTTATCTGAGCAGGCTTGCCTATTCCTGAAGAATATCTCTAAACACAAAACAGAAGAGTGAAGCTAAGAATAAAACAACAGGAAGCATATATGCACCACAGCCAGTCGTACAGAGAAGAGACTTCAAACACAATGTAGTGTGCCAATCATCAGCACAGCTTTAAAATCAAATAATGCTGCCACATATTCAGTTCTGCTATCAATTCCCATTAAAATATCGGTTCAGATATTTTCTATTTTATTTGTATATACAGTAGAAACACGAATTCCAGCCAAATGAGGAAAGTGTGGTCTGCCTTCCAAGAGACAAATGAAAGCCTGAACACTTCAAAGCTGGCATGTTTTGTTCCTACACCAGAAAGCTGAGTGAAAAATCCCCTTTTACAGCACAGTTGACCCACTTCTGCTCAAGGGACTTTAAGTGATAAGAAGCAGAGCATGAAAGACACACCTGTTGGCGTTCTTTTAAGTTCCTTGTTGAAATTCTGACACAGGTATGAATATGCTAAATATATTATCAAAATATAACCAAGTTGTACAACAGAACACTCTTTTTAATAACCCTTTAAATTAAGTCCACGTTCATGTTAATCACTCCCCTCCACACACACAGAGGATGAAGACTGCATTTAATAATTAAACAATGAAACCGTTTTGAAGGGTAGATATGCCGTGCACCAAGGCCATGCATTTAAAGAACTAGACAGTTTATAAATACCAGATAATAAACATCAAATGCATCTTAGTGACTGGATTCAAGTAGATACTACTGTCAGCTGCTATTTCATCTTCAGCAATTCTGTGTATTTGGGAGGTGTGGAATTTTCTTGATACGGACTCAAAACTAAATTTTGAACTAATTCAGTGACATAATTTAGAAATATTTAATGCTTCTGAATTTCCAGATTTTTGTTCCTGGTGTAACCATTTAACACATTACTTGGATCAACTGAACACTCTACTTAAAACGAACAATCTCATTTCTGCTTCTTCTGCTGTGTATCCACAAATCAAGGACATAAAACTGAAGTTGCATTTACAAAAAAAATCTTTTTAAAGGGACTTCACTGCATAAATAGAGGACAGTAACAGAAGTCAGGAATAGGCATTTTGATAGGCAAGGATCTTGTCACGTATGTAGGACTTTGAATATGTAGACTTACTTAGACTCCTGAGAATTACAAACTAGTCAGTGTAATGCTAGGTGTATAGCTTTTATTTAGTATAATCTTGTAGCCTGTTTATTTTAACCGATGCTGAATGGTTTTAGGAAAAAAGCAATGGTAATCACCAATCTCAGCATTTTCTATCTCAGCCCAATTTAGAACAAAGAATCAATTACAAACTTATAAATGATCCTATGAAATGCCTTTAAGGAGTTGTTTGAAATCAGTCCATAGTCGCCGTAGAAACAATATGAGAATATACTTATTCTTCCCAGTGTTTGGTTTTCATGCTTCTAGATCTAGCTGTAATGCAGTAAAGACTGGGAAAAAAAGAATGAAAACATTTATTTTGTCATTCTGTTTGTGTTCTTACATATTAGAACTTGTATTAGATATACCTTTTAAGTTTGCCTTGAGTTTGCATTTTCTTGTTGCAAAACTGATCAAGTTACCGTTACAAACTAAGTCCTTATGTAAAGCTAACCTTGACTTCAACTGGGCTTTAACACAAAGAGAAAATGAAAAATACAGGCCTTAGAGCAGGGGCCAATATATTTGTGTGGGCATTATACATATATTTATATCTAAAATCTTTTGCGCCACTTTTCTGGACTAACACAAAGGTTTACAGGAATGGTCACTAAGACAGACAGAAAGTGATACATTTTCATAAGCATTTCCAACCTATTAACTTCATGCAATTTTGCCCCTATTGATGCTGAAGCTATGAAAAGTCACATTGCATGCAGGATAAAGCAAACTTCCAGCATTCACACTCCATTAATTAATTCATCACCTAAAAGCTAAGTATTGATTTTTTAATGGCTCTACAAATCTGCTTAAGCTACTATGATGTAATTAAGAGGACGTGTGTTTACTGTAAATTATCTAACAAGTACAAGGGCTGTGCTTTCAGCAACAACAAAAATCTTAGCTCAAAGCATACAACAGGGAAAATGACTGTTTGAAAATGTTTTTCCACTAATTGTATAAACTACCATGATGTATAAGGGAAGATTATTGTCAAGCTGGATTATTAAAAGCCACCTATAGCACTAAAAATAGAAAGATCTGATACTCCTTCTGTTGAAATCAACAGATCTTGTGCAAATTCAATTGTGGGGAGTCAGCTACTTAACATAGGTGTCCACAGGGATGGTGAATTAAAAATCTCAAGCCGAGCCTTACAGAAAAATTACTATAGCGCATGGACTCCTTATAATATATTCTATCCAAAATACTAGCAAAAAGAAGAACAAAGCCATAATTCCCACAGGTGGCATCTGATTATCCACTAAAATCATACTCAAGAAGTCAAACTAACACATGAAACGGATATTAACTTCTTCCATTAGAAGCATGAAGACTTATGGTTAAATGCATAATGATGTGCAACATAAGTCTTGTGTGAGTGTGAGAAAAGCTGCAATCAAGTCAACCACTGACATGTAGACTATATAAACAATAAAAGAGGAGCAACGTAATAAAGAGTGCAGACATAGCTTGTTGCAAATACAAGTAGATTTCTTACCTTGTATTTACACTGCAAAAATGAAATATGCAGAGTGTATCATTATCACTACCAGGAAAAAAAAAAAAGGGAAATGAGGGGGGTAAGGAGGGGAAGTTGTGATCACGGATACCAAACCAAGAAATTTAAGATTTAATGCTTCTTGGGGAGGGAGAAATTATACAAGATAAATCTCTTATTGCTACATTAAGAAATCAGTATGGAAAGGTCCATGAGATCTTGACCTCTGACCAATCTCTGCAACCTCTTCAACCTGAGAAGACATCCTGCAGCTATCTTTGCCTGCAAATCCCTAGCTTTTCAATTACTGTGGAAAAACAATTCTAGCCATGTATCTCTATGGTTGAAATGTGGAATGCATATTTTATTGTATATCAGCCTCCAGAGGGAGGGCTTCAACAGTTCTGCTGAGAATAGTTACTATTATTACTCAGTTTTTAAATGACATCCAACTGTTAATGGGAGAAGGGAGGATATTTGAAGGTACTCATCATGCAGAGATAAAAAGACACCAGAATAATCCGGCTATGTCTTTTGATAATATTAATTAGCAATAGAGCTTAGTTAGGTTTTTAAAAAATAAAAAAATGCATCAGAATTTTATTCTTACTAGCAAAACCACAGAAATTTATAAATATTTAATAGGAAAAGCATGAACTTTTTTTTTTAATGTCATATTTTGGTTGAAGGAAGGACTTTCCCAACAGTATGCTAATTTTTTTTTTTTTTTGCTATGCAACAGTGATGAAATTTTGCATAATCAGCCTTTTTCACCAGCCTAATGTTCCATGTTTACTGATAGGAGCAAAAGAGGAGCTGATTTTTACATCAGCAGAGCTCACAGGGGACAGACATTTCAGTATTCAGAGTCCATTCTCTTGAAGGGTTGGGAAAGACACCGGCTAGCTAAAAGCAGCTCCAATCTGTGACAATGGAATAGAAGAAAACATGAAGGTAATTATTGTATGTGTGCACGGCACAAAGTGTGAATCAATAATTAAAGAGTTAATTATCTCACCAGTTATGGATACAGGCTGCAAATAGGCAGAGAGACAATTATGCTTACTGCATGCAGTGCGAGATAACCAGCTCTTCTCTGGCTGCCCAGATGGGGATTCACAAAAGGTTCTACGCTCCCATGGGGTAAAACATTTGGAAATGATCAGTGGCAACACACTGCAATAACCAGTGGCAATACAGTAATGTTCTACACCTCTGTATGTCCAGACTGAGAATCCTCTAGTAGTGATAATAACATAGTGTTAATGCATTCTTTCAAAGAAAATAAAAATTAGTACTACTAAGTGAATCATAATGACTGCTAAGACAATTAATTTGCTTTTTCATCATTGTTGTATGCTGAAAGCCTTTCTCTGTGCTATAAAAAGTGAACCATGGATTTAATGAAATCATAATAGGTGATCTGGAAAATAAATAATTTTTAAATACTTCAGATTTCCTTTCAGAATATATTCATCTGCCCATTTTACCATATAAAATTCCAGTGCAAAAGCGGCAAATACAAAAGGGAAAACAGACACAAGCTATAGTTGAAATATACCTCATGAGACCAGCAACAGAATTAATTAATTAACGGTTTCAACTTTTTATCCTTTGCCTGGTTTTGACAACTTCATATATATTGTATGGAGAAGCTTTTATTTTTAGTCTAATTTCCAAATGAAATGAGATGTATATACAGCCAGCATCTCTCTCAAGTGTTTTCAAATTATTAGCCAGTTTCAGTTAGACCTGAAGAGGAGAGAAGCCTCAAAGATGATGAAGATGATGTCCTCAAAGATGATGAACACAAATCCATCAGGAAACAGAGCTCACTAGCTTCATGGCTTACAGAACTGTTTACTTGAGGTTAGGATGTAGTTGTTGAGATTCAAGCTCTTCTTACCAAAGCCAGAGGCCTGGACTGCCAAACACAGTTCTTACGGCAGCAGATTAGAGCCCACAGCAGAATCTGGTTTTGGCATTATATAACCCTTGAATTTAAAAAAAAAAAAAAAAAGTTAAATACAAGCTGGTTTTGCTTTGTATGTGACATTCTATGTATTACTCACTATTGCCAACCTCAAGCTTTTGAAAACCATGAGTCAAGCCACAAAACATCATGAGATTAGCTGTAACATGAGTTACTGAAAAATAAATAAATACATATGTGTGGTTTATTCGCCTTTTAATGCAGGGTGAGTTCAGGTCATGTTTTTGAAGCTTTTCTTCACAAACACCAAGGCTACAGACTCACTTTTTTTTCCAAGTGGATTTGAGCTAAGAAACTGTAAGACTTGGTAACACTAACACTTTTCAAACATCACGTGTAGCTATGCCAACGGTGAGGGACTTTCGCTTTCCCCTCTGCAGTGGTGGTGAAGGCCAGTTCAGTGATTACTGGGTCGTAGATATAGCAAAAGTCCCAGCACATGCTGGGTCTATAGAGAGCCTCAATGGCAACAGGTCTGTGGGGAGCCAAAGAATATATGACAACCAAGTGACCAGGGTATTCTGCCACCAAACAAGCACTCACAATCATGGTTTGAACAGATGGGCACGCTTATGAGACATCTCACCTCCCCACTCGCTGAGTGGTAGCCATGCAAAGAAACTGCATTAGGCCAAGGGAGTGGAATTTCAGCCACAATGCCTCTTTCCAAAAACATTTTTCTGCAATTAGTCTTCATTCTTCTCAAAATATTTGGGCATTCAGAAAGAAAACACAAGCTTTACCCCTAGAAATTAAATAGGACAAAGTCTAAATATGTAGAGGTAAATTGCATGTTATTGCATCAAGTTCAATTTGTGTGGAAAGTTCTCACGTTTTTCACACAACAAACATAAACCTTCCTTAACTCCTGTAGGCTCCTAACTCTTTTTTGTGTGGCTAATTTTAATGACATCAATATACAGCACATAACAACCAGCTTTTTATATTGCCGCTCCGTACTCACATTGTTCAGACTCCACATTTAAGCCTGGGACATTCTGGGTATTAACATGCATCACACAGAGCCATTCCTATTTTCTTCTTCCTGTGCTCCTTCTTGGGTGGCATAAATTAAAAATAGTTTTGGGGGGTGTTGAAATTAAAACTACTCCACAGAGGCAGTCAGGAAAAGTCTCAGGAAATACTTTCTGGTGGGTTTTTTTTTCTTGATTATTTTTTGTGGGGATAATCTCTATTCATCAGAACCAAAACCTTTCTGTGGGAATGGACCACACCTTTTCAGCTATGTACAAAGCATCTGCTCGAAGTAAAGGAGACAATTGCACACAGTGAGAGCAGTTATTCACACACTGCTCAGGGAAGTTATCTGGAGCATCCCATTGCAAATGCCAGCTCTGCTTCATTCAGAGTGGGGACTTATAGCTGAGGCAACATCCTAGACACTGCTTTTTTTTCTAGCCCGCAGAATCATTTAAAATTTCAAAGTGCAACAAGAAAATTTCTGAAGTTTGAAAAAATCAGCAGGATAAATTTACCTTTCCAGCTCTCATAAACAGTTAACTTGCAGATTACCAATTTAAGATATTTACCAGCTCTAGGATTTATACAGATATCAGCCATCCCTGCTTGACAAAAATTCGGCACCAAGAGACTGATTTCCAAATTTCAATTTGGAATAAATATTGCTTCCAGAAGCAACATTAAGGAACTGTACCTCTCGTGTTGTTCCAGCTCCCGAGTTCTATAACTTGCTCTTTTGCTCTCATTTAACTTCCAGTTTCAGGCTTTACCTAGAAACCTCCCTTTTCTAAATCTTGCATTTCTCTACTATGTTTTCCACCAGGACTGCTTAACCTGCAGGCCAAATCCTGCATGCCAAAATTATGCAACTAGCCTTTGATGCACTGCCTGGCACTTTCTCTCCCAAGAGCCCTGTGTCCTCTCTACCACCACAGTGACCGAAAGGCAGGCATTTGCTGGTTTGTATCAAGGGTGTGTACATGTAGGTAGCAGGAGTATATGAGCATGTCACATCACATAAAAGGCATTAATCTCACTCATCTTCTGTATTTTGTTATGATAGTACATTCAAGCAGCCCCTACGCATGACTTCACATGTATGAACGCTCCCATCGTACAACCAGATACACTTCAGTTGGTCATGTGGTATCCAGTAATGGGACAGCCACGATAAGTCCTGATATACTGCATCTGAGTACTTCCAGGAAAGCCAGAGAGATCTGTCGACAGTGTTTAATACATTTTTCTTTGAGAGAGATTAATAAAAAGGAAGGGATAGAAACAGGAGAAATGGATCTAACTTGTGCTTCCACGGAAGTAGAATAAGGTCAGCTTATTCTAGAGTGCTTCTAGAAACATACCTGGTGTTCGCAGGTGAAAGAACAGGCAAGCTTCCTTTTCTGATGGGCTATGGCACACTCAGGGACTAGGGCCTCACAACTTCAGTTACAAAAAATGTAAAGAACTAGAATAAAACAATTTTAAGGCACATTAGCAGCCCAGGATTAGTATAACCCACCGCCCTTGTGTTATACAACCATATTCTCCCAGTATCTCCACTAGTGAACTCGTAATATCCATCACAGGATTGCAGCACAGAGCCACCTGGTAGCAAAGGGAAATTCCAATGAGAATGGAGCCTGGGGAGCCTGCAGTGCTGCCAGGGGCACTGCCACAGACACTGAGCCCTTGCATTTTGGCACCATCTTCGTTTTCAGTGTTCCAGCTCCTCTTTTCATGTGTAACTCAGTATACGGTGCTGGATTGTTGCTATGTCATAGCAAAACTGTATCAGGAAGCCTGCAGAGGCTTTGCTTTTAAGCTGATGCAAGCTTCTTCAAAACACACTCCACTAAAATCAACCCATTAAAAACACCAAATGTTTTTGTTCGTTATTTGAAATTAAATTCCAGCTGGTCTAAGAAACTCTATCTGCCTCTGGTTTGTATGTCCAAATCCCTGGCGCTGTTGTAATTCTTGTAAACACCACAAATAGGTTTTTACCAAAGTCTGCTGCTGAAGAAATTACAAACCACTGTAGATTCGTAACATGAGTGTGTCATTGTTAACTGCAGTTGCAACACAGTGCATACTAAAAAAATAACTGTGGAAAAATTGTATTTTGGAAATCAGTGCAAACAATAAAAGCGCCATTTAAGAAACTTCAGTTTCACCTTATTGAAGTGTTTAGCTGGACAAAAGGGGTGAGAAGTGAGGGAAGATTACTTTCAGGAAGTTTTCATACATGCCAGTGTATCAACTATATCAACTTTCTGAAAATTACACGTTTTTACATGTAACGAAACAAACTGAAGTTTGATTACAAAAAAAATACACATTTTTATATCAGTAGTTAACGACAAGTATATTGTAGCAGTTTTACACTGGTGTTTCTTACTGTCTTGAGCTTTTATAGTCGTACGGCTGAGCTGTCATGTGTTCACAAATAGGAGCTTCAAATTTTCTTTTAGGTTTTACATTAGCACATACAGAAGTGATGCCTTAGTATAAAACCATATGGTCCAAGAAATCACTGCGAGTAGAGTAGGGTAACAATTCCCTGGGGCTTTGCTACAACTCCTCCTTTTTGGTTCAAAGCCTTTGATTTGCTTCAACCTGTTATGCATATGTTTTCGTACAGCCTTACTTCTTTCTGTGCCCTCTTCAGAAAAATATTTCTAGGTCTACTGGTGATTTATAGTAACTTCTCAAAATAAACACATTTGTTTTCCTTGTTTGCTACTATATTATACTACTATGACAGACTCTCTATTATTCAGCTTCAACCAATTCTTTTTTATTTGTCTGTTTGACTATCACAACACTGCTGGATAGATTTCCTATGACTATCTAAAACGTATTTCCCTCATTTATCACATAAGTCTGAATTTAGCTGAAGTAATATGGCTGATTTAGCCTTCCCTAAAGGAAATGTATAACACTTTACAGAAATAGTGTAGCTTTTTATATAAAAATCCCACTATAAATCATAGAAAACTAACCTGGATATCCTGCTTACCCATGAAAAACAACTAACTCAAAATAGCTTTACCCATAAGCAAATACACACGTGCATGGGCTTCTTTGTCTTGTCTTCACCCGTTTCTCCATGAAAACGGTGTTCATGGGAAGTGCTGGAAGGGTAGACTTGGAAGCACAAATCCTGATATTACCTACACACTCAACAGAACAGAGACTTCCATAACTGTGCCTTTGCAGAATGAGCTCGATGAACGAACAGGCGGTCCCTCCTGCGTGCCCTCTGCTTCCCCCCGAGCCCTCTCCCAACCAGCCAGAGTCCATTGCAAGGGCAGCGGTTTGCAAGCTTGCCTCCAGATGCGAAACCAGACCAACGGGCTATTCTGTTCTGATAGCAATTTTTGATTGCTGTTAACTTAGATTAGTCTTCTGGGAAGAACTTAGATCTCCTTTTCTCTTCTTGAGCTTTCCCTCTGACATCTCCCAGTTGATAAATAGCTATACTGAATCTCAGAGTGCTTAAAACATAGCTTTCCATCTTGAGCCAAAACTCGCCCATCTCCTTCATCATCTTTGTTTTAAAATCATGTCAACTTCTACTTCCCTTCAGTATGAGATACCAGCCTCTATCAGCCACTTGCCTGAAAATTGAAAAAAGATCAGTTTTATCTTATGCTGCCCTTCATGTATAACAGACTTCCTGTCAACACCAACAGCACTTACACTTTATCTGTTTTCAAATCTCACCTTGACCATATTCTTTGTTATGATGTGCAAAGCAAAAACAAAACAAAAGAAAAAACTCAAAAGCAAGACAATTTCAGAGACAGGAAAATAAAAGGCCAGCAAACTGAACATAGAAACGTTTAAAATATATAATGGCTATTTCTATTTTTAAAAGAAGAAGTTGGATGGGTTTAGTAGAAAAGTATGGGGAAAAGAGATATCTTGTCGATTTCAAAAATCTTGACTCAATCTTCTCCATCTCTTCTCTACCCTTCACAAAATACTAACAATTAGGTTGTATTTTCAATCATCTCCTTTTGAAATCTTGAACCTCTGAGTTTCATGTCTTCCAGCTTTCCTATACTATAATAAAGGCTAAGAAGTTAATTTATTTTGCAATGATAAGCAACATCACAGGACTCCAGGAGGAGAAACTTTAACAAAGGCATCAAATACCACAAACCTCATGATGCAAATGATCAGATTTGCTAGCAGAGGAGAATTGGAAAATGATTTATCTCACACTGATGCCTGAGGTAGTTTTTTGTCTCAGCTCACAGGCTCTCTAAAACAGCCTGACCTACATATTCCTCTCCTTTTTTCTAAGCCTCACTGAGAAGACAGACTTCTTAGTATTATTGTGAGGTTCACTGGGAGGTTAAAAACATGGAGAGTTATCTTTAAGTATAGAAAGAGCAACGTTTATTGTGTAAACATTTACACTGTGAGCTGACCTTCTACTGACTTCAACTGCTAAAGGGACCAGGGGGAAATGTTTTGGGGCAGGAGTCCAGGAAGCTGAGTGGAGTGGGAAGATAAAGAGTGGGCCACAGCTGAATGGGGCAGTCGGGAGAGAGACAGGGAGTGCTTCCTCTGGCCCATGAAAAGGACTGCACAGCTTCGGAAAAGGATTGCATGACACTGTGCACTGAGGTGAGCAGGGGACCAGAGCCAGTGACCCAGAAGATCCTTCCTGTGTCCTTATCAGGACAGTTTCTTAGAAATCCAGGAAGACAGAGCATTTCCTTGAGGGTGCAGAGATGGAGCGCATCCCAGGGTAATACTTGCACTATACCATCCTTTGAACTACACAGCCACAGCCAGGGTCCTCTGAATGACTCCTAATGCAGGGACCTGAATTCTCCTGAGGTTAGGCTGTGCAGTGGGATCCAGCTGCCTAAACACAGTGTCGTTTTAGATGCCCAAGGCCATCCCACTGCCAATCCAGAAAACATGTGTGTGTCGGGGGGGAGGGTCTCTTATAGGTCTCACGTCTCATCTGTCAGCCCCATGGGAAAGTTTCAAGTGCTAGGATGCCTCAGATGGCACCTGACACATTTACATGTTTCAATCTGGAGCTGGCTACAAAGCATACCGACTCCCAGAAGGCTTTGAAAGCCTATAGAGTGATATATCTTATATACTAATATATAATATACAGCCTGTAATACATTAAAGAAATTATTTCTCATATTTTCAGAAATCTGAGCACTGAGGACCTGCTTCAGTTGTCCACACATGGTGTACAGTGTCTAGGACATTTAAGATGTCCTAGGGTGTCTAAGACATCCAGGTAGGAATAGCAGATATTACACAGGACCTGAAAGAAATCTACAACAACCTGGCTGTAAGCCAGGTAGAAAACTTTAGGGTAATTCAAACCATAGTAGATACCGCTGAATGAGCAATTGACTGTTTTTTTAACTGTAAATTTGACGCATGTTGGTTAACTTTAACATTAACAATGACCCCTCACCTATCCCCTAATTTCTGCATGCTTGGTGTGATGGGGTGTGTGGTTTGTGATGGGGATTGGCAAGGATTACGCTGGTAGTATACTAGTGGTCTGTAATTTACGGACAACTCAAATGAACTGCCAGCCCTAAGCCACTGGATAACTGACATTTCCCAGTCAAAACAATACAGCAGATTTTGTGTAGGTGTGGACATGGGAACAGTGTGCGGAGAGAGATCTGTATAACTTCCCTGCTTGTAAAATAAACAACACACCACCACTGTCTATTAAGGACAGTGATGATGAAATGTGTGACATAACTTCTA
The DNA here is from genome assembly GCF_034638445.1 of Ciconia boyciana. Taxonomy (NCBI): domain Eukaryota; kingdom Metazoa; phylum Chordata; class Aves; order Ciconiiformes; family Ciconiidae; genus Ciconia; species Ciconia boyciana. Next base: position 102,340,608 of record NC_132935.1, on the reverse strand, counting down.
CTTACCCTATGTTGGAATTTTTTCTATGCACATCAAAGAAAACTTTAGAGATACTTCACCAGGTCGTTATAAAAGACCCTAGAAAGTGAAGAAACAATGAAGTTATAAGAATGCTTTGCCCAAAGCTGAGGCAATGTTGTATGTCCTCAGAGAATGAGCTTACATTGTAATATAAAATCCCAGACACCACTCCTTCACTTTTCATTCTTGCTTGGGGTTTACATGCAGAAACACATTTTCACATACAAGAGAATAAAGATTTCGTTTGGGCAAATGAATTCCAAGAGCTATCACATCCCTTTGAATCCCAGTTCACTGTGTCTGTCTGTGTGCTTCATATAGAGTATTGTTTCTCCAAAAAGCAGTCACTGGGAAAGAAAAAAAAGTTACATAGAACCAAAAAAAAAAAAAAATTCAGCATAGAATTGCAGGTGCAAACGTTCAGTTAAGCTTTATTATATATTTCTGTCAACATTTATGAAATTCAGTAGTCTGGAGTCACAGAGACAGCTAGTTTGGAATTTTTTTTAAATTAATACCTCCAGGTTTCTTTTCTCTTCTATTTTGGGAAATACAGTACAGAGAAAGACTGTGCTGACAATAACAGTAGCCTCTGTCAGAGAGTCAAGAATTCAAGTAGAATTACAAGGAATGGGTTTTAAGTGAGGCAAGAGCAAGAGGGGAAAAAAACAATGTGGTGCTCCTTTGAACTCTGACAAGACAGATGAACCTACAGCTAAGATACTTGAGAGTGAGACTGATGGCTTTCCAGGGCAGATGTTCGACTGCAAGTTCAGACCATCCATGTCAGAACTTGATGTGAGGTTTAAAGTACAGAATGATTGAGTTATCTAAGAAAAAGTTATTAGTGAGCCTTCGAGCAGGAAAGGCAAATAATTACAGTTCCAAGGTATCCAGTACCTTTAATACAGTATGAGATGCCTGCAAGACTTCATGCTTTTCAGCTGTGGAGAGATTCCCCTCTTCTTTAGCAAGGCAATTAAGGCACTGCACACTCACTGTGCAGTGAGGACTTGCACCACTATTGAGCAGTACAGAAGTCAATACATGAAGTCATTAGTGAACTTATTTCTTATGAAAATTCTCCTCTCTTCTCTGAACAAAGTTGAGAAATGTCTGTCTCCTGCTGCTACCCTACCTATATCCACTCTCCTCTCTGGGTAAATTCTTAAATTGTCCTATATAAGGGAAGTGAAAATTTGCTATAAATCAGGCCCTAAAAATCTGACAGCAAGTCCCATGCTGAAATCCTAGAGGCAGAGTGCAAAAGATTTCTGGAGAATAACTGGAATTCTGCCAAGAATTTTTAAGAGCTTGAATGTCTTGGGGGAATATATAAAAACAACCTCATGATTCAGCTAACCAAAGCAGTTAAACAAGTTCCCGAAGGCAGGGATCAGCACTTTGAATATATTTGGGTGCTCCCTTTAATTCCTGTGTTTCTTTTTCCTTCTTCTGTCCTTTTCCCAGTTCCTTTCTACTTTGAAGTTAGGAAGGTAGGCTTTATACGTTACTTTTCCTTCTCACCCAGCCAACAGGGAAAGGTCATAAGTAGGGCAGCCAGTTCCCTCTTCTTTGAAAGCTGTATGACTGTTCTACTTTAGATACATATCCTCCCGCCTAAGCCCCAGCACAGTGTGAGCCCTATCACAAATTTATAAGCTCCAGTTCTGTCCTATATACTACCTAGTCCAGACATGTAACAGTCATCTTAATTATAACTCAAATGTAGAAAGCATGCCATCATCATCTTTCATGATTCAAACAGGGCAAAGCATCTACAGCAGTGTCTTATAAAATGGGGTTTAATTTCCAGCACACAAAAAGCTACTACTGCAACACTTAAAAATGCTTATATGCATTTTCTGTTCTGGAAGCAGGATCTCTCCGGTTCGAAGAAGCCTGTCTGACCTCCATGAATAATGAACTCTTTAAGAACTTCAAGAATAATCCTCAAAGAGATCAATCAAGTGAGACCAAAGGGAATGACAAGAATACAAGATTAAAGAAGAGTCTCTGATGTAGTCTTGACAAAGTTGATTTGAGCACCTAAAAGTTTAATAGATTTAACTGACAGTGGCTAAAGCTAACTCACACTTCATTGCTTGCATGATCCTTATTGGAAGCATTTTAGATACATGTGAGCAGTCTCAAATCATTTGGACTTTCTAAAGTATGTTGTACTTGGCTGTTACTTAGGAAAACATGCTGGCCATTAGAACCTTACTGGTTCTCAAAGGTAACAGGGTACCATCATAATTTAATCCACAAAAGAAGAGCTTCTGAGAACAAGAAAGCATCAGTCATCAGCTATATCTATGTTTAGCAAGTGATTTGACAAAGTAGATAATTGATTGAAGCAGCCACTGCTGACACCTCTACCCTGTATGCAGTTCACAGGTTTTATTTCAGAATTTATCTAATCTTGTGAACCAAATGACTCTTCCATATACATGGTTGCACACTGCCAAAAGGACCAGTCTTTGGTTTAATAACACTTTAGAATCATAGAATCATTTAGGTTGGAAAAGAGCTTTAAGATCATCGAGTCCAACCATTAACCTAGCACTGCCAAGTCCACCACTAAACCATGTCCCTAAGCACCACATCTACACAACTTTTAAATACCTCCAGGAATGGTGACTCAACCACTTCCCTGGGCAGCCTGTTCCAACTCTTGACAACCCTTTTGGTGAAGAAGTTTTTCCTAATATCCAATCTAAACCTCCCCTGGCGCAACTTGAGGCCATTGCCTCTCATCCTATCAGTTGTTACTTGGGAGAAGAGACCAACCCCCACCTCACTACAGCCTCCTTTCAGGTAGCTATAAAGAGCGATAAGGTCTCCCTTCAGCCTCCACTTCTCCAGGCTAAACAACCCCAGTCCCCTCAGACGCTCCTCACAAGGCTTGTGCTCTAGACCCTTCACCAGCTTCGTTGCCCTTCTTTGGACACACTCAAGCACCTCAATGTCTTTCTTGTAGTGAGGGGCCCAAAATTGAACACAGTATTCGAGGTGCGGCCTCACCAGTGCCGAGTACAGGGAGACAATCACTTCCCTACTCCTGCTGGCCACACTTTCTGATATAAGCCAGGATGCCATTGGCTTTCTTGGCCACCTGGGCACACTGCCAGGTCATATTCAGGTGGCTGTCAACCAACACGCCCAGGTCCTTCTCTGCTGGGCAGCTTTCCAGCCACTCTTCCCCAAGCCTGTAGCGTTGCATGGGGTTGTTGTGACCCAAGTGCAGGACTTCCCTGGTTAGCCAGGACTGCTAATAAAGGATTGAAAGTGGCTTGGTGAGCACTTCCACCAGCTCCCTCAGTACCCTTGGGTGGATCCCATCCGGCCCCATAGACTTGTCTATGTCTAAGTGGTGTAGCAGGTCACTAACCATTTCCCTTTGGATTACAGGGGCTTCGTTCTGCTCCCCGTCCCTGTCTTCCAGCTCAGGGGGCTGGGTACCTGGAGAACAAATGGTTTTACTATTAAAGGCTGAGGCAAAGAGGGTATTAAGTACCTCACCCTTTTCCCAATCCTTTGTCACTATGTTTCCCCCACATCCAATAAAGGATGGAGATTCTCCTTAGCCCTCCTTTTGTTGCTAATGTATTCATGGAAACATTTTTTATTGTATTTTACGACAGTAGCCAGATTAAGTTCTAGCTGGACTTTGGCCCTTCTAATTTGCTCCCTGCATAACCTCACGACATCCTTGTAGTCCTCCTGAGTTGCCTGCCCGTTCTCCCAAAGGTCATAAACTCTTCTTTTTTCCCTGAGTTCCAGCCAAAACTCTCTGTTCAGCCAGGCCAGTCTTCTACCCTACTGGCTCATCTTTCGGCACGTGGGGACCGCCAACTCCTGCATCGTTAAGATTTTCTTCTTGAAGAATGTCCAGCCTTCCTGGACTCCTTTGCCCTTCAGGACTGCCTCCCAAGGGACTCTGTCAACCAGGCTCCTAAACAGGCCAAAGTCTGCCTTCCGGAAGTTCAAGGTGGCAGTTCTGCTCACCCACCTTCTTACTTTTCCAAGAATTGAAAACTCTATCATTTCATGATCGCTGTGCCCAAGACAGCCTCCAACCATCACACCACCCACAAGTCCTTCTCTGTTCGCAAACAACAGGTCCAGCGGGGCACCTTCCCTGGTGGGCTCACTCACCAGCTGTGTGAGGAAGTTATCTGCCACACACTCCAGGAACCTCCTAGACTGTTTCCTCTCTGTTGTATTGTATTTCCAGCAGACATCTGGTAAGTTGAAGTCCCCCTTGGGGTTGTAGTGCATCTGATATGCATTTGGAGCAGACTTTTCAGTTTGTCTTCTTAATAACTTTAGGTTGAAACATGAAAATTAAAAGATTTTGGAAACCGAAATGAGGACAAGTCTTTCATTTTTCAGGTGAAAACAACAAGAAAACAGAAACGTCATCGTGTGCTTGCTACATTTGGCGGCATTTTGACCTTGCTAGTACCTTGGGATTCTAAGAAAACAGAATAGCAGTGCAAAAGACAATGTTACACCACCAGGTGTGGCAACATCTTCCATCTTCAAAGAAGTTTTGGAATAGAAGGTGAAAGGCTGTAACAAGGCAAGAATTTCTATTTAGAAATAACACAGAGCAAGAACACCAAGGAGTCTTTAATGACTGACTGAATTTCAAAATAAAACTTCACCAAGGCTGCCACTGAACTCCCTAGAAGAGGTCCCAGCTCTTCACTGTATCCAGTGCTTCCAGTAATATGAAGACTCTTCAGCTGTCACTAGAAAAGCAGTAGTCATCCCTCTTTATGATAGAAAAATGGTTTGTTCCTAAAAATATATTGCTTTTTTCTGAAATAATTTATCTCAGGTATGAAAAGCAATGAAATATTCCAGCACTCTGAGGAAGAAGGAAAGCTCGGTATATGAAAATCCCACCAGTTTAGTAGTGCTCCCATGGAATGAGGGAATACAGTCAAGGAGATTTAAAATAATGACATCGTCTATATAGGCACGTTAATCTTATGAACAACAGGAAGTATACTACTAGGCCTTGCATCCCAAATCTCTAGTTCATTTAAAAATTGCATCTGGTGCTTGATCTCTAGCTCTCCAAAAATACTGAGCCAGCAGTCCAGAAAGGAATTTAACATTGTGCCAGACATAAAGAAAAAGTATCCATGACTCAAAGTCCCCAGACAAAGCATTTTTGAGTCACACTGAAATTCAGTCCCAGGAACCAACAAATGTAAACAAACTGTCCCACCAGCCATGTGATAGGCTTAGTATACAGTAAGTTGCAAAGTGAGGACATACAGTAAGGCATGTGAAAACTAAGCCTCCCCACTAGAGATTACGCCTCCACAGAACTAACCAAGAAAGGGCTATGCACCAACTCAAAGAATTTGAGGATCAGAAAGCAAAGGACTTCAAATTATCCCATCGTTACCCTCCAGAGCATATTTCGTCAAAAAGGACTAGCCTTCTGTCAGTGGAGACACAAATAAACTTCAAAGCGATCAAGAATATGAGAATACTTTTACAATCAAATGTCTGCTTTATAAACAAAATGGCTAATTTCAATTGCATCTTTCCTCATTTGAGAAGAACAATACTTCACCCCAGCCAAGCACATGAAGGAACACATACTTAACATCCTTTAAAAATACAAATAACCCCACAGGGGAAAATTGGCCTATTCACAGACTTTAAATGATGCACAAATTAAAGCACTTCACCAAATCAAGGTCTCAGTTTGCTGAACCACACTTCCCAATTGGCAGCAAATGAGCCTGAAGTACAAACAAGAGGTTTCTGTTATCTCTAGCATGAAGTGTCAGGTGTTTTTTGTATATTTAAGTACAAAAGGCCTGCATTTCATAAGCCCAGCAGCAAAAGTGAGTGCTTTAAAAAAAAAAAAAAAAAAAGAAGAGCAATCAGTCTCATTCTTTTCTAGCAAAAGTATTCTCAATGCCCAACAGTATTCCTAACATGAAACAACACGTGCATTTATATACTGAGATCTCAAAGTTGGTTCTATTAACAGACACAGGTATCACATAATCATTGAAACTATTTTTCCAGTTTTGGCAATGAGGTTACTGAAGTATTCATATCAATAATGAAAGTCTTCTGTAATGCACCCACCCTTCAGTGACAAACAGATCAATGAGGTCTGATGGACTGTGACAGGCAACAGACACTGTCTTCACAAATGCCTGTGAAAAGCCACAGATCTCGTCTTTGGTAAGACCTTTGTCAATCTCTTACTAAACTCCTTCAAGTGCACTAGGGAATATAGCCTAGATGAAATTAGTATGAGATTGGTGCACAGTTGGCTTAAAGCTGTATTTAAAATGTGGTTATCAGCATTCACAGTCAAACACGACATATTTATTAAATATGACCTGCTGAGGTCCATAGTATTATATAGTTTCATTAATAAATGGAGTAAAGAAAACCTTTGTGACCTTTGAAAACGGCATCAAACAGGGTGGGTAACAGGCACTTCTGAGAATTAGAGTAGAATGGAAAAGATCTTCATCTACTGGAGCAAAACTCTGAAATACAGACGAGGTCAGAAAGGAGTAGTACAAACTCCTGCACTTAAACCAGAATTAACAGCTCTATAAATATAATAGGAGGAAAATCCGGCTGATCAGAAGCTTTGCAGAAAAGGATCTGGGGGATTCCAAACTGCATAAGAGTCAGCTAAGTCAGGCTGTTTCAGAAATAAACCATACACCAGTTCAAGATGTAAAAATAGGAGCATTATAAGAAAGGCAACCTATGGAATCCTCTCACTTTTCCTAGCCCCACAGCTGGGCATTGTGTCAGCTGTAGGAGCACTCTTCTAGCAGGATGGCAGCCACTGAGTGTCCAGAGGAGAACAGCATGGACTGTAAACAAAGAATGAGATTATAGTCTAGAGAAGAGGGCGCTATGAAGAAGCATGATTGTCTTAAAATGTGGTAAAGACTGCCACAAAAGAACCAGCTGTTCTCTTTATCCACGAGGCCTAGGACAAAAGTAATAGGTTTAAACTCCAGTTGTGAAGATGCAGAATAAACGTTAGGAAAATGTCCCTAATGATAAGGTGTTTAGAAAAAAAAAAGGTTAGAGAAATAAGAGTGAGAACACAATAACATTCTTCCTTAGGATTTTGGATAAACAAATAAGATCTTACGGTCTCTTTCTGCTGTTGTGTCTCTGAGTCTATGAGAACAGAGTTGTCCTCTGCATCTTTAGTCAGAAGAGCTGTAGAAGAGCTCCTCTGCTAATCTTAGAAGAAACTAAGATAAAACCCGGCAGACAGGCAGCTTCTCTGAGTCTTTGACTGAGTGTATGTGTGTGTGCACTCACATAACTTTCTGTGTGAGCATGTACATACCTTCATACATGTGTGCATGTACATGTACAAGCCTGTGTTTATACACATTCTCATGTGAATGTGGTGTCGTTAACTATCTGAAATTTAGTTTTAAAAACATTTAACAGCCATTTGCCTCCATTGAGCCCCAATAGCATAAAGGGTTGGAGCATGTAGGGTGGCTAGTATCCAGGGATGCTTTAATGCTGGTATTCTTGCCCATCTTTTTCTCCCAAAGTACAGCAGGTTTAAAGGGTATAAAGATAAATGTGAAGAGGCTTTTTTTTTTAAAGGGCAGTTGGTGTAGTTCTTGTCTCATTTACATCTACATGTAGCAGTGAATGCAGCAAAATGACAGCAGTATAAAACTGACTTGAAGAGAGAAACAGATCTTTGTATGATTATAGTAATATATGAAGAGCTATTGATCTGAAGATTTGTTCCACAAGGGTGAGTAAGACTATTCAAGAAGCATGCTCAATGAGACTTGCACATAATAGCCTAATGGTGGAACCAGAATACGATACAAAATAAACATCCAAGCAATCCAGACTATATCTAAACCTGGTAAATGAAGGAGACAATTATCCCCAGTATTCAGACCAAATGGTTTTCATTTACACTTGGCAGCTCCTTTTCTCCATTTTGGAATATCTAGGCAAAGTTTTCCTCAGTACTGCATTTCCCCTCTATAGTTTCAGTGCTCTGGGTGGCTGCCCAATGAAAAACTGATCAACTACGTGCATTTCACTTAATCATACCCGTACATCACCTCTACTCATGACCACACAGCCCAAAGAGTGGCAGCACACAAGAAATCTGAGAGCACACTGAAGTTAGACGGGAGGACACAAAGGAATTCAGGTAATTTTATTATGAGAACAAAGTTACTTAATTAAATCCCTTTAAAAGTTTATGAGATGGTCTGACAAGGCCAGGAAATAAAGTTTTCCCCAAATGACATGCAGCAGAGGCCAGCCATGTTACTTGCAGGAAGGAGGGAATGGGAACCTACCCTAAAAATCTTTAGCTGCTTCCAGCAATGAAGAAAATTATTTGCAATATTAAAAAATCCTGGGGATGTGTTTTTTTTAAAAGGGCCCCACTCACTGGAATAGTGGTATGCCCTCTATTGTTGCTTCAACAAAGATACAAGCCTGGGGATGGAGGGAGAAGAAAAACCCCAGCTTACACAGGGTCATTAGAAACTTTAGATTCTCTCAGCTAATAGTCCCTGAAGATCTTCTCTGCATTAAATGTGCTTGAAGCTCTCACCGTTCCCAGTAGCGGCCACTTCCTAGGCGGCACATGTGCCTCCCCCCGAGGGTGAGTGAGTACGTTCCATTCCCTCAGAGCTCCCCAGGCTCGCCAGGCTGCACATGTGCAACCCGAACGGATACGCTCCAGCCCAAGGCTGCTGCAGCTGGCAGAGCCAGAATTTCACTGTAATGGCTGGAACTGTGACCAAGAACCTGTCTCTCCACCCCTCCCAGTAATCCCCCTGCTAGCAGTATATGGCAGGAAAACATCTCATTTTAATGCAGGAAGGATAAGAGGAAAAAATGAATAGTAAAACCAGGGGAGTGGGGCACAAGAAAAACAGGCATAAAGATATGTCTAGGCAAATACATTACGAATTGGGAGAATGCAGGGAAGCGAAAGATGGAGAAAATTACTCTCATGAGCTAAGAGAGCTTGAGGTTGGAGAAGATGCCTGGCAAGGAAATGCAGACATGACCAAAACAGTTTAGAGAAGAAAGAGAAAAAAGGATCAAGCTGGAAAGGGAATGAGTAGAATTTGTGCCCAGCAGAGAATGTGCTCCTGCAGAGCCTGAAATGAAGCACAGCATCCCACTTTTTTTGACCATTACAAATGATATTGTCAAAATATCTTATGCTCATCTAGTGATGATCATTCACACAGGACAACAACTTACAATCAATTATTCCTTAACTCAAGCAGCAGAAATCTGAGCAGTTCACCTAAAACATTATGATTAACCACTCTAGAAGACCATTGGTCTCATTTTCAAAACAAGGAGAAATTATCCATGTACATAAAGAATACTCAATGAGTATTGCTAAATTTGCAAAGTCAAACACTTAGGAAAAAGGAAATGCTAGAATCATGGCCATATCTATCTTGTATAAGCCTCTCATGCAGATACATTAGGACAAACATATAATGTTTTCAGGCTGCCTTTGTCTTAATCAAGAATCAGGATGCATCAGATCTGAACTAACACACTACTCTTCAATATTTTGGTTTTTTCCTGGATTTCGTGTTTCCTGCAGTTGACTGTTCTGTCTTTTTTTTTTTTTCCTGTTCACTTGCTACTCTTGCAGCAAATGCAGAGGAGGAGGGGCAGAACTCTATGAACAAATCCCTTTTCCTGTAACAGTCCTCATTAATTCCCAAAAATAACTTGTACACCGTGTCTATGCTACTGAAAAAAATAAGCCAGGCACTGTTCTTTGGCTGAGAGCAAGTGACAGCACAGTCCAGATCTCCATAGCTAAACTCTTCTCCTCATCCCCAAAACAGACTGGCTGCATCTAAACTATCTATTAGGAAATGACCTGGATCCCCAGCTTGTGTTCAGGCATTGACTGTGCAGATGTTCTTCGACTTGAATAAAAAAACATACCAAGAGGGTCATGCTAAAAATTACACAGTATGGAGAACTGTAATCCCATGCTTAAGCTCATATACTTTCCCTGTTTCATTTAGTAGTATAAGTGTAGCCAGTAAGACTAGAATTCCATGCAAGAAGTTTGTGTTATGTAAATTAAAACCATCATCATGTATACATAGGGCAGCATCTTCAGACCTGGTGTTTCCAAATAAATGTACGTGTATTTGAAACTTCAGTAATGTGCTTTTAGTGTCATTTGTCTGTGTGTTGTGTAATTCATATAGGGACACCAAGCCCTGCACAATAAGTTGGTTGGTAAATCCAGAAAGAGACCAAAAAAAAAAAAAATCTGAAGAAACAAAACAAAAGAAACAACTGCAGGGCTGAAAATCTAAGCTATCCTATTAGATAGCATTCAGGTTTTATGCCTTAGCATTGAACAAAATGCATACATTATGCACATGTATCACTAATTCCTGAAATAATATGTGCAGCATGGCATATCTTTCTGCAGACAAGCAATTGGCAGGTAGTTTTTACAATAGCAAGATGAATTCACAGTATGGGATGTGTTGATTGCTCATGTCAGTCCCTTTGAAATTTTAAAGCGATAGTAATCAGAGCTATAAATCTCTCCTAAGTATAATTAAATTACTATTTATACCTACTGTTGTTAAAACCAGCCTAAGAAATTACTTTTAGGGCACCATTACTGAAGAAATCATCTCTTTAAAACAATAATCACTGAGTTAAGTAAAATTCATATACCTATTTTCTATAATGAGAATGCATAATTCAAGTATTTAAGAATACTTAATATCTTTTCCTATTTAAAAGTTTGATAATAGCATTTTCAGACTTCAAAGTTTTTTCACATTATACTGCAGGTCTGGGAACATCCTCCAATGCTGTAATGCACTGAGATGAATGATTAGACATAGTGCCACCTCTACACAGAAGGCACCCATCGAGGGATGCAAGTTTTGTATTACAGAAAGCACAGGTTATGACTACTGTAGGGCCTTGTAGGGAGTATTATGACAATGAGACAATTATGATCAACTGACTAGAACTAGAGGTATCTCCATAGTCTTTTTATCTTTTAGGAACATATTAGGAATTCCAAAAGACGGTAAATTTGTATATTCTGGTCCAGTGGTTCACTCTTGCTAATTTACATCTTATTTCCCATAGGAACTGTCTTGACTTTTTTTTTACAGCAGAGGGAAAGCATAACAACCAGGTCAGTAAGACCTGGAAGTGTCTAGTACCATATTCTGATTAAACAGATCTCAATAAAGATATTTACATGATTCTAAAGTAAAAAGAGAGATCTTTAATCCCCCGGTAAAAACATGGCATTCCAGAGGAATGGGGAATTTTTTCTTTTTCAGAATGCTCCAAGATGTAAATGTTCATGGCCAGCTACCTCACTGTGGAGCTGCAGGCTTCAGTCAGAGAACACTGATACAGCTCGAAGCTTGCTGGTATTCTGCAGCGAGTACCTTCATTAAACACTAGCAATTGCATGAAGAACACTTACAACAGAAGCTATTTCCAAATCCATGGCTGGAATAACCCAGGCAGATAAAAGATCAAGGGCTTGTAGTACTTAGATACAAATTATATTAGTATACATTGTTACAGGATCTAGAAGCAAAAGAGCCTATGCCTCTCTTGATGCGTACAAACCTCAGCAGATTTTGTTCCTCATTTTTCTAGTGGAGGTTCATGATCTTGTAGTTTGCTTCATGCAAAACAGATTCTTGAACTCAGCAGCCCTGAGAGAGGCTTTGTCCATGACCTACCCATGTGAAGTCAGGGGCGAAACTGCCCCCAAGGTCTCACAGCATTGTAAAGTTAGTTCTCATATGGAACGTCCTCCCTTTCCCTCAAGGAGTCACTTCATTCCCCCATTAATATTTTATTACACGAATCTCAGAAATGGAAAAAGCATATGTTTGGAATGATATGCAGCAATAAGAATAGGACCCCATTTTTATGTAGTTTTCCATTGCATGATCCAGCTCATGTATTTAAAACAGTTTTGGTTCCATTCTCTTCCAATTTTATTTTTCTCTTAAAATCTGCAGCTGAAGAATTTTTCTAATAGATATATTTTATCTTAATTGTTAAGAGGCCTCTATTTAATTCTCTAGATATTGCAAAACATACTATTAGTCAAGTCTAACAACTTATAAAAATCAGAGTTTAAGCATAATTCTTCAGGTAATGTTATTCTCCCACAAGGCACAATCTAGTTTTCCTGTGCTATTACACTTTCTATTAACTCAGCATTAGTCATAAAGTAATGGATGTACATTGAGATTTTGATTTTGTTTACTTTGTTACACATTACTGATATTTAATGTAATGTATCAATTCATCAATTTATCTCAATTATAAGTATCATTTAAACAGCTACACCACCTATTCACAGATACTGTTTAAGGTTTTTAAGGAGTAACAGGGGATGGGTCCTTCACAATATTAGCCTTGCTCTGATACTGTGCTACTGTGATAAAACATTCCACTTCTGCTCTCATGGATAACAGGGCTGTTGACTTCAGTGTCACAAGAACAGGTATCAAGGCATGGGAGACACATTCCTATTCAACACCCACATCTAAAACTTTCTTTGTGATTCCTAACTTTTTTTTTTCTTAAGAGGCACAAACACAGGCTCTGCTTAAGTATATGAGCAGTCTCATTTAAGACAATGCCTACAAATACTGACCACAACCATCCAAGCACGTTTTAACACAAGTAACTCCTCCACCAGGTGCAAAGCTCCATTCAAAACCACATTCATTAAAATAGCCTACATACACTGTTTTGTATTTGCTGCTTTCTATTTGCTAGAGACACCATGAATGGTACATGGGGTGGAGAGTACCAATGTCTGAGCCTGTTATACACAGGCCACATAGTGCCCAAATGACTTAAAGTCCAGGAGTAAAAAGAAGAGGGGAAGAACTAGGAAAATTTTAAGATGTTTCCTATTTCAGATTCACTTAGACTCAGCTGCATGTATCTTTTCGGCCATTTGTTAGCAGCTACCAGTAAGCAACTATGCCCAAAGGGAAAATGTATTCTAGTTAAAGATTGGCTTATGGCCTCATCAGCCAGGTTTTACAGCTCTTAAAGCACAGCAAGAGAACTATTTATACTGAACTTGTTGCGTGGGGACTTCAGATAACAGGACAGTCATTTCTTGCATAAGTATTATATTTAGCTGGAGACAGCAGAGTTACATTAAGAGGGAAGCAGGGACTTCTAAAAATAAAATGTCTAGAAAATAAGATGAAAACAGAGAAATGCTACACTCTCAATATGAAGTAATTCATTTTTTTCTGAAAATGTTCCCAAGACTACAAAATGTTTTATGTGTCCTTTGAGTTTTGAACACCCTAAGTACAGTAGCATATGTCTGTGCTGTTTAACCAAATCCTCCAATGACTGGAACTGCTTCTATTTTTTTTTTTTTTTTCTGTGTATGTGTATGTCTAGAAGGGAATATTATTTATAACCATCTAAGGTCTGGCACAGCATTTTTGAATCAATGCCATTCAACACATCAATGTTACAGTTGTTCTATATTAATCTAATTGTTTTAACAACATTGGAAAGTTTGTTCTTAACTAACATATATATTTACATGTTCTACAGTTCTAGCCTGTTGGGTAATGAGGTCCTAAAGAAGAATGTTTCAGCACTACCTTTTACACTAATATAAAAAAAAAATCACCACAAATACATACCTATTCAAGGACCTCCCAGTATTATTAAAGTCTCCAGGAAGTCTCAGTCTAGCTAAACTGATGTAGGATTTGAAGTGGTAAAACTAAGGAATGTAATTTCTGCAAAGAGAAACACCCTAGGAGATGGTAGAGAAGAAAGATTTCATAGAATTCAAAAATGAGATGGCCAAAAATATCAGAGTAGGTAAATAAAAATGTAATAGTCAGTTAAGTCAGCAGGAACTGGGACAGAGAGTTCACACTGTGTTTCTATTCTGGAAGGCTAGTGTCCTTGTGTCTGGTAGTACTTGCTTGTATACCATCAGGAATGTGTTACGTCATACCCAATGACAATTTCTGGCCCTGTGTTGCGAATGAGTGATTTAGATTGCTTAAAAAAAATCACCGTCAAAGGTATTAGCAAAAGTTGTTTTCATGTGACGTTGTAAAAGTGCGACTTAACAAAGTGCGATGGCAAGGTTCACTCTATTAATTACTGCATGGAAGAAACATACAGAGGAAAATTTGGTTACACTCAAGTTAAAATGATTCACAGAGAGACCGGGAATACAAAAGGGTATAGAGGACCCTCCCGTTGAGTCACGAGGTTCAGAGTAGACCCCCTTACTTTCTAAACTCCTGATGGAGCTTAGGAGCTAGGTCCAATCTTAGTCTCAGACTTGGACAACGGTTTATGTCTAATGGAAGGAATATAGAGTAAGGAAGACCCTCCCATTGAGTCATGAGGTTCAGAGTAGGTCCCCTTGTTTTCTAAACTCCTGATGGAGCTTAGGTACGGCTAGGCCCAATCTTAGGCTCAGACTCAGACAACGGTTTATGTCTAAGGGATTATATACGCAAAATTTATCAATTCAACATGCAATCAAAGTTACCAAGACAAAATCAAAGTTACCATACTACAAGGTTATGCGTGATGTCGGTCACTTACCAAAGATCTGCTGTTGGTAAAAGGTCTCTCTGCCTCAAGGAGTAACCTTGAGAGGTGTCCGAGCTCAAGGGGAGATCACCGCCATGCAGCCATGCTGCCTAGCAGGGAGAGCTTAAAGAAGGCTCACTTACGCTGTCACATTTATAGATAAAGTGGTTGGCTCATAATCAGATTACATGCAATAGGAAAGATATGCATGAGGCTCCTTGTACCCACAACTTTCTTTGTTCCTTGATAAATGAGTCTTGGAAAAGCCATCTGCTATTCATGTGTCAATTGCATGATCGGTGTTCCAAGCTCATATGCATCGATGCTCACTGTGCCACTCAGGCTCTTTGTGGGTTCTCAGAGAACAGACCAGAACCAGAGGAGTTCTTGGCCCAGCCACACCTCAGGCCTTTACCTCCTTTGGAGCCTGTACCAAACTATTGCTAGTTTGGTTAAGAGGTCAAGTGCATCCATCACATCCTGATATTTTAAAATAAAATCAGAAAAGACTAAGTAAAGACACCAGCTGATTAGAGTTTCATCTCTGAAAGAGAGAAGCACTTTTTCAGTGAAGTCACGTTCACTGGATGTGAACTCAGTTCTTTTTTAAGAAGGTACCCCAGTACTGTACTCCTAGGAAAGCTGCACTGTTAGGTACAGAATGCATAACTTTGTGATTTACTTTGTATATGTGTGGGCACGTATATATAGTATACACGTGCTTGTGTGTGCATGTGCGTGCTTCTTTCCTTTCCTCATTTATTTTTAAAACAATGAAAATATTTGCACATCATCATATTTTTGGTCTAACTTTTAGCTCCAAATAGGTGAGTAGACTTCTGACCTTCCACTAGAATGACGTTACTGACTTTGATAGATATAAGATAAAATAGAGTGGCACAAAACAATAATATTAGGAGACTTCAACAATGCCTGTGTAGATTGAGGAAAAGTCCCATTGGGGCCTGGTGTTGAGATCAAATTTTTAGACACCGCTAATGACTCATTCATGGCGCTGCTAATGAGGAAACCCACAAGAGGGAACCAACAAGAGGAAACCCTTGAACCTGAGCAGTGCTTCAGGCACTTCTGAAACTATCACTCATCTAAGTAATATACAGCTGCAATGGTTAAATTTGTGGTTAAAACCAATTGCCAATGGGTTTTCAGCATCCTTCTTCACAGAAATCTGAACACTGAGACCAAAATCCTGCATCCATCTTTTCAAAACTCTCAGAGTAGAAATTTAAGCTACAAATCAATAATTTCTGCAAAGGTCAAGCTGATTGCTTCACAGTGGGATTAAGGCCATCATAAAAACAGGCTCAAACTGCCATCACAGACAAATATCTGAATTTTACTCCAGGATCTAATCACAGTCCATCTCTAATAGAAAAGTGATAGAGGAAGTAAAAAATGGGACATGAAATTAGACCATCCTATTGTTTCCACATAGAGGTTTCACACTAGAGGGTTAAAAATTTCAACCCAATAGACTTCACCAAAGTTTGAAAGTAATAATTTATATGCATGTGTTTATGAAAAGGCAACAGTTATTTCAGTTCTCTTTGTACTTCTTACTATTTTACTTACAATGCACACATATTTTTAATTGCCTAGCTTCTCTGTGTTAACTTTTACTATTCTTGGTCTAGGAAGTGTTATTGGATAAGCTTTATCACTTTAATTGTTCTAATTTAATATTGTGCTTTTTAGTAGAAAATGTAATTTCAAATGGCAAAGGGTTAATTATGGAATTTTCCAAGGGAATGTCTCAAGGAAAGAAAAAGATATGGGCTAAAATCAGTGAAATGCTAATTTTAGAATCTAATTTCTACTTCTAATTTTTCTTTATAAGGTACTCTTATGTTAACCCTACATACGGAGAAACATCTCTAAAATAAACATATGCTTTTAATGTCCTGAATACCACTCCACATACAAGGAAAATAGAGCATGTGTTAAACAAGAACCCTCAGTAAGCTTTTATTTAATTCAATATATTTACACACCTGATTAAACATGAATATCTAAAGACTTGCATGTGTCATTTTAATTATAAATAGATGTAATTACATGTAACAAGCTCAAATTCTCTTTATCTTTCATAAACTCAGGCTTCTGAACTCTTCAGTTTAACTATGGCTATTTGTTTAATAATTTCAGTTTTCTGGATTCTAGTGCTTTCAGAGATTTTATATTAATACTTGAAACAGGATAGTTTTAGGCAAAGTAACATCACACAAGATATAAACCAAATCTCTGTTGCTCAACAAACATGCATACAGGCACAAGCACAGACCCCTGCTGAGAAATAAGTCCCCAACAAAAGCTTTTGCATGTGAAATCTGAACCCGGGACCTTCCATTCTGGGGACATGCAGAGATAGTGTCAGCTGATGAGATTTGTTTTGAAGAAAGCTGTGCATTTAGAGAGGAGAATATTTCAGAGATGGGTCTTTGGCTTCCAAAAGAACCAAAATACTATTCCTGCACTGACATGCCTAGTGACTGCTGAGGTTCAGGCAGAAGAACCTCCCCTGTCACTGACCCTTTCAGAGATATTCACCAAAACTACAATAGCACACAAAGCCAAAAGTGCTTAGGAGAGTACTTAGCTAGTCTGCCTCTTTTCTCCCTAGTTCCTCATATCTGGTAATTGCTCATTGGTTGCTATCTCAACTGGCCTATTTTGTTTGTTCAGACTGAAAAAGGAAAAGCCCATCTTCTCAGGAGATTGCCAGTGCAATGTAACAATCTGCAGCATTGCCTTCTCATGAGATTTTCTGATTTGAGCCAGACGTTATGTCCCAGAAAGAAACATTCGCTTTAAAGGGCAGTAAATCTGTACAACAGATCAGTACTCCTGCATCTGTATTTCTAGTTTCATATACATCTGTAGACAATTAATTTAGTCGGCCATATCAACCTTTCTCTTAGAGGGGCCAGCAGGCCTCAGTACACAGGAACAGACACAAGGGAACTAGCTTCATTTTCAACGTTGCCCACTCACCATATCACTTTGAGCAAATCAGTTTGAATAAATCAGCAAACTGCTCAGTTTCCAATTCTACAAAGTGGAAATAACATAACTTTCTGACATTTGTAAGGCATTTTCAGTTACTTGAATGAAGAGAGGCTGACTTTAAAATGTGATTTTAAACAAATTTCAAATGAGCCTCAGGAAAATCTTCCAAATCCCATTGCATGGCAGTGGAAGTCAAACACCTAAATCCTTCAGGCTTCTTTGTTGAAGTCACTTTTCCTGCCCACACATATGCACACACTTCTGATAAACTTCTCAAACCTCTGCACTTTGCTGGCAAGACATTCCTCATTAAACTGTCAAACAGGCCATTTGTACTCTGGCTATTAAATACATTCAGAAAAAGACAAAGTTTACAACTGGCAAATGGAAACAAGGAAGCTTATTCTTCATATATTAAGTAAAATGAGAATCTTGGGTCATGTAGCTGCTACACAAATTGAATCTGTCACATGCTGCAACTGCACAGCAGGGCATATGTACTTGTCTCTTCATTCAAGTTGTCAGCTGTCCATCAAATTTGTAAATAGATGGAACTCAGATTATAAATTATTCTACCACCTTTGATTATTTATTTACACATGTGAGGGGAAAATGCAAATTTGTCCAAGCACAACTACTAATACATAGTATATGTGTTTATGCACTGTAACCCTGCTGGTAAGGAATTCATTGGAAAACACCTATTTTCTGGTATTTCTGTTCTTTGGAAAACCCTGCTTGTAATCATATCTTTTAACATCCATCTGTGTGCTTTACTCAACTGAAAGACTATCTAACAATGCACTGTAGTTTATGTCTGGCCTCTAGATGATGCTACAATGCTTTTAACTCTCTGGCATCTAGTAGTATGTTACATGCAAGCAACTTCGAACTATACCCAAACCATTTGGTACAGTAGCTTAAAAGCAACAGAAGAGTGACTCTCTGTTTACAAAAAACAGATGCATAGCAGGACCAAGACCTTTTTCTCTAGAAGGTTTCTACTGCAAGTGGATTGATGTTAAGCACTAAAGAAAAATGTTATTAGAATTGGTTTGCTGCATTTCATAATGAAGACCCTGTGACATCAAGAGTAGATCAAATTTAACTCCTGCAGTCTGTAGCAACAGCTCTCAAAATCCTCATCCTGCATCCTCAGATTTCTCCACCACCACACAGTACACTTCATTCCACTTTGATCTGCCTTGTGACAAATGTATATGGCTCACTGGCAGATAACCATTGGTAAAATGTGATGATTATCAAAGATTTTCCCAGTTGCAGAATATACTTTCCTGATGACTCAGCCTAACTGCACAGCACATTAACTGCCATGACATTGTCCAGGTGATCCCACTGAGAAACAAGTTCCTCTCACTTTGGGGAGCACTTGTAGCTGCCCTTAACATCATGCCTGAGTAGACTTTGGCTGTTTCCTAATCCTTCTGTTTCCTGTTCCTCAGTGATGACTTCCTGTCCACCTGCTGCCCAGATCCATGAAAGAATGCAGGAAGTCTACATTTATGGTTCCAACAGTAAAAAGTTGAAAACAAGAGTTGCAGGCAGGTCACCAAGACAGTAAAAAAAAAGTTGGGTTTGTTTGGTTTGTTGTTGTGGTTTTTTAGAAAATCAGATAGGGTACAGCAAACTGGTGAATTTTATCTCAGATGTTCTCCCATTTGGCATCTTGGGAAAAGGCTTAATGTTGTGAGAAGGATGTGATGAGGTTCTGACAGGTACTAGAACCTTACACTTAAAACGTTACCACTTTCTTTTCAAAACTTCAATAGAGGAAGTGAAAGCAGTGGCAAGTTCTTTGTTTTAATCCTTAGAAAAGAAGCTACATTTTTAAAATTTACATTTTTCACCTGATGGTTGCTAGTGATTATAAAGCAGTGACTAGCCAATGGTAGCCACCGTGCCATGCTCATATCATGTTATGCTACACTGTCACACAGAAGCTCCTGCCTAAGGTGTTTGGCCATAAGTGCAACTGGAGACATATTATCTTTAAGTCATTAACATATCAAGAATTCACAGATATGGCACTCCCAATAATGGATATATTCTGATTTCTTCAGGATGTGGGCCTGTAAAAAATCCGGTCATTAGTGTTGTTGATTTTGCAGGTGATACCATCTCCTCACGTCCTGGCAGGAAGTCCAAAGGACTGGTCTGTTGGAAAGGCTGACTTTCAACCTCACATCCAGGTTATTGGTTATAAGGATGCCTAAACAACCATCCCTACTTTGCCATGTAGTCTGTTTCCTTACCCAAAGGCCAAGGGAATCTCCTGGCTTACACCCTTCTACTCTCCCTGAGGAGCTGACTTTTCTGTTTAATCTCTTGATTAAACTAGCTGTCAAATACACAAACTGGGGCCCCTATAACCTGGAGAATACAGCAAGATAATGAATTTATCGTGTGCCCAAATGTGACTTGTTTGTAGTTCACTTGTATGAAAGAACAAATTGCCTGGAGGGCGTATTCAGCATCATTCAGTGGCCTGCAGCCAGATGAGTCCCTGCAAACTGGGGAAGAGGTGGAAAGGAACTTTGCATCTTTTTTTTCTCCAGTTTTTCACTCCTAGTTGCTGCCAAAGACCTCAGCCTTTGTGGCCCATAGATAAATATGTCCGTGTCTACAGTTGCGTGGAAGATTATTTATGGGAGATGGGGGGAGGGAGTTCACATTTGCCTTGCATGAGGTAATCAGTTCCTGTGTATACCTCAGGAAGCTGTTACAAGGCTTAAAAAAATTAAAAGGAGATTATCTTATGCTTTCAGGGTCCATCTAAAGTGTCGCACAACAGTTTCTCTGAGCATATGAATCTGTAGTTACACACAGTGGTTCATAGATCAGCAAGACAGCAAAGTCTTTCAAAAAGGAGGTGTGGAAAAAAATACCAAGAGGACCAGCAGCTGAAGAATAGTCATGGCTACAGCTTCTGACAGCTCTTCAGGCTGGAGAGAGTGTTTTTCATGACAGCCCCTTTAACATTAACCACTTCCATGTCTTGATTAGATGGCGACAGCACATCAAGCGAGGGGAGAATTCTAGCAGGCAGCGCTGAAACAGATGGCACTGCCACAGCACTCCTCCTGCCAGCTGCCTGGGAAGAAGCTCTCTCTACCCTGTAATAAAAATGGCATGAGTTCAGGCAGATTCCCATACCACTCACTCTCTGCATCAGTGGAGAGGCACCTCAGGAGCAGTGGATGGAGCATGGCACAGGAACAAGCAAACCTGCAAGGGAGAGGCTCATGAACATCCAGATGCTAGCAAGCCTAAAATCCCTCGTACTTACTGGAAACCCATGGCATTTAGGTTCATTTCCAGTTGGAAATATAAAAGGAAAACATAACAAATTATGACATATATGTGCAAAATTAAAGCCCGGTTTGGAATTGAAAGACAACATGATTTATTTGTTCTCCTCGCTAATGCTCTTCTAAGTATTTCTTTTAAATATTGGCTTACATTTTTGCAGATGCCCTTTGGTAGATGAAAAAAATAGCCCTACCATGCTAGGACAAGAAAGATTTGTGAGACAATAGCGTTTGCCCATTTACAAATTTTTTTGGTTTCAACATCTTTATACTTCTTTTCCCTTTCAGATATGTTTATTTCGCTTATCATAATAAGGCACAGCATAATTCAATGCAATCTTCAGGCTATAAGACTGATCACATAAAATAGGTGCCTGGGGTTATCATTCAATCCTTGCCACTTTTCGCAGTTTTCAGAAGACACATGAAGAGTATCTTTTTGGTTTTTCTGTGTAATACCTCTAGCAGAGCCAATTCCCACACAGTAATTACAGGAGAGCAGACATTATTGAAACACACATTGCTACACATGGAAAACACAGGAGTGAACAAAATCTACCCAATGTAAAAGACTAAGATGTGTAACTCTAGTAAAGGCTTTTCCTGCAAGCAAATAGGACCAGATAGTGAACAGTGAGAGTTTTTCTTTTTTCCCCGTTGTGTGGAAATGCTTGCTTCACAGAGCTCCCCCATTAAAAAAAAATTAATAATAATTAAAAATCATTCTACAATAAAAGCTCCAGACAACAGCTTTCTATAATAGTGTTAGCATAACAGTTTAGGCTATTCTGAAACAGTGCCATTTAATTTCTAAGAATGAGTAAGTCAAAATATACAAGGTAGGGAGGTGATTTGTTTCACCTATCTGCTAGCAACATTCATTTCTCTACTCAGATCTCTGACATAGAATATAACATCTGAAAGAGACAAAAAAAAAAATCCTTGAAGGGCTATGCCACTATACTTAACCTTGGTTACAATGCTCAGTCTCTACAGCCATGTTGTACATTCATTGGATTTTTCTAAGGAGACTATGCTGTTTGGGACCATTTGAAAAGGGAATGGAGGTAACAGTTCAGCTGGGGCTTGATGTGCAAGCCAGGGGGAAGTGGGTTGTGCCTGTCTTTACCAGCTTCAGCTCTGAGTAGAACCGACCACAACCATGGCTGCCTGCCTTGTCAGATTTTCCACTGCAGTAACCAGTTGAGGTTTAATCAGATGCTGGTAGGGGCACAAGGCAAGAGGACTATGAAGTTTGCCAGAATGCAGTTCAGCTGGAAAAAATTTTTGAGCAACTTTGATTCAGCAACATGAGGTTAAACTGGACCGAAGCTTTGAGTCGTGGGGATTTTAATCTGGGATGAGATACACTAGAGTTTGTTTCTTGTACTGCAGAATCATGGCCTTTCGGCAAGGCAATGAAGTTAGCAATAGGCTGAAGGTCAGAGCAGAACGTGCAGCATGTCAAATGATTCAGAGAATAAACAGACTCAGGAAGGGCAAATACACAGGCTCCAGAGGCAACACAATAGACTGACCTTCTCAACTTTCTTTCTTCAGCCTACCACATCACCAGACATAAACGCGGGCAAGGAGATAAAATAAAAGATGGATCTCAGCAAGTGGTCGGGTTTTCAGCTACTGGCTGCTCAAGCTGCCTTGTGTAACAGAGTGCAGGGATGAACACGAAAACAAGCGGAGTGTTTCTAGTCAGCTGTTTCAGCTTTAGTACCAACCTGAAAAATATTAGCAGATGTATTTTCAAACAGTTCAACAAAAAAAAGCAGGGCGGGGGGGAGGAAAGCTTTAACAAACATTCTGTTGCAGGTATTAGATTTGATACAATTTCTTAGAGAAGACAATGGACAATGATTTATTTGAATGTATTCTACAATGTAAAATAGCAATTAGAGCTAAAGAAGGCATTTCAGCTGGCTGTTGTCTGCCAACAAAATATAAATTTGGATTACTCAAACTTATCACAAATACACATCAAGCTCATCAGATTCTCACAGCCAAAAACATTCTCTAAAAGCCAAAACATTTCATTTCAAGAGTTTCAAAACAGAATATTAAGATTCTAGTCTCAAAAGGTTTTGAAAACATTTTACTTTTTATTCAACAACAAATTAAAATGAAACCAAATGTTTAACCTGGAACAGTCCCCCACACCCTTGATTAAACCAGCAAAACA
This sequence comes from Ciconia boyciana, assembly GCF_034638445.1. NCBI lineage: Eukaryota > Metazoa > Chordata > Aves > Ciconiiformes > Ciconiidae > Ciconia > Ciconia boyciana. Next base: position 102,317,376 of record NC_132935.1, on the reverse strand, counting down.
AAAAAAACAAAAGTCAATTATTTGCACAGCTGGACTACTAATTAGGAAATAAAGGCAACACAATTGATGTCTGACTAGTGACTACCACATCCTACTCCAATGTGGTCTTTGAATAAAATAAAAGCAAGAAAGACTAAAGCAGCTTTGAACAACAACTCTTTAGTTAAAGGCTGGATCTCCCAACATAGCCCCACATTAGCTGGAGGCTTATATCGCTAAAATTCTGCTATAAAAGCTCTGTGAACACAAGAGAATTTGTGTAGGTGAAATCACCACCAAGAAGTTAATAACTGTCTTTCCCTTGGAGGAATAAATTCAAGCCAAGCACACAAATATAAGAAGTTTCCTTTATAGATTTGACATCCAAAGCCAAGAGGTGCTGCATAAGGGTTTCACTACCCTTTAAAACATTCTCCAGCAATAAAAATGGACCACAGACTAAAAGGAAATAAAGCAAGAGGAAGGAGCTCCTCTGTCCTTATGCTGAGCTGACCCTGGACTGATGACAGCTTCATTTTCCACTTGGCACAGGATGATTTTGGAACTCCCCCAACTGTATGAGAAGTGCTCCCAAAAATCCTGTGGCCCACTTGTGACCTGAAGCAGAGTCCAGCAGTGTGGGTGAATCAGATCATTTAACACCTTGTCAGAATTGGAATAAAATACAATACAATACAATACAATACAATACAAAACAAAAGAGGGAGGGAGAGGGAGAGGGAGAGAGAGAGGGAGAGGGACAGGGACAGGGACAGGGACAGGGACAGGGAGATGAGGAGAAACACACTCCCAAACTTTCTGGTTAAAGGATGTGATCAGAGCAGGGCAGCTCACTTGTTCCTTTCCAAACTGAAAACCAGACCCCATTCCCCAGTGGCTTTCTGGCACACAGTAAGCTTTCTGTATTTTAAGCTGTATGTTCAAGTTAAAAACTGCTTGCTATTTCCAAGCAAACATTAATTTCAACTGCGTAAGTGCCCAAAGAAAGAGAGATCAATTCTCAGCCTGGCTCTGCTCAGTGACCAAAGGGGTGGGAAAGGGAGGGATTGTCTGTAGCTAGATCCTGAACTAGCATAGCCTCAAGGACAGTTGGAGCAGCCCAGGATTTACTGCCATTTATGCAACAAGCTGGACTTTACAGCAGTGGTGGTTTGGCAGATCATGACTCTGTTTTGCATTCTCTCTACTGCAAAGGAGTTGGTTTTGCTGTGTTTATAATTGGGGAAGGAGTTTCCTTCTGTCTGAGGCCATAATATGCTAGTTAATTACATCCAGGACAAGCCCTTTTTGCACTAGAGTAGCGGCAAGGCTGCCTGGCAGAAATAGCCACTCAGAAATTTTCTATCACTTAAAAGCATTAAGCCCAGATCCTACTCACAAGGCGCATTGGTCAAACTGCAATACACACGTTATTCTCTTGCACAACAGCAGTATGTGACATTTAACAGCCAAAGACCTTGGTTATTCCTGAGAGGTAGTAAGTAAACAGCCTTCTTGTCAGAAGTGGCAAACCCCTAATTGCTTCTCTACAAATGCGGTCAGCAGAAGCTTTCCTTAAATTTGGAGTTACAAATATATTGCTGCCTGAGAGATTCTGGAAGCCTTAGTCACCAGTTTTAGGGCAAGATGCATGCAAGTGGCCTTGGGACACTACAAAGGATTAGTGCATGAATACAACTAATGTAAACTCATTCCTGACCTATTTGTTTCTCTTTTGATACAAATGTATTGTGTTTTGGTGTGTTATTTTTTTGATATTTTTTTTCTCTGAGCTTTTTCTTTGTTTTCATTAAACTACAAGAATTTATTAGTCCATTCCTTTGAAATATTCCAAATCTTGAGTGGTGTTGTGTCATTGGAAGATCATGATTTCAGTATATAAGGAATTCACAGTACCAAGACCTCTTTTATTGTAAGTTCAGGTAGAAAGTGAATTATGGACTAAGAAATGAACACCTTTCTGCAGGCGATGGCAAACAGTATCACTCCGAGCTGTGTGGACATTTTGGCTGCATTTTGAAATGCCACCTGCACAGTCAGGAAAGCGGACTACAGCCAACTCTCCACCTCCCTCTCACCTCCCCCCAGCTCCCACTACTACAGCTATTAACTAGCTCCACATGCAGCCAGCTTGGGGCTAGGAGTGACAGAGTCAGGAATGAACTAGTAAGTCCCAATGTCCCATGCTTCATTCTAGGCAGTGATATACCCCTGTGCTGCACTGCCCAGCACCACCAGTTCCCCAAGTGCAATGCAATCTCTGCCTTGCTTTCCTCTGGTGTATTATACTAGTTTGTGTTATTTCAGACCACACAAAAATAGCTTAAATTGCTTCTGGACTTGAGGTGGCCCAGCAAACAGACTATTGTTTTAATAGTGCTGGTCCTGTCAGATCTGAATGGGCACTCCATGTATGGAGCAGATAAGTCATATCCCATATAAAGTGACTATTGATAATTAAGAGCTCACTACAAGTAACTGAATACATGGACATATACTGAACAGTAAAATCACAGTGACCCAACGACATGTGCAGCAAGCAGACTTGGTGCCTGGCACCAAGTAGTACCTGAAGCTCTGGCTCCACTGATATTTTTGCTCAGAGTTCAATACCTTGAATGCTTTTTCACAGACTGGCATCAACTCTGTTAATAAACAGCCCTACAGAAACCTGCTCATCTAAGGATGGTATTCAGCAGCTGAAACACAGGCATCTAATGCCACTTGCGTGTCATTGGATATCTAAGACACTTGTATAGATCTGGCAGATAAAGCACAGGAGTCCCCACCCTAATGACCAGGCAACCAGAGGCTGGACAAGACATCTAAGAACATCTAAAATGGCACTCGGCCCTACTTTTAGGCACCTGCGTTGCTCCCTAATACACCTCATGGGCTATTATTGTCATTTATGCTGACGTTCTGCCTGTAAAACTTCAGTGAGCAACTCCTACTTCTAACCCACTTGAGCTAAAAAGATGTCCAGGTCTGATTTAAAGGTGTTTATAGTAACTGAGCTGCTACAGATAGATTCTATAGATAATCTGAATTATCTTCAAATAAAAGGTGCAGTCTTTTCAATGTGCCCCTAAATCTTGTCCTAAAGGAAGTCTTTCCCAATTGAATTCACTATCTCCAAGGAGATATTTCACTTAAAAAAATATATTGGGTGAAATCTTGGACACAGGCTGTAATTTAGTTTCTCAATTTGTATGTGCTGCCTGAATAGCTTAAAGATGCTACAGCAGTCATTGTCAATTTATTCCAAAGGATTATAATCATACACTACAAGTCACAGAGATGCCACTCTAAAGCCATGTTGCTGTGGGATTCAGAATATTTTGGGCTGGGGATTTGCAGGTTTAGTACCTCTTTTGTTCACTCTAAAACTGCTGTCATATTTTGAGTCTTACAGAGTAGTGGCTTTGCAAAGTTATGTTCCCTCATGAATTAAACTGCTTAGCAAAAGTGCTTAGTAATGATTTTACATTTTGGCTTAAGCACAAACCTTTTTAATTTGTTGTATTACAGCCTGGACTCCTTGTGGAGCTATCAGCTAATTTAATAGCCTCCTCTTCTAGCTTCCCTTTTAGTTGAGACTTTCATATAGTCCTTCAACAGATTTGATTCTGCCTCCAGGATTCACAGAAAAAAAAGGTCATTTTCATCTGTCACAGGAAGAAAAAAGTGACTTTTAAAACGAACAAGGATCATTACACAAAAAGTAGTCTCTGCACAGATTTTGTCAGATCCCACCCAAAAGGAGCTTTAAAAATACAGTGTAGCCCATCTATGAATTTAATATAATGCCCAAAATGACAGTAATACTTCTCAGGGGATTTGTAAGAGCAAATTCATTAGTATTTGCACGATGCTTTCAGAACAGCCTTTCTCTTTTGCCTTGTTTTGCTGGTTATCTAAAAAGAAGGCTCAGTATGAAAGCATAGGCTTGATCCCCTGGGAATGCAGTACATGTTGCATAAACAAGTGATTTTACGTGCTCGACTATTAAGACACATTTTAAAGGGGTTTCAAGCCAGCTTTAAAAATCCACTGTTTCAAATCTACATTGTGGTCTGCATAAATACATGTATTAAACAAAAGAAAGAAAGAAGAGGGGAAATGTGATTTAATTTCTCAATGTGTATTTGCAGAGAGCTAAAGTCTCTGAAAACTCCACCATAACAAAGTGTTCCTACTCTGGGTGCACACTTGCAAAACAGTCTACTACACCTAGGGTTGTTCACAGTGTAGGTGCTACATTACTAATCTGCTGGGAGTGAGTAAAATTGATGTAAGGCTTTCTTAACTCAGATTGTCCTTGTTTTTATTGGATTGCACCTGCGCTTTAACATCAACTCTATTTTTAGCATTTAATATGACATTAATACAAATAAATCATATAAGGCTTGTTCTTAATGGATTTGCAGCATGCATACATATCACACACCATAACGTACTTCCAATTCACATTAATCATAGGAGGATAATACAGTGGACAGTAAAACACATTTTTGACAGGTTTGTGCAAGTTTAGATTTGCTCAGCCCAGATCTCCTTTTCCTAGAATCATTCTCTACCTGATTTATGTTTCAACACTTTCCTAAGACATCCCTCCAGACTGTAAGATTGTTAAGTACATTGCTGCAATCCAGCTTACTATTCCAAGTGACTGCATGTCTGAATCAAATATTAAACTCCATTTTAGGGCAATTTATGTTCCCAGAAAGCTATATAAAAGCTTTCATTTTCTCTTCATACTTATGCCCTATGAGTCTTGCAATTTTATGACATTTAAATGAGAGAAACATAAAATGGAATCTACTCAAGCAAATCATGTAAGATCTGTGCACCCACACTCAAGGCAACACCCCCCTCCCCCCAAAAAAAGAAAAACAACCAAAAAACCCCCACCAAAGCAGCTACCTTATTGTTACGGGTATCTTCCTCACAGTGAAACTTCTATATATCCCACAGGAACTAATTAGTGATGGACCTGATGCAGCATATTCCGAAGCAAAATCCACACTTCCAAAGACTGGGTTCAGATTTTTTCCCTCTTATCTATCTGCTATGCAGCCCACAGCCATCTGCAGAATTTAGTTACTGCTGCCTTTCTGTGTTTCTACCTGTAAGGTGCAGATACCCAGCTTGGTGAGAACTCAGCGTGCACTTCACAAAGGGGTGCTGATCTGGGCTATTCACAGAAATCAAAATCTCTATTGATGTAAATGCATAACATGAAATATGTTTGTTCTCCTCTTCAAGGTACCCCTGTTTGTAAACAGTTTACTGTTGCCTGTGTAGCTCAGATTCCCATTTGAGCTTTTTGTTCTATTTGTCTTGTATCTATGAGCATTAAAAATCACAAACAATGGGAAGCATACTGGAAGTGTCACGTGCTGGATGTATAAGCAACTTCATGTGTACTTGGATAAATTTAAGTGGGCTGGCTGACACAGCATTCAGCAACAAAAGGTTGGATCAGCTCCTAGCCTAGAAAAGCTTACTCTAGCACCTGCAAGATTTCCTCTCACAATACCTCACCTGGCAGAATTGCTGCTTGTGGGTGATAAGAGTCTTGGCTATCCTACTTTCCATGCAGCAGGAAATTTTTTAGCTGAATGTTTGACTGGGCTCTAGCTTAACAGAGACAATGACCATATTGAATTATTGTTATTAGGGAAATGAGCCTGCCTGTGATTCTGGACCCAAAAAGTTGTGCTCTCATCATAGCTCTGCACAGACTACTAAATTTCAATGTTGACCTATTGTCAAACTAATACCCTATACTTGGAAATTTGGGGGCTGAATATTCTGATTGAGTTCCAAGTTTTGTGGCCTAGGATTAAGGTTTCTAATGACCATCTCTAAATAAAGCTGAAATACGAGATGTGTGCATATCTTTGAAGATAAATGACCCAAGTGCCAGTTTAAGTACAACTCAGATTCCACTGGTTAGTAATTGTCAAGAAACTCTGGCCACACTAACATCAATGGTAAAATTGAAACCATAGCTTTTGGCCTCACTTTACATCAGTATATTTTAGGGTAATATAGAGGCGTGACAGTTCAGTATGTCTTATAGGTTCATAACAGGCATCAAAGTGCAAAGACCCAGCCACGTGCTTAATATAAAGAATACTCTTCTATTTTTTTTGTCAATTTAGAAGTATTCGTATACATTTTTAAATCCCAAAATTACTCATACAGTACTGTTGTTTGTGAAAGATCATCACTGGATTTCAGAGTACTGACTCAGGCACTCTGTGAACAAAATAGGAAAGACAGCAGTCACGTATCTCATTTTGAGACTATTATTTCATTAGTCTAGGAAGGAGGAACGTGGCAGAACCAATTGTCAATCAATGTCTTCCATATCAGGGTTTTGAAAAATGAAAAAAAAAATGGTCACAAAAACTGAGTATATTTCAGGTTTACTGAAATGCAGTCATACAGACCAAGACAAAGAAGTTCCCCAGTGCTCTGAAACAATCAATGTTTATATAAATTCGTTTGTGATCCATATTACTCAACTGTATCATTTTATTTTATTGAACACATTAATGTGAAATAAAGACCCACATGTTCATTGTACACAGCCTGAACGCTCTTCCAGCAGAGGAGAAATAAAAAGTAATTAGAAGAATAGCTGACTAAAAGGATTTAAAATTTTATTGAGACCTCTGGCTTATATAAAGCTTGCATTAAATGTTATTCATCTGAATGTTTCGCTCACCTCGTTCCTTTTTTCAGATAGAAACAGAATAAATGTAACAGTTTTTTAAGCATGATTAACCCTATATTATCATCAGAAAGAAAGGCAAAAAGAAGTACAATACATATGGCACAAAATATGCTATCATGAAATACAGCCCCAGGACTATATCACACCAATCTAAGTCAGTCAACAGCAAACAAGAAAGTATGCCTTGGATATTTGATCTATACTTTTCTAATTAAGATGGAGGTGACCTCATTCTTGTTTCCACACACTCATGAAATGATTCTAATTTCAGAGTCAAGCAATGATCTCACAAGATCCAAGAAAAGATTGGTTAGGCCTGATATATCCAGGTCAATACACTTTAAAGCTACATGCTATGTTACTACATTATTCATTTTTTAAAATATTTAACGTTCCTTTCATTGATTTGTTATTATGTCAGCAATGTAACTGGGTAATAATATTATCCAATACAGACATGTAGCTTTCTGGGGGTCTCTTCATTTTTTTTAATAAGTTTTCCTAATTCTCTCTGCCTGACTTGATTTTGACATACAAGCCTTGAAAGCTTTGGGCAAAGTTTCACCAAATTTTCCCTTGCACCATTGGCCGTAGTGGAGCTTTGCCAGTTCATATCAGTAGCTCTGTCAAGCCTCCCCTTCCCAGAGAGAAACTGAAAGCCAGTGAAGTTTAGTACTTTTTAAAATCCATTCTACAGAGAGAATTTTGTCATGAAGAGTTGTAAATTCTGCCCCTTTCTAATGACGATAGGCCTGCACAGTTTAAATCGGCGTAGAGTGAGCATACTGGTCAGATAAGGTCTAAGTTATAGCAGTAGATTTGTCCTTCACTCTGGAAGAAGAGAAGGTTACACACTGTCCGCTAAACTGGTACCACTGTAATACACTGCTCTTCCTTCTTGCCTTCCAGTTGAGAAACTACAAGCCCATTACAGTCATCAATCAAGTCTCCCAAGAGGCATGGAAAGCAGATGTATTATTGCTTCTATTTCACAAAAGGATAACTGAGGAAAAATGGTTTTCCCAAAGTCAGAGAGGCCATAACAGAGCTGGCAAAAAGACCTAATTTCCAGTCTTTAAACACAGAAACTATCTTCTGATACTGCTCAAGAGAAGGCAAGAAAACAGTGTTGAAAAGGCTTTCCTTCCTAGAAACAGGGACTTTCCTGTGGATTAAGAATTAGGAAAGAACACCAGCCCTTAGAAGCAATGTCCATCTTGGAATTGTATTTGTTTCAGTGAAGAATAGGCCAGGAATATCTTGTTCCCACTACAGATAAGAAATCTGCATCATGGATTGCAAATGTTTGTTGACTTTTACCCCTAATGGTCCCAATTTTCTCATTTCAGTTTGAATCAGCTATTATACAGCCAAGAAGGCAGAATCACATAGCTGCTACTTGCAAAAAAAAAACCAACACAGGAAAAAAAAAAACAAACAACACAGAAAACCTTGCACAATGAAGGATTTTGAAATGCTATTTCCCATTGTCCCATTCAACCTATTTCAGAGCCAACAGTATCAGAAAGATTTAGAGAGCTGAAGAAACAGGGAGATGTAGGTGCTGCTTTTAAAGGCTTTTTCAAACACAGTGTTGTAATTGGAATCAACAGTATAGTCCAGCAATTCTGTCTTACTGATAAAAAACATGTGTGGAAATATCCTTCTCCAGGAGGACCAGATGTCCAAGGCAGTCAAGGATTTGCAAGAAATTGCCCCCATCTGCCTCTGTATCTCAATTTGCCTAACCTATTGTGCAGCAGCCATTCTCCAGCATAGCTCTAGCACCCAGAGGAGATCTGCAGCAATTTTTAATAAAGCCTCTTAAAGGCTGATGTGGACTGTGGAAGGAGCGTCTTTCTTTCTACATCTCCATCCTTTTTTTTCTCTATCACTAGGCTTATACAACAATTTCCTCAGGGGTCCTTGGAGGAAACAGTTTATTTTCCATACATTGGGCCACAACAAAATTAGTGCTGTTCACACAGATGAATTGTAAGACATGGTTAATCGATGGAGAGGACTATGATCTCAGTGAGCTGTCCTTTTACAGATCTGGCCAGAGAGGTTTAAAATGCTAGTACTCTGACTGATTACTGACACCATCCCTGTGCTGGTGTCACCAACGTACCACTGTTATCCCAGACAGCTTTGTCAGCATGTTTTTTAATAGTGAGATTCTAATAAGAGCTTCAGATAACATTTGCCACTCATTCCAATACCCCATCACTCTCTCCTTTCTACTTGGAGCCTTATTTATGCATGTCGGTGGTGGCATAACCCATGGATGGGACTTTTTCAGCTTGAAAATGAGATACTGTCATATATGTCAGAGAAGATCAAATGAAGCTTTCCAATATACTACCCCAGAGGTATTAAGTTCTTAGAGTGGCTCTCCTTTTCCCAAAGGATTGAAATAATCTGCCCAGAAAACATGAGCCTGGCAGTCAGCTCTAACTGTTTTAGTAGAAGACTAGAGGAGATCCTGGTATTACTTAATAACTGTAGCTTCTGGCAAGGGTTTAATATGCACATTTAAGCACTGTATTTAGCTCCATTTGTCTGCATGCTAGATTGGATCTGTGGGGCACTGAAGTACAGCACGAAATGTGGTTACGTTTCCTCTGAGAAATTCTCACTCCCTCTGGGTCCAGCCTTAACTAAGAATCATTATTTTTCACCTGAGGCAGGTTCTCCTTTACAAAGCTAACAATTTTATAGTTGTAAATAAAGAAACAGAAATAATCAGTGGTGCAAGTAATACAACAGCAACAGGCCCTTTAACTATCAAAATGTCATCTGAAGGCTGCTGTTTTCTCCACTTGTAGCTCCACAGGGCTATGATTTACTTCAGAAATTTGGTTACAACAGATGAGAGTGGAGGTTTCTTGAACTAAGCCAGCTGAATCATTTTCAAATAGCAATCCTAGATATTATTCCGTGGTCCACATATGGCAAATAGAACACTAACATGAAAGACAAAAAATCCCATAACAAAAGATTTGCCTCTATGAAGCAATTTGTCTCTACACTTAATGACTTTAGGTGTGATATAAGTTCAGTAGAGTGTAATGTCATGAAGGAATTCTGTAATGCAGCTATTCCTGTGGTATGATTACCCATTTTTTCACTGTGAGTCTTGCAACAAGAAGAAACACTATTACCTTAAAATGCCCCCAAGAGAATTTTATATCACGCCTACAACCTAGTTTAGAAATGCAGAGCAATATGTTTTCTGCATAAAACAGTATATTGCAAGTCTAGCAGCAAGAATAAACCTGATTCAGATGGTAACTGGAGTTGCCAGGAAATATCCCATTCCTCTACAAATGCGCAGAAGACGACTAAAGTCACCTCTCCCTCCTATGCCTGCTTCTTTTACATGCGCACACAAACACAGAAAAAGTGCTTATGAGAGCTGCTTCAGACAGCTATAATAAATCAGCAAAACCCACTAGTCCTTCCAGCAACACAGAGGCTGATAAACAACTGCTGATCCAGGATTCTTCTGGACAGTGTTCTGTGTACCAGGAACAACAATGCAGAGCATATTTTTATATTGGCTACTTGCTATGCTGTGTCATATATGTTAAATAAGTCAAAATACTCCAATTCACATGTTGCTCACGCTAAATAAGGTAGACTCATAGAACTGCTTTTGATCTGCAGCAGAGTGGTGTTCATAATCACCTCACAATGGAGAAGACATCAGTAGAAGATCGGGGCTAAGAAGGCTTCTAAGAGCACAAGGAAACACACCAGCAACACCAGTCCCAGCTCCAGCCTGTATTCAAGAAATGGGCTCACTATGTGCAGCCAAATGAAGCACCTCTGCAATGCATTCATTAGCATCTCCCTGCATAGGAGGCCACAGCAAGCTGAGAGAGGGGGCTTGACCCTCTTGCCTCTCTGAAGACAACCAGAGAAGACCAAAGACTGGTTTTGAGACCTACACACAAGGGGTGGGGGGGTGAGGGGGGGAGAAAAAGAAAAAGAAAAAAAAAAAAAAAACAACTCAAAATGAAAAGAACAAGTAAAGCTTCAACTAAGTTCCGCACTCAGCTTTGTCTTCTTGGACACTAATGCTAATGAGGAACACTAGAAAAAAGCAATGGGCTGGTTCACATAAAACACGTATTACAATAGATGCATCAATAAATACAGGGAAATTATTTTGTTAGCAAGAAGTCTGAAGAAATGTATGGGTGTTGATTAAAAGGGAAGAAAAATGCTGATCTTCATGTCATTTGTATATGTGTTTCTTTAACAGCTTTTACACCTGAAAATGACACAAAAATGTATACCGAAAAAAATGTATGTCTGTACTAGCCACTTACTGGCATACTTACAGATATTGTTAAGGCTCATCTCTTTACCTTCAGATTTTAAAAACAGCCTTAACTAAAAAGCATGCAGATACTATTTTTAGAGAAAATTAATCTTATTTATACACAGTTAGTTGCAAATGTGAAAGAGAACATTCACTCTTTTCTGCATGAACTGAAGACATCTGGATTATTTTATCCTCCTATCATTGTCTGGCTGTGATATTGTTGAATATATGAGTGTGGGGAGTGCCAGAAATTAATTCAATTCTAGAACTTGCATTATATTAACAAAATAAAAAAAAAAAGAAACATAAATCATTATTCCCTTCCCTTTCCCCACCCTCTACTTTAATAAGTGAAATGTCAGGCTTCTTGTTCCTAATTTGTTAGAGAGGTTTTAAGCTTTTCTGGTTAGAAGAATTCCACTATAGCTTTGAGGTTTTGTTGTACCCTGAGGTTGGCTGAAAAAAGATATGTTTTGAAAGGGTTAACTTGTGGAACATACTTTAAAAGGCAGCAGTAAAAGCTTCAACTCTGTTCAAAAGAAGACTAGCACTTAGAAGGGAATAAAAAAAAATAAACCACGATAGAGTAGAAATATAAACTTAGAGAGGCCTTGAAAGAAAACTGACCTCCTTCCATTCCAGAATATCAGTATGCTATTCTAATTAAATTACACCTTTACCTTATTATTCCTAGCTCTGGTTAGTTTATTTCATCCCAAACGTATGCTTTATTGACTGATTAGCATCAGTCACAATTCTCTCTGCTTCTCTTTGCAGTTTATACCTTCTGTGCACTGATCCTCCAGCTTATCAAAGTGTTTTTTCCATCAAAACAATCATGTTTATCCCTCAGCTAATCTGAAGCCAACTTTTAAATGTTTAGCCCACAAGACTAATCCACAGCCATAATATTAGTTATATTTTTTGAACTGTAAAAAAAACCCCAAACAAACTAGATTTTTTTTTTTAGACACAGAGAATCAACCAGATCTAACATATTCCCTGTTTGCAATTTTCATCCAATACTTGTCAGGTAATTTTCCTGCCAATGAAGTTTTAAGAAAGTAAAGCACAAATCTGCTCAAGGTCAGGTTTATGGTTAACCTTGTCCAGTCTAGTCACAATTGCAGTGACTTCGCAGGACTAGTGAAGCAGGAGGTAGCTAGAGTTACTGTTGAGGCAATCCCAAAATACAGACATTCTGACTTTATATCAGAGACAGCAGATTCCTGTGGGCAAGACTCTTCAAAATAATAAGCAGCAAGAAAGTGACAGCTTCCAGAGTTTGTGAAAATGTATGACAATTTGTGGATTGGTCTCCAGTTTTCCTCCTTTCCCGTGGAAAAGAATGTACAGCTGGGAACAGACTTTGAACAAACAGCAGCATTTCTATGTAGGTATCCATGTGCCAGGGTGAATCAGGAACGTTTAAATATTAGGCACTGAGCAGTATTTTGCCTCATATTCAGTACTTCGTTTTGATTTAATAAAGAAATCATCAAATGGCTATGATTTAGAAGTTTGCGCACCAGAGACACCAGTTTAGGTGATCAAAGAAACCAGCCTGCCATGGGCAGAGTCAGTCCCTGCCCTCACTAGTCCCTGACTTTCCCCCTACATGACAGGAATTGCCAACTTCCTTCACTAACAGGCACCCACATCATTTCAATGAAAGTCAGTATACTGACTGGCTTTAGTCCCCCCAAAATCCTGCTTCAGTGTTTTCCAGCTCCAACACAACCTGCCTATTTGACATCTTCCACTTGGCTTTTCCCACAATCTTTAATATAATCCTACCAGGCTCTTGCCATTGTTCCGTACCCTCAATAGCTGTTGTTATGTCCCCATTAAGCTACCTTGTTTCCCTTAAAACTCTATCTGTCCCAGAAAGGAGCAAAGATAAGATTGTTCTCTTTCTCAGCAAGTCTTTTTTTGACTTGCAATACATGATTTGAGAAGAGAATAACCAAAAGGTGGAAGCTGAGGCTTACACCTCAGATTTTCCAAGGTATTTGGGCATGTGAATTTTATTTCTATTAAAATGAGACTCTCAGAGATACTCACTTTTTAATAGCCTCATTCCTAGTTTACTAAACACAAGGTTGACTTGGTTAATTTCGTAAGCCACACCAATGGAATAAAATTGGCACGTACTAATCAGCAGCAAGGAGCCAAACAGTAAAATTTGTGTCAAGTGACTCAGCCGAGGCTAGGCAGAGATTGTATGTAATTCATTGCAAGTTAGAAACATAAGGAACTTAGGAAAAAAATAACAGGTGAGGAAATAACAATATTCTGAAGACCAAAAGCTATGTCATAACAATCTGAGAGGAAATACTGAAAAATCAGTCAGAAAAGAAAAATCTTTGGCTGAATTATTACAATTCCAGAATTTGTAAACACAGCAGAAATTATTTTCCTGGTATATTCTGGGCAGGGAGAAATGAAAAGTCAGAGAATGAAAAAAGAACAAGTGGAGAGTATGACATAACCCTGTCAGGAGCAAAAGGAGCCCCAGCATCCTTGAGTGATCAAAAGCTTTTCTTCTTTGAAAATTTTTTTTTAGCAAAAAACAAAACAACATCTTTTAAGTTCTTTATCACTTTTGGACATTTGTCTTATTCAAAAAACAGACAAGAAGAGAACCCAGAGAAAGATTTTTGCTGATCAACAGAAAACAACATGAGTGCTTGTATGCCAGTGGCAGTATGCTTACAGCAGTCTGGGCTTTGGATTTGCAGAGTGTATGGGAAAGTATTCCGTCCCATTAAGTCCATGAAAGAATAAAGGAAAGGCAGATGATTCTCATATATATTCATTTATATTTTATCCTCACAATTCTAATATTTTTATCTTATCACTGTGAGGATCTCCAGAGCTGCAGGCATTTATTGCTAGGAATGAACAATCAAATTCAGTTTATATAGAGGTAACTTGAAAGTTACCTCAATGACTGTCAAGCAGTTTTGAACTTCAGAAGATGCAGTTATTTCATGTCTGGTGGGGGATTTGATTTGTTTATTCAAACTTTTCACTTGTTTATTCAAACATTTCCCTGTGACCTAAAACTAACATCTGAAAATTCTGCAAAAATCCCTATTATACTAGTATTTCTGATTCATCCATAGCCAAGAATTGCTAGAAATCTCATTAAAAAAGTATTTTTCTCCCATTACACCCCACCTACTTTTTTCACTCAACTGTATGGAGAACATCCAAGAGAGAAGGCAATGGCCTGGAAATGCATAGTCGCAAAAGATACATCACTAGTTGTTTTTACAGCTTAGCTCTGCTCCCAGTTTTTAAAAGAATGGCTATGTTGCCTTAATGGTTTGCTCTGGGCATAAACATAGAGTACAGGGACTCACCAGCATCTCACCCTGCATCTCTATTGCTCATAAAGGACCAGTTTTTCATAGTGACTCATTAGTTACAAACCCTCCACAAATAAAAGTCACATGTAAAAATCAGAGGTAGACACAGGTAAAAGTAGATAACTGCATATTATGGGGTATTTTGCTAGGCAGAAACATAATTTGTACATGCAAACAGACGTTTTTCAGAAAAGCTAGCATTATACACACAGACCCCAGTTCAAAAAGTCAGTGCCTAGTTAAGGCAAAGTTGGCATGATATGCACATCAAAACCATGAATTTTTGTTCCGTTCTGAACTGGTGTCCTCACAGTGTGAATGAACTTACTTGACCTTTGTATCTAGATGCTGCTTTTGTTAATGGTGACTTATGTCAATTCTTCACATTTGGATCAAGTACAGCTTCTTTCAAAGGAGGTCTATGGTTCTGGTCTTCATTTTAGCTAAAGCTGCAGTGAACCTTAGAGCTATGTGTCCTTCAGTTTTGAGTTTAACTTCTAATCAAAAGCTGAAGAGGTATGACTGGCTCTGGGATTTGAATCCAATCCACATGATTTCAGTGTGTTCTGACTGAAGATCCTAGGTTTTGGTCTATTTTCCTCCTCCTTGTGCCAAAGTTTTGACACATTGACAAATATCAGGGACACACTGAGGCTCTGCATATGGATGAAAACCAGGGACAGATGGGAGAAGGAGTTCCAGTACAAATTGCTGAGCAAGAAGTAATGCTTAATAAGCTATAATGCATTTAACTACAATACTAATTTTTTAATTTTCATCTCAAATGAATATACTTCACAAGATGTATTTAATATTTTTCTCTTCATTTACAGTTTTGTTTCTTCACATTGGTTAGCAAAATAAAAACTTAACTTTGGGTTTGTTGTTGTTTTTTTTAAAGAGAGCCTTACTGTTGACCTAAGTCACTGATATATGCATCCATGAGATATAACATCATAGTACCTGAGTAAGATATATGAAGGGTGTGTGTATATTCCCAACCAATTATATGAACATATGGGTGTAGGTGCATTTTGCATATGGAGCAAAAAATATCAAGATCTACCCCTTTCAGACTGCCCGGTTACTTAAGGAGCCTGATTATAATGGAGCAACTCCAAGGGATAAAGAGAGAGCAGAAAAAAAGCCAACTGTGCTTTTCAGACTTTTTTCTATATTTTTCCCTCTTTGGTCAGTGAACTGAGTTGAGCATCTGAAATTGCATTTCCTATCTTTCAGCTTCCATCTAGTGTTTCTATCGAAGGAGACAGATACTTCATATTATCCAAAAAAAGATGAATACCTACCCACACGGAAAAATTTCTCTCTTACTATTTCCCTCCATGTACAGAATTACCTAATTCACTATTTCCATGTTTGAACAGTCTCTTTAATGTCATATCCAAGCAAATCAAAAAAGGCTATAACAATAACTTTCTTTACTCCTTCCCAGCTTACAAGATGCACAGCTTAATTCATTTCTAGCACACTTACTTTCATTTGCATGACATACTGTGTAGTAAGACTGCTCTGAAGAGAAAACTGAAGAGAATGGACTTGTATGAGAGAGCAGGGGAAGAAGTGGCTCACTGAAATCCCAGATATCAAGTACTGTGACAGCTGCTGCTCTAACAGTATTGCAAACCCTGGATCGCCATGAGTTAGTCAGTGCATCTGCACTGAATTTCCTGGGTTACTGTAACATATTACAAGGATGTGCTTTGATGTGTCCCACATAAATGTCCTCACCACCACACCCTCTTCCTTTCCTTCCACTCTCCACCTACTCCTGGCCCTAGGACCCCACAGCCTACAGCAATGTCATGCTGCATGCCTTCCTGCTCACATGAGCAGCAGTTGTCAGAGAAATGAATCCAAAAGAAACAGTCAATAAAAACAGAAACAGCTGTAACAATTTTACATGGCATGGTTCTGATTTCTGGGTATATTCTCCACACACATGCTTTCTTTTTCTCTTTTCTTCTACCTTTCCCAAGGATCAGGATTTCATATGGTATTGTGGAAAAACAGCCATTAGGAAGGGGACAATGCAGCAGAGCAGTTCTACTCACAGGTTTTGTCATTCAGAAATTGGTGTTGTTTAGACATCTTTTTATTTTTTTAAAGAAGTGACAAAAAAGGAAATAAATGGGTAGAGAGAAGAAAAATGATTAGTGGCAGAACAAAAGGGGACTACAGGTTCTACAGGCAGGTGCAGATTTTTGGAGCAAGAGGTCTGACAATGTTTTAAAACCCGCTGTCTCCACATCGTTCATTCTGCCCCACTTTCATCCTTTGGCAGCAGGGCAGGTTGTAGTTGTTGGCACTTGGACTGCACTTTTTTGTGAGAGGCACCTAAACAGACTTTACTGAGAGACTGTGCACCAGTGCTGTGTTATTTACAGCAACACAAGGAGCCTCTACTTAGTTTTAGGCACTGAACAATGGCACCTAAGTGAGGAGCCATCCTGTTACCACTCTTAGACAGGCTCTTGAGATACCACTCTCCACTGAACATAGAAAGACCCCAGAGCACCTGGGCTTTTAACACAGTGTCTTAGCTGAACTTAGGGGATAGAAAGAAACAGGGGTGATGCAGCCAGAGAATTTAATAAACGTATTTACTAAACACAAGACTCCCTAAGAAGGAAGCAAGTAGTAGGTTTGAAAGATATCAATGAAATACTTAGCAAATCTTGCAATTAACCTGATGCTTTTCAGCCTAGGAAGGTGTGACCCTGTCATAATAGACAGGGTGATTTGTGGATCAGTTACCACAGGCAGGATAGACTATTGGTGGTACAGATTTCAGTTCACAGCAGCCATTTCAGAAAGTATCCAGAATACCTGCTCTTCTCTCCGATTTCACTGCAGACGTATCACAAAACTTTATAACTGTCTTGAGTATTTATCTGATGTCACACTGCACAGGGAACTCACAGGATTTATACAAGATCAACTTGCAATTCTCCTTTATTCTACCCAGAAAACCATTTTCCCAGTGTAGGAATGTAAGATAAAATAAAAAGATAAATCTAAAACATCCCTACTATATTTTCAGGGTTCTAAGCAAAAGAAAAAAATGATTGAAGCTGGCTAGCTGATTTGCTTAAAGGTTTTAGCTGATGAAAAAATAAAACCATTTAGTGAACAGATGGTGTGATGACATGTACCTATTTTTCCTAAATGTTAAAATACTCTCCAGAGAAACAAAAGATCTAAATTCAGTTCCTCACTCTTAAACCCACAGTCCTCAGCAGACCACCCTAAATACTGTGTCACAGGGCATTCTGAGAGGGCTTTTTAAAATAGCCATTAAAATACTAATCAGCAAGGGTATCACAACTTCCATCTGAGCACTTGCATTATAGTTGTCCTCTAAATGAATTTTAACATGGTAATACAGCCATACCTTTCAGCCTTACCATCAAGATACTCCTACAGGAGAGTCCCTCCTTCAAACTCACATCCTCAACCAGTGGCAGGAAGGACCTGAACCCATACCTCCACAATACAACTTGGTTTCTTAACCCCTGGACTTCAGAGGAGAAGAAAATGCCATCTCTTCTTTAGTTAGGAAGCCTTTTACTGTTATTAAAAATGCTTAGAAGCAAACCAAAATAATTAAATAAAAAGTTGAAACAAGTATTTTGTCGGCTCAGAGGAAATTAAGTGCAAATTGCTTTACTTGGAAGTGAGTGAAGCTGGGTCTCTCTTCTTAATTCTCAAGGACTAGATAAAAAGCTGGACTTTTAGTAGTAATTTTTAAATATATACAAAAGCTTAGTTGAAAGGTATGAGCTTAACACAGGAAGAATTAGGTAAAACAGAAGGCTGCTAATATGCCCAAGGACTGACTAGTTCATTGCAGTGATTTCTCAGTGACTTTAAAAAACTGTGGAACAGAAAACTGCACACAATGCAGTTTGAGTTTGCATAAGTACTCCAAAAACATGGTCTAAACCTTTGTGATCTGGAGGTGTCACAGGAGCAGCTTTTCTTTCAGGTCACATTACACCTTTTCCATTTCTTTTTCAGTTAGAATCCAGATTGCTCAAGAGAACAAATGATGAAGAACAAACCAACTCTTTTGAAATCTTTCCATTAGGGTCAGTTTAAGCTTCAGACAAATATGGGGAATCTCACTTTACCCAAACTTCCAGCAGTATAATTGAGAACTGTGCCCTAGGCTGAAAAAAATAAGAGAAATAAATAAAAGGCCCCATATTTAATTCTGCCCATAGATAATTAACTAAGTCACATATGTTTGAATGAAAACAGAATTTGTGTCAGTATTTCCAAAACCTGCATTTCACATTAAGTATTTTTTAAACCAAAAGTGTCCCTGTTGTGTTTCTTCCTTCCAAGGTTTTTTCAGCTGTCTCACTGAAGCCAAATATGGTGTCTCTCAATAAATCAGCCATATTTCAGGCTCTTATAATTGCATTACATTACTTCATCTTTCCTTAAAAATAATACTAATGTGGGCTATTTTCTGTTCAAGGCATTTGCATGTAACTAATGAGTTCAATATGTCTGCACTTTGCTGCTATACCCAAGGAGTTTAACAACACGATGTTCAGGGAACACGAACACCTGACATGCTAAAACTGACCCCCTTCTCAGGTACCCTGTGGCCAACCAGCTACCAGTTACAGATCCTGTGGCATTTACAGAAAGAGTGAGGAATAATGCTAGCATTTCAGCCAAATACTTCCTTTCCCAGTACAATGTGTTCCAGTGGCCAGGCTATGTGAAGGCTTTGGCCAGGTGCTGAACCATGCTATGCTGGCCTCTGTTCATTGTGACCTGATATAGTAAATTATTTTATTGACTTATTCATGTGTTAAGCAATTAGACAACAATATTTAATAGAATTGAAGAAATTTAGGATAGGTAGTAGGAATTACCTAAAATTAACCTGCAATACAAACCCCCAGCTTAAATGCCTTGTTAATGTAACCATCAGGCACAACCTGCTCACTCACAAAGGTCAAAACAGAGAAGTGATTGCAAGGGTCCCTGCAGTTCCCTTGAACCGTGGTGTCAGATTCAAGGCTGACCACAGCACGCTCTGCATCGCCACCAGAAGCTCACTTCTGCCAGGTGCCAAAACAGAACAGGCAACGCAGTTTCATGCCACTTGTGCTCTGATTTAAAACAACCTCAGAACTCCACAATACAAGCACGCAATACAAGGACAGTGAGAAGAGCTGCGCTGTGCATTGCTGTGAAACATAGGCAGTGCACAAGCAATTGAGACGTGAAGAGATCTCCCAAGAGGAGAACATAAGCTTGGACTGTGGTATCCTGCATGTCTAGGCAAAACAAAGTGCTTCACAAGGTGGCAACAGCATTCCCTTATTTTTTTCAGGATAGTTTCATGAGTTTGGCAGCATGAGATAGGGGACAAATGGTTCGAACAGAAATTGTCACAGATCCTACACTTACTAAGACCGAAACACTTTTTGGTCTGCACTCTTCATGCAATAGTGCAGCTTCATTGGCAGATCCTTTGTGGAGAAGCATCTCTGCAGCCAGCTGTAAATTCTAACATCCTGTGCTGGGGGCATAATTGAATGGCAGCCCTCAGGGGGTCAGTACCCCAAGCTTATATTACTCTGAGTTCATTCCCAGCATATGTTGATAAATACTGTCATATTGCCTAGGCTGTCCTTTGAAAGATATGAAACACACCTCTGGAGCAGGTAGCACTAGAGGCTCAAGAGGCTAACCTGGGGATCAGGGAAGTATTTCAGTTCTGGCAAGCCATCACCAATATGACTGCTTTATTTATCATCTACTAAAATGGTGTGGCTTTTCTCTGAATAGCATACAAGACAGAGCCCAATAGTAACAATAAATTCCCAGGTACATAAAATGAGCAGAATTCAGCCCAATAATGAATAAGTATGGGAGTCGATGGCTATTTCTTGCATGCCAAGTTTGGCAGGTGCACGATCGTACAGCCTATGCTCATTCTCTGGGCCTGATTTGAGCTCTTCTAAAATTGACTGGCTAAGAGCTAGCCATCCAGTTCAAGCTAGTTATCTAAGATATATCTCTATCAGAAGGAGGGAGGAAGCAAGAGAAATCTCCACAGAACTTAACCCACCATGAGAGATGTCTGAGACAAGTAGGATGAATTCTCCTCTGGGTGTGCCTCTTGAGCATTACAGAAGATAACTAAAACTTCCTCAGATGAGATATCCAATTCCAAAGTTGAAAAAATGAATGTGTAGACAGCAAAATGAAGCTGTGATTGCAAAATAGAAAAGCATAAATTTGTGCAAGAATTAATCTGGCTCACTTGGTTAACTATAGCATTGAAGACATGGCCTTTGGCATGAGCTAGTAACCATATACACAGGTTTCAGGAGATCTTGTGCTTTGCCCATTTTGAAGCCTTCAGTAGCACTCCACTCTCCACTACCGTAGTAGCTAGTTCATGCTTGTCACCTCCCCAGTCTGCAATCAACACCACTTCACTTCATAGGCATATGTTCAGGGATAGAGAGAAGTTTTTAGTCACTATGCTTTTTTCACAGCTTTCTTAAGCTTTATGGTCAAAACACAAGCAAGTAAGTATTTTTAACAAAACTGCTGTAGTCCCAGTTGTTGACAACTGAGTGGATTTTTAAACACATGCAATTTCTTAGACTGTTAATCAAAGATAAATACTTCACAGTAAAATATGTATGTTTAGGTAAAATCACATTCTGCAAATGGGTTCCTGAGGCCATCAAATAACAGAGGTTGGAAAAACAGCCTGATGGCTCATGCATGTTTGGACAAAGATACCCGTTTCACATAAGAATCTAATAAAATGTGAAAGGCAGCTCTGTATATATTCTTGCAAAAGTAACAGTGGCAGGAGGAAAGGAAGACGCTCATTCCTCTCAGAGAGGGCCCCCGATCTTTAGACTGCTTTTGACCTTCAGTGAAACCTGAGCAGAAGAGATCACTGTTGCTACTCTACTGCAGATGGGAATCAGCTCAGCCTTGGATGACTGTGGCTTACAGGGCTGTCAAGTAGTGGCAGTTTGAAGGATAGTTCAAAGTACTTGAAAGAGATTTTAAATGTCTCATTGAAACACCTTGAGGAATACTCATTAGAGAGGGATACTTTTAGGAAGGGCCCAGAGATTGCTGTGAGAAAGTTTCCTTTTCAGCTACATGAGACTTGGCAGGTCTGAGCTCAGCTGCACTCCTATAACTTTCACTGCCAAAGATAATAAATAAATAATATTTGTTCTGCCTAAAATGGTAGAGAAATCTACTATTCAAACAATGAGATTCCCTTCAAAAACTAAGGAAAGACACACAGGGCAAGAAGTCTGTAGCTGTATTTCAAGTCATGCTCGTGTTCTTCAGGATTGCTAGGTGATCTTCTCCCTCTGACATTGAGAATGTCCTCTCTCCCTCATGACCACTGAGAATGTCTGAAGTACTAACTCTCCCAAGACCATCTACAGCTGTGCCCTGGCTCCTGACAGCATTCCCTCCATGACGCATCACGTTAGCCCAAACGTGTTTACCTTCAGGGCAAGGTGTAAGGTTCATCTATTCATTCAGGTTTATGCCAGTGGAATGAATGCAAGGCCTTGACTATGGGTTTGCTTATACAAGGAAAGTAGGGTGTGAATTTACAAGCTACAGTGTGAATTTACACCATGCTGGCTGCTCCCTGCATGTGTACTTTTACATGCAGTTGAGGAAGCCACTTCATACAAAGGAACTCTCAGTGTGCACTCTCAATGTCCACAGGGGGGTTTAGTGCAGAGCAGCTAATGCAACATCATTCCACATCTTAGCTTACTGCTGGTAATTTACCTGTATAGACAAGCCTTTGCATTGTGAATTTGCCTGATTTCCAGAAAGCAATGGCCAACAGATAAAACAGTCAAGTTTCTGTAAAACCTCAACAGGAATAAAGGTTACACAAAAGAAAGTATTGCTTCCCTTAGTTAAAAACTGCATTTTCCTTGTTATATGTGTACCTAGGTAGCCACTGTTAGAAGTGAAGCTAATTTGCCATCTAAACAAGTTTTACTTAAGAATCAGTTGTTCTGGTTTGCACACTTTAGGCAGTATAAAAATATCTAGAATTTCTCCTCACCTGTACAGCAGAATTTCTCTACCTAAGGAAAGTGCACATTCCAAGAATTATCAAGCAAGCTGACACACAGATCTCAAATTCATATTCAGTCCTCTGTGAGCTCAGAACAATTAGCTTGTTGGCATATCTTAAAACGTGCAGGTCCCTGTGTACCTCTGTGGTCAGATGCCCACCTGATGTAACTTAACAGAGTTGCATCTGCTTCAACAACAGTCTGCCAATTTAAATAAGTAAGAGTATGGCCTTATTTATTTCCCAGAGGGCACAGTAAGGTAAGAGATGCATGCTTTTCATGACAACATTTTCTTGCTAGAGCCCAAGTAAAAAAGTCTGTTCTTTAAAACAGACTGCATCAGAAAGAAATCATCTCCCACTCCCAGTTAATTCATTTTAAATTCTTAGTAGGTCAACATCCACTTCAGGGTCTTCCAAGTGCATGTTGTCTCATCTACGTTTGTCTTTGACATTATAAACTCCTCAGGGTATTCTCTGTGCTTATCTGTGTCTTGTTCAGTGACGATCACGTTCTCAGAGATTAGCAAATAATTCTTACTATTAACATTAATAAATAATATGTGGCAAGATTATCTCACACTTGTTTTTTGCCTGTGAAACACGGCATAAGAGAAGATGGCTTGGAATGACCTGGCAAGAAGCAGACTTTTCAGGATATTGAAAGGTCAAATCCCCAGAGAAAGGACACTTCAACACCCAATCAACACACTACGGGCAAGCAATTCTCATGTAAGCTGTTCAGTTTGGAAGAGTGATACTCTTCCCTTTCCCTGGACTCTTCTGTATGCTGGGTTTTCCCCTCTCTTCTCTGTATGGAGCAAGCCAGCTGGGGTAACTAAAGTGCAGTAAAGTAAAATAAACAGATCTGCAAAGTGCTGAGTCCAGCCATTTTCCCCACGAGAATCAGAGCAGCTCTGAGGCTTTACTGGGGATTGTAATTAACACCTGACTGAAGCATGTTTATGAACAAAGTTAGGGAGGGAGAGAGAGAGATGTTTCGCCCTTGAACTGAGTGGTTTTGAGTTGCCTCAACTTTATGGGCTATTTTGGCAGTGGCCATGATTGAGTATAACCTGAAATGAAAAGGAGCTTGGGGCTTCTTGCCACCTCCTCCTCCCACCCTGATCTAGTTCCTAGTACAAAGCATGTGTTTCCATTTAATACTGGATAAGAGTCAACTGATGTCTGGATTCTAATTCAAATGCTTATTCTTCTGTGGAATTATTATTTTTCAGTTAGATGTAGCTTACTTCTACCTCAGATTAATAAAATCCTTTCTTCATTTCTTATGATCACATTGCAGCCTCAGATTCTTGAGAAATGCTCTATCATCTCCTAAATTCAGGCTGCACCCTATCTCTAATTCCCTCTCCTTGTTTATAGACCAAATCCTTCAAGTTCTTCCAGAATTAAAAAGAAAAATCTCCCACTGGCATTAGCAATGAGTTTAACAACAAAAACTGAGAACATCATGGACTTAATCCTTCACCAATTTCCATTATTTTCATATCAGAATGGTTCCATGAGCACACCCACTACATTCTCTCTGTCTTCCAGGGAGAGTTTATGTTTGTTTTTTCCTCTTTGTTTTTGACTGACTTTAACTCAGCTATGTAAACTCAGTTTACATCAGGATCTACTTCTAGATTAGGCTTAGGACAGAATTTGGATTTTTGCTTCAAGGCTCACAAAGATGAAGTTGGAGTTTAAACTTCAGAGCACGGGTATTTTACCAGCATTGCTATACCATTTAAAATCACAGAAACCTGCTATGATTAACAGATTGATTTCCACCATCTTCAATAACCTGAAAAATATGCCTGCTCACTATATATCATGCTTATAAGCAGTTCCACCTATGAAATTCAGTCTGAGCTCCCTTGGTATTCCGTAAAGTCTAGTCAAGTGTTCTGTAGTAAGATGACATGTGCATTGCCTTTTCAAGTACAGCACATAATAAATACACAGGAAACACTGGTGTCAATACTGCTGTGGGAGCAGTAACTCCTATGAGTAACTCCTAAAATCCTGGCTTTAGACCTGCAGTACACAGGGTTCACTGTTCTTTCTCTGTATAACCACAAAAAACAAAAACTTCAAAAGCAGCACGATGCACCACTCACCAGCACCTGGGCCTATCTACTTTCTGTTGACAGTTTGTCCCAAGTATACTGTGGAGTTTTGGTAGCATCCTGTTTGTTCCACAATGCTTTGTTTTATGTTCCTTTCCTGAAGCTCCTTTGGTGAACTGTTTTTTGTGTCAGACATCCTAATTTATTCATCTCTTTTCCACAATTCTACTACAGTTTTGTGTTATTATTAAAGACTAAGTATTTTCTAAAGAAAATATGCCAAAGGACAGTAAAAGTACACAAATTCTCTGCCCTTCTGCTCAGCAATTTTTAATCCTAGTATATATGGCACAGCTAAATGAATCAAAATGTCAAATGAATCAAAATTCTTATCTTCCTACAGTAGAGACAGAGTGCAAAGCACTATCTGCATATACAGCGCTAATAAAAACTAAAACAATAAGAAAATAAAATGTCCTAATAATTTGATCAAATGACCATTTTGCTTGGCATTTCTCCAAGTCACTAAGATTTCCAGGCATTTGATCAAATGACTGACAATATAATCAGAATGATGGTAAGCAGACTGCCTATTTTATAAACATCTCTTTGGGCAATCAGTCAAACTACAGAGTAATGCATTCTGTTTCAAAAAACTAAGATGAAATGCTTGTGGCATTTATACGCCCATTAGCCACAGCACAGGTCTGAGTAATAGTTAGGGAACCCTTGAGCCTAGTTAAGGGCTACTGATCTACCTGTTATAATTAGTGAGAGCTTCAATCTGGAAAGCTTGGTATTGTAAATTTGGCAAAAGCACGTTAGGTAAGTCCACTCTCTCATAGCCACACAATATTAATCAACTCTTGCTGTCTCTTCTCTTGAGATGTGTGTTTCTTTCATTGGCAGTACCGAGGCAAACATACTAGAAGACCAACTCTTTAGAAGTTTAGTAGCACACATTTTAAAGGAGACTTTGCCATGATGAGCAAATCCACATGAATCTCTCGCACTTCCCGAGTCTTCAGAGGTCTCTTTGGGATTACACTTGGCACTGGACTATATCAGAGGCAGGCAAGGTCATGATTCATTTGAAAGGTACAAAGCCAGGGATCCACAGCTGCGTAGGTCTTCCCACCACACCACCCACTCAAACATCCATGAGAAGGCTGAATTTGATATGTGCATTGCTACCTTAGGTAACAGTCTAAAGTCCCACCAGGCACCTGGAACCATTCCCCAGGCCTGCAGGGAAGAGTGTCTTTCTTATTCCTTACCACTCAGCTTCTCAGTACTCAGTCCAGTTTTCCAGCCCTCACTGCCAACATATTTAACCCCGTAATTCAGTCATCAAAATCACAGTTGGAGACAAACTTAAACTGTCCACATGCAAGGGGGGTGTGTGTGTGAATTTTGTCAGGCCTTAGTGACAAGCTACCAGCAAGAAGACCACATCCTTGGTGTTTTGCTTGGTGGGGGGGGCGGTTTAGGTTTGCTCTTCAGTATTCCTAGGAACTGAAAGGTTTTGTGAATGAATCCGCTATTCTCTTCTTTTGCAGTTTTCCATAAACACAACCAAAACCACACATTACACTCTGCCTTAGTGCTGCTCCCTATGCAACTGACCATTCCTGGGAAAGATGAGAAATATTATGAAAAGGATGCTTGTTCAAAGACTGTTTCCTAAATGCATTAATCTTTTGACCTATTCATGTGTTCCTGTTACAACGTCCTCCAACAGTTATAGCTTTGCTTGATTGTCTGGAACCTAAGCAGCACAGTGCACCCTCAACTCTGACTCTCTTAAGAAGAAGGCGACACTCCTAAGTAACAATTCTGTGCTTCACAGATCAAGACTTCATAACTTCTTTGCAAGTGACTCACAATTCTCCTTTTCTTTCTTGGGCAGAATGACTCGAGCCTGTTATGAGAGCTACGGATTTAGGAATACAATGAGCACCTTTATGAGGAAATTTGGCTGTGTGGACTGAAATCTGGTTTCACCAATGTAACTTGTTAGAACCTTCAAAAGGTCTCTCCTGTTTATGAAACCTACAGCATTAAAAAAAAGTAAATTGAGAAACACTAGACAAAGTTACCATTTTCTTATTCAGAGTTCATAGTCTGCCTTTAAGCCTACAGAAAGTGGCACCAAAAAAAAAGTAACTAAAAAATCATGACAGATTATTGAGTGTGGCTTAAGCCCTAGTTCTGCAAAGACTTATGTATGGGGTTAATTTTACTTTCTCATTTAAATTTCTTCACCTAAGTTAAATCAAAGCAGCTATTTGTGGTCTTAAGTTTAAGCACTTGACTATTTACAGGACCAAATATGAGTCTACTACTGCCACTTTACCTTTCCAGCTTCACCCTTCCTCAGTCCAGAGCTCTGTTGTCATCCTCTGTGGAATTTGGAGTGGACCTTCTCTGATGCTGGACCAGAGCCTTTATTTGTTTATGGGATGGTAGATACCTAGACAACAACAATAGTGGAAGTGCCATCAAGTAACTGCACTTGTATTTTCAATTAAATTAAATTAAATTTTTTTACTAAGCAGGGTGCAGAAAATAGAGTCAATACTTGCTAGATCTTTTGGGTCAAATCCAATGTATTCCCTCTAGATTTAGGAAAAGTAAATGGAAAGTTGCATTTGTCCGTCTCCCTCTCTCACATCATTTTCTTTTCCTCCTTTTTTTTTTTCCCTACTGGTTACTTCACCAGTAGGAAAATACAGGAAAGGCAGAGGAAGAGGTGGGTGTATAGCTCTCTCCGCTTCATATACCAGTAAGCAAAATCAACCAGTCAGGCAGGAAATAGCCAGCTGCATTTCACAGCTAGGGCTCCCACTCATCAGCCTGCGTCACTGCAGAGCTCCCTTGAGTGGTGTGCTTCTGCCCCACAACTCAACCGAGATATAAGCCTTCATCTGCTCAGCCCTGCCACTGGCATGGGGCGAGAGAAAGGAGCAGAGGAACAGCCCTTGGGCTGGCCCTTTACCAGCCATTGCACACTACAGTCATGAAGCAGACCTGAATGTGCCCTGTCTGGGTACATCTTCCTCATTTGAGAATTAAAACATGTGCCACAGCAAACAATGGTATTGTCTCCTCGACATCCACACACAGTTCAAGATCATTAAAACTACTCCAGCCTCCTCATCTGTTCCCTTCTGGGAACAGAAATAAATGAGGTTTACAATAGATTATGTCTGACTAGTTCAGTTGCCAAATGTTTGGAGACTACAAGTGCCTAGCTAAGCTCAAGTGTATTATGATACTGCATAGAGAAGGGAGGCTTTCTCAAGGTCTCTACTGCCTCTTTCCATTTACCTTGCACTTACCTTAAACACAATGTGAGCTGAAGGAACTCTGAACCTCCCACAAGGCACTCAATGTGTGAAAGGATGACGCCCATAGACAGTCAGCACCTAAACTACACGTGAGTTTACATATCAAAATCAATGCTTTATGCCCTGGAGCAACTTTGTAAGCCAGGGCAGACTTTGGAAAATGAGAATAATATGCTGCCTGAGACTAGCGCCACTAAATAAGAAAGCAGCTGCATTTGTACAACCGGCTCTAAGACTTTCAGGTTTTGCAAGCAGACACCATTTGCTGACATCTGGGAGGGAAATGTGAATTCCAAGCTTGCCACATATAGGGTCCCAATCAGCTCTAAGATTTAAAAGAGCAATACTTGATTTAAATCCAATTTATTTTGGGATTGAGGTTTATTATTTTGAAAAGGACACAACTCAGTATCAGAGAGCAGCACTACAAGATGAATAGAAATGTATATGTAGATCAGAGTTGGAAGGAAAGTAGTTTTCCTATGAGACCTTGTGGGGAAAAAAAAGCTACTTAGTGTATATTTACAAAAGGAAAAATGGGACAGAAGAATGGTATCTTTTGGCTAATTGCAGCATACATCTGGGAAATTGAAAAGAACTAAAAGATGTTCACTGTCTTAAAAAAACAAAGCAATATGTTTCCCAGGTTACTAGCCTATAAAACAAAAAGCAGGCACAATAATGAACTCAGACGCTACACTACTCCATGATGCTCTGCACTGGGTTGAAAGTGCCGAGTGGAACTTTAAAGTGATAGAGAACATAAAATAGGGGAGAAGGGAAAAAGAGAGGAGGGAGGAGGGAAGCGTTCTGTTACAAAAGATTTCCCAGTAACTCCTGCAGACACACACTTCTCCCACCTAGACTAAGAGCTGCTTTCAGCTTATCCAGACATGGTCTTTCTTCCATCTCAGCTGTCACTGATCTGAGGCTTTTTGTCCACTGTCAGATGGCACATGCCATGTGTCAGACAATATATATTTTTTTTTTACACTCAATTAAAACAAACTTGAGTCTACCCAAGAGGCATCCTGCCCCAGCTGCACTTCTGCTCTGATGTACACTCTGTTCCAACCCTACTGGAGAAAATAAAAGAACTGAGGGTGGAAAGACATCCTCTGCTTTAATTAAGATAATTTCTATCATGTAAAATACTCACGACAGAAGCAAGAGGGGTTTATGAATATCAGCCAAAATCAGCCTCACAGAGCAAGGACCAATATTTGCATTTCTATTGCTTAACACTGTTTGTGTTGGGAATTATAGCATTTCTGTGATTAACTACCTGCAGGCATGCACCAGTTTGACCTTTTGCATGCTAAATTGCATGCACTAAATTAAATTTTCCTCTCTCTCTTACTGAGATAAACAAGGCCAGTTACATGACTCAGGCTGCCCTTTTCCTCCTGCCATTCCATATGCAAAGTCAATCCTAGCCAGTTAATCCTCTAATTTAAGAGCAGGCTTCTGAATTTTTGTAAGTGATTAGAATGTTTTTCTTTCTTCTAAGCAGTTGTGGGTCAATAATTTGTATTCAGAAATATGTGCAAGTAGCATCATAATAATGTAAGTTTCCTAATAACAGGTTTGCATGAGCACTTCAGAGATAAGTGAATGAGCAATGTTCATTATTATCTCTTTACAAATTTGATAAAACAATATCATCAGCTACAATGGCTACTTAGCATACTTCTCCAGAGAACATGGGAGGAAACAAAAACAAGGAGGAGAAAAGACCACATTCAGCAGGTGATCAGTTGTCTTTTTGTATAGATAATAGATTAGAAACTCTTATATCAACTCCAGCTATTCACAGTTTTCAAATGCTAGTAACTAATTTGAGAAATATTTAAATCGCATCATTACTCAGACATTCTCATTACATTTTCAATTGAAATGTTGCAAATCAGGGACAACTTTTCTGAAATCAGATGAAGTCATTCTGAGCCTAACCACACAGGCTTAGTAGTACTTATTCCCCAACAAATCATGAGGAAATGTAATCAATTTACAGACTACATTGCTGAATTTACACAGATGAAGATTACAGGGAAAGTAACAGGTCAGGCTCATGTGAAAGAAAACAAAAATCTTTCCTTTTCTCAGTAGGAACTAGAAAAGATTTATATCATTCTAAGATGTGTTATACTTTATTCCATGGTGAAATAAGAAAATCTGGTTGCTACACTAAAACAGAGAAAGGGACTTGGTGCTTTTTATCTTAGATTACATCATGTCAGAGAGGAAATACTCCATGCTTGTCTGTGCAAAGACAATTTCAGATCCTGGCTTCTTTGAATGAGTAGAATAGGAAGCAGTCCTAATTTCCTGACAGAGCACATAGGTCTCCCCCACAAAGTTTACTGTTGCTGCTGTTGTGCAATGAAAGCTTATGTTCTGTTGCCATACCATGGCTTGTAGAAAACACCAGGTCCCCATTCAGTCCAGCCATGGCCCATTCAGCAGCAAACAGTACACTCTTGGCAGCTTTAGTGGTGACTGGCTAAGCCTCAGTTAATTGCAGTGATGTACCATCAGTTCCCAAAGCCTTGTGGTCAGAACAAAACTTTAGAAGAAAAACCACTGTAACAGAGATTCCATGTTGCTCAAATCGATCCGCTCGGGACCTTTCAAAACTTTTAACAGAATGGGTTCTTCTGGAAAAATGGTTTGAAAACACCTTTCACTATCACTGACAAACTCTTGTCTCAAACAGATCTCTCCTCTCTTTTATAGTAACACATAAAACAGTAATATGCTTGCAGTTTACAGCAACTGTTTTCACAGAGAAGTGTCGATGGGAAACCATTTATGTGTTTTTTGATGTTTTGATGAAGGTTTGTTTTTTTTAATTTTGCGTTAAATGTTTTGTCTTTTTTTCAAAGAATAGAGGCGGCCTAATTTTACTCTACATTTCATCTACCCCTTCCACACAGGTTGTCTCGGTGAGAAACAGAAGAAGAACCAGCATGATGTGACTAAATATTTCTCCTTCAGCCACAAACCACAGTTTGAAAATTTCAGCTCTGCTTACCTGATATAAACAAAAGCAGATGATAAATCACATATTTACCATGACTACATTAGGATTTATAGGACATTATAGGACATTGCCTATACCAGTCACTGTTAAATTTTACTGGGTCCTTTTTATTAGTATGTATCTGTGGGGTAAAAAGACTTCTGAATTGATCAAAAGAAACCAATTCTCATTCAAGAGGATGTTTTTAACTGAAAGAGTAGTTCCCATTTGTTACATGGACCCTCTGCCATTTATTCAAGAACTTAATGGCATATATGATCAGTTCCTTGTTGAGTCAAGATGTACAGGTATAAACCCTCATGATCCCTTAAGTACCACCTATACAAAGATACTGTTTTTCTCTGTATAGTTTTGCAAAGACATTCCAAAGGTACTGCTGTACGAAAAGAAACTATTTTTCTTAATTTGGCAAATCTGAGAACAGAGCCAAATGAAAGTGTCATATTCCTACCATATACGGCACAAAGCTCAGCTGTCTTGAATATGAGTTGCACTTGCTCATCCTAGAAAATGGTTTGGCCAAGAGTTTACTGCTTTGTTATCACGGCCAAGCTAGGCATTGTAGAGACTGTGCAGTCAGAGATAAATGATCCTTCTCTCTGTTTAACAAAAGTTATTCTCAAAAGGAAAAAAGGATGGTTTGATTTGTGTTTAGTTGCCCCACTACAGCACATGTTCATAAACATTTATTTTTATTAACCAGTGTATATTGAAAGCCATGCTTCATTTATTGTATGTAAACATACAAGTAATTTGCATCAGCCACAGGTGCCCATAGATACCATGATGCACAAAGAGCAACAAAACCAAAACCCAGACACTGTGCACTCCATTAAAAAACAGGCAGAGCAATATTCTAGGAGATATCAGTACTGGAAATAAAAGAGAAGTTGCATTTCTCAAGGTCATATCCCATGAGGTCAAGTTCAAAGATTCCACAAAACAGCCCCTGCTGGGTCGTACAAGCGTTAGGTGAAGGGACCAGAAGGGAAAGAGACTAGCTGAGCCTCAATGAAAATAATTTTAAGAGGCAAATAATTCAGACAAACTGATGGTAATCAGCCTAGCTGTGAGAAAGAGATAAGATTCACTTGGGAAATTCTCCTAGATACCCATCATAATTTGTTTAGTCCATAGTTCAGTGTTCTTCATATAGTTTCACATCATTCTCCTTCTCTGCTATACCAAGAGACCATGAAATCTCTGTCTTCTAACTCATCACTTCTACAATTTTGTAAGATCTTTACTGGGTCCATATACAGAATCATATTGAGCAAAGCTCTTTCTTTGACAAGTTTTCACATATATCTGTAGGTATGGGTATGTGTGCACAAAGTAAAGCCATACACAGTTTTATAATCGATGTTATTGCATCTATTGTGTATGTACATATAGCGCATTAAACTTGAATTGTGTTGCCAAATGTTTCTCAGTATCCTAATTTCAGTTTGTAAACATTGAAGGAGTACTTGCTTCTGTCAAGCAAGGTAACAGAAACTATAAAGGTAATTAAATAAATAGTAATATAAAAATATTTTATTTTATATTCTCATTGCATTACTTCTGTAATATATTATAGCTATGTGGTACATATTTTTCTGCCTGTAAAGTATATCTAAACCACTTCTAGATCTCAAAGAGAATCCCATCAGGGGTCTGGGGCACGTGGTTGTCCCAGGAACCACCCAGGAGTAGCCTTTGAGGGAGTAACAGAAACACACAGATCTTAAAATTGAGGCAGGATGCACACATTTTTTCATTCCAGACCTCTCCTCCCACTGCTTTTCACATATGCTTGCACTTCTGACCTGAGCCTCCAGCAGTGTGTGGGGAATTTGTACCATATACCACAATGTGACTGTGTTCCCCAACAAAGCTATTGCCTCATGCATCTC
Organism: Ciconia boyciana; assembly: GCF_034638445.1. Lineage (NCBI taxonomy): Eukaryota > Metazoa > Chordata > Aves > Ciconiiformes > Ciconiidae > Ciconia > Ciconia boyciana. The sequence goes on along the minus strand of NC_132935.1, from coordinate 102,284,427 downwards.
TTTTTTCTTTTTTTCTCTCTCTTTTTTTTTTTTTTTTTTTTTTTGCAAGGGAGCATCCTTTTGCAATGGAAATAAATTATTACAGGTCTTGGGTTCTGTTTCACTTTGGCTTTGTTAATTAGCCACAGGTGGGACCAGTATCCTTTCACACCAGTCTCGCAGACCCCAGATTGAAAGTCAAAAGAGCTTTAGCCTCTTGAGTAATATCTTGATTACTTGATAGCTCCAGCAGCTGAGAGATTTGTTTCCACAGTTGGCTCCTGATAGTCTTACACAAGGATACTGAAACTGAATAAACAGAGGATGATATCTTGGGCCTATGGAAATGAATGACAAACCTCTCATTGACTTCAAATAGCCAGAAATTTTAGTTTAGGCTTCCAGAACAGCACAGAAGGTGTGAGCAGTTCCTTCAACACCGATCAGTTTTTCCCCTTTCACTTTTCTCAGTTTTCTTCCACTAAATTCCTTAGAATTGGATAGGGCAGAAGTATTTCCTTCTGTGGCACCAAGTTTTATATATGAAAGTATTATACCAAAAGGATCCACATAATGCTTTCAATATTTCCAAGCACTGGCATATGCAATTCTGTCCTGGAAGTGAATGTGAAAAGGTATAACCACTTAGCTTTTGTCTCACAGGAAATACGCACCCATAGGGAATATGTACTTTTCTGAGAAGGGTAACTTTGTTCTTAAGCAAACAAGGTGAGCAGAACTGGATCAAGGGATTAGCAGCATAGGTAAAATTAACTTCTGCTGTCCCCATGATAAGGACCCAGCCATTCTTAACAGAGGAAGGAAGGCCAATAGGGCTATCCGCCTGTAGTTAGATCTCCAAGATGACTGCCCACTTTTTGCCTGTGCCTAAAGATGGCCTGAGATGCAAATAAAGCAAAGAACAGGAAGAGGATATACCCAGGTCTCTTTCTGCCTTTCTACCTTCTTACTCCTAATGATCTCTTACTTTTCCTTTTCTTCAGCTTCCCCACCAGAAAAATGGGGATAATTCTGTCCACTTCCCAGGAATATTAAGAGCGTGACCCTGAACAAAGTCATAATCTTGGTGTGCTAAGCACTACACCAGCATACAGTGAGTGTGATCCTCATATTTTGCAGTTTTAATTAGCAATATAAAGGGTGACAGGGAAGAGCAATAAGCTCAATTCCTCTCCAGATAGAGAACTGTAGCAGAAACTTGTTGGGTAACCTGCATAGGAACATCAAAGAGTTGTGGAAGAGTCAGGAATTTAACCTAGATCTCCAGAAAATCAGTTCAGTTCTTTCACCATGGAGCGTGTTACTATGGAGAAATAACTTTCATCTCTATTGCAGACTTTTGGCATAAGACTCAACAAGCAGCAAAACTCCCATTTATTCTGAAAAAGAAGGACAGAGCACATAATACTTTCTTTCAAGAGCTGTAAGCTGCCAAGTGAAGAGCAAAAATGCAGAATTAGCATATGAATTAATACTATCACTGTGCTAAAAAAATGAATCCCATGCCATTTAAAGCTTTTTTTTGCAGGCACATTTTTGTTTCTTACATATGGATCTTGGCAATTAGGGACTGAGTAAGTTCCAACCAGTGAAATCCAAACGGTGCAGAGCAAGGTGTATGAAGTGATGGTAGGAGTTAATAAGCCAAAGGACAAGATAGCACTGCAAAGTGTGACCTTTGACAAGGGGGTCAGAAGTCACAGGGCAAATCTAGAAACAGACTGGCTTTTTAAGCTTTCTTGCTGGGCTACAGGAGCGAGCTCTCCTTGCTCTATTTCTTTCTGTCTGGAAATGAAAAAAATCTCCAGTTTCGCTTAAGCTGTAATGACTCCTTCAGCTTCTGCCATAGACAGACATTAGGCCTTGATAAGAAAGCTCTCGTTTAAGTTACAAGGTTGGCCATGTCAAAGGAGAATTAACAATAGAAAGAAGAAATAGATGCTATGTTTTCCCAGTTATAAAACTGATGCTTTTGCTCATTCATACACATTCTTAAATTAGTCATCTGTCCTTAAAGGCCAGCATCCTTCACTTTCTAGAAACACTTCAGTGAAAGCTTGGGAAGAGATTAACTTTAAGCTCAAATATCTTACTAAGTGCAAATACTTCTATAGCATGTTTTCAAGTATACAATTAAGCCTTAACAACCTGAACTTGTTTGATTTTGAGAGTCAAACACACGGTTCCAGAACAGCATTATTGCTGGTTAAATACTTGCATCACCAACAAGGGAACAGAGATGGCCTCACCTGACTCCCGAAACTAGCCAGAGCAGTGGAAATTAGGAATATTTTTCATGGAAATTACTGCAAATTAACTCGGAACAAGAATATTCACTCATGTAACTAACAACCAATTTTGAAATAATGAATGCATTTAAGAGTAACACAGTTTTTAACTGCAAACTTATGAAGGGCAAAATAAGCAGCATGCAGAATAAATTGTTCATTCTGAGTGATTCATCCAGACCTAATAACTATCTGTCTCTACAAATATTGTCATAAGGCATAATCAGCTGGTATAAAACACCAGAGAGAAACGAGCCCCAGAAACGCAAAGTACTATTGCTGCAGTTTCAGTACCAAAGGACAGACTTCATAACTCTCTGTAAACCCTTCCTAGCTACAGATGCCCCCACAAGAGCAGAGTTTAAACTTCATTTTGTTGCCGTGCATCATGGCTGAGACCCACACAGCTGAATTATCTTTTGACAAATTATTATACATTATTGATTTTTCAGGTAGGCAGCGATGAAGTTGCAACTAGAAGTCCGAGGGCAATCAAGAGAGGCTTCAGGGCCTTGAGACAACTGGTTAAGGGATCAGGAGCACAAGTAGTGTTCTCTTGTATCCTTCTAGTTGCAGGGAATGATGAGGGGAGAAACAGGAAGAGCCAGCAGATCAATACTTGGCTCCAAGCCTGGTGTCACTGGCAGAATTTTGGGGTTTTTGATCATGGGTCGGTCTATGTGACACCAGGCCTGCTGGAGACAGACAAGGTACACTTGTCTCAAGGAGGGAAAAGTATCTTTGCACAGGAGTTAGCAGGGCTTATTGAAAGAGCTTTAAACTAGTCTTGAAGGGGGAAAGGGCTAAAACCAGGCTTGCTATAGATAAGCCTGCGGACAGCACACCAATGTTCGAGGGACAGTTTGCTAGCAAGGTCCTTCAGTCTGCTGTTTCAGTGGAGGTAGGGGATGGAGATCCAAGCAGCAGCAAAGATGCAAGGGTTATTGATGTGTTAGAAACCACAGAAGCACCTGAGAATGGTCACATAGGAATTAGGGCTTCTTTGCCCAAAAAGGTGGCAGGATCAATACCCAACTGAAGTGCATCTACACCAATGCACGCAGCACGGATGACAAACAAGAGGAGCTGGAAGCCATTGTGCAGCAGGAAAACTATGAAATAGTTGCCATCACAGAAACACGGTGGGATGACATGCACAACTGGAGTGCTGCAATGGATGGCTATAAACTCTTCAGAAGGGATAGGCAAGGAAGGAGAGGTGGTGGGGTAGCCCTGTATGTTAGGGTGTGTTTTGATTGTCTAGAGCTTAATGATGGTGACGATACGGTTAAGTGTTTATGTATAAGAATCAGGGGGAAGGCCAACAAGGCAGATATCATGGTGGGAGTCTGTTATAGACCACCCAACCAGGATGAAGAGGCAGATGAAATATTCTATAAGCAGCTGGGAGAAGTCTCACAATCACTAGCCCTTGTTCTTGTGGGGGACTTCAACTTACCTCATGTCTGCTGGAAATACAGTACAGCAGGGAGGAAACAGTCTAGGAGGTTCCTGGAGTGTGTGGAAGATAACTTCCTGACACAGCTGGTGAGTGAGCCAACTAGGGAAGGTGCCCCGCTGGACCTGTTGCTTGCGAACAGAGAAGGACTTGTGGGTGGTGTGATGGTTGGAGGCTGTCTTGGGCACAGCGATCATGAAATGACAGAGTTTTCAATTCTTGGAAAAGTAAGAAGGTGGGTGAGCAGAACTGCCACCTTGAACTTCCGGAGGGCAGGCCTTGGCCTGTTTAGGAGCCTGGTTGACAGAGTCCCTTGGGAGGCAGTCCTGAAGGGCAAAGGAGTCCAGGAAGGCTGGACATTCTTCAAGAAGAAAATCTTAACGATGCAGGAGTTGGCGGTCCTCACGTGCCGAAAGATGAGCCAGTAGGGTAGAAGACTGGCCTGGCTGAACAGAGGGTTTTGGCTGGAACTGAGGGAAAAAAGAAGTTTATGACCTTTGGGAGAATGGGCAGGCAACTCAGGAGGACTACAAGGATGTCATGAGGTTATGCAGGGAGCAAATTAGAAGGGCCAAAGTCCAGCTAGAACTTAATCTGGCTACTGTCGTAAAATACAATAAAAAATGTTTCCATGAATACATTAGCAACAAAAGGAGGGCTAAGGAGAATCTCCATCCTTTATTGGATGTGGGGGAAACATAGTGACAAAGGATTGGGAAAAGGGTGAGGTACTTAATGCCTTCTTTGCCTCAGCCTTTAATAGTAAGACAGTTGTTCTCCAGGTACCCAGCCCCCTGAGCTGGAAGACAGGGACGGGGAGCAGAACGAAGCCCCTGTAATCCAATGGGAAATGGTTAGTGACCTGCTGCACCACTTAGACATAGACAAGTCTATGGGGCCAGATGGGATCCACCCAGATGGGTACTGATGGGAGCTGGTGGAAGTGCTCACCAAGCCGCTTTCAATCCTTTACCAGCAGTCCTGGCTAACCAGGGCGGTCCCAGTTGACTGGAGGTTAGCACATGTGACGCCCACGTACAAGAAGGGCCAGAAGGAGCATCTGGGATCAACTACAGGCCTGTCAGCCTGACCTCGGTGCTGGGGAAGGGTATGGAGCAGATCATCTTGAGTGCCATCACGCGGCACATACAGGACAACCAGGTGATCAGGCCCAGCCAGCATGGGTTCATGAAAGGCAGGTCCTGCTTGACCAACCTGATCTCCTTCTATGACCAGGTGAACCACTTAGGGGATGAGGGAAAGGCTGTGGATGTTGTCTACCTAGACTTTAGTAAGGCCTTTGACACCATTTCCCACAGCATTCTCCTGGAGAAGCTGGTGGCTCATGGCTTAGGCAGGTGTACTCTTCGCTGGGTAAAAAACTGGCTGGATGGCCGGGCCCAAAGAGTGGTGGTGAATGGAGTTAAATCCAGTTGGCAGTTGGCCACAAGTGGTGTTCCCCAGGGCTCAGTTTTGGGGCCAGTTCTGTTTAATATCTTTATCAATGACCTGGATGAGGGGATCAAGTGCACCCTCAGTAAGTTTGCAGACGACACCAAGTTGGGCGGGAGTGTTGATCTGCTTGAGGGTAGGAAGGCTCCACAGAGGAATCTGGACAGGCTGGATCGATGGGCTGAGGCCAATTGTATGAGGTTCAACAAGGCCAAGTGCAAGGTCCTGCACTTGGGTCACAACAACCCCATGCAACGCTACAGGCCTGGGGAAGAGTGGCTGGAAAGCTGCCCAGCGATAAAGGACCTGGGGGTGCTGGTCGACAGCCAGCTCAATATGAGCCGGCAGTGTGCCCAGGTGGCCAAGAAGTCCAATAGCATCCTGGCTTGTATCAGAAATAGCGTGGCCAGCAGGACTAGGGAAGTGATTTTTCCCCCTGTACTCGGCACTGCTGAGGCCACACCTCGAATACTGCGTTCAGTTTTGGGCCCCTCACTACAAGAAAAACATTGAGGTGCTGGAGCGTGTCCAGAGAAGGGCAACAAACCTGGTGAAGGGTCTAGAGCACAAGTCTTGTGAGGAGCGGCTGAGGGAACTGGGGTTGTTTAGCCTGGAGAAAAGGAAGCTCAGGGGAGACCTTATCGCTCTCTACAACTACCTGAAAGGAGGTCGTAGAGGGGTGGGGGTCGGTCTCTTTTCCCAAGTAACAACTGATAGGATGAGAGGCAATGGCCTCAAGTTGCGCCAGGGGAGGTTTAGATTGGATATTAGGAAAAACTTCTTCACCAAAAGGGTTATCAAGCATTGGAACAGGCTGCCCAGGTCAGTGGTTGAGTCACCATCCCTGGAGGTATTTAAAAGACGTGTAGATGTAGTGCTTAGGGGCACAGTTTAGTGGTGGACTTGGCAGTGCTAGGTTAACAGTTGGATTTGATGATCTTAAAGGTCTTTTCCAACCTAATCGATCCTATGATTCTATGACTCCATGGCCCTAAAGGCAGTGTGAGGCACCTATTCTCCCCTCCTCTCATTTTTCCCCCCTTCTCTTTGGAAACCCAGAACGAGAGGCATGGGGGGAAGTGTCTGACCCAAATTGCTGCGCGAGCAAAACATACAGGCTAAACACCACTGCTATATATGGGCTGGGGGGAAAGATGATGGGCCTGTCTCAAAAGAGCCCCCAACCATCACGTCTGACAGCTCCTCTTGGGCGTTTGCAGCCTAAACATTTTATGGAGCAGTGGGTCAGAGGTCACCAACTGTCAAAACACAGCACAAGTCACACCGCACGCCTGCAAGGAAACTAAGCAGACGGCAAAGGCGGAGTTCAGGGGCTGTACTTCTTAATGCATGCTGCAAACAGTAAAGCCGCCCTTAAAAAGTAACAGGCTTTTTCCCCTAAATCTTTGTGATTTTTACAAGTTGAGCTCAAAGTTAAGGGGGCATGAGTTTTAGAAGATCAATGCACATGTGGAATTAAACTATTCTAAATGTCTTTTTTTTTTTAATGGAGGGAAACAACCACCAACTTTGAACCGCCAAATTTAACCAGCAGCAAACTCCAAAGCACCAGGTGGTTTCATAAACCCAAAGGTTCATAAATCTTTTCTTTAAAGTTTCCAATTTCAAAAAAGAGCTTGTTTTCTTTGTGGTTATTTTTCAATTTTTCTCCTTCTCCCCCTTTCTTTCCTGCCTTTGGGCGGATGACCTGCCAACCCCTGACAGCCTTTTAAGCTTGCCGTGCCGGCTCCTGCTGACGCTGCCGGAGACAGGCTTCCCGCTCGCGGGGCAGCGCGCTGCGGGCATGACTTCATCCGCCGGGAGGAATCGCTGGGAAAGGGGCTGCACGGGGGAGCTGCTGTTTCTATTTTTAAACACTGCCTGTCACATAGCTCAAAAGATTGCGAAGAGTTCAAGCGTTCAGTGAATCTGTTCTCCCCACTGCTTGGGCCATTAAAATAGTAATAGTAATAATAATCAAGGCAGAATAGCCATCAGTCTCCTCAATCTACAGCCCATGGGCCACATACAGTCCACCAGGACAATTCATCTGTCCTGTGGGGTAACCTGGGAGACTGCCAGGTGCAGGCAGGGGGTTCCGGGTCAGATGAATCACTGATGGCATTTGTTTGACACGGGCCAAGGCGTCTTCAGGAAAGATGGCAGCTGGGAATAAACTTCTGCTATAATTGGAGCAAATCACCTGCCCTGCACCTTTGCTTCTGCTGTATGTGAATTGCCACTGAGAAAGGCAGCTGTCAGGTGTAATGTGAGCTCTTCTTGCAGCCAGAACCTGCTGGTAGCTGTTCTGTTTGCAGGAGCATATAAGGGTTTACCTGTGCATGTATACAGTGGAGCATGTGAGCAGTACACTTCCAGGAAGCACCAAACCTTCTGTAGTTTCTGTGATGTGAGAAGAGCAGCACTAGCATACGCAATCCCCCTCTAACGTTAAAAGAAGTCAGCCAAAAAGACTGGATACTGCTCATTTAGATGCTACCTTGTAATCAAGACACATACATACACATGGTCCTCTAATCTTCTGAAACTCTCAGAAAATAAAGCAGCAAGGATGGAAGAAATGGTCATAGACTTCTGGCTTTTTTCTTTGATTCCTAATTACACCTCTAAAAGCAGCTCATTTTCATACATTCCTCAAATCATGCAGTCATAAAATCATTGAGGTTGGAAGGGCCTCAGAGGTCACCTAGTCAAACCCCTGAGAGCAGTCTGCTCCCTCTGCTCCACACGTTCTCCCGCAGAAAGGCAGCATGGAGAGAGGGTTGCTGAAACAGCTGTGGAACCAGTAACTCGCTTTACCTAAGCCAGACAGATGGGAATCTTCAGCCCATTACCACCTCTCTTCTTTAGAAACAGGACCCAACACAGAGACCCACACATGGCTCAGTAGAGATTGATCGCACACAACTGCTCAACTATGTCGCAGGTCTGCGTGAGGGTAGGTTATTAAATCCCCAGCCACTTGATGAGTGAGAGTGTTGTCCAGTCAGATTCAGTACAGAAATTGTATTACATCTCCTTAAACATGACTTAGTTAATAATAACATTCCTATGAAGCCCTCAGATAAATATCACCAGCTTTTACTGATGAAGCTAATGAGGCAAACATGTTGTGGACCAAGGCCACACAGGAAGCCTAGATCAGTATCAGAGGTGGGATTACACAGCACAGGCTTGTCCTAAGTGCTCTAGCCCCTTCTGTGGTTCAGAATATTCAACTGGCCACCTCTGTGACCTGCGCCATGCTAGCTGATGAGGTGTGGCACTGGCCCAGATACATGAAGCGGGGTGAAGCAGTGGTTTAGATACCAGCAAGAGTCACCCAAGCATTTGTTGCCAATCGTTCAGCTGGGCAATACTCTTTCCTCTGGAATAAGTGTTCCTTACTTTTTGTTGGAGCCTTCTTTTGCCCACTTTCATCCCATGACTTTATCCACCTCACATATACAAACATATACACGCTTTACCAGAAAATCAAATAAAATGATCACTTTGGTTTTTAAAGGGAAACAAGAAGAGCTTTCATGTTTCTCATGTTTTATGTTCTTGTAACTGCATTTGATATAGTCCCATGAGCAGACCCTCCAATAATAATGAATAAATCTCCTTTTCTTTTATTTTGTAGGCTATTTAGGAGCTATTTGGAGCTGTAACCACAGTTATCCAGGCAGCTCCCACCACATACATGTGGTATTATTTACTCAACCTCCTGATTCATTAAATGTATTTCCAGCTCCTCAGAGGTTTATTATTATTCCTCTGTGGCATCTTCATATTGATTATAATTTCAAAATTCTCTGCTGGAGATCAATGAGTATCCACTCAATTAGGTGACAGTTGATGGGTATAAAATTGAAACACTGCAACTATTTGCTGTCTACAGCCATCAAAGTAATAAAGAGATTCCATCTCTCCTCACTTGCTCTCTAGAGCCAGCTCTGATTCTTTGTCGAACTGCAGGAAAAGAAACAGGGGAGTAGACAATTGGTAGAAAACAGGCCTAAAGCTAGCTAGTTAGCAACGGCAAACACGGCACTTAAAATCTTCCAGCATAGTGGTCAGCGTGACAAAGAAACTATTATTTTCTACCATAGCTCCTACGAAACCTAGATCCAGTCTTCCCTTAACTCAGGAGTGTTAGAGTATTGCTGTCTTGATCCTGTATCTCTGAGAATTATGGACCTTGTTGAGAAACAGCTCTCAGGCTAAACAAAAGAGGTGATTTGGGGCTCATAAACAGAAGGCAACACTATCATGAATGAGTTGAAACCGTAGACTCCTCAGTAACAGAATTCATGCTCCAGCTTTCAAAGTGGTGCCTGACCATCACGTTTCTCTGGATTCATTATTACTCACACACTGTTAAAATCAATTGTCAGATACAATATTTTCTTTCTCTTTCTTTGACTGGCCAAATTCCAAAGTGACTGCCAGATCTGGATTTGGCAGTAGGGGTCCATGGCTGTGCTAGTATCTTAAACACTTCTAGCCCAGATTGTCCTTAAGACTATCTGAAAAATATTCTTGGGTTCCAAGTGCAGCAAGCCAGTTCCGAGCTAGAGAGTCCTCTGGGCAGAACATCACAACAATATTTTGTATTGACTATTTCTTTTAAGTAAATGAAAATATCTAGTCCTTACCTTTTCAGTCTTAGACTAGTCTAGTCATATATACATGAAGAGTCCCTTCTCATTCCACCATATGCTGTGATAAAACATCTGAGCAGGATCTCAGACCTGACAGAATGCAGGCTATATCTTGGTAGGACTAGGCTTTGATATGGAACTCAGTTTCCAGAGTCATCCAGCAACCTAGAGAACTGACACCCTGAGGGGATGACGGGTGCCTCTTCTTTTTTACGAAGCCTGTTCCAAAAAATATCAGAGTAGCTTGTAGCAAACAGCTTCAAGGGAATGTGACATGTAATTCTTATCCTGCTAAGAAAACATATACATTAATAATAAAGATTTGTTTGACTGAGAGCATTTTTCAGAGTTATTAGCAGTGAGATAGATAACTATTCTCAGTTTTGCTAGTTCCTTATGTTGATTTTGCCAAGATTAAAACAACAGGATAAGGCAACATAATACTTCCAATAGTTAAAATTCTGAACTAAACTCACAAATTAAAATGAGTTAAGAATGCTTTGCCAGAGAAACACATATATATTTCAGGTTCTCAAATAGTGGATCAAAGTGACAGGTAAATGATTTCCCTATTACCTGCCACGTTCATGCAGGCAACATTCATTAGCACCAAGATTATAAATGTGGCAAAAAATACTTATCTCCTTGTAATTCTCTCTATAATTTCTTTGCCAAACCCCATCAGTGCTGTTCAAAACAGTAGGTTTCACTAGCATTTCAAAGTAACGACCTGAAAGTTGGTTCTTTCCTAAATCTACAGGAGGACGCTTTAGAAGGGGAGCTGTACCAAGCTGCATCCCATAGATTCCACTAATTCAGTATCATATCAAGACTCTCATAGGAAAGACCATAGCATTTTTCTAACACTGGCCATAGGATCATGTATCCTAAGTGTATCATGACCTACTGAAAAACCTGGTCCAATTTCACTTGACAATGTGCTAACATTAGCTGATCTTCCATTAATACAAAATACAGTGTGAAAGCAACAAGAGTCCAAGTGATGGGGATAAGAGCAGCCGGAAGACTCATTTCATTGTTTGCATAGAACCTTAGTCTGTCAAAAGCATTACAAATCAACATGGAGTGGCCTACTAATTTTTCCTGTACCTTTAACTGAGCCTGACAGCTGTTACATGGAGTGAGCCTCTGAATTGGGCTTGCATGCACACATGCTTGTATGGGATGTTTCTAGGTATGCATATGGCTAGATGTGTCTGTGCAACAAATTTCTGAACTGATCTAGACCGTGTGTCCAGAAACAAATGAGGTATGTTTGTGAGCTGCATGCAAGTACGTGCATTATTACATCTAGATACATGAACACAGGGGGCAGACTAATAGATTTTGGGAGGGTAAACAATCTTTTTCTTGTAGCAGAAAGTAGTATGCTTCTCATGTGGTGTCACAGTAGGGGAAGAACAGAAGGTATTATAGAGTTGACAAAGGAAAACCAAAGCCAGTACAAATGAAATAGGGTTGTATGATCTGTGAATGACTCTGCAGGATTTAAAATAGTGATGTAGAATGGAACATATGTTTTACGTGCAGAGTTTATGCACATGACCTATGCCTTTGGATATAGGAAAGTCATACTCCATCAAGGTTACAGAAATAGTCCCATTCCCAAAGGTATTAGAAGATACAATGTTAAAACTTTTCCTGCAGAAATAGTGACATATGCACTATTGATTTCATCTCAAACCTCTAGGACTAATTCCACAATCCCTTAGATTTGTCACAAAACAGAAACATTACGGCTTTCTCCCTGCAGAAAATGCAACAAATAGAAACAGTAGCAGTATATTTTTCTGAAGGGACTTATACTAACTATGGACTTTTTTCTTCCACTGTCATTTTAAGGCACGTATGTATAATGCAGTCCTGGACAATGTGAGAGCAATTGTGTCTGCTTTTATTCAGAGGCTAGCATGCCTTTCTGAACCAACATTCTTAGGAAAAAAACCTCCAGACTAATCATATCCTCCCAAAATCTTCAGTGGAGAGCACTGAACACTCTCATGGGGCTGTCAAATAAGTTAGCTGTATCTCTTGCTGATTGACCCTTTTTACTCTTCTTTTTTAAAAAACCTGCAAATTTCATTTCAGAAGGCAAAAAGCAATTGGAAATTCTCTCCAGATGTCAAGGATTTTTGTTGTCTTTTTTCCCCCTCCCAGATTCATTCTTCTATTCTGAATAGAAGAAAATAGAGACAAAAACAAGACAGAGAGAAATTTAAAAAAAAAAAAAAGCCTTTAAAAGATATGAGGGATCTAAATTAAAAACCTTTGTGAAGTGAAAGGTGGCTGAAGGGAATGTGCAAGAATAGTCAGTTACTGCTGGCATGTTTACAGGCTTTGAAGGTTCTTCACATCTAGCTCAGTGAGAATGGTTAACAGCAGCTTTACCTCACACTAAGGTTTTATGGGATTAATGAAGCCTTTATTAAACCAAATACCTGCAGTTTCTGTTATTGCCAATGTAGCTACAAAACCTTCACACTTGTCCATACATGGTAGAGATTAAAATTGGAGCACAGCAAAAATGACTGGCCACTTTGTCTTTCCATTCTTGTGATCATCACTATTTCTAATAAGGAAATACATTTATTTCTACGACACTGTTTAAAATGGAAGTTGTTTGTTTGGTTTTTTTAACAGCCATGGATTTCTGGCATGCATCCATCCATGTAGGAAAGAAGATTTGGTGGAAGATAAACTGACTACCACAGGAAGAATTTTGGAGATTACATTATCTGATTTACCTAAAGATGATTTATGTCCAGAACAAGTCTGGTGTAAACTGAAAAAAGCTTCTGTTACGTGGTCATCCTATTTCAATCATTTGGAATCCTCATCTCACAGCCACCTGCAAATAATGGATCCAGCTACAGGATCTGTCTACACACGTACTCAAGAGTCATAATGGCAAAATGTGCTGCAATCTGATACCACGCTGTTCCTCTCACAAAATTTTGCAAGCCAACATGCAATACCTTTTTGCCCCACTGTTATAAAGGCAAGAAACATTAAAAAACAGACAGCTTCTGTTCTACAATCATCTTTAATTGTAACCTGTCTCTCTTTCTCCCACACACATATGAAATACTTTTTTATTATAAGATTTAGAGAAGTATTACAGATTAGAAATCTTTAACATTATGATTGCACCCCTCACAACAAATGTGAATGTAAAAATATATTACTTTTGATACAGATGTCTCCTCCACTATTTAAAGACTTACTTAAAGACTCATAAGGTTAAGGAGGTTGATAGGATACATGCTCAGAAAAGCAGAATTTTTGTAGAAAATTTGTGGCAGGTTTTGGGGTTTTTTTTAAAGGAAAGAGTGTCATAATCTGAGTAAAACTTCAGTCCTTTAATAAAAATTACTCTTAGCCTATAATGTTAAAAAAATTTAACTACCTCTATTTAGCATATTCATTTTTATGAAGGATACAAACTAGTTAATTTTATTCACTATGAACAATTGATCTTTTCTGGTATCTACAAGGTAGAATGGTATTGATATGTTTCACAGGTATAAAGCCAAACACTCTTGAAATATGCTCCACAGGGAATATTAGCCCCAAGCTTTGAAACCAGAGCCAAAACAGAAAAGTTATAAGTAGAAAGTGATGCAAAGATTGTGCTGCACTGCACTCCCTCCTATTGGTTTGTTGTTGTGGTGGGTTTTTTTCCCAAGGAACATTGTAACAATATTGAAGCCTTCATCCATTGGGAAGAGCTGTGTTTGAAGTAGCTCAAATAATAATTTTATAATCACACTTCAAAAAACTAAAGTAAAATACATAGATCACAATGAAAAAGCATAAAGACATCAGGGATGGTTATGTATAAGCTGCCAAGCAGTGGCAGTGTATCCCAGGTCTTCAAGTTCAATGAACACACTGCACTGGATGGCACTAATGAAGGGTCTGGAGAAAAACAGGCAACCATTCCTTTACCTCTTCCTGTCTACGCAAAATCTATGGCTAATGTAACAAGTTGAACAGTATATCTGACGTTACTGCTTTTGCTCAGTTACGAAGCTATACCATGTCAGCCATTTATCATGTCTAGGCACTTCCGATTATGGCAATGTCATGACATTTCCATGATGACTTTGGCCTCAGCTTTGTAAATCCCACAAGATCAGGTTACAGACTGAGGACTTAGGAAATGAGTAAGAAAGCTCTAAAGGAGAAAAGCTGTGATTACATGCAAATATATTCATTAGAGAAGAGATTGAACAGAAATGCACCTTCAATATTTTTTAATGAATTTTTAAACATACAAATGCGCTGCAGGTGTGCAATTTAATGTGTTTGACCTTTTAAGGAGTGGCTAGCAATGTTTGCTACCAAAAAGTTTTCTTGACTATAGTTTTTTCTATTTCTGTTTAAAAATGTTTACTTCAAACTCTTCAGCTCTTTTAATTTTTGTTAACAATTATTTATTCTTCTTTGCTTGTATTACTGGATGTCCAATATAGCTATTATTTGTAAGTATTTAAGGTATAAGAGGATCCTACCAGATACCCTGGGTTAGCTGACAACCTCCGCACAGAACAGACCATGGGCTGTGCCTGCTGTATATATCTGTACGCATTTCCATGCATTTTTCACCTTGTAACATACATTTCTTTTTAATCATAGAATCATAGCATCATTAAGGTTGGAAAAGACCTCTAGGATCATCTAGTCCAACTGTCAACCCAACACCTCCATGAGTATTAAACCATGTCCTGAAGTGCCACATCTACACGTTTTTTGAACTCCTCCAGGGATGGTGACTCCACCACTTCCCTGGGCAGCCTGTTCCAATGCTTGATAACCCTTTCAGTAAAGAAATTTTTCCTAATATCCAATCTAAACCTCTCCTGATGCAACTTGAGGCCATCTCCTCTTGTCCTATGGCTTGTTACTTGGGAAAAGAGACTGGCACCCACCTCACTACAACCTCCTTTCAGGCAGTTGTAGAGAGCAATAAGGTCTCCCCTCAGCCTCCTTTTCTCCAGACAATCTCAGTTCCCTCAGCCACTCCTCATAAGACTTGTGCTCTAGAGCCTTCACCAGCTTTGTTGACCTTCTCTGGACACGCTCCAGCACCTCAATGTCTCTCCTGTAGTGAGGGGCCCAAAACTGAACACAGTATTCGAGGTGTGGCCTCACCAGTGCCGAGTACAGGGGGACAATCACTTCCCTACTCCTGCTGGCCACACTATTCCTGATACAAGCCAGGATGCTGTTGACTTTCTTGGCCACCTGAACACACTGCTGGCTAATATTCAGCTGGCTGTCGACTAACACTCCCAGGTCCCTTTCCACCAGGCAGCTTTCCAGCCACTCTTCCCCAAGCCTGTAGCGTTGCATGGGGTTGTTGTGACCCAAGTGCAGGACCTTGCACTTGGCCTTGTTAAACCTCATGCAACTGGCCCCAGCGCTTCGATCCAGCCTGTCCAGATTCCTCTGTGGAGCCTTCCTACCCTCAAGCAGATCAACACTCCCGCACAACTTGGTGTCGTCTGCAAACTTACTGAGGGCGTACTCAATCCCCTCATCCAGATCATTGATAAAGATATTAAACAGAACTGGCCCCAAAACTGAGCCCTGGGGAACACCACTTGTGGCTGACTGCCAACTGGATTTAACTCCATTCACCACCACTCTTTGGGCCTGACCATCCAGCCAGTTTTTTACTGGCTTGACACATAATGGCGTCAAAGGCTTTACTAAAGTCTAGGTAGACAACATCCACAGCCTTTCCCTCATCCCCTAAGTGGTTCACCTGGTCATAGAAGGAGATCAGGTTGGTCAAGCAGGACCTGCCTTTCATGAACCCATGCTGGCTGGGCCTGATCACCTGGTTGTCCTGTATGTGCCGCGTGATGGCACTCAAGTTGATCCGCTCCATCATTTTCCCCAGCACCGAGGTCAGGCTGACAGGCCTGTAGTTCCCCAGATGCTCCTTCTGGCCCTTCTTGTACGTGGGCGTACGTGGGCCCTTCGTGTACGTGGCAAGCCTCCAGTCGCCTGGGACCTCCCTTATTAACCAGGACTGCTGATAAATGATGGAGAGTGGCTTGGCAAGCTCTTCTGCCAGCTCCCTCAGTACTCTTGGGTGGATCCCATCTGGCCCCATAGACTTGTGAGCATCCAGGTGGTGTAGCAGGTCTTTAACCACTTCCTCCTGGATTATGGGGGGTTTATTCTGCTCTCCATCCCTGTCTTCCTGCTCAGGGGGCTGAATACCCTGGGGATAACTGGTCCGACTATTAAAGACTGAGGCAAAGATTGCATTAAGTACCTCAGCCTTTTCCTCATCCTTGGTGGCAATGTTCCCCCCTGCATCCAATAAAGGAGGGAGATTCTCCTTGGCTCTCTTTTTGTTGTTAATGTATTTGTAAAGACATTTTTTATTATCTCTTACAACAGTGGCCAGATTGAGTTCTAGCTGGGCTTTTGCCTTTCTAATTTTTTCTCTGCATGACTTGACGAGATCCCTGTACCCTTCTTGAGTTGTCTGCCCCTCCTTCCAATAGGGATAAACTCTCCTCTTTTTCCTGAGTCCGAGCAAAAGCTCCCTGTTCAGCCAGGCCGGTCTTCCCCGCTGGTTCGTCTTACGGCACATGGGGACAGCCTGCTCCTGTGCCTTTAAGACTTCCTTCTTGAAGAATGCCCAGCCTTCCTGGACCCCTTTGCCCTTCAGGACTGTCTCCCAAGGGACTCTCTCAACCAGTGCCCTGAATAGGTCAAAGTCTGCCCTCCGGAAGTCCATGGTAGTGGTTTTGCTCACCCCCCTCCTTACTTCACCACGAATTGAAAACCCTATCATATCATGGTTGCTAAGCCCAAGACAGCCTCCAACCACCACATCTCCCACCAGTCCTTCTCTGTTTGTAAATAGCAGGTCAAGCGAGGCACCTCCCCTGGTGGGCTCACTCACCAGCTGTGTCAGGAAGTTATCTTCCACACATTCCAGGAACCTCCTAGACTGTTTCCTCTCTGCTGTGTTGTATTTCCAGCAGACGTCCGGTAAGTTGAAGTCCCCCACAAGAACAAGGGCTAGCGATTGTGAGACTTCTGCCAGCTGCTTATAGAATGCTTCATCTGCCTCTTCATCCTGGTTGAGGGGTCTATAACAGACACCCTATAATATCACAGAATATACAGTCACAGAATAACTCCTTTCGCATTTTTTCCCCAAATAAAATATTTTAGCTTTAGAAAGGAGGTGAATGCATTTTACTAAAGCAATTTCACATGTACTCCAAAAATCTGTGTCAATATTAATTTCTAGCCTGGGTTCAATAAATATGACAAGCTTAATTAAAATATCTACAAAATGTGGTAGATTGGAAAAGTAGTTCTAATGAGATACTAAGCAAGATTTGAGGTTCCAAATTTCCCATGGCTCAGGAGATGCCCAATACACATACACCTCATCCCTTCAGTATTTTTAATTATTTATTTTTATTTATGTATTAGGTTTAGAGACAGTAACAAACAAATGAAGAGAATAAAATGTGTTAGGTTTTGGAATCAGTAAGAGAAACCTCTGACATTGAATGTTTCCTTAAAGACCATTAAGTAAAGGTCACATTCTTTCAGTATCCCATTATGAAATTGAGAATTTTGAGCAGCAATATGCATTCCTCCCTCTGATAAGTGCACAACTAAAAGTGAGATCCCTTCAGAGAAACAAGAATATCAGCACTGAACTCTGCCTGCTATTTGGCTTTCAGCTAATACCGCACCCCCACAAAAATTTTCTGCTCACCTTTTCCTCTCCATTCAAGCCTCACATACATATCAGAAATTATCTGACCAAAGAGTGTTTCATATAAGGAGGAAAAATGCATCTTCAGGAAGCTTCACTTTTTCTAAAACACAGGACAAAATCTCCATTCGCCATTTTGGGATACTATCCATTAGTAAAATCAAACACTTAGAAATACCTAGCTATTGAAATGTGCTCAAAATCTCTGTGCACACTTCAGTGCTCTTTTCAGTGTATTTGTAATTTGTAATTTAAAAAAAAAAATCCTCTTACTTTTACAGACTCCAGTTCCACAAAGCACTTAAGGAAATGTTTTTCCAGTGATGCATTTATCCATAGAATTAAAAATATGCAAATATTTAAACCAGGTTCCTATTTCTGCTATTCCCTACTTGTTAACAGGAAAATTGCAGCCTTCTGATTACCTTTAATTAAAAGTGTGTTACACAAATATAATACCTAAAACAATACCAATAATTATCCAGTCCACCAGTAAGTTCCACTGTGGCATGCCTACCCTAAGTAAATTCTTGAAACTCATTCTACTTTATCCTGAAGAATGATCAGCTGAAATCAGGATTTTATGGAGAATAACTTACTGATTGTAGCAGAACATGGTCAAGGGAAATAAATCAGAGATAAAAGCAAATGTATGGGAAAATAAGCAAAAAACATATGAACTGTTTAAATCACTAGGTCTTCAGCCTTTGGAGTTATGATGTTCAATATGCCTTAGGATCAAGCATACTTTTTCCTGTAGCTAAGACAGAGCATTTCAGTGAGGTTTTTATAGCAGTAACTGTATCTTATAGCTCAAAGTGTGCAAATACATGCTTGTAATACTTCTCCATTTGGACCGGACTGTAACTTACAGCTTTGGCAATCAGGCCAACTATGGCCCAGTATGTAATTCCACCATCCCAGAAGTAGAATAAGACTCAAACTGGAGAGAGAGAAGAAGCTGTCACAACTGCTCAAATCCTCGACTGCACAGCAATGCTCCCAGAAATCTATTCTAAAGATTTTTTTGGAGGGTGGAGGTTCCCTTTATTTGTCTTTACCTTTAAAATCACTAGTTTTCAAGTTCTGAAAAAGGAAAAATGGATTTAAGTTATAGGATAAATAATATTGCAGCCACATGACATGAAATCCTGAACCAGCACAGGCTCACTCTGCCACTTCACTTTTATACAAAAAGTTTTGTAGGATATCTTTGTCCTAGCAGATGTCAGATCATTATCATCCGACCTCCACCAGTCAGATAAATCTGGTATCAAGTATCAAGCCAGGATAAGTACCATAACCTGCTCTCTCGATAATTCAGCTGAAGTGCCATAATGCAGTTATGTGTGATCCAGATCAAATTTATACTGCCAGGTTATTTGATAATACACAGATACAGCATTAGTGAACACAGAGCCACAGGCTTCAAACAACTTCAAGTATCAGGACCTATATATACTAGCTGGCTTTTACTTCATTCTTTGAAAATTCCCCTGCCTTTTTTGCTATCGTTAGCTGGAATTCGACTTGGGATTCACACTTAATATTTCATGGTGCACTTGGGCATATGTCATCATAGTGGCAATGTTGATAAATGATTCTTGAAACACGTTCTGCCATTTTATTTTTATGTCTACTTCTGAAATTGTATGAAACCACACTGGTACTTAAACTTAAATTAAAAGTAAACTGAAAATCTCCCAAAGATTTTCACCTCTTTTTTTCTCCATATGGAATCATTTTCCCTTATGTTCTTATCTATTTTTTACCAGGCTTCATGCAAAGTTCACACTAAGAAAGTACTCAATCCCCATTTTGCTGTTTTTGCTGAGACAAACATTTGGAGAGAATGCTTTTTAAATTCTCCTGTTCCCTATATGAAGAAGACAGAGAGGAAGAGCCCTTGTTTTACAGAATCCTAGAAAATCACTTGAATTTTGCACAAAAGTTTCATGGCGCTTATAGGGAGTAATCAGAAAAGACAAAATATTTGTCATTTGAAACTATCTAGATTGAAAAAATACTCTGTTTATGTTCCTCCTCAAAATGTATTTTCCACATGTTTGAAAAGTTCAAGTGCTCTGAGGGTTTGTTTTTGATCCAGATGAAATAGTTTTGTATCTTTCCAAAGCCAACCATTAAATTAAGTTGACTGGATAACTTTGTCAACTATTCTATAAAAGGAAGACAAGAGCAACTATATTTTCAGTATTATGACTCCAACTTACATATAAAAACAGGAACACATAAAACCTTTTGTTTCACCATGTATTGGAAGAGTCAGACAATCAGATCACATATAAGAATATTTTTCTTCACATTCAGTTTTGCATGCTCAATCATCTGCATACACAACTTGGGGATCATCTTTTAAAAACATAGCCAAAAATTTGGCATTTCAGACTTCTGCATTAACGAACATTCTGCTATTAAATACAGACACTGCCAGGTAAATAAAAGACAAAATCAAGTGATATTACCCAGTCTTCAATTCACCTACTTAAAATAAGTATTCTGCAAAGAACTATTCTATTAGAAAAGATTTTTCATTCCTCTGTGGTAGCTATCAATAAGACACAACACCTTGTATACCTCAAAAACTTTAAATAAAATAAAATTGAATAGGAATATTCGATCTTCCAGTACTGATCAATAGTTCTTAATCAAAATATGACAGTCTAACTCACAGTCTGCAACCTGATATGAGGTGGAAAGATAAGATTATTAAGAAAAGAGCACTAAATGCTATCTGTAATATTGATATGTCATGAGTAATGCCTATGAAGCATGAGTAATGAGCTAAAAGCTATAGAATAAAGTCTGCATATAGTAAGTCCTTCTTTTGGCATATTGTTTACACTGGACAGTAACAATCAACTAATTTTACTTCCAGAAAAGCTCTTGAAGATAAAAGGAATCTGATAATTTTAAAAAATATTAATTCAATTAAATTCCTAAGGCAAAAGTGAAAGACAAAGGGAGATGGAAACATACTGCTAATCACAGCTGTACTTTGTAGTTCCTCAGGTTGTTCCAGGAGCTTTCACAGCTTTCCCCTCGTTACTGATGACTGTCCAGTTATTTACAGTGCTGCCCTGAGCTACTGTCAGAATTAGGAGGCTATTAGGGGCTAGGATCATCTTCCTTTACCAAGATTCAGGGAATAGTCAGAGAAGGTGGGATGCCAAGTTCCATATTACTTCTTTGGAGGATATAAACCCAGGCCATTTTCAAAAGGCAGAGGGGAGCATTTTCAGCTACTTTCAAGTTTTCTTCAACTTTTAAATAGCACCCAATTCCTAATTTATAAAAGAAAGCCAATATTTGGACCTATTTATTTCTCGTTATTGTAACTTTTCCTCTCCTTTCTCTTCTCTCGCCTTTGTTTTCTTTTTGGTACCAGTAAGAAATGATGGTCTTTACTTAAAGTGCAGGTCTGGCAATCAGGGATTTTTGGGTTTTTTTTCCCAAAGACTTCTTGTGCAGCCATAACTAGACATCTTAACCTCTACATCAGGTCTCACACCTGATAAAAGAACTTTACCTTTATATTTATCTACTTTACAGAGAGTTTCTTCTCTCCTTCTGCCTATGATTCTTGATTACTGACAATTTCAATCCATTCATCTCTGTAAAGTATTTGAGGATTTCAGGGTGAAAGGTGCAAGAGAAAAGCAAAGTATATTATTTTGTGGTAGAATGCCTTAATTAAAACATCATGCAATGGTTTCAAATAAACCACTCTTTCCTATGATCTACATTTAAGGTGCTTGTCTACCCTTATACAGCAAGAGACAAGCTCTTCTCAAAGGTAAGTCATATGAGGATCCTGA
Source organism: Ciconia boyciana (assembly GCF_034638445.1). NCBI lineage: Eukaryota > Metazoa > Chordata > Aves > Ciconiiformes > Ciconiidae > Ciconia > Ciconia boyciana. The sequence goes on along the minus strand of NC_132935.1, from coordinate 102,262,942 downwards.
CTTTAGCTGATGCTGTCAGGCCTGAGAGGAGCTTCCCTCTCCAATACTGGTAAAGGGAGTTTACCTGCTGCCTTTGTGAATATCTTCCTTTGTCATCTAGTCCCTAATATTAATTGTGTGCCTTATTTTGGCATCACTTGCCTCATTTTGGCAACCCCTCAAAATGCCAAGAAAAGCAGACTAGTAAATGAAAGAGCAAATGGTGGGTTGAGAAGTGTTCATTCCTTTTATTCACAGGGCTCTTCTAATGTTATAAAATACCAGGATTTTTCAAGCTCACCTGTAATCTTATTTGGGAAGATTTTCAAATGAAGCTGAATTAAATCAAGATCATAAGCCATGTGGCTGTTGTTTAGAAGACAGCTGTTTTTCTACCATCCATTTTAGAGTTTTGGCTGTGGCCCTATTCTGATTTTATTGCCTTCATCAGATTGCCACTTTTCCCTGCTGCAGGCAACAACTGCTTCATTTACTCAGCAGGGCCTCAATTTCCAAACAAGATCCAGCCTCTAAGCAGAACAAACTGTTCTACCAATCATCCTAGAACTTAGCAGATGCAGACCACTTGCTACCGGTTCTGGTTTATTGCTGAAGTATCTCCTTTTATGGCTTCCCAAGGGATGCCTTCCATGGTTTACTCCCTACACTCTCTACCTTTCTTCTCCCTTGTTTATCATAGCTTCAAGAATCATGTCCATAGTTATGAAATAATGAAGGATTCACGGTTACATACATACCTGTTCCACAAGTACGGAACAAGTTGTCTAACGGCAAGAAAATTCATTAACACTGTATACTCTATTCATTATAATAATCTAATTTGCAAAGTCTTTTCACGGGTAAATGGACCTGAGAAACAGATGAGAGATTACACATTTGCTAACATATTCATACACATGAGCCTCACACAACAAGAAAACAAGGTCAACCTGCTGAGGCTAGTTTGTAGATTACCACAGACACATCAGATCTGGAAACAAATCCCACTGATTACGACAGCATGTGTTTTGCATATGGTGGAAATGCACATCTTTTACGCAGAGAGTTTTCAAGTATAGAAAACAATCTCATGGTTTTGTAGAGGTTTTTTTTTTTTAAATAATGCTGACTTATTCATGAAACATTTGTGATTAAACAGTAAACATATAACTTCTTCCTCTTAGATTGTTGCAAATTATTACTTTTTTAATATGAGAACTGCCCCCATTTCTCTAAATATCTCTCAGACTGAGGACCAGTTATATCAAGATTTGTGCTGTGTAATATCTTTTTTAACTGTATGGAGCTATATACCCAGAATGTCATATCTATAATTTTACAGGTAGTGACCTGCCTTTCCAGGAGCCTCCATTCACTTTCTCTGGATAAATTTCAGTACAATTTATGCTGTTTCTCTCACTGTGGACATTGTAAACTATTGTTTGCCTCCCACAAACAATCAGAATTGTAACATAAGCAAGCTTGGATGGCTGAAAAAAACAAGGAAGGGTAAGAAGACAGTTGTGGGGAGGGAGAACAGCAGGCTAGAAACATTGAAAATACTGGTCTCAATTGAAAACTGGAGCTTTCTAGGATCAATGGCATTTGCACCCCATTGAGGTCAAAATTTTGGCACTCTCTTCATCCAACCATACTTAGGATCCCACAGCTGAACTTGTTAATGAAATTCCCTCTCACAGTTAAAAATAAAAAACCAAAAAATACTGAATATGAATGTGGAAGAAAGGCAATTTGATGTTTGTAATTATCGAGCTAAACTCCACGACCTGCTGAATGTATGCAAAATGGACCCTGGATGGTGTATATAAAAGTGGCATGTGCAGAGAATTAGAGCAAGTATTGAGACTTCTTTCTGGTAGAGCAAGTCATCATACAAGATCCCTACCATGAGCAACAAGGGGGCTTCACTGAAAGGTAAGACTTTTGCCATTCACTTGCTGATAACTTTTATATTTCTTTAAATTTAGATTGAATTAGGAAGTAACTGAAATGTAACAGCTCTAGAAACTGAGGTCTTCCAGGCACCTAGTCTTCCAGTAGTGGTGCAACCTGCCTCCACCGCGAATGTTTAGTGTCCAAAGCTTGGAATTAAAAGGCAGCTTGATCCTTTTTTTACTGAGTCTTTTGTCTCCTAAGACTACCTTTGCATTGGGCAGTGTCACAGAAAATTGGCTTGAGGGATGTAACACCTGCACACGAAAGACTGGATCCAGACTGCTTTGCTACACCACTCAGAAGGCAATGACTACAAGTCATTATCCACAAGTCTAGAAGTGATGTAGTAATTTTGAAGTGAATATTTTCATAACCATCTTCAACTTCTAAGCCAACAAGTCTCAGGTTTTCTTATTCATAGAATTATTCCCCAGAGTACGTTCCTAAATGCAGCATGTGGCATGTACCTTGTTCATAGGGGGAGGAGGAAGGCTGACTTCAATATTGTGTAAATGCACTTTTCTTGAATTTAGAGCTAGAAAGAAACTTATCACATGATAACATTAGGGACAGCTCTGCTGATTTACGGAGTAGACTTTTATTTAGCATTTAAAATAAGTCTAGTGAACCAATACAGGTAGCAGGCCAATTTCCAGAACTAAAACTCTCAGAGCAGAACAGTGTTCTTTGAATAAGTACATTCATTTACCAAATATTTGCTTTTAACTTTTTCCATTGTTTTTCTGTGCATATTTTATTTCACTGAATGGAAAACTTGATTCTGTTAAGTTAATATTAAAAGTTTTAAACAGATGAGGTTTTGTGTTTTAGATAATGAGAAGTCCTCTATATCAGTTTCAGAAGCTCAGGAGAAAAGACAAAAGTAATGATTTCTTAGCAGTAGGCAATTTAGGGTTAAAATCTAAAGAGCAAGGCAGCACAGCTGCTGAAAATCTTCTGAAGGAACTCCCAGGACAATCAAAACCTTAAAAGAGTGACCTAACCACCCTCCCACAAAATTAATTTAAACTCCAAATGTTTGCAAAGAAGAAGAGGACCTGTGGGAGGAGGAGGAGAAAAAAAAAAAAAGGAGACCAATCTATTTTCCAAACTTATATATCTGTGCAAATATAATTATGTACCTATATTTACACTGTGAAGAAGTTTGATTTTTTTCTTCCATTTATCACTATGTAATAAAGTCAGGCATAATAGTAAGAGACTTTGGAATACCATGTACACTGCAACACAGGTTATCTTGTCTCCTCAAACTCTGTAGCAGGCTTTGCTATACAGTCAGGATGACAGAGGGGAGAAAAGATAACAGAATTACAGTGCTTCCTTCCTCCATCGATTTTCAGCAGCCAGTACAGGGGGTACTCTGAGCCATGTGACAGCACAGCCAAAATCACCCAGCATCTGGCTCTGACATCTACTTCTAAATGCACATACAAGTCAATGTGATTCCATTTTGGTTTGTTTTAAACCTGAACAGGTTTGTTGCTGGTGGTCCTTCTGGTGTCCAACATGCTCCTGACAAAGGAAGGAGTGACCTCCTTGCCAATTTGCCCCAATGGATCTGTCAATTGCCAAGTTTCCCTTGGGGAACTTTTTGACCGAGCAGTTGAACTTTCACACTACATTCACTTCCTCTCTTCGGAAATATTCAATGAATTTGTAAGTACACTGTCTTTTCCTGAGAGCGAGAAAATACAAAAATGCAATTTAACACTTTTTAAGCACAAACATATGTTAACATACGAAATCCTTCAATAAGTAAACAAATACGACTGCTGCACAGACAGTGATAGTCCCAATGGTGACCAAATCTGTGTATAGTGCTGACCATTGCTAAGATCCCCAATGCGTCTGTCAAAAGATAGCATTTTCCCATCATTCTTTATCTGTGGGACAAGTTTGTGTTTGCTGTGTGCCAGTTTCACTCTAAAGACTCACCAGAAACTTTTGACCTTTACAGCATAAAAGCAGTGATAGAAGCAATGGAACAACAAGTAGTTAATACAGTGTTTGAATCACAGAATCATAGAATGGTTTGGGTTGGAAGGGACCTTAAAGATCATCTAGTTCCAACCCTCCTGCCATGGGCAGGGACACCTTCTACTAGACCAGGTTGTTCAAAGCCCCATCCAACCTTGCCTTGAACACTTCCAGGGATGGGGCATCCACAACTTCTCTGGGCAACCTGTTCCAGTGCCTCACCACCCTCACAGTGAGGAATTTCTTCCTTATATCTAATCTAAATCTACCCTCTTTCAGTTTAAAGCCATTACCCCTTGTCCTATCACTGCACACCCTTGTAAATAGTCCCTCTCCAGCTTTATTGTAGGACCCTTTCAGGTACTGGAAGGCTGCTATAAGCTCTCCCCAGAGCCTTTTCTCCTCCAGGCTGAACAACCCTAACTCTCTCAGCCTGCCTTCAAAGCAGAGGTTGTCTAGCCCTCTGATCATCTTCGTGGCCCTCCTCTGGACTCGCTCCAACAGGCCCATGTCCTTCTTATGTTGGGACACAGTACTCCAGGTGGGGTCTCACCAGAGCAGAGTAGAGGGGGAGAATCACCTCCCTCCACCTGCTGGTCATTCTTCTTTTGATGCAGCCCAGGATACAGTTGGCTTTCTGGGCTGTGAGCACACATTGCTGGGTCATGTTGAGCTTCTCATCAACCAACACCCCCAACTCCTGCTCCTCAGGGCTGCTCTCAATCCATTCTCCACCCAGCCTGTATTTGTGCTTGGGATTGCCCTGACCCATGTGCAGGACTTTGCACTTGGCCTTGTTGAACTTCATGAGGTTCACGCAAGCCCACCTCTCAAGCCTGTCAAGGTCCCTCTGGATGGCATCCCTTCCCTCCAGTGTGTCGACCACACCACACCACACAGCTTGGTGTCATTGTCAGACTTGCTGAGGGTGCACTCAATCCCACTATCCGTGTCACCGACAAAGTTGTTAAACAGTGCCAGTCCCAATACTGACCCCTGAGGAATGCCACTTGCCACTGGTCTCCACTTGGACATTGAGCTGTTGACCACAACTCTTTGAGTGCGACCATCCAGCCAATTCCTTATCCACTGAGTGGCCCATCTGTCAAATCCATGTCTGTCCAATTTAGAGACAAGGATGTCGTGCAGGACAGTGTCAAATGCTTTGCACAAGTCCAGGTAGATGACATCAGTTGCTCTTCCCTTATCCACCAATGCTGTTGAATTGAAGCTCTTCTTACTCACCTGTTTCAATAATGCCTATCCTTGCTGATCTGCAGGATGAACGCTATGCTCAGGGCCGGGGTTTTATTAAAAAAGCTGTTAATGGCTGCCACACTTCCTCCTTAACCACTCCTGAAGATAAGGAGCAAGCTCAGCAGATTCATGTAAGTCCCATTTCTAATGTCAATCAGTGTGAGACAGAGTGCGGGGAGGAGGAGAAGAGAGAGGGTTAAGGAACAGAAAGGCAGCAGACAGAGAGAGGGGCAAATTAGCTCAATCGGAATAAAAAAGCCAGGAAAAGGAAAGCACCAAAAAGCCAAGACAAGTTGATTTAACATTTTCTGATACTAAGTTACAGACTATACAGAATATCTAAGTACCGGTAACTTTCATCTTCCCTTCCTTTTCCTGTATGTTACATTCAGTCATTGCATCTTATTTCCAGTTACAATATAACCTTATGGAGCAATGCCAGTTACCATGCTTGTACAGTACCGAGAACACTACAACCTTTGAACATTATCTTAAAACACCTTATACACAATTATTATATCAACAAACATAAAAATACACTGGCTATATAGTGAATACTGTATGTAGGCAGAGGTAAATAGTTTTCCAGTAACTGAAAACACTGACATTACTAAACACATGCTAAATAGATATTCTTGCTGTTACCAGTAGGCAAAAGTGGTCACATCATCATCCAAATACAAAGACTCTAGTGCGAAATACTGCAAAATACTTGTAAAGAGAAACATGCTACATACATCAATTTAATTATTATAAACTTAAGGGAAGATGAAGATAGTCTTGTTCAGCCTATGCTCACAGATACAATTTGAAAATACTCTGGAGAAAAAAATAAGACCAGGTGTATGAATGGGGGTATGCCAGGGAGAAATCTTTACCAGGTTCATGGTGGCAATATCCTTGCAATCGCAGTATTGCCATCTTCTTAGTATGTCATTCAGAAATTCTATTGGGAGCAATAGAATTCACAGCCCTGGGTACATAACAAGTCTGATTGTGTTCAGATCCAGTGCATCTAGCAAAGAAGAAATGGGTGAATACTACCATAACTATAAGATTTACGAATTTTTATTGCCCACAAGAAAGGACACTTTTTAAAACCAGAGAGCTATTGGTGGAAGCACCATTGTTCAAAGGGGAGCACAGATGAGTTACGTAAAGGCAATAAAAGCTACTTAGTGGTTTACCATAATGTGCACCTTCCATTCAGTACTAAACTTTTTTTAAAAAAATCATTGGATTTTAAAATGTTCATCAAAAATCAGGTAAGGAGTCCTGTTTTTTTCAAAGAGATGAAACACAGTTGTGCTTGCTAGTTTTTAACATGGAGAGGGTTTAATGATATTTTCCATTACAATATTGTAACTGCTTGTGCTAATATTGTAAAACATCATGAAAACAACAACAAACTTCAAAAATGCAATTGCACAGAGGTATCTAAGACAGGGCTATAGGGCACATTCAGTGGTAGGTCCTGGAATAAGTTCCCAAAACACTATGTCTGAGGACATTGCCCTAAATGCCTCCTAATGCTGCCAGCATTTAGCCTTCCTATTTTAACTGCCTTTTCTTAATGTGGGTGAGCAGCATGAAGACCTACTGAATTTAGTACTGGGAGTGCTGCGCTCCTGGAATGATCCCCTGATCCATCTGGCCTCTGAAGTACAAAGAATAAAAGAAGCTCCAGACACCATCCTCTGGAAGGCTGTAGAGATTGAAGAACAAAACAAGCGGCTTCTAGAAGGAATGGAGAAAATAGTTGGGCGGGTAAGTATTAGGTCCTTAACGTCCTTCCAGCCTGTTGCTGTAAGGAAGACACATACAGTGATAGGCCCTCCCTACCTGGAATAGGAAAGGAAACAGTAGATGTGAAGGAAAAAAAGGGAGCCAAGATAGCTGAATCTAAGAACTTTTCAGCTTTCTTCTTTCAGCTTTCTTTTCTTCTGCCATCTTGCAACTTCTAAAGAGACAATGTGATGTGACTGGCATAGCATAATCCAGCGTACTCCCAGTCCTGCTTCAAGGGAAGGTGTAATCATCAGGACTGGTAATCATCATTTTATCTTTGAGTATTTTGAATTTGCAATCCTGAGTTTTTAAGGATGCGTCTGTGTTTTTCACATGCACATACTTATATGTAAGTTTTAGCATATTTATACACATCTGTATACATATAGGTATTGTGTATAGGTTTCAGAAACAGATACTGTGTTTAAAACTGTGCTGGAAGTCTGGGCTATTGGAAAGATATGGCATACAGCAAAGTAATCGTGATATCTTTCCTTTCTCTTTTCGCACCATACCTCTGAACTCTGGCTCTGACTTGGTTCCCCCTACACTTGTAAGGTTAGACAACAAGGCTGTTGTCTGACAAAACCCATACTCAAATACCCCTTGTTATCAGTAATTGATTGAAAGCTTTCCTGAATAAAATCAGCTCTAGCTTGTTTATTTTTAAAGGGGCCTCTGTTAGTCCCTGAATATATCATTCTGTCAGTGAGCTAGATGTTAACAAGAGGTTCTGACTTTACTGGCTTTTGCTTAGGCTCTGAACAGCTGAACAGCATTAAGAGTGCCACCATCACTGTATCCACCACTTTCCACTGGATCACTCATGGTCTCTCTCTCTTTCAGTTAGGTGTCTCTTTACTCAGAAACCATCCAGGCCACAAATGCATTTAACATTGCAATCAAATACATCGCTATCTGATATCCACATGTAAAAAGGGTGCAGGTGAGGATCCAAGATAACAGCAGAAGTCAGGTGCTGCTACAGTTACCCTGTCATGACCTTCTCATTCACATTATTTACAGAAGGAGGTTGAAGACAAGACTGGCAAATTCATTAGTGTCAAACCACATTTTTGAGTGATAGTAGGTCTATCTTTTTTTTTTGCCTGTTGCTTAAACTGAGTGATAGAGGTCCACAGGTACTCTCCTATGTGCTTTTACAACATACAACTAGTGGGAAATAGGAAGATGCACAAGCACCAATAGGCACAGACTTCCTTCCTGCTATGAAAGGTAGATTGCTGTGATATGAGAAAATTAATGATTGTCTCTTTCAAACAAGGAGACCTAAACCAATCTTCACCTCAGATACTAACTCACTACATGAGTTCCTACACTTAGCTTTCTAACATTAGAGCTCACTGTATCACTCAGCATTTTAATTTTTTTTTTAATGGAATCTGAGGTGCAGTACATCTGAAGATGTATGAACAGTACATCTTCAGACGTACTGTTAAGACATTTGTCTGGTAACATGTTCTTGAAGCTGCGTGTATCAGAGAGATTACCTAAGAGATGGGCCGAGACAAAGCTGGAGATACACACAAAGTTGTTCTCGGAACAGGTGCTAACAAAGATTTCAAGGTGGAGGGAACCAAAGAGGGATGTCACTGATGAGTCCATGCATGAAGGAAGGTTTGATTTCTCTGCAGGAAGGTTTGATTTCTCTGCAAAGTCAGATTCCACTGGACATTGGTTAACACACTAGTTCTCTTAAAACACTACTGACACAGTTAAGCTTTTTACATATTTTAGAGAAATAAACTGGAAAATCTGACAAATTCATTCAAAATCAGCATGAAGATACAGAACATTATACAGAATAGTGGGAACCACAACAGGAAACACTTTACAAGCCACACACTAGTAGCAACTAGCATTCCTCAAGACCAGTATTTTAAATGCTCTGTTCTACATCCAGTCAGATTCACTATCATTTACTACTGTATCATTTTGTGTCTTTAGGTTCATTCTGGTGAGATCGGAAATGAAGTTTACCCTCAGTGGGAAGGCCTTCCATCCCTGCAACTCACTGATGAGGACTCCAGACTCTTTGCCTTTTACAACCTGCTGCATTGCCTCCGCCGAGATTCCCACAAAATTGACAACTATCTCAAGCTTCTGAAGTGCCGCCTAATCCACGATAGCAATTGTTAAGTACACATGGGCCTAAACACTTACTGGAATCATTCATCATAGTGTTCTTGTTGCTTTGCCACTTTCACTGCCAACTTTATGAAAAGTCACACTGTACAGTAACAGGATCATCAGTAACTTTCAGGCATGTTTGTGTGAATTCTGGCTGCAACTATTAGCACCATATATCTTGGTGTTTTAAAATGTTATAAATTACTTATATGACAAGAATAAACTTTTCTGTCTAATCTCCTCACCTAGTAGCATTTCAGTGATAACCAGATCATGCAGATACAAATAAAAATATTATTAAATCCAAAAGTGCATAACACTGAGTGGTATCAGTGAATGGAAAATAGCTGGTATGGTTTACACCTTTAGCAGTAGCTTCTCTTTTTGGATCTCAGTCTCCAGTTACTGATGACAGGATATCTTACTTCCATTGCTCTTTACCCACCCTCCAAAAAAGAGGCGGGGGGGGGGGAGGGGGGGGAGGAAGGACATCAAAAAGCAGATTAATCACCTATTACACTAAACTACCCTAAACTAAAAGCATGGTCTGAAATCCAATCTACTTGGATCAATGCTTTTACTCTGTACAAAAACTGCCTGGGTAGGGGAGAGAAAGATAAGAAATCCATCTTGGCTAACATAGCCATTGATTCCCCATGCAGTCCACAGAGAGAGAAGACACATCTGGAATTTTAAGGACAGAGATGCAGGTATATCTACGTCTCTACTGACTATTTGGAGAAGAGGCATTTCCAAAGGAAGGTTCATTACCTTTGAGGTGGATATCGGAGGGTAAAAGAACCAATAGGTTTCAGTAGGTCCCAATAGGAAATGCTGGGCATCCATATCATATCCACCTACCCTTCACATTCCTCACAAGTGATGTGGTGGTTGCAGTTGCTCAGAAAACTTTCAAGCTATAAAAAGGCACCAGCTGAGCTAAGGTGTCTGCTGTCCTAAACCCAAAGTGTCTCCATTCACTTTGGGTTTAGTCACACTCAAAGTTTTTAGGGCACTCATTTCAAAACACGACGGTTAAACATCAGAAAACGGGAGAGATCAAAACAATTGACTACTTTTGAAAAAAATCTGGCTTATTAAGTAAACACGACAAGTAAGAAGCCAAATAGCAGCTGGAGCCATTGACCATACCTATATACTGCCTTTGTAAGCCATAAACAAACTCGGCCTTGGCTTCATCACACAGCTTCAGCAGACAGGAGCTTAACTTCAAATTAGCTCCTCAGGGGTTTGGCTTCCCACTAGACAAGCCTGCTGCATTGCTCCAGAGTTGAGCCAGCTTGGAGGAAGAGTGAAACACCAGAGAAGATGGGTTTGAGGGCTTAAGCCTCTCATTACCATAACAGAATAAGCACAGCCATAAAAGGTATTTATATAAGAGATTATCTAATACCAACTCCTAGAAAGGTCTCATTTTAGCCATCTTTATAAGGATGTAATGATAATTGCATTTCTAACTATGTGTGTATATATATATAATGGCCTTTTATTCTCTTAATGTTTTCAATTATTGATTGCCTCAGGCTCTATCTGGATAAGTATATACTAAGCCCATTTTTAATATATATAATATCACCTGTACAGCAAACAAATTCCTTGTTGGACAGTCATAACTGACATCTTTCATAAGCTCTGAAACGCACAAAACTTGGGGCATATGCAACAGCAGTTTAACAACACACAGCTGTACACCACCACAGTCAAGGAAGAAAATGGGTAAAATTTGCCAGGCAAAATGCAAGTGCCCAGACTAGAATTTAATCTGATCATAATATTCTATTTTCTGTTATAATGACAATGGGAAAAAAAGCATTTTAAAGGGAAAAAAAGAAAAAAATATCCTTTGTAATTATCACAAGTGCTTAGAATTACAGTGTGAGTTCTTATTCAAAAGAAAACATGAATAATGGGACTACTCCGTATTGAGCTGGAAAAACGATTATGTCTCGCTGAGTAAACTCCTACCTCAGAATCTCTTTAGAATTCAAAAGCAACTTGATTAATAAGGCAGACATTCATAATTTTACACTTACATGACTAGATCTAAAACAATGACTTTCATTAACTGTTTAAAAATTACAGTGCTAAAACAATTGTTTAAAACTTACATGCACTGGCTTTATTATAGCCTGTTTTAGTACAATTACGAGTTTTTAATTTCATAAAGAAAGATAGAAGAGAATGACAAAAAAATATTCTAAACAACTGAAAAGCTATCTGGTTTGCAGCTGTTTAGCTAAAGGGGTATTTAAAAGTGATCTGGTTAATATTCTGAGTCATCACAGCTGTCACAGAGACAGAAGGACGTCGAACCCTATGAGCATATTCAAAGCTACACCTTCATTGTCAAGCGCCCTGGCATGGACAATGCCTTCAGACTCTGAATGTTCAAGCCACAATATAGGCCAACTGGCGATTCTCTTTTTTTCAGTTGCTAATAGGAAAAATACATTTTTATCTCACTAATATTTTGTTAATTAGTCCATGATTGTAAGACCTGAGCAACTATTGCATTTCGTCCAATAAAAATAATTACATAGCCAATCTCTTATTTTATACAAAACTGAATTTAGAACAAGCATGTTCTTTTTAAATGAAAGAAACTGATATCAATAAGAGTTTTTTTCCAAGTGTATTAAATTCTGGCTATTTCAGGTTTCCAGCATTCAAAAAGGCTAGTTTTCTAATTATTTATTCAATACCCAAATCAGCAATATTTAAATCTCTGATGGTTTCTTTACTTCTGTTTAAGATTGCTTAGTGATAGGAATGGAAAGGAAAGGCCCACATGGCTGAAACATAGGCTCAGTTCTGTTCCCTTTGAAAGTGATATTTAAGCTTCCATAGATGGCACTAAATTTAAGATAAGACCTTGTGACACCAAATCTAAATGGTATGAAGTTCAAACCAATTCATCACTGAGAGCATTTATCACTGAATACAACCAGAGCAATAGAGATATGCAAAATAAAAATCTAACTTGCTATTCATGACTTGTGTCTGGACTCACGACTATATCCAACCATTGGAGCAAACAGAAATAATTCTGAGGATAATTTTAAAGCCAATAAGGGAAGATTTTACTGACAGTATATGCCATTTGGAATCAGCTGCTTAATTAGTAATGTGATTTTTTTCTTTTTTTCTTTGGAGATCCTACAAAAGCCTCCAATGGTTTAACTCCTAGCAGGAAAAAGAAGAGACTATAACTTGGCAACTCATCTGTACAATGCAGTTTACCTTCACATTATTATTTCAAAGGCAAAACACAATTCTAATAACAAGGGATACAGTGTAGAAACCACACTTATCTTCTAGGTTGAATTTCTGAAGAACAGAAATTCTCTGAGGGCTACATTTTAAACTGAGTCTGCTTATTATAAATGAAATGTATACAAACAGCAAATTATGTCAGAGATGTAAACTCAGTAATCATACTTATGTATATATCCATACACTATAGAAATCAAATACTACAATCATGCATGGGAATAACATCACAGGCATACACATTCCCACTGAAATTACTGGGTTTACTGATCTGTAAAGCTATTTACATATATGACTATTTCTATCTCAAGCTCTTAATGACTTGTGCCTGCAAATTACATTGGTAAATCTTGAAGACTGAAGCTGAGCCTCAATGTTCAATTCAAGTGAAATTTAAGACTGACTATCCACAGGTTTATATTAAGTGTTAAAAAGAGATTTAAAACTAGTTTTAAAACATAATGATACCTTTTTGAAGTTCCTTATGCTCATATCCATCTTTAGGAATGAAGCTAAATTCAAATAAACATCAGTCTTGGAAAACAGTAGGAATGTCAGCCATAGTTTTCCAACTTTTTTTTCCCCAAACAAGTCAATGACTATCAGGTAACATTTCAACAATATCTACTATCATTAGGATTTTAAGGCTATATTTAGATATATCCCCACATAATTGAACATTTAAAAAAAGTGATTTTTCATTTCCTTTCATGTATGCAACTATGAGGAGGAAATGAAAACAGATGAGTAATGGTGCCTAATGTCCTCTGAATTATATCTTTTTTCCATACAGGTGAAAGCAGTACAAACTGCCCTTATCTTTGGTGAAAAAAAGGTTCAGACTTCTCCCATTTTCTTTGATTTTTTTGTTGTCTTTTTTTTTTTTTTTTAAGGTCCCACAGAAAGATTCTGTGGAACACAAAGAAAATACAATGCCATTTTAAAGGAAAATATAGAGTCCACCTTTCAATCTACAATTTTCTTGTGCATTGAGGGAAAAAACAAACCCTCTTGCTTACTTTATCACTAATTCTCTTTCATACCACCATGTTTATGCTCTTTTAATCATCAAAGCAGCACTAGAATCTCATACTAACATTCTGGTTTTTTGGGATGAATAAGTGGTCATGGCATACTGCCTTCTAATTCATGTGTCCAAAAGAGAATTGCAGGATATAATAACTTTTTGTTCCTTTCCTCATGAAGGAGTTCTGACGTTCTTTCATTGAGTGGTAACATTTTATATTAGTATTGGCCAGTCCACATCATCTTATTTTTCTTCCTCAGTACACAGTGAGAGTGGTAACAAACTAAGTGAAAGGAGATTTAGAAAGACTTTCAAGGTCACAGAAACACTTGGTCTCTGGCTCAAGAAGTACTGATGTATAGATAGATGAATGTTCATTTCCTATTTAATATTGACACTGAGCCTCACTAAAAGTCCTAAGGACGTGTCTTGGACAGAGCCCTTTACTGGAAATTCCTATATTTCACAACCATTTAAAAAATGATGGCACAGACACTAGTCAAAATTTGTTAAAGAACACTTTCACAACAAACACTTCTTTACATTTTATCCAGTTTGCTACCAGAAAGTGCTTTGCCAAGCATAAAAATGAATAATATTTACCGACAATATTTAATAATAGTAGTCCCTCAAAAATTCACTTTTCCTGTCAAACATCACCACACTAATTATGGGAACACTTTTCCCTTTTTAATAAATGATAGGGTTCATTACACTGAAGAGTTCAGATCACTTATTAATTCACGAGTGACAGTGTGAGTCATCAAAAATGCTAAGAGCACTCACTCTAGCATATCAAAGAAGCTATGAATCTCATATCATTTGTACCATATACCACATGTTGCAAAGGAGTTTGCAGAATACAAAATACATAACATGCATGTGCGCTCAATGAATAGGAACTAGTTTGTGCACTAAACGACTAACTCTAAAAATATTCCCATTTACTGATGGAGTTTTTTTCACTATCAAGCTGACTACCTCCCTCCAGCTTTCAATGCCAAATAAGTCAGAAGTTAATGAAGAATATTATATTTTTTACAGTATTATCAGAATTACTAGACCCACACTCATCAACCAAGTCACCGTTACTGTACACTAACACAGAACAAAAAAAGGGTCCCTTCCCAGCAAGGTCCTGCTCTGTTTATTTATAATTCAAACAAGTAGGAATCAGAAGTATGCAAAGTGTGGTATATAACATAGCTTGTCTCTCTGACATCCTTTTCACTCTATTGTTAAGGTAGAAATAATTCCTGAAATATATATAGATATTATTGTACTTACCTTTATTGACTTCATGTTTGACAGCACTGTGCATGGTTTGCAGGATTAGGCCAATAAGCATACATGACAATAGGCCCTTTCTTTAGCCAGATTATTGAAATAATAATCTTCCCCAGGAGCCATTCTTGGGAGATTTCCAGCCTGATTTCATGGACAAAAATAGTTCATATAGCTCAAAAAATTTTCCAATCCTTTTGATGATTATCCAAGCCTAACTAAAGCCTCAGAACCTTTTGGATGTTCCAACATCCTAGACCTACAGCACATGTACTATGACTTAATATGACAAAAGCTACTTGAATTAATTTGATTTGCATGGTATCTTCATGAGACATATGCAATAGACACCATGGGTCCTCATGTCAAATCTAATGCAATAAGCAGCTCAGCAATTCTTTAAAGTGGCTTTTGTGTTATTTGCAAGGAATCTGTTCTTCTGTGTCCCTGTTGCATCAAAGTGAGAAAATAAAAAAGATTCTGTTCTTTATCATCTTGTACTAGAAAATACTTCATCGTATTAGAAAATTCTCTCATGGACTCTCAAGGGCCATGTGAAGGAAGAAAGTGCAATGCACAGCCTGAGTTTATTGAAAGATTAGGTTTTGATGGATGGCACCATGAAAAATGTAAAGCAAAAGCAACATAAATGGTTTGCAAGAAGTTTAGGATAACCATTTATTTTTATTTTCACTTGAGATTCCATCTAAGTGAAAGTAAGGTTTAGGTGAATATAAGACATAAGGGAGACTCATACAAAAACAAATCTTGAAGCTTTTAATACAGCGGTAGATAGCAGCATTGTTCTGCAAAAGATGTGTTCTTTCCCCTAGACAACCCTCCTTGTGCATGTCATAACTCACAAAAGAAAAAAAAGGTTCACTACTGCTCTGAGAGGGAAAAGGCACCTGTGTAATTTATATCATGCACATCACCTTAGTATCAAAGCATGACATACCTGGTATAGCCTCTTTATCAAACGGATTATGAATTCTGTCTTGACCTAAATTAAGGGTAATATTATATATCTATTGTCATGGCATAAATCTAACTGGGGACAAAACAGTTCAAGCTACAGTCTTGAACATGCATAACACATTTTAGAGAGATGGTCAAGAAACACCACATGCTCTCTCCTCCAAAGCATGCACTGAATCATAGAATCATAGAATGCTTTGGGTTGGAAGAGAGCTTTAAAGTTCATGTAGTCCAACCCCGCTGCAATGGGCTGGGACATCATTCACTGGATTAAATTGCTCAAAGCCCTCTCCAACCTGACCTTGAACGCTTGTGATTATGAGGTATCCACAACTTCTCTGGGCAACCTGTTTGAGTACCTCACCACCCTCACTGTAAACAATTTCTTCCTTTTATCCAATCTAAATCTACCCTCTTTCAGTTTAAAACTGTTGCCCCCTGTCACTACAGGACAAGACTCCCCCTTTATATACTGAAAGGCTGCAATAAGGTCTCCCTGGAGCCTTCTCGTCTCAAGGCTGAACAACCCCAACTCTCTCAGCCTTTCTTCACAGGAGATGTGTTCCAGCTCTGCGATCATTTTTGTGGCCCTCCTCTGGACCTGCTCTAATAGGTCTATGTCTTTCTTGTACTGGGCACCCCAGAACTGGACACCCCAGAGCTGGACGCAGTTCTCCAGTCTCACAAGAGCAGGGTAGAGGCGGAGAATCACCTCCCTCGACCTGCTGGCCATGCTTCTTTTTATGCAGTCCAGGATACAGACAGCTATGGTGTTTGTGCAGAGTGTGATTGGCTTTCTAGGCTGCAAGCACACATTGCTGGCTCATGTCCAATTTTTCAACCACCAGTATCCCCAAGTCCTTCTCCATGGGGCTGCTCTCAATCCATTCATCCCCCAGTCTGGATTGATGCTGGGGATTGACCTGACCCAGGTGCAGAACCTTGCACTTGGCCTTGTTGAATCTCATGACGTTTGCATGGGCCCACCTCTCAAGCCTGTCAAGGTCCCTCTGGGTGGCATCCCTTACCTCTAGCAAATCAAAAGATGAAAAATATTTTTTCATGTTTCACAGATGGAAGAAGGTTTTGATTGAGTTCTAACCTTAAAACCAATCAGCAAGACTTCTTTTATATATATTTAATTGTAGCCAGGGCAAACTGTATTTAAACTTAGTTTTCAACATAACAGATTTACATAGCAGAAAGAGGTGGCGCTCATAAGGTTGTTTTGAAAGCATAAACTTATTTTATATTAATCCATATCCATAATCAGTAAACTGAGACTTTTGTTGTTGTTGTTTTTTGTAAAATACAAAGTATATCACATTTCAATTGTACATATTGAAGGCATAAGGAAAATGTTATACATATGCACATCTTTCCTAGAGCTAGTTACAAGCAGGTAGATATTCCTAAAAAGGTCATAAAGTTAGGAACATCTTAAGAAATGCTTTTTTACATTTCCCATCTCCTTTCAGTTAAAAAAAAAACCATGCAATGCAATTTTTTACATGCAATGAACATGTAGTAGGAAAGCTGACATTTAGCAAAGAAAAGTCTCTTTCATTTGGTTTCAACTTTTCCCTCCCCACAAATACAGAGACATTCTAAATCAAACCAATCAAATGATGCTTCAGGATTTCTTCCCACCTATTGACAGAAACCAATTCTGGATTCACAATTTTCAGAAAGAAAATTAAAGTTTTCAGTGAAATTGCTATTTTAGTAGGTAAGAAGCATGTCATTTCACCATACTCTCTCTCATGAGAAAATATTCCTTCAGCAGGGATCTCTTATCAACCCACCATTTTAACAACAGTTCAAGAAATACTTCTCAGTGGAAAAAGGGACCAAAAAAACAGTGAGTATGACAGTGTGCGATGCAAAAGCTTTTCAGAAATGCAATGTTGTATGAAGTATATCAATACACAGTTCAAGATGAAAACATAAATAGGAACTGAACAAGCAGCTTGATGAACGCAAGAGTGTTCTTTGTGATAATTTTTGAAAAACAGTCTTTTTTTTCAGAGTCCAGAGCCACAAGTCAGTTAAGTAACACAGACTTTCACATAATATCTAACAAAGATACCTGATCCAGTAACACCGTGGGTAAAAAAGAAAGACTGTCCCAAACCCTGTTCCTGTGGCCAGCACCTACAAAGCAGAAATACACAAGGATTACATAAAAGGGAACGGGACTCTTTTTTTTTTTTTTCTCTGCATAAACTCATTCCCTTTAGAAATTAGCAAATACCTCCCTATTCACAAGTAGTTATCAGTCGTTGTAAGTCATCAAGATTTCTCCAGTAAGTCCCCTCAGATGGGTTATTTCTTTCAAGGGAAACCCAATTTCAATCACACATTAAACATACCCTTTTCACCCCACTGGACATTTTTAAAGAGCTTCCCCTCTTATCATCATCAAACCTATGGACTTTGGAATCCTGATGGAATTGAACTCAAACTCTGAATTACTTTTTAAGCAGCCGCTACAAGGTAGGGTGCTGAAAAATGGAAACAATGAAGGATTAAGCCCGTTTTACTACACCTCCGCAGCCAGAAGAAAAGTCAGCTCTAAAGCCCTGTGCCAGCATCGGCCATCGTTCACCGAAGAGCACAATGCACAGCACGGCCCGTCAGGGCACCTGGCGCCTCATCTGTGCGGTGCTCATGGTCCCTCCGACATGCCGCAGCCACCCTTGACACCCTTACTTTCAGGACCACGGTTGTGTAGGCCTGGGCAAGCCAGCGACAGGGAGGGGGACCAAGGCAAAACGCACGGTTTGAAGCGGGGGTTAGCGATTAACCGCGGCAGCAATGGGGAGAGGCCGGCGGGCGAGGCAGGGCAAGGCAGGCCGCGGCAGCCCCACTGCCTGCTGGGGGTTGCTAGGCAACTTGGGCCTACCGCTGCCCCCGGGGCCTTCCGCGCAGGCTGAGGAGTTTGGGGGAGCTGAGCGGGGGGAAGGACTTGTCATCAGGCTACAGAAAGCCAGGCACGCGTATACATTATTGTATATAAGGGAGGGGGTGGGGGAAAGAACCACGGTGTCACTCTGCTTTCTACTTCAGAATATTCAGCAGGTAGCAGGTTTTTTGTGGGTTTTGGTGTGGTTTTTTTAATGTAACTGACAAAATCTGGCAACAATGCACAGTGTAAAAAGTGACATTTTGACTCTAAGGGAGGAATTATTTGCAATTTGTTTTGAACAGAAGCTTAGTTCATGTCAGATGTGAACCTCCAGACAATCATTAGTTTAAACTGCCTGCTATGTGTTTAAAAATTTCAGTCAATTTAGAACTGATCTGAATTGCAAATGGGATGGTAATAAGCCATTAGGGAACAACATATCTCTCTTTCACACTTGCAACCCTCTGCTTTACGGGGCCTCGACTGCACTAAAATATGAAAATACCATTTTAGTCATGCGCATTGCCGACAAACATGGAAATGTAGGAGGTCCAGACTCGGAAAGCAGCACTTGGAGGAGAAGACCAGGAGCTGCCACAGGAGCGAAGAAATGGGTGTAGCCCCTGCTTTGAACAAGAGGCAGCAGTCAGTTTTCCACAAAATAAATAGTCTGACTTGCTGATGGCACAGTAAAACACGGGCCTGGCATCTGACTAGTGCTTGGTTATTTTGATTTCTGAGGATCTGAGGCGTTTCTCATCCTCTGTGAAGCCATTTTTGTGAACAAGTGTAGGCTTTGTGTCACCTAAGGTTTTCCGCACAAAGTTACCTGTATTTCCTCAAAATTAGCTGTCTCACAACCTTCTGTGTTCAAATGAGTGAAAAGATACAATTTTTTTCATTCTTGAGCTTTCAGCTCAAGACAGGGCTCTGCAATACACAGATCCATTGACTAAGAAGACATCTACACAACTAAAACAGAGTAAATATCTTTTAGATGACAGCATTAAGCATCGTACGTCCTATCCCAAGGATCTTTTCCCACTGAAGAACATTATAAATCCCCTACTGATGTTTTATAGGTGTTTCATAGCTGGAAATACTTTCTTCTACAACTCTATAGCCACTCTTGGGTAGCTGTCACTGTCTTTTTACGCTGCTTCACAAAATTATATACCTTATAAAACTCATCTATTACATGGTTTCTTGAGTCTGCAGCTGAGGCTGACTCTATGTCTCACCATACCAGCTGATAAGCAACCTCCTCCCTACATTCAAGCAGATTCCCATGCACCTATGATGAAGGGAGAAATGCAGACTTCTGATCTGCATCTGTCAACATTGAATGCTGGTACCTTAGTACCAACCAGTGCAGTAGATGTTCCCACACCGTTGGATACTCTTGCAACCCTAGAGCTGAACAGTTTCCTAATGGGATTCTGGGATTCCTTCCACCCTGAAGCTATATGTCTAAATACAGCTCCTGGAGATTTTGTTTCTAGAGAACCTCTTTGTTGAGGGGGGACTAGCCCAGAGACACCTACAGCAGACTGCAGAGACTCTACAGAGTCTCACCTCATGGGAGGTCCAGCTGACCCAAATGCTGCTGTGTTAGCATACATGCTGGACTGGGTTTCTGCAGAACATGCCTTCGTTCTTAGGAGAGCATTAAAGTGGATATTCCATTAATTCTTTCATGGCACATCCACTCAATCACCTCTGCGTTTCAGAGATAACACCTAAAAATTGCTGACTGTGGGTGAATTTGGATATTACACCACATCTCAGCTTTCCTAGAAGGTTCATGTCAGCTTCTGTCCAGTTGGCAATATGCTAGAAAGGGGATTGCTTGCACAGTACCTTTATTGAACTGCCATGCAGCGGAAAGGAAATGGGCAAGGTCAAATAGGTCAAAGTTAGACTGCTGAGCCAGAGACTTTGCATAAGAAGGGGAGGACTTTGCATAAGAAGGGGAGAACTAAGCAAGGAAAATGCAACTCAGGTAAAACTACGGGAGCAGATGAGTAGTACAACAGCTTAACCAGCTTCCCACCCAGAACTGAAAAAAACCTCTCAGTCTGAGCCTCTCTGCCTCAAACTATACCTGCTAGCACACATCTAAACCAACCTTAACATGGGTTAATTCTATCGAGACAGTCTTCTAAATCTATATATACATATAAATATGCACATGTATAACTTATTCCACTTCAACATTTGAAAGGAATTCTATTACATGAGTATTAAAAACAAAGGGACAAAATATTTTCAGTATTCAAAATTTCATGTAAAAAGACTGCTGCAATATGAATAAGCTTCAGATGGGGAAAACTGGAGTTTTTGGTTTGGATTACTTCTTCAAGGACAGGTACACCTAAAACTACTTAAGCATGCAAACTTTGCAGACAATTCTGCACCAGCAAAAGTAAAGAATCTGAACTCTCTATTTCCTGGGAACACAGCAGACTATTCATCTCCCTCAAAGCCACATGAAGTAAATTAATCCTTTCCAATTATCCTTGCAAGGTATATTTGGGGTAACAATTCCCTACTTTCATAGTACATGTGTGGAGCTTCCACTCATTTTAGTGAGATAAAAGACATTTCCAATTTGGATCTTTGAAAAGGTCTGACATTCAGTATTTATTACTATAGCAAAGATTAAGAACAGTCCTACTGAACTCTCGTATTTAAAGACTTACTCCTTTCAGAAGTGATATTATGGCACACGACAATTAACATATTCCCAGAAGTATATCTTTCAAGCAAAAAATTTCCTGTGATAAATACAGAATTAAAGATGGTATTATATGTTAATTCAGATGGAAATGGAGTAGTTAAATACTTCCAAATCTAAACTCTAGCTACTTACAATTTCCCCAGCAATTGCAAAGTAATAAAGAATATTCAAGCATTCCTGTCATTACATTGGGTTTAAACAAGACAGTGCACAGAATAAGATACTCAGAATCTAGCAAAATATTGTCAGGGGAGAAAAATACAGAAATCCTTTGCTCTCTGCTCCTTTTTTAGTGACTTTAGGCAGTTCGGTATTTTTGTGTCCTTAGATGAGGTATTCAATATTCATTCCATCAATTACTCTGGCAAAGTGTGTACATGCCAAAGTGAATGCTCTAAACATACTTTATTTTCCCCACACAAATTGTTTAATCATCATAAATGAGCACTTGCATGTACAAGTTACCCCCTGCACACACACCTGCATAACCTGGCAGTTTAAAGATATATATTATATAGGGAAACTGTTGAGATTTACATATCTGCTCCATTTACATTTGAAAATTGACTTCCATGTAGAGGGTTCTTATCCTTATTTGACATGTGGCACAGGCCAAAGATCTGCAGTTGTATTTACTGAAAGAAAACCAACACAAACAGTGAAAGGGAAAGATATGAGCAACTTGGGAGATGTGATTTCTTGGACTTTTAAACATGTGTGTGTGTGATAGTTGTATACTTTTTGTGTCAGATATTTGGCTATCTAAATATTACTTTTCACATGACACAGTCCTGAGAGCATGTAGTATAAATTATCATATATCAGTTATGAAAAGATAGTCATGTGAATGGAATCTGGAAGACAAACAATCATCTCTCAGCTGCAACTGAACATAATCCAAACACAGAGTAATATTTTGGTTTGGTTAAAGAAGAATGCTACAGAAATCAAAGGCTCAGACCTACATTCCTTCCTTGTGTGGATACTCCTGTTGACTTCAGTGGAATGGCTAATGTAATATGGCATAAACAATTGATACTATATTTTAATCCCCAAAGAATACCAACATAGGTACATGATATTCATGTGTATTAAAAATACAGAAGAGAATATTATTGGCAGTAACACCGACCTGACTTACTTTAAAACAGAAATGAGACAAGTTTTGTTCTTTGCATCCCCAATTGCCTTGTACCATCTAACTGGGTCACAGGTTTCAGCACAGAGACCAGACCGCCATCTGCTAAGTAAAGATTGGCTTAATACAGAGTAGATGATTCAGGAGAGGATAGCCATATATAGTCAGTGCAGAATTGAGTAAAGGGGGGAGCAGAATTCTCCCCTCAGAATAATTAATATTCTATCTCTCAATGCACTCTATGGATAACCCAAAGATTGTCTGGCTCCACTGAAGGTTCACAGCAAAGCCACAAAGAAACCTGATGCTTCACTAGGACCGGATGCATTATCTAGATGAGGTTCTGCACTGAGATTGTCCTCCATCTTGATACTCAGACTAGACGCTAACATAGGATTACCCTCGTTCACCTTGTGCAACTCCTTTGGGCTAGTGGCAATGACATTAACTTTCCATACAAGAGCAGTCTATAAAATTGCCAGGAAGTACAGAACTATAGTGCAAAGATATCCATTCCGTCAAGTAAAAGCAAGCAAAGACAGGTTTAGGTGATACGCAGATCAAGCCTTGAAAAACACAATCCTTGAGGGTAGGTCCCTGCAGGGATCTTTTATATTGAAATAAATTTTAATCAACATATTCAAGATTCAAATTGTGAAAATTCAGTTCTTGACTCTAAATCTGTCTGTATCATTCCTAATAGATATTGAAGAGGTTTCCTAACCAGTAGTTCAAATGGTAAACACTTCTAGAAATGTGTTTGTGTGAAAATACTGATATACACTCATTTCATTAGAAGGATTTCGTGGCCTTTTCCAAATAGAGGACTTGTAAAGAAAAGCACTACGCACTGAGATTCATTCAAATTCTTCCAGAGAGCAGCAAATTCTTACCACAGTACACCCAGGGGGAAGACAGAGAAGTTTTGGAGCTAAAGTCCCACTTCTACAGTGTTGCTGATTTTGGGAGTACCCAACTGAAGTCCATCCAAGCTGCTTCATGGTGTCCTGTTGCTGAATCCATGCTATGCCTGCTGTGGTAGATGGAACCTGCTGTCCTTCCCATAAAGTTGGAGCTGAATGTGGTATTGCATACAAAAGGTGATGTATAAACACAGACTTGCACAAAGCCCCACATGGTTTCTACAAAAGAAAGATGGAAAAAAATCAAGGCGGCTGCTTCCCACAACTACCACCTGGATGCAGGAAGGGGCAAATCTGCATGAAGAGTACCTCCTCCATGCATATCTACAGAATTCAATCCAGCCCTTCATTTCCCCTCTTCCATACATGGTTTTTATTCAGTCAAAGAATGAGACATGACAGAATGCATGTGGATATGAGATAACATGTGCCTTAGGGCTAGTAACAGAGGGAGGTGAAGGTAACAACCCCAAATGTGAAGGTGAAGACAACGATGCAAAATGCAGTTCATCTCATGCAGACACAAGCCTAGAAGTCCTGTTATTGTGAACATAAAAAGTCTTCAATAACAACCCCCCCCCCCCAAAAAAAAAAGTCCTTTCCCTGATGAATCTATATAAAATGTTCTATCCTCATTGATACAAAATAGAACATAAAGTAACAAGTGGACAAAAATAATCACAAAACAACTGGTTGTAAAGCTGAGCAGGTCATGCTATGGTAATGTACAGAAATGGATTACTATGTTCCTGGATCACAGTGTTATCAAATGACTGCTCAGAGACAGAATGCAGTGTGAAGCCATAATGTCTTGCTGTATGTCATTGTGGTCACTGCTGTCCTCTCTGCTTCATTCACTTTGCTGAACTGGTTTGTGGGTGGGACTTGCTTTCAGCTGACATTTATTTTCATTCTATTTCATTAATGCACAATGTTCAACTGCCTTATTCTTGCTAATGTGTCCAAGCCTCCGAACTCTGAGTCATATACACATAGGTTTTCCTTCAGTGCTATGACATGAATTAAGAAAGATGGGATTGGACACACAAATAAGGGTTTATGTGAGTAAGACCAGGTCTCATGCCTTAAACTATGTTTAAGAAGGTATGTATCTGTTTCACAGTGAAGCACCAAATTATACTGGGAGTAATTGTTCCTGTAGTGGGGTTTAATCCACTCTGCCAAACAACAGACAGGTCAGTCCTAACATGTTAGTATTTACAGTAGAGTTAAGTCTTCTTTTTTTACTTCTAACATGCTGTTATTTAAAAAATTTAAACCAAAATTAAACAAATACAATCACTATTAATTTTCCACAGAACTACTTTGCAGTTTTTCTTTCTGCTTCATAGTGACTTGGTAAAATTTCTCTCTTTCATTCTTGAAGAACTTTTACATAGGAAGAAGAGGACTTATTCAGAGACTGACACTTCTCTTCCATTCCTTTCCCTCCCCCTCTAAAAAGGCAAGCTGCAAGGTGGAAATGTAAAATCTCTCATGGTATAAGAAAAGAGTTTTGCTTTGGTTGTAATACTGAAAGGTGGTGAGAGCTGGGAGTGCTAGGGTTTTTTTGGTTGTTTGTGGGTTTGAGTTTCTTTTTAAATAATTTAGCAAAATACAAACTTTTGCAAATGGTGAAAATCCATTTCCCTACAGCTTGAGAGGCCTACAGCACAGCTGAGTGCTTAGAAACTCGCCATTCTGTAGCTGGGGGGTGTCTGACAAATAGAATATATCTAGGAAACTGGGAAATATTACTTGAAATATCAAGAAGTGTTTCCAAGACAAGACATCCACTGGAGAGGCAATCCATCTGTCTGTGTACCTATGTGCTTTATATGACTTGAGAAAATACTATTCCCAGATATTAAAGCTTGCCTCATCTTTAATATCCTCATTAGGACAGGATAAGGATTCATCCACAGAACAATAGTACAAAAGATGACATATCTTCACGACTCAAGGAGGTGGATGGTGTGATTACAAAGCAGTCAGTTGGCTCACTGCCTGGAGCAGCTGGAGAGAACTGGTGTGAGAAGTACCAAGAAGGATGGACTTAGTAAGGTGGTGGGCAAGCAGAAAGCCAGCAGTAGACTGGATCCTTCCTGTTGAAAAAGACTGAGAAAGATCAGTAGCTCAGAGGTAGTTACGGAGCATGCACTAACAGAAGAAAAGAAGATTGTGGGGACAGATATGTGTTCTTATTTAAGGTTAACCTTAAACGCAGCTGTGCGCTTTGCTGGCATATAAGCCTAACATACTTAATCAGGTGATTTATGCAGTGTAGAATACAGAAGCATAAATGTCTATCTTCTGGTACTAAGTCCGTTAACATTAGAATTAGATATGTCATCTATACCCAGTATGCATCTATACCCAAATATGCATATATACCCAAATATGCATCATTACATATTTATTCCTTTATCAGATTTTTGTTTAAATGAGCTTCACTGAACACAAAAGACCTGAATAATTTGATATGCAATAAATGTGTCCTTGTAGCCTTATTATTTCCTTAAATAGAGAAAAGAATATGGTTAGATTAGCTCAAATGACAATTCACTGTCTTATATTAGGTTCACTAGGTTACAGAGGGAAACATGCATGCACTCCCAAATGAAAGGGTTCAAAAAAATGACAGAAGGTATAGTTAATTAGTTGACTGGATTATTCAATCCTTGCATAAAGGCATGAGCTCTGCTTTAGTGAAGAAGCAAGCACTGACAGAACTTAATGCCTTGGAGATTCTTCTTTAAACATTTTAGACTCTTGTCAAAATTATAATTGCGTTCATATGAGGTTTCCTGTATTTGATATAATGGGGGGGTTGATCTTTTTCAGCTAGAAAAGGGAACCCAATAAACGGAACAACACACAAGTGGATGACATGCATCAGGAGCGATTGTGTAGGTGCTGTACAAAACACCCTGCAAAAACGTTACTTGTGTCAAAGGCACTTACAGTATGATTGGGACAAAAAATGACAAACAGATACAGACAGACAGATGGAAGAACAAAGAAGCAGTGACACAGTTGGTCAGTGTGATAGGCAGCATTCTCAGCACATCCCTAGTCTGACAGCTGTCAAAATTTTAATAAACTTCACAGCAAAAGAGAGTTTTAAAGAGGCAGCTAAGGAAAATCTCTTACAAAAAAGTGAGGTGAGACAAGCTAAAAATCTAAAATCTGTGAAACATTTAGCTTTTTTGCTCTGAAACCCGTTACTTCTAAGGGAATAAAAATAAAGACAATTATTTGTTTTTCTGATGTCTGGATTGCTAGATCCATACCACAGCATGACACACTTTCTTCTCATTCATTGATGGTCTGTATTGTCTTAATGGAATTGAAGAAACCCTTATTTTCACTTCAAATTCCCTCACCTCTTAGAAAATTGACACGCTGTCCCTATAAGAAAGCTCCTTTTGCTCTGAACACATGTTTACCATCTCCAGGCACGCCAGACATTTGCAGGGTGTCAGCTGTGAAGGAAACATGAATATGTTCACATGATCAACAGCTGCACTGTGAAAATGCCTGTGGGGATGGGGAAATATTCTAGACCCCTACCCATCAGCTCTACACGTTGTGAAGTGATTAAAAGAATGAGCCTGAGAGTTACCAGGAAACCAAAAGTTATTTAGAGAAGAAAAAAGACAGGAACCAATTTTCTATGACGTTCAGAAGGGATGAGATTATATTGCTTCAGGACTCTTGTACAACAAGGATTCCTAACAGTACCCTTTTTTCAAAATTAATCTAAGCAGCAAAAATCAAACGTGGACTTTGAAACAGTGGTATTATGACCCATAATGTTGTCTGAAAACTTATCAGTAATCCTTCTAGCTATATACAGAACCATATACAGTTTTTCTAAAGCTTGTGAACACTTCATGAGCTATTGCTTCATTTACTAAGTCAGAACTAAATACAACAGACTTTCCAAAACAAGGCTCCATCATTTAGCTTTCCACTTTACATCCAGAACTTATTAGGACAATATTTGCAGTCAAATCATAGTCACTTAAAATGCACTTTTAAACAGTATGTTATTGTTTGCAAAGACCAAATATAGACTCATGCAAAACAAATTTTTATTTACAAATGAAGAAATACTGAAATTAGCATTGCTGTTTGTTTCCCTTTAGTGTCCACACCCTCCCAACTATTCTGCATGTAAAACTGGATGAAGAACAAACATCTTGGGAAGCCTACTTATTGATCTAAATCAGTAATAGGATGCCCTACAGAATAATAGAAATGCTGAGGGATGGAGACAGGAAATAAATTAAGAGAAGCAGAATTATTCATAATGGAAGTTACTCTTGTCTCCCTAGGATTCAGCATCTTAGATTTATGCTTGCTTCCTCTCACTAGTCTGCCTCATTTCTATTGTTTTGTTTCTGCTATTACCCAGCAGGCTCTTGCAAAAGGGTGTAATTTGCACCCGCTTTTAAAAAATACCATATTAGTGACAGCTCTATTATTTCAAGTAATCCAGGTTGAAGTTCTGCAAATGACTTCTAAGTCAAAAAAGAAACCTTTATATAGCCTTCGATGAGCATGGATACATTTGGTATTAGTGTCATTCCCCTTTGCACACCCAGACTGCTCAAGAACAGGATTTGTAGCGGCTGCTCCAAGGATCTATAGGAGGAAAATTGGCTCACTGCATTTGATGATGCTTTTCACTTACAAAAGAGTGGTAGTTCGGCATGTTGCACGTCTCTGTGCTACAAGCAGCACAGACAAACTTTGGCACCTTGTCAGCAATTTCTGACCCTGTGTTATGCAGTATTACAATGGCAAGATATCTACTCAAGCACATAGGTGGCATGGTCATTTTCCACAAGTCTCACAGGTAAGAACCAGATATTGTCCCCGTACGCTGGAGACAGTTGAACATACTATATTAATACTATGTTAATAATATTAATAATAGGGAAGACCTTATAAGCATGTTCCAGTATTTAAAGGGTGGCTACAAAGAAGATGGAGACTCATTTTTTACAAGGAGTCGCATGGAAAAGATGAGGGGTAATGGGTACAAGTTACTCCTGGGGACATTCTGATTGGACACAAGAGGAAAATTTTTCACAATGAGAAAATCAGCCATTGGAATAACCTCCCCAGGGAAGTGGTGGATTCCCCAACACTGGACACTTTTAAGATTCAGCTGGACAGGGTGCTGGGCCATCTTGTCTAGACCGTGCTTTTGCCAAGAAACTTTGGACTGGATGATCCTTGAGATCCCTTCCAACCTGGTATTCTATGATTCTATGAATACTGATAACACACATCTCCAAAACCTCTCCTGACATTTAAGGGGCCCCTGCTTGAAGGCTAATTTCAGCAATAGATTTTATTGTTTTCCTGCCTGGTTGCTCTCCTCTGTATATAAGAGATCAGTTTTTTAATGTGTAGTTTACCAAGTTGTCATTCTTCTCCACCTAGACCCAAAGCCAGTCTTGTACACTGACTTTCAACAACTACAATGAAAACATTCTCAGGTTAGAGCACTGCAGAGATTTTACTTGCTGATGTCATGCTGATGAGTTCAAAAGGTTCCAGTCACTCTGCAATATTACTCTGCCAGCCCCTAAGATAACATCCATGAGCGGGCATACTGAAATGGATACATACTCTAAGAACTGTACAAACATTTAGTAATTAATTTTTGGATAAATGACCACTAGATTTATTTATTAAAAAGTATTCCAGTTAAACAAGGGCTTATCATTCTGTTTTTGCTCTCTACTGGTAAGACAATTCCCGTATCAATGGAACACATTAAAAAACAAAGAATTTTCTGGGCTGCAGTCCTTGAGTTTGTTGATGATAGACCCTTTCTTTCCTCTCTATTCTTGAGACACTGTCCTGCAGATACCCACCTAAGTATATGTTAAAGGCAAAAACATCACCCAGCTTCCATTTGGTATTACCAAATCTGCAGAAACCACTGCCCATTCAATAATTAACCATTAGACTTGAAAAAGTCAACTACATAAGAAAAGAATCTTGGACTATCACAAAACAACCTTCCATTTCAGTTTGAAATTAGAAAAATTAGAAATCACTATGAAAATATCATAGACAACCATTGATGCAAATCATAAACAGTCATCTATGTCAGAGAATGCATCCTGCTTCTCACTTATACGAGGGCAGAACTGGACTTTTCCTTGTATTTAGTATCAAGATTATTTATGCCCTTGACTTTACATACAGGGCAGTCATTAAAAGGAAGATATTACCTCTGCCCTAAAGAATTTTCAGTCTAAACTGCACACTGGCAATGCAGCTCAAATATGTATTTGAGCAGGCAAATTTAGGCCTTGAGGGGAGAAGGAATGCTTTACACAGGAACTGAAGTATTGGTTTGCTCTAAAGAACTATCTGGTCCATTGCCATGTTTCTAACAATGGCAAGTAGGAGATGTTCAGGAAAAGACCGTTAGAGATACGCAGCTCTCTTATTCTCAGGTCCTCTGTGGGCAGGACGTGATGGACCTTCTGGAGTGGATATTTGATGCAGCCATCCCATTGAACATTACTGTGGGCCTGTTCTGCACAAACATGGATATTCTTACTTTAAAACACTTAAACTTTTGTGTTCCAAAACTGCCAGCTGCAGGGAGTTCCACAACTTGTTGTGTGACAATGATTTCTTCCTGTTTGCTTTAGATCCTTCCTTGGCTGGAAGGATCAGAAAAAAGTCTGCTAAAAGGGGGTTTAAATTGTGTTCATAAGAGTTAAAGACAGTGAAGAAGAAAGGAGGAACTGTCTACCTGATAGCAATCAGGAATGGGGAATGAGGTGCAAAAGCAGTGAAAAGGATTCAAGAAGACAATCAGAAAGGAATTTGTCTCAATGTTACAAATAGCACAAATTCTCCTATAAGATTCTACTAATATCAGTGAAATCTTTGCTAAAAACACCAACTTACCTTCAGTATGTGTAAGAGCATATTTCATTCTCACATTTTATTACTGACACGTAGCTTCAAGAAATAAGTATATTTATTTGACCAAAAAGAAAAAAATCACCTCATTTTTCTTAAATCTAGTAACATTGGAGAAGCTTGGTTTTATCTACAGAAGTTAAGGTGACTGTAGACTTTTGAAATAATTGCTTAGGTGCATTTCTGCCAACAGGCACTTTTTCTACGACATTAGCAGTTTCGTCATGAAGTCAATCTGCCTTACAAACTTCTATGAGTGGAATCTTCACCTTTTCTTCCAAAGAAAAAGAACTTTGACTGAAGAATCAAATCATCCTTTAATTTCAAGTCAAAATACTGAATTGAAGCAAAACTCTACTCAAAACTCTTCACAGAACTTACTTGCTTTTTAGAAAGTGGCATTACCCTGTACAAGAGGGAAGATGATACAAAGCAGAAGTATATAATGCAATGGTTTCAGACTTTGCAAAGGAAGGGTTTGGGGTGAATGGGTGTTGTTGCTGAGCAAACAACAGTCTAATCATTGCTGCTTGTCTGCATATGGAGATGGGTAAAGGGAAATGAAATTACCCAAGTCTGGAGAGAATACTGAATGTAAAATTTTATACTAGAAGTAGAGGGCTAAGTTCAGAAAAGAAAATTTAATACCTTTTATAAATCAAGGCAGATTAAGTTCAAGTACAACTACAAAAGATTAACCTCAATCTTTGAGAAAAAAAATGCATAATTTTATGGGATCTGCTGGAAGCACCACTTCCCGCCCCCCCCCATCTTCCCTCCCCTCTGCTTTTCAATGAATTCTCCATAAAAGGGGAAGCTGAATGATAGAGTGCACTTGGAATGTGACCTTAAAATCAAATAATGAACCCTGACATCTTCAGCACTTTAAAATTATTCATTATATTTTTAACTGATGTTTTAGTTATTTTCATTGTTACAATGCAGTAGCTTTTAATCAGATTCACATAATTAAATGTTCTCTGACACAAGCTGTGTATCTATCACAGCCTCATTTAAGACACATAGCATGAGTTGTATCAAGGTAATCAGGAATAACTGATCAAGTTTCCACAGACCTAGGACCCAGTTTTCAAAATTCCCTCTGCTGTTTATATTGGATAAGTAGAAAAATGCATTCTTCTGAATGTTCATTTAGACTCTCTTTCAGGGCCGTAAGCATTTTCCATAGTTCTTTCCTTCATATTTCCTTCTGGATCCCTCACTTTGTCCCTGTGCAGGTTACGTCTGCAAGTGGTTTTTCATCCCTTCTCCCTTGCAGTGCATTATGCTCTGGATTTTATAGCCTCACTGACACCCAAATGGATGTAGTTCTTTTACCTCCACATCTCACATCAAAACTGAATTATTTTGTGGCCACTGAAGTGTGATGCTGTCTTAGCTGTGCTGATTAGCATTTGTGGCTATGCAATGTCTCCCTAAACACAGGGGAGCTCGCTCTAGCAGCCAGATTTGTTCCAGTCTAAGCTCCTAAACCAACTTCTAGGAAGTGCAGAGCCAGATAAAGATGCATACACATGCATGTATATCCACATGTATATGAGCCTTTTCAGTTAAATTATTAATTGTAGTAATTTGTGTTACTTATAAGGGGAAAGTTTCAGTTCTGAATTTCACGAAATCTAATTTCATTTGTACCTTTAAAACCTCTCTTTTACTGAGCATAAATGATTGAGAACATTCTTTTCAACTTATGAACTTTTATTATGTAATGTCTGGATGACTAACTGCCCCTGGTGGTTTTGGAAAAAACTGCTTACACAGTTCTGCCTAATTAATATGTATGCCCTGACATACATCCTCCAGAGTGTATGAGGAATGGGTAGTGGTCCATTCAAATATAGGAATGAAGGATCATTAAGATTAACAGCTATTCATGAAATACTGGAAAGAGCAATCAAAGAGGATGTGCATTATTATTTGTATTGGTTTGGGGTTGAGAAAAAAAGAGACCTTCCATAAACTCAGTTTAGAAGGATAAAAGGGAAAAATAATCCCTTTGTTTAGCACTATATCTGAGATAAAAATAAATAGCCTTACTGCTGCAAATACAGCCCCTCTACAGACGTGCAGGAAACATGAGAGATCCTCAAGAGGAAGTAGTGGGAATTTTTTATGACTTTTTTTTTTTTAACAATCCTGGTTTTACTCTTCTGATATTCTCAAGCCTTACTGAAACCTTACCTATGATAAAAGGCAGGGCTGTTGAGGTGGGATGTGTGCTTTGAGGATGTTTGGAGGATGTTTGGAGATCTGTCCCTCTATTTGGAGCCATTGCTCTCACTGTGCCAGTTTTTATTGACCCACTTACAGGGTGTTCTGGGGAGGGAATAGGAGGAGGAGGGAGGGAGGTGCTTTACTAAGGACAACAAAAGGTGGCCTTTATAAAGCAGCATGTACGCTAAGATCCTCTGAGGAGAATTAGGTATTAAAATCAGAGAAAGAAAATACCCTCCAGCCCTTCAAATACAGTAATGAAAAGAAACCACTTTTCAAACATTTAAAATATTAGAAGTTTGTAAGTTCCCCAAATGGAATACAATTATTCTCCCAACCAGAGGCTAATTTCCCCAACTCTCTGAGCCACTGATGCTCAGCAACCACCTGAGCAGGTTTGTACTCTAAAATCTAGGGCAGCTGACAGTCAACAGATCTACTTCGCAGAGAGGATTTGCTGTTAATTTTGTCCAGCTTCTGTTTTTCAGTGCAGTCAATGTTTTCCAAGTAAACTCATCCATGAATTCATGTAAAGACTTAACTTAAAGCCCTTAGGTACTGATGGATCTCTTTTTAGTGCTTTAGATGCAGTCCTAACTCAGCCAAAAGGTGGAAAGTTTTTGATGCAATATAGTAATCATTTATATATTGTTAAATTAATGCAACTATTTGAGCACCTTAAAATGTTGAGGTGTTACTTTCCGCATGTCTTTAGCTTAAATGATCAAAAACTGACAGCAGCAGTGTTATTTGTTAGAAAAAGTATATAAAAATCTGACCAGTGCACAGCAATGCCACATTGAAATTCTCTGTCCATCATTGTCTCAGTGATAATTTAGGGCCAAAAATCAATATACATTCTTTGGAAAGCCAGACAGAGGGTGGGGAGGGGAAGTGAAGAAAGGAGAGACAAAAGAGAGGAAGGAAAGTAATTTAATCTCTGCCCCATCAAAGTTTTTCTGGTGCATATGTAACTTTTAGGAACCTGAATAGCTCACTGAGGTAACACAGTGTTAGCTGGCTAAAGCTGGAGTCATCATGCAATCTTCAGTTGGGCCCCACACTCATACTATTAACGTGTTGGCCACAAATATCTTGTGCAAGGGTGGTTTTGTCACAACAGACATGCTTTTCTGTCAAAATAAGCTTGAGATCAAATTAGTACCACAAGCAGCAATCAGCAGGTGGGTGAAAGTGTATGAAGCCAGTCAACTAGGGATGGTTCAAAATGCTATCCTTCTGTCAAAAGACAGACCAGGCAATGTCTCTGTAATGTCCTAGCTGTCTTTTGTCCTATTATAAACATGTATCAGTTGTTGCTGGAAATAGTCTCGTTTAAGTTGAGCCGGTGTAAAATCCATAACTTCACTATCTCATCCATACAACTTACTGATATGCCCTATTTACTCAATGCTTGAAAAGCTACTGATAATATTTAAACTGTCTCTCTCAAACCGTATGTCAATACAGCACAGCAGTTCTGACTATTAGGGATCTGCTTGCCATGGTATAATCTGTCTGCATACAGTCTCATTTATGCAAAACTGAAGCATTCAAATGTCTCCACTATGACTACTGAGATAATGTCTGTTATTGCAAGATCTAGGTCACTCTCGTTAAAGCTGAGTCACATCGCCAGTCATATTTGCCAGTCATAAAAACATTGATGCTTTTCGGACAAAAGCAGCTGTGATTTCTCCTCTAAATAAGTTATAAGGATTGTAGAAAGAAAAGGATGATATAAACCTGTTGCACTCTTCCATGAGGCATGTATCGGGCAATGCATATAGTTTGTTGTGAACATCATTTAGTCCTTTGTCTGGAGGAAACTAGTACATTTACAGGAGCAACATAATAATTTCAGAATAGATTCTCAGAGTAAATAGTCAGGTATGTCAATTAAACTCTTGAATATATGTTAGACTTTAAATAAAAATGTCTTAGACTCACTGGTTTGGAAAGAGATTTCTTCATTCTTTTTAAGTCGGGCACCTGTCCATTTATAGCAAATGATTTTGCTACTCTATCATTAGATATGTTTAATCTTTTTTTTTTCTTTTTAAAAATCTGCTCATTTGAATAGTCTCAGCCTGACATCTCACAGAAATATATTTCTGCTACGGTTTAGAAAGTGGACAGGACTCACTCAGCCAGTCAATAATTAATTCAAAGCGGTGACCAGGATACAGTTCTACACAGAACATAAAATTTGCACGCTGCTAGGCAGAAAGTAGTCACAGCCCAGATTTGCAGAATGAGATCTAATATACCCCATTTTTCCAAAGCAAAATAAACGTCTTTTTTTTTATCCCTCATTAAGAGAGCATTCATAATATTATCCCCAACTCTAAGGGGACTCATGTCACGGTGTGGTTATTTTTCTTGGGTTTTCTTATTTATACTAAGAGACGAGCATACCCTCTTTCTATGAAAAGAACATGCTGCTAAGACTACAAACACAGACAAGGGAAACAGCATACTTGTCACAGATAATACAACCAAATATCACCCTGAAACAGAACAATTATCCCATGGTGCATACATCAAAATACATCAACATTCCAGTATCTTCTGAGTCCAGGAAGTTTATTCAAAACAGCTTGTGATTAAAAAATTTTAAAAGTTTAGATGGAAGAGAGGTTTGACCTGACTTTTCAAGAAAAAGCCTAAATAAGGACACCGCTCTGAATTACAGTGTGGTTTAATGTTGTGTTAGATATTTTCTCATGTTTTCAGGGGCCAGATTTCAAAGTGGTCTTTTAAGAGTACCAAAGTAAGTTGTACCTAATTTTAAGAGAACCACGTGTAAGTAGGTTCACAGTTATGGCCAACTAGATAACTTAGATCCGTAACCCAGCCCAATATTTCAACTTCTAAATGACCTAACTGTTTAACACACGTATTAAACACACCAAAACCAAGTAGGAAACTGAAATCCAAGACTTTCTGTTCTTACAACCCCTGTCACTGCACAGTCCCACACACAATGCATGACAGATTGCACTAATGGTAAAAACACTACCCAGGGTCCCACAGATAAGATTCTTTTTGTGAAGAGAAGTTGAAGAAACATTCTGATCTTCAGCAAAGCTACTCAGTAATTTATGAAGATCTTTTCCTTATAGCTCCCTACAGATGGTTAATGCATTACTGAATACCTGCACAAACTTCTTCCAATCAAGTGGACAATGTTAGGAGGATTCCTTCAGTAACACCTTTGTCCACAATAAGCCTCACTCTTATAAATTAAAAAAACCCATGTTTTCTTGCAAAGTTTAAAAAAATCCAAAACTCATTCAGCACTGACCGTCAGTTGCACATAGTCTTGCAACAGGATATTGGCAAAAGTGAGAAACTGGCCATTTGTTCCTACGTCACATGATTTTTGTTCCTTATTTAGTATCATGAAAATGCAAGAATTTGTTTTTATCATCATTTCCACATATATTTTACCTTCGCCAAAGCCAGTTTGAGTATGTGTTCTGAGTAGTCTTAAATTTGGCCTTGAGGGAAAACAAAATTGAGCAGGCCAGGCGTTGCAAAGCAGTCAACATCAGTGAGTCAAATTAAGTTCTAGCATAACCTTGCTGGCTAGGGTTCAGCAGGGAATTGTTTGTGCAGGGGAAGCAGGCATGGAGGTGGCACATAAAAGAAAGAAGATACAGAAGACTGCTAAGGCAGTTTGTTCAGGGATCCCTACAGCAGCAGCTCCAAGAATTGACAAATAAGAGTGTCAAATGTAAACATGCAAGTATTTGTCTTGAGCCAGAGAACTGAACCTGAACAATTAATGTGCTGTGTACGTACATAAATTTACCTGAAAAACCCATTACTCACTCTTAATCCCTTTTTAATCTTCAACATGACAGAAGTTTTCAGGATAGCACTCCACAAAATGATGGGTGATGAACAGGAATGCTTCAGTTATGCAGGGAAAAACCCTTGGAACTCCAAAAACAACTTCTGCTGAACAAGGCACACTTACTACAGCAAAAACTTACATCGGATACGAGCAACAGAGAAATTTGCTGGAATCACTTTTATTTCCCTTAATCCATATGCTTCAAGCCCCTCCTACATATTCAGTGACCTGACACAGAGAAGAGCTGGATCCCCAGTCAATATTAGTCAGCAGAGTTTCATTGAAGTTCATGGCTATGTGTCACCCTGTGCTATCTGAGGACCCGACATGGTGCAGCCACAGAAATTCGGGCAAATGACTGCTTTCCAGGCAATTTAATCTGAATCATCCTTCTGAACTCTGGCTACAGGATTTTTCTTTAACTTAAACTTGAAGTCCTGAAACATTAAAGAACAGAATGCATCAACTTAATTGGAAACAGTTTTGTCTCAACACATCCTGCATTTGTTCAAGGACTTAAAGAGAGGAAAAGCCCATGCTTTGAAGCACTGTGACAACTTAAGATAAATTTCAGCATTACTTTTCTAACAGAATATAATTGAAAACATACTTCAGCACAGACTCTAATCTAACTCTGGGTAGAGATGTGTTTCACCCACAAGGCTGGATCTCAACATTCCCAAGTCTTGAAGAAATCCTGACTCTGACCCAAATTGTCTTCTCTTTCTATAACAAGCAAAACCAGTTTTAATACTATTGAGCTGAGTTCATCACTTATTCAAAATCACTGCTTTTACCATCATTTATGCATTCCTTTTTATCACACTGATGTCTCAAGTCCCTGTTTCTCCCAATACCTCTCAAAGATTAGGGTCAAATACCTGTATACTGTAGAAGGCAGTCCCTCCCTGCAAAGCCTCGACGTCTAAACAGACAAAACTGGCAGACAGTAAGATAAAGGATGCATTGTTATCCCCATTTTCAGCTGGGAAACCATGCCTTAAGATGACCAAGAGTCAGAATCCCAAGGGAGGTCAAGGATCAGATTCTCAAATGCTCAATAACCAGTATCAGAGCCAGACTTTCACAGGAAAAAGAGAAGAAAATAAAGAAAAGGGAAAAAAAAAAAGGGGAAGAAGAAAAAAAGGCTCCAAGTCCTGTAGTTCTTACTTTTATTGTAGATTTTCAAAAGACCTTTTTGCCCATCTTGAAGATCTGGCCACTGAGGCACCCATTTGAGTGCCTAAATGGGAACTTATCTCTCTAGGAAATCTCTCTCCCAGTCTGAGTGCTACTGCCGTTTTGAAGCGTGGCAGTACGTGAGTCGCCCAAGGTCACAGAGGAAGTCTCTTGCAGAGCCAGAAATTTGAACCAACATCTCCTGTGCCCTAACCACAAGTCTATCCTTCCTCTCACTAACAACACAGTATATTTCTTTGTTAGGTTTCTTTCTAGTTAGATATAACATAATGGGCCTTTTTCTTTATTCATCCGTAATGGTAATATGACATTATGAGATTGGCACTTGTCATTCACAGGGAATGCTCTTTTTCCGCTTGCCCCCAAAACACAAACACACTTAGCAGATTGTCATCTGTGGATGACACTAGAATCTCTGTATTTTAGAATCTTTTTACAGCAGCCTCATAAGAGTAAATTGCCCTTTATTAATATTTTTCAGGATATGAGAGGCTGACAACTTGCAGATTAATCCCAGCTACAAAGAATTATTCTCCTTTCCCACAACCTCGGGGTGGGATATGGGGTAAGCCTATTTGGTGAAGATCAAAATAACAGCAGGTTGTTCATATCATATCCCTTAGCAGCTGCTGCTATCACGTGAAGGCCTAAATACTACAGTAATAAGTCAGTAGCCACTGGCTACCATCATGTGTGTGAGCAGCCTTAAGTGTCTCTGCAAGACACGTAGAGTGGAACAGCATCAAGTTGAAAACCCAAGCACAGCACCATGTTTTCTTTTGCCACCTCTTCCATTTTATTTAGAGGGACATGTGGAATTACTCGCCATTTTAAGCTCTGGAGACTACAGGGGGATGTCACACTACAAATCAAGAGAATTATAGATATTCACTGTATCTGCACAGACAAATAAATGAATGCATGTGAGAAATGCCTGATGTACAGAACTCCATTCTTCTCTGAGTTACTATTTTTGCATTTGTCTCGTTTGGGCTTTTTTTTTTTTTTAATTCAGTTTCTTCAAACCCTGCCCTCTTCTACGTGACCTTTTTGATCAATAGTCCTTTGTTGTGCTGCGAGGCCTTGGCAGCAGAGGACAGAATGACTATAGCTAAACCTTATCTAATGTTTACCTTTAAACTCTTTGGGTCTTGGCGCAGGCTTGAGACATTTGTTTTGTTTAGGTTTTATAACTCTAAATGATGAGCATTGCTTGAGAACGTGGTCTCCTCCAGAGATCCTGGAGTTCTCAGCTGATGTTCCCCTCTGCTCCTGCAGTCACCCCCATCTCTAGCCCACAGAGTACTTGCACTTTTCTGCTTTGCCACCTCAGAAATCAGTGGATTACCTCAACTCTTCTGATACATCTTTTGGCAAGTCAATGAAAGTCAGGTTGCCAACTATTTTCATGTGGAAAACAGGCCTCTCCCTGTCTTTTTAAGTGTAGAAGACATTTTTTGTGGGGAGGGGACTCAAAAAGTCTCTTTGTCACATTCTGCAGTTGCATGTCATTTTAAAAACCAACTCCAACTGTTCTTTGTCACTATACTATCTTCTCACAGGAGTTTCACTGACAAAAATTTATGGCCGGTTTTCAAATGGCAAATCAACATGAAACTTTCTATTCTTCCTGCCCTTAAGAAAGCCTGTTACCCTATATATTAAGATCTATTTTTGTTTCAGACATTGCAGTGTAACACTACATCCCTGGCAGCTCCTAGAACAAAACCATTAGACGCATGGGACCCCCCCTCCCCAGCAACTTTATCTCAACAAGTACTTCATTTAAGCAAACAGCATAAAGCATGACTCATACCCCAGTGAGAGACAACTATTTGAAAACTTGAGGGCTGCTATAACTGACCACAGCAAGGACAAAGGTATCAAAAATAAGCCTAAGACTACAATTGCAGATGCAAAACAAATTAATAATCCCATAGAGGGAAAGCCAGATCTGCCAGGCTGCCCAAGCCTCCGCAGGAGGTTTGGCTGTTGTGGCAGGACAAGGACAGCCTGGAGCCAGCCATGGAGACTCTGGCCCTTGGAGTTAGGCATGTATACACTTTAGAGGGTTGTTGATAGTGGGAAATCCTTGGGCTGAGCATTTCTGTTACCAACCGGGTCTATCCCTTTACAAACAGTAACTTACCGTTTTCTCTGAAGTAAGTTTTCACCAAATTGGAAGGTCCTCTTGGTGTATTTCAGAGCTGTAAAATTAAGCTGAAAAAAGGTATTTTGTGTTGCTTTGGCTTTGGTTTTGTAAGTTAGTTTTGTTGTGGTTTTTTTTTTTAATTAGCACACATACAGTTAAAAAGCCTTCATGCAAAGTTAGAGCTAGTCATTAAAATTACCTCTAAACTTACTGTGAAATTGATTTGGATCTTAAAAAAAAAATTTAAACATTGTACTCAGTCTTGCCCTTTTCCCCCTCCCTAACAGCAACTGCTGAAAATGTGCAAGTTACCAACTGTTGAAATGCTACATAAATGCTCTAAAATAAATCAAGAATTTATATCCAAGTAGATATAACCAAGTGAAACTCACTTACAGCTTCACAATGTGCAATAACATATTAGTGAGCGACTGATCTATTGCTTATGAAAAGAAAAAAATACAAGAAAAAGCCTTTTCACAGTTCAATAGAAAGTTACAATACTTGAGAAATGAATAAGAAGTCATGTAATGGCTTTGCAGCTTTTGAACTTTCACATGTTTCAGATTTTTCTAATGCTTGTGCGGATTAAAGAGATTCACATCTCAATGGCTGGGGCACCTCACATTTTTTCTGGATCAGGTTTAATGCTTTCCACACTGTAGAAATTTCACTTTGTATGAACACACCCTGAATTTAAGGAATTTTTCATACTGAGGTGTGTGTTTTCCAGTATGTTTCTTTTTATGTTAACCCTGTCAAAGGGCACAGTGTCTGTATCATAAGAATGAGCAACTCCTTCAATTTCACACATCAATACACTGGGCCTTTTCGGCACGCTTTTCTTTCCAGACCCCAAAAATAAATTAAAAGGGGGGGAGAGGGGAAGTCAGGAGACAGTAAAATAGAAGGCATCCATATTTTTATACTTCTGTGTATTGTCTCAACCTGGACCCCAGAATGAAAAGGAGAACCATTTATTTAAGTAATATGCAAAGTTCATGGTTTTAAAGCTACAACTACACCCTTTTCATCTCTTTAAAAGACATTTCAAAGCAGGGTTGTGGGACCCAAAGAAAGAGAAGAATCTCTGATGTCCATCCAGCTCACAGAGAAAAAAACCTGCATTTTCTACCCTTTGACATAGGATTAAGGAATGACAAAAAGCCATTTCATCTTTTCTAAAAAAATGTGTATGTGCGTGCTTGAATATGGTCTATATTCTAGCAGCTATCAGGAAGGCGTGGGTACCGTCTAGAATCTAGACATAATCACAGACCTCATAAAAGCCAGCACATATGTTAAGTCCTTGTGGCTCAATGACAAGGGGAACCAAATGTTTAAAAACATTTGCACACAATAGGCGTGACAACCCAAGATGTAAACTGCTCGGGGCCTGTGCAGAACTGAACCTAGCAGATGAACAGAGGGGATTTTTTTCTGGTTGTAGACCCATGGATTAAGATAATTTCAGACAAAGCAAGCAAAGGGTGTGTGAGAGCAAAGAGGAAGGTGACATTGGAAAGATGGAGCTTCTTCTGAACACCACTTGTAGTTATGCCCACTTGGGGTATTTCTGGAAAACAAACAAACAGCTCTGATGATTTTTGCCTACATTCAGGGAAGTAAAATAGCACACATCCTCTGTGAGTAAAGCACATTGCTGCAAAACTACCCCAAAAATACATTTCACTTCTATCACCAGTTTCTCATTCATATGGGAATTACTTACCAGCTTCTGAATTCTGACCATGCAGCTTTGGCCTAAAAAGCAATCTAAATGTATAACAAAAATATATACTTTCCACCAAAAGAGCAACTTTTACATACAAAACCATAACTTTTACAAACACTAACAGAATTCTATTTGAAAAAAAATGTATCCTTTCACTTTGTGAAATAACCAAGAAACTGCAGGACTTCTATGTTCCACAGGGACATTTATTACTGAATTTGCATTTATGACTATGCTCAGTTCTTTTCATTCAACCTAAGCAATTGTAACCACCAAAATAATTTTAAAAAAAGAAGGTCACATTGTGGAATGACTTTTCTTCAATAATACATCAGTTCCTCATGAATTAATGTCAGATTATGTTATTTTCTCCTAAGGTTCTTCAGATCTGCCTGTATGTCAAAGTATGCTGGCATAATGTCTTCAAATACAAGTATTTTTCAGGAGAAATCATAAGGTCAGTGTTCTGATTGCATATGTCCACTTTTCAGCCTATGATATAAAGTTTGGGGTACAAAAAATGCTTTGGTAATACAAAACATTAAAGACCAGTGAATACATGCTGAGTTCCTATTGTGTACATCATAAACATACATGGGAGCATTGAGCTGACTCATCAAGGGTGAAACAAAACCCATAAAGCTATATTTATTAAAAAGATTTTTCGCCCTGAGAAAACAGTGCTCTTTCTTTCTATTTTGTTCTCCTCCTGATGGGATTTGCAGTGTTGCAAGCAAGTGATTGCGGCAAGTCTAGAGTTTTAACTGAATTTATTGGTCTCCATCATTATGCAGCACTGGAGTACAGCTAAAACTTCACTGCCTTGCATTTCTTCTAACTTTCTCTGCAACAGAATGACCAATCCATCTAGAAATCTTCAACTACAGAACACTGCTGTTCCAAAATCCTGTCCGCCTTCCGATTTTTTTGCACGCTCCAAACTCCTATTAAAGTCAACACTAATATGAGGCAGCCAGTTCTACCTAAGGCTACCTAAGAAGCCAAGGTTTATGGGAGAGAGCTGGGTATTACCTCTCCTTGCAGTCACATATTTAAGGGTAATACCCTTAAATAAAGGGTATTACCTCTCCTTGCAGTCACCACCGAACTGAAAACAGCGTCAGTTGGGCTGAGCAAAGGGGGCAGCCAACTGCTGGCAGCCCTTGAAACTCTTGAAGAATCGCTTTGGAGAGTTCAGTCAGCCCAGCTCTCCAATGGCTCCACCAGTGCCAGGCTTTCACTTGGTCTCATAGGTCTGACTTCAGATGATCTACTGTTTGAAAACACACAACCAAATTGATCTGCACAGCATGAGTTCCCTGTCCTGCGTCTTAGGAACATATCGTAACTTGAATACCTGGTTTGTGAAATCAAACATCATCT
Organism: Ciconia boyciana; assembly: GCF_034638445.1. Classification (NCBI taxonomy): domain Eukaryota; kingdom Metazoa; phylum Chordata; class Aves; order Ciconiiformes; family Ciconiidae; genus Ciconia; species Ciconia boyciana. The sequence continues at coordinate 102,219,994 of NC_132935.1, read as the reverse complement.
GTCTGCTTGGGCTCCTTGGCCTGCCATTCACTTGCTTCTTCTAAAAGAAATGAGATTACTCTCATAAAACAAGGGAAAACATTTCAGAGGACAGTTCTTAATCTTCATGTCTCACATTCAGCTAAACTCATATCAAATGTGAACTTACACTACAAATACAGGCACCAGAGGAGACTATTTTTCACATTTGCAAGTATCTCTTCACAACCACAAAAATGTTGGGAACGGAGAGTATAATGCCAAGAAATCAAAGTCCAATGCGAAGACAAGTGTGTTACTCCCTGGCTGGAACAGAAAACACTTGATGGAAACAAGATCAACTGGCTGTGACAGAGCAAATAGGGCACTGAAGTGCACTGGAATTTCTGCTCCTTTATAAAAAGGATGTATCCATAAAACTCACAAAGGGATGTAATCTTACCAACTATTGGAAGGGGGGGGAAAAGAAAAGAATGGAACTCGTGGTCTCATCTGTAAGTTGTAAACAACTGTAGGTTTAAGTTTCAAAGGAGTAATATGAAGAGCTGCTGGAGATGACTTCGCTAGCAATTTTACCTCAGCTAAAATGGTGCATATGTGTGCCTGTGCATACACACAGGAATTGCAGGTGAGAGCTATAATTCATTGCCATCATTAGAAGTCATGAACAGGACATTTAAACTAAGATTCATCAGACATTTGTTTCAACCATAACCAAACCAAGTATGCAGCACACTGCACCACCTCCTCCATTCCGCATGTTTTCTGAATGATACAAATATTGCACAAAATCTATCACCAATGTCCTCTACTAACTGCCATTATTTCAAATGCCTCCAACCTTGAAATATCAAAAAAATTTTGACCTCAGAAAAGCGTAGTTACTGTGTCTGTATATAACAAAGAGAAACATGGCAAACTCAGACAACTGTGGTATACCTACCTCCAGATGAATAACTTAATTGAATATTGGTGTGAGTACTGTTTATGCAACACTAAAGTGTCAAAAAAAAGAAAAAGGAATCACCATTAACTTCAATGATGATAACAGCGTAAGCTGCTAGAAAACATTTCTTTTTAAAGATTCTTGTGTTCTGCCTCCATCTATATTTCTATGAGCCCTAGCTTTGTAGGTCGAGACACAAGCCATCTCATTACCCGAGTTTCTGCAGCCTGTTAGGGACCAGATTCTTTGGCATATTTGTTTTTTCACTTGTTGTTCCATTTCATCAAAACTAAAGACATTTTATGATGAAAGCAGAAGTATATGGAAAAAACATAACTACGGAGACTAACCACAACTCAACCTTATCTGCTTGGCAGTGAAGTGATATTTCCCCACATTTTCTCAGACTCAAGAGCAAATTTATAGTATATTGCTCAAAAAAAAAAAAAAAAGCTTTCAAAGCATTTTCAGAGGAACAGAGGGAAAAAAAAAAGTAGAAATAGAAACACCACACTTTGGAGCAAAAGCACAAAAAAAGACATGTTCAGGGGAAAACACCAGAGATGAAAGCCTGGCTCCACTGAATTCCAGGATAAAACAGCCATTGGTTTCAACAGGGTCATGATCTCTGTCAAGATCTGAGTCTGGATTCACTTTTGAAGTAGGTGTGGCCTAAGCGCAGGAGGGAAGAATTAACGATAATATAAAATATATCTCTCCCTCTTAAACAGCCCATCATGCATTTCATTTTACATTGCTATTGACTACAAAAAGGGCACGAATGGTTATGAAACCCATCTATCTAGGTACACCCTACTTTTCACCACACTATCCTTTTTGTTGTCTTTGTATTACACAGTATCACGATTTTTTTGTTGTTGCTGGTGGTGAACAGGATGACAGTATTAACACAATGGTTATGCTACGCGCCAGAATTGCATTAATTTTATGACAAGCCACTTTTCATTATACACAAACCAGCATCATACATCTAGAAGCACAGGTTTTGGTACTACCCTGAGACAACTGTGATGACATACTACATGCTTCAGTGTTGTATTTGTGTAAGTTATGCTTGTGTCTTGTATACACATTCACACACACTACATGTATACAGCATTTCTGAGTGTATAGGCACACACATCCACGGATGCAGGAAAAGCATGAATGTGGGAGCCACAATAACACTGCTCCTGGCTGACGGTAGTACGTTATAGAATTTGTTTCCATGTTAATGGATCGCAGGAAAAAATCTTGTAAGGATTATTTTAATTTGTAAAACATTTATTCCCTACTGTATTGCAATAAAAGGAATGTGCCAACTGCCAGTCTTTTAAGAAATATAATACAATTCCTCGTACTTTTGGTTTGAAATCAGAACCGAAACACATTTGCTGCAGAAGAACTGATCTTTATGGCCCTGGCAGGAGGTGAAGGCTGGGAGTCAACTCACTCCTGGCGGCTGTAATCCCTTCATGGGAATCTAGATGTGTCACTCTATATCCTGTATCCTCTGCTCATTTTCAGAAAAACAGAAAGTTGCAATGACGTCACAAAATGTGCAACAAATCCACAACCAGCCAACACTTTGATGTCAAGAATACACCAAGCAGCACAGCCATCTCACAGCTGCAAATGGAGGCAGGATTCTGGGTCTTTTTCTGGAAAAAAAAATATATATATTGCCTGCATATGCTACCAGTAAATCAGTGCTTGCTTAGCCACCCTAGAGCATGAAACTCAGCATAATAGATCTTTCATAGCTCACAGGAGAGGTCATGGTACAAGAATGTTGAACAATACAACACAATCTTTTGTAGGTAAGCAACTTCAAGGTAGGAGGTGTAAGTTGTTGCAACAATAGAAACCTCAGAGGAGATCATCAGAAAATGATTAACATGTTTTTTTAAAGGAATGTACACAACTGACAATATTTTCAACAGAGACATATATTTCAAACTCCTCTGGCATCCTGTTTTGTATGCTTTATACACACACACAGAGCTCAGGTTTTGGTTTTGTTTCATTAACTCCATATTTCTGCTACTTTTAATTACCCAAAGCATTACGATCAGATTATTCACACATTTATTTATTTGGAATAATTCCCATCAAAGAGACTTCCAGAAAAGTAACCTAATGTTGAATACAATTTAGGGTGCACTGCATTTTTTATATTTAATATGTCACTTGATGGTTTGTTAAACTGTCTGATTTGATGTTTGTTATAAATGTTCACTGCGTTGAAATCCCAAACAAACATCAAGGATACAACTCTTTTCCACAGAGTATACGCTTTATATCGTTCGTTTCTTACCTTTGGACTCCTTCTTTCTTAGCAGGAATATACCAAAATAAGATGACACTCAAATAATTTTTCTAGAAAATAGGTTTCTGCTGAAATTAATACAATATTGCACACTCATTTTGATTTGCTGAAGTCCAAGTTAGCTGATACCCCTGGTGAACTGGATGAAACTACAACTGGCTGCAACCAATGGGGGCAAGAACCTCAACAGACAATTGCACACAAAGGCTGGCTATTGCCTAGCATCCTGTAAGCAAAGTTGGCTTTTCCTCCCATAAGGAACTGACTTCCATGTCAGTACTTTCCTTCTGTTAGCAAAGAGGCTGTCCGCCTGGGTATGAGCCACCGAGGAGGCACTGGGATGGGCCAAACCTGGCCATGCTCCAGCCCTTTTCTCTGATCACTTGAACTGGTTCATCACAGGGAAAGCAACTGGGGAGAAGCTCAGCAGGCAGCACAACGTAGAATAAGTTTGGAAGACCGATGTGAAAACCACAGCCCAGGTAGGAAGCCACAGGCACTGACAGCATCCCGCAGGAAAGCGGATCGAGAGATCGAGCTTTGATCAAGAGAATATTGCTGAGGGAAGTGGGACCAAAACTGGAGTTTTGCTTTCTGGAGTCACCTCTAGGGACAGCCAAGGAGAACACAATTACTGGGCATCAAATAGTGCCTCTCTTCACTTTCACTTCTCTAAAAAACTGTCACTCCATGGGACCATCAGGAAGGAGCAGAGAAGGAAGTGGTGTGTTTCAGTGATTAATCAAGGCCAGGAAAGAGACACAGGAAATTCAAATCTGTAGGAACTGAATGCTTTGCCTTGGCCACAAAACACATTCAAATGCATGTCTCCATTTCCAGTTGCTTCCTCTTCATACCTTCCCGAGAAACTCCAGGGGCCAAGGCAGGGGAGCTCTACATCCAGGGAGGCTGCTGGCTGTCCAGACAGACGTGCAGGCTGCTCACACCCCCTCTAAAAGGTATCTCATTCATCCAAGTATTTCAAATGAAACCATTTCAGACACAAATGAGCTCCCTACTTTTCAGCACCCAGTCACATTTTTTATTTTGCAATTCCAAAGACTTTTGGGTCCCTCTCTCCCATCCCCAACTGCCTCTTACTTTGAAAATTCCCAGTTCTTCGAGTGTGACATCATGATGCATTGCCATGAAAAATTAATTTAAAATTATAAGCACTAAATTGTGACTTCTTTGCATGGTAAAGGATCACACAGAGTGGAATTGCGGTTTAAACAAGGATCTTCTGTAATTAGTGATAATAACAAAGGAAATATTCATAATTACATCAAAGGATTCTTCACTGAGTATTGTTTTTATTTTCTTCCTGAGGGAGCACGGAGTTCTCTGAAAAGATAACACTATTTTAGGCAGATGTAGATAAACAAAAAAGGGCCATCTAGAGAATCCAACTTCAAACCAAAGCCTGAAAAATACTCCAAAATCCAGAAGAGTTTCTCTAATTGATCTGATTACAGGCCAGGCATCAGTTCTCTGTGTGGTATGCACTGCTGATACGTCTGTAGTATGTAAACACCTTTTCAGAGGAACATGACACACAACACTGCAGCCTACGCTGGGCGTCTGTGTCTGCATATAGGAGACATAGTCCGGGGATTAATTTCATCCACCAACATAAACATAGGACTAATTTTGTGAAGTACAGATAGCTAAAAATAGCCAAGAGTAGCGTTATGCAATAAAACCTGGTATATGTTTCCCCTTTCCAGACGAGGGAATCTGACATAGCTTCAAATAGAAAGAGGCGGCAGTCTGACCAGAACACAAAATATATTCATTTCATTCCCTTCCAAAGAGACAGCATTTGAATCTCCCATACGTTAAAGATGCATGCCCACTGTCATATCATTTCAACGGCTTAAATAGTAAATGATGATCAAAAATTCACAACACTCCTGCCCTCCCCTGGAAAAAAAAAATAGGTCAAAAATAAATGGAAACAAACTGTCTTCTGCTCCTTTTCATGCATTTGAGAGAGAGAAAAAAACCGAGGGAGATAAATCTGCATAATACTGAACCAAATCTCTTTAATTCCAGCCAGCTTTTATCATTCAATCACCGAGTCTGATGTGGAAAAATTCATGCTAATTCCCCCTAGCAACAGCCGCAGCCTATCAGGGGGAGCCCTGCACCCGGCAGCTGCCAGCCAGCAAGAATAACTCTAAGTAGGTCAGGCCTGCATTTCTAAAAATGCCACGGTCTAGTAACCCCACTGTCCCGTCTGTCTGCCCTGCCCCATAATAACCTCGATTGCTCAGTGACACAATGACATACTACCCTGTTAGAGCGCAATCAAATCTCACTGCATTATTCTGCTGCGAGCATCGCTGCTGGATGAAGGACCCGTCGAGGGGCAGCATTAATCAGGCAGCCATTCATGTCCACTAGCACTTCACTCTGGAGATGGGGCCCGCATTAATGACCAGCTGTTTGAACTAACACAAACAAAATAATGTCTTCCACCCTGTTGGCTGCGCAGAATACACTATTCTAATCAGGCAGGTTATGCTCATTGACTAAACCTAAGATGTAAATTAAACAGCCCCAGACAATGCCAGCTTTTGTAACCTTCTATTAATTAAAGTAAGTATATTTAAATTATACTACACACAATTCAAAGAGCTATTGGTTTAATATACAGAGTCATCTCCTCCTACAAATTTGTGTTCACGGTCCAAAAAAAAAAACACCAAAAAAAACCCGACCCACCCACTGTTTGCATAATGCAATCTACCTATCCTGGTAAATTAAAAAGCGACATAAACAGAGCTGATCTGCAACCGACTTCTGCTGGGAGCAGGGAACCACGCCAGGCTTCTAGCAATTGGGCGGCGTGAACACCGACAGACATGCACACAGAATATTGTGGATGCCCTGTAAACGTCTTCCAGCCACAATGCGGAGAAAGGCCAGTCAGAGCAGATTAAGCACCCCCTGCAATCTCACTGCTTAAGCGCTGCCGAGTTGCCAGCACAGACCTAAAAATAATTGCAGAGGTCAGAAACCTCCTGGCAGGGTCTGGGCATGTGCCTTTAAGAGCACATAGCCGCACGCATCCCTCTTCCCCACGCAGCCCTGGGGACTTCTGTGTGGCTGCAAGATGCTTCACGAAGCCTTTCCCTCCCCCCCTCACTCCGAACCAGAGAAGCCTTAATATAAACCACACCAGACCCCAGCCAGTCTTCTCTGGGGTGGTATTTCAGTATCAAATCTGTAAGGCCAGAACAGAATTTCGGCATGCTTGCTTTGTGTTTAATTACACCCTTCCTTTTGAACACCTCCGTGCGGCTCGCCGGTCTCTCCCTTCAGAGCATGCCTCCGTGTCACGCAGCTGCCTGTACAGGATGGAGCTGGGAAAGACATTTTCTAGGATAGACGGTTCATCTGCATTTTTTTCTGAAGGATTCACACTTTCACTCGGTGAATGCGTGCCCTCTGACAAACTGATAATTCAGTCTTCACTGCTGCAGAATTCAGCAAGCCTTGTACATGTAATCCATCCACATCTGATTTAGGAACACAGCAGATTCTCATTAATCCATTTTGCTCGCTCTTGTTTGAACCAGGCTTGACAACCAGGTTATGACTGTCTTCCTTTGCTTTGTGGCACACATCACATAGCTATTCTTGGAGAGATACAGTCACTGACGTAACCGTGGACTCCTAATTACAAGCTGCTGACATTTTGCTCGTCTCTGCAGCTTTGAAGCTGTGAGTTAAGAGTCTCTCTTCCTCCTCCTTGCTTGCTTTAAACTGCCCGAGTTAGAAGCACACAACAGTTTCAGAAAGGTATAGGAGTGGCATAAACTCCTTTGCAGAGCCTGCTGTATTGCCAAGGTTATTTTTCTTTAAGCAAACAGAAAACTACAGTTTGGGAGTAATAAGACTCCTTTGCCCCCAGCACAAGAATGTTATCCAACAGCTGGCTAAATATAATCCAACACACAGGGCTGCCTTTGTAGGCTGGGTAACAAATAGTGGAAGGGCCAGACAGGCGTCTTGCAGGGTAGCTCACCATGACTATTGGGAAATCCCCTCATACACATTTTAGGATGACATTATGGTCTATGGATTTGTATAAAAGGAAAAAAAAGGAGGAAAAAAACCCTCTTTCTCGGTAGGCAGCTGCTAGAAGCCATGCCAAGCCCCACTAGCTGAGTGCAGCACTTGTTTCCCCTATTTCTGCATTGTTCAGACACGGCCAAGCCGAGCTGCCTACCGAACTAAATACGCCTGTACTGTGACAAGTCTACCTGCTCTAAAAACACAGGCTCTCCCATGCATGTTCAGCAATAAAAAATATACCCAGGTACATTTCAGAGAAATCTATTGCCAAATGTGAGCATTGGGTTTTTTCAATAGATGAAGAATCCTTTTTAATTAGAGGCTGATTTTGAAATTCTAAAAAAAAAAAAAAAAGATGTAAATATAACACTGGATATAAATGCTCAGTTGAGCATTTAGCCATCTGATGACTGTGGTAGCCAGCTGGTCTAGAAGTCATCTGGGATGCATTTATTTTGATTAGATTGATCACATTTCTATTTACAGTATAGAATTTTTCACCATACTGAATACAGCTGTGTTTATAAAGATTTTAAGATGGAGAAAACGAAACCCCCACAGTTTCTCTCAGCACAGTGCAGAAAATTCAGTGCTTCAAGGTGTTAAGCGGAAAGGATCTGCTTTCACATTTCTTAAAAGAATTCTGCCTACAACTGTTTTTGCAAAGTGCCGCCTCAGTCAGGAAATGGGTGTAGAGCTATAGCTGAAAAGACAAGCTGCAATCAAGTCTGACCCAGCAAAGTGACAAGTGACAAACTTCCTCTGTAAATTGGTCAGAAATGTCTTTCTTTCATGTCTATACATGCTCACACACACACAAAAGCTCATACATACATATATATACACACAGGGTGCGTGGCTGCTGTTTTCCCTGGGGATATCGCTGCAGCCACCTAGCTCATCAGTTCCCTCCCTGACAGCATCAGGAGTGTTCAAGCTACAATTTACAGTCCCTCTGTCCATACATTGCTTTGTTAATCGTGCCATCCTCTCTGCAATGAGAATGCACAGAATCAGACAAACGGCACGTAGCATTTCTTCTTCCTTTGCATTTGCATTCGCTCGCTCTCTCCTTCTCCCATGGCTTTGCCTTAACAGGCAGACACAACCGATACCTTATTTATCCATCTCCAGCACAACGCTGAGGTGAAAGCCGACTGCAGCTCTGTGGCTTCCCCATGTTAATCCTCTGGAGCAGCAGAGGCTGGATTCTTGCTGCTGATGCCCTTGTCGAGCACTGGATTACTTTACATAGTATTTCTTTAAGCTCTCACCCACCCCATCCTAGATTAACACCCCTCCTTTCTCCTCCCCCCCCCAAGAAAACCCCCAAATCATCACACATTGCAACCCTTTGCTTCCAGAACCAACAGAAGAAACGCGGCTCCATCGCTCTTCTTCCTTAGCAATGTGCAGACGAGTGAGTTTCGAGTCAGCCAAGCCAGGGTGAAGCACAGGCAGCGAGACTGCAGCAGCCCCAGCAGCAGCAGAAACAGCAGCAGCCGCCCAGGTAAATGGGGGGAAAAGCAGGCTGTGTCGAGAGCGGTGCAGTGTTGTAGCTGTAAGGAAAGACAGTCTTGCTTCTTCCAAGCGGTGCAGCTTCATGCCTGCAGGAACGGAGAAAAGGGAAGACCCAGAATTAAAAATAAAAGCCAAAACAGTTAAGAAGAAATAATAACTATAATAAATGATTGTAACTTTATTTTTCTGGGCTTTTGGGGTTTTCTGAGGGGGTGTCTCTTCCCCCCCTTTCCCCAAAGTCTCCTGTGTTGCTGGATGCCACTGTCCAAGAGTGCGGAGTCACAAAGGCTCACTCTCCAAAGCGCAGCGAGACCAGCATCACATGAGAAACCACATGACGCACCCAAATCGGATGCTGATGCGGTCCACTATGTCACTCGGGGGGAAAAAAATCTCGACCGAAACATGCCCCTCTCTAGTGGTTAGAAAGAATTTCCCTAAATAAAAAAAAAAAGGCCAAAAAATAAATATCTCCCTATCTATCCGTCTTCAACACCAATGCTTCAGGAGGCAGGAGAATGCTGTTCCACAGACACTAGCTGGATGGCAGCAATATTACTTCCAGGCTACGTTATTCAAAGCTGATTCCACTTAAGTGAATTCCTGAAAAGCATACTCCATGTCTTCATAACGTGAACAGGCTCAGAAAACCAACTCCATTATCGTTCCCTGCAATCTGTATCCAAACCTGTGTTCTGAATAATTTATTTGAGACTAATAAGCCGTTTGCCAAGACCACTCCTTTTCCCACTCAGCCCCACACTCATGAGCAACTACAGCGAGAAACAGAGGGGCATTCACCGTTTTCATAACTGGTAATTTTAGTAAAATCACTGTCCCACAAAATAATCAGGAAGAAATGAGCAGAAGGGTTTTTTCCTCACGTATGGACATGACAGGGCTCTCTCTGGTTTGCAGACAGTGGCAATGTTTTCCTGACATTGCCGACTCAAAAGCTTTCAATCCAAGTCAAGAAGCAAACACTCTTGCCTGCCAATTCCTGCAGAGGTGGTGTGCCACACTGTTTAATGCAGAAACATCTGGACACCCCCGGCAGTCCCTGAACAAGAGCATGCAGCTCCACAATGCTGTTCACTGTCAGGGCACCAAGCAGTTAACATCCTTGGCTGTTTTACCATCTTGCCTATAGGAGCATGGAACCGAGGGACTGGTTCGCTTGAGAAACAAAAGCAAAAAAGCTGAGCTTGATGATCGATGGAATTGCTGCTGCATAAAGTTATCATCCAACAAACAGTTAGCGGTTTGTAGCTTGTTTTACTGCTAACATTTGTTCAAGTGACAGCGCAGGTAGCACAGAGTCCTCCATCCCCTTTTTTGCAAAAGCTGGGCACCACCTCGCAATGCTGTGCTCCCTGGCTCTTTACACTGAAACCGTACACGGTGTCAGGGAAATGTAGGAAGATAGCTGCCGTGAATCTGCACAGCTGTTTTGCACAGGATCCCATTGCAAGCTCCGAAGTTATAATGATGGCGATCAAGCACAGAATTCCCCAGAAGAGAGAGAGATGTCTAGTGCTCACACGGGGAAGCGCAGCCGGAGCAAAACCCGAGTGCTCTTTCGTGCCGATTTCAACCTTCCCAACTGTTCACGCGATAGCAGATTGCAAAAATTTGCACAAGGCAGTTGTAGCTTGTTCTTATTGGTTCCTATCAGAAAGGGGTTTTGCTATGGGCTGCACCTAGGAGTTGCCTAAATTCCATGTAAAATCCAGTTGTAGCATTCACCCTCAGCGTGCAGCTAGTGTTCAGGAGAGCTGCAGGACTGCATGTACAGAAATCACAAGATTACCAGTCAACCAAGGGCATTTTCAGCTGTAGGGTTAACAATTTCAGCATTGGCAAGTCTTTGCTGGAAAACAATATTGGTACACCCAAACTCGGACTGTAGCTAATGCATATAATACGTTTTTTTCAGATGCGGTGTCAGCTAATATGGAGAATAAAGGCTTCAGGTGACTTTTTCTCAGTCCAAAAGATAAACGTTACTGAGGCAGGGACTCAGTGCAGCAAAATAAGTATCTTCAGGGCTTTAGATTACAAGATAAGAGGAGCTGTCCTGGTGACCACTCTCATTGTTCTTAACCTATAACAATTATAGTAGCATGTCACAGAATGGCTTCTCATCCGTTCTCATTCATTTCTAAGACAGAGCTGCAGGAGTTCTTGACTCTGTGAGCTGATGATCTTTCCCACTTGATACCAGTAGCTCATTTATCTGTTCTGACTCAGAATCACAGATATGTTGGTTGGAAGGGTCCTCTGGAGGTCACCTAGTGAACCCCCCAGGTATCATCAACATTACATCAGCTCAGCTGTGACTTCATCCTGAAAACCCTGAGAGATGGAGATTCCATAACCTCTCTGGGTAACCTCTTCCAGTGCTGCACCTCCCTCCCTGGGGAAACAAATGGGCAGGAAATAAATGTTCTTCCTCTATTTCTTACATACACAGCCTTCACTTCCCACTGCTAGTGGGAAATACTGAATTGCATACATTTTCCTAGATCTAACACTAAAACTGAAGAGAAGTGAAGGTGTCAAGCAATGAAGAGACTTTTCTTTTCATACTCATTTAACCAAGTTCAGCTCAAATCACTAGCACCTCCAAATTGCCACCATCTGATGATCATTTTGCTATCTAGATGCTTCCAGTTCAACTATTAACCAAACCACTAAAACCCCAGTAAACACCCTGATTCCAGTGTTCTGCCATGTGTTACCCATGAGAAACGGGAGAAAAAACAAAGACCAGATGCGTGTGAAACCTGAACTACTCTCTGAAGTCAGAATTAGAGCTGAACCTGGAAGATACTAGTTTATTCAGAATAGGAACACAGGACACATTTTTCAAAGACCTGAAAAGGGGGCCCTACAGTATTTATAAATACATCCACAAGCTTGTGAAAAACTTCCTATGCAGGTACACAATGTATGTACCTTTGAGTATACACAGAGATACACAGTCAGGTTAGATGCAAATGGAGGGGGAAGGAGGGGAAGAGACAAGAATTACAAACAGAAAGACCAGTCATCATTTCTTCAGAAATGTAAAAGACTTTGATGCAGAAAAGCTGCTTGTGAGAGGCAGCCCTATGCACACAGAGCTTAAAAAATCTAATTCTTACACTGAGATCCCTTCAGATAACCTCCCCTCTAAATTCTATGATAACAGCATGGGTAACTAACTCTTCCTTCCCTCTCCAAATCTCTAACATAGGTACTTTGCTCTGTTAGATACTGTTAACCCTCAAAGTAATTCACTGGCAGACTGTAAAATTAGCTGTTTAAAATTCCTTTCTCAGTGGAACTCCACAGCACATTTTCCCCCCCTCCGTACAGCGAATGGAGAAGTAGGAAGTTGTCCACACAGAACAGCTGAGGATACAGGTAGGAATTTCTGGTTGACATCATTACTGCCTGAGTTCACATTAAAGCTTTTAGATTGAAAGATGCAGAAAGAACTGGGCTTATTTGGATACTGCCTTGACAGGTCATCAATAGAAATTTTTCCAACACCAATTTGGTGCCAGCATTTGAAGATCTGTTCTCAAACATTTGATCATAAATCCTGCTCCATATTAGTGCAGTTTCATGCTACCTTAGGGATACACTAGCTACCTTGGATTTGATGTAACTGTCCACAGGGGACAGGCTTTGGAGGAAAAGATTCAGCAGCAGAGTAGACTATAGATCAACATGAAGAATTAGAGCAATATACGCAGAGCCCAGGATAAACATAATTCATGACTGCTTAAAGTCTACTAAATTTTGTGGAGTGATTTTCAGGTGCTTTTCAACCAGATTCAGTATACTTCTTCGTATGGCTAATTATCTGCTCTGATACAGTACTCCACTATGACATGGATCCCTGCGAGTCTAAGATTCATTGAACGTCACTGAAAATGAAGCTTTGCATCCCAGCTCCAGGAGAGTTGCACGGTTACGGAGAACAAGACCTAAATTCCTTTCAACACCAGCCTGATGAGTGTTAGGACTCAAAAGAGAAAAGCTACCCAACCGCCTTCGGGGCACCAGCTTTTCCTTTTGGGAAAAATCCCTTTTGGGACTTAACTTCCTGAAGTCAAAGGAAGCCAAACTTCACATTGGTTAAGCATAGCACGGGCACTGCAGAGACTGGACAGAAGTAACAGGACTTAAAACAAACAAGTATCTGGCCAATGGTTTAACATAAATTTAACTTTTTGTTTATTGCAGGCAAGAACTGCCACCCCTGCGTAGTGCTAAAGAGTGACACTCAGGAAGCAGGACCTGAAAAATGGCAGAAACTTGGAGAAATCCTAGAGCTCTAATTGAAGCACAACGCCACCAATACACTTGTGCATATCAGTAAAATGCGAAGTTGCTAATTTTGACAGAAACATACAATTGCTAAATTCTGCCAGGAATGGTCCATTTGAATGGTTGGTGATTCTCTGCAAGTGTCAAGCTTTGGGGTTTGTTTTTCAATGACCTTTCCTTTTGTAATCTGCAGATAGAGAAATCGTTATCATTAGGCTTGAGGTTGCAACCCAAAAGCCAGGAAAAACTTGATGTTTCAGTGAACTTGAAACCTCAAAGCGAACCTCAAGCGTGCAAACCTTATGGACTCAAACCAAAACAAACATATGTCAGTGAACAAAAACCACAGAGCTGCACGTGGGTCTAAGTACTGAGCCATGCTGGCTAGTGGCCAAGGCATGAAGTGCCCTACGCTTCGCACAAATACCAGTAGATGTTTAGTGACCACAGGGTATGTCTAGACACACACTGCCATGGCTTAGAGACACTCAGGTCAACTTTATCGGAGAGTTCAAGTCCCAGAAGCAGTTTCTCTACAGTGTACAGAGCTCTTCAGTACGGTAAAATATCCCGTAGGGAGTTTTGTGTGACCACAGCTAACCTCCTTTGGTACTTGATGGGCTTCTTCAAAGCCATCTCCTAATACTGCTATGCTGTATGGCACCTGGAATGAAGATCTAACTACTGTCTCATACAAAAGATATGCTTTGTCCATCCACTTAAAAAATAGCCACGATTCCACCTTTTGGTAATTTTCAGTAGAATATGCCAGAGTCTGTCTAGACCGTCTTAGGGATGCATGTAAAAAAAAAAAAAAAAGGCGGGGAAAATGCTGTTTCTGCATTTTCAGCACAGAGACCTTCATCACAAGAAACTGGTGAAGCACAGTTCTGCACTTTTCTCTTGCAGTCATCTTGAACCAGATCAATTTATTTTAATTCACTGATTATTCAGTGCTACTCTTTGAAAAATTTCCCACATTAATTCTACGTTCTACGGATGCGTCATGGACAGTTTATTGCAATTAGCCTCCCAAAGTTTTGGCTATTCCAGATGATAGCACTGACCACGGACATTTGTATTTGCCAGCTCTTTAATCATAATATTTGAGATTGTCTCCAGTGTGAGTACAAATGCTATGTTTAAAATTTGAGTTATGTTTTCTCAATATTCATGAGAAATTCAATATTCTCATGAATATTGAATTCAAATTCAATTCAATATTCATTTCTCAATATTCATATCTCAATATCCATGTTTGATCATTGTATGCTAGAAAATGCCTGTGCACTTTAAAGGACTGAATCTACATATCTTAAGCCCTGTGCTGTTGGATCCCTGCAAACGGTTTGTATGAGGAAGAAGACTTCAGCAGCAGTCCTGGAGGGGAGCAGAAATGTGGGAATTCAGCAGAGCAGAATGTGATACATCGATGTAGATGCAACCAAACGATAATCAACACTGAAAAAATATGTAATTTTCTCTGCATTTTTGGAAGCTTCCTGAGGTTAATATTGCCATTATTATTCTGACTTATGAAAAAACGTTTCCTCCAGTTAAGTTAGCCTTGGGGCCAAACTCTTCTCACGGTTCAAAAGCAACTGACATGATGTATATGCCAGTGTAAAAGGGGTCAGGCCATAAGTTAATGTAGAGTACTGTAATTATTGTAATGATGTAAAAAGAAAATAAAATTTGTACAGAGGATTTGGAAGCATGCGTTAAAACACGTATCACTTAAACACACAACCTGCAGGAGAATGGGAATGCTTCATTAGCCCACTCTTCATTTTACTTCCACTCTTCTTATCATTCCCTTCTAATTTCCTGAAAGTGTGAAGTAACACTCTTTTGACATAGTTGTGGAATATTTAATTGCTACAAAACACATTACCTAACTTACATCACCAAAAACATGACCACTGAACTGGCCCACAAATCTTCCATTATATTTGCATTCATTTTGCATCAGGACTTTGATTTTGACTCCAAAACTCAAATGTTGCTTTGCTTAGTAAACCTGCACTTCAGGAAGAGAATCTAGTCTGAACACACAAATGCCTCACATAAATACTCTAATTTCCTTACAAAGTCTTACAGGTGTTAGTATTGGGTTGATGAACACAGCACACTAGGAAAGGTGATCCAAATGCCAGAAACCAAGGAAGCTGTGCGATCTATCGGTTCTTCATACAAACCAATCTACAAATCCTAATGTGTTTTGCTAGCCTGTGAGAAAGCTGTGTGGTGAAGAGGTTACGTGGAGATCAGAGCTGCACATGCAATAGCTAGAAGTCCATGAAGGGTCCTGAACTGCTCAGTCAATTAATATCATACCTATATAAAAATTAAATAACCAATGGGGTGGTTTTTTAAGACTACAAATTATATACTATGCAGGGAAAAACTCACAGAAATGCATTACAACCAACTCCTTAGTGAAACTGCTAACAAAGCAGTTAATATTTGGTCTTGAGCAAAGGACTGGTTTCCTTTTGTTGGCTGCCCAGTCTTAGACGGGTATTTTACATGAAACACGTTACAAGTTCAAAGTGGAAGAACTATGTTTTTTCACCTGTGAGTGGTTTCAACTTAGACTTCAGCATTACTGTCAGGAAGTCAGTTTTTCCATGCTTGTTACTGTAAACAAAGATTGTATGGCACGTCTCCAAAAGTGATAGAAGGTCAAGGACCAAACTGCAAGAGTGACAGACTGCTTCCAGAAACCAAAGGCACAACACTGAAGTGAGAATAACCACACATTTAAACCCTGCTTGATGTTCTCATCACTCAGTTGTTTGGGCAGCACAACGAACACACGCAAATACAACCTCGCATACTTTTTAAAAATACATATATCTATATGGATATATATACATATATATGTATACTTATATATAGTTTTACATACTTTTATATTTATATATATATATATATGAATGAAGTGTACATATCTGGCTGAATTGGTGAGTGAATAGGTAGGAAGAAGACCCAGTAGCATCACTTATTATTAACGTTGCTTCCCACACACTTTTTAACAGTTGCTTTTATCTCTGTCAAACCTCAATCCCACCTCTGCTTAGTTTTATTTTACCTCTCTTTGTAAACTTACAGTAAAATAACATTAGACATTTCTAAGACGAGTCCTTCTCCCCAGACAACAACATACCTATTGATATTTTCTTTGTAAAGCATTAGCACTTCCAAGAGCTGTAGCCAGAATTCATAATTTTATAAGCATGTATCTTGTTCATCATGGTGTTACGTTTTGCTGCTCCTCAGATATGAACCCAAATTTGTCAATGTTGTAACTTCCCCCCCTCCTTCCTCCTCCCCATATATACCTCTTTTGGAAAGCTGAGTATTATTTTAGTGAACAGAATTTCCTCCCTACTGCCCTTGTGTGAGGCTTGTAACATTACCTAACTATACAACACAAGTTCCATATGTGCAGTTTCCCCTCCAGGCCCCCAAGCTGAGGTTCTGCAGATGAGTATTTACAACCACAACTGAAGCCAGCAGAAGTTGTGTCATGGTAGTACCATATAGCGCATCCCAAACTGAATACCCTGAACTGGTGGAGACTCTGCACTACCGCATCTATACTTCAGCTTTGTGTCTGTAAAACAGGGATAATATCAGCCCTTCATCTCATGGGGATGTGATAAAGATTAATCAGATTGTGGATCAGTAAGATAATGCACACATTAGCTGATGACAAAACACATCTCTGGAGCAGAGATCTCAGAACACAGTAAACAGAAAGACTAAAAACAAAGGGGTGGGTGTAGATCCATTTTCTATATCCATCCTGCTCAAGGAACGAAATGGGAACTTCTAGTAAAAGAAAGTATATGTGATCAGGCATGCAGAGAATGAATGGTAATGTACATGTTACTGTTACTGTACTAACCAAGCAGTATTTATGACAAAACTACAGCCTCTGGGAAAAAGAAAAAGATTAAAAGCAAAGTCACAGCAGAGCTTAGGAAGGAAGGTTAGAAGACTGAGTGTTATCAGGAATGAAAACAAAGTCAGAAGAACAAACTGAAGAAGAAAAACAACATCTCAAACTTATTCCAAAGCCCTAACATTAGATCTATTTAAGCTCAGGTACTAAGCACTTGCTTACATTCTACCATCTTCAGTATGACAGAAGTACATAAGTCACTGGTCTTTGCTGGTAAAGACCGTTTTCTGAATCAGGACTACAGCATCCAGAGTACAGATGTTACACTGGCTAAGCAACACAAAAGCCTCAGATGCATGTTATTAATTTGTGAACTGCAGGTATGTTTAATTGTAAACAAATTGTGAGAAACTTTGAGGAGCTCTAAAAATAATTATGGCCAACAGGATGAATGTTTCCTGGTCTTACATCCAACATCAAGAAGTAATTTGCAAATGTCTTCTGCGCTCAATTGCCATTTAAAAGTTGATTCAATTCCTCTAACTCTGACATCTATAACTAGATGCAGCTTTGGAATATTTGTTTTCACTCATCATTAGCATCCCGTCCTGTGTTTTTAAGCATTTCAAAACATCTCAAAACAAAACCTTCCGAATTACTATAGTGAAATATGATACATGAAAACATAACCCACCACTCTGTAAACCGGGCTAGAAAAACTTGCTATTCATCAGATTTGGACCCAACAAACAGGCTGTGCTCCACTGATACTGTTAAGTACTTACAACGTTAAATATTATAAGACATTGTTAAAAGACATTTTGACCAAGCTACCCTTTACTGTAAGTTTAACAATAAATGAAGCTGATACCCACCCATGCTATCAGTCCACATACCTTTTTTATTGTAATGAAGGCCAACCGTCCAGATTTAGCACAGAGGAATTCCTTCTGTAAACACAAACTCTCTTTGCCTCTGTGTATGACAAAATAACCTTCACCTGTAAGCTTACAGTCGCAATAATGAAGCCTGTGACCACTGCTAATGAACCTTCTCTTGATAAGCCTGAACAAGCCTTGTAGAATATAGTATCTGTATAAACAATGGTGCAGGTGAGAAAGCTTTCAACAGCCACAGGCTCCTTGTGACAGCCTCGTCGCACCGAGGAGTGGTGACTTCTGCTCTGCAGTGGTCACCCCCAACAACATACATCCCAAAACCTAATCCTACTCATAACTTTGATTGAAAGCAAACATAACAAGTAAATTCCTGTAAGAATGAAATGAGAACAATATTAAGCACAAGTAGTGTGTCCTTTGTTTTATACATTATTAGTGTCAATAATTACCTAATTGCCACAAGTCCTAAATTACTTCTTTCTACCCCCAAACTATAGAGGATGATCTCCCGGAAAGCAGGCTTGGGTTTTTTTCCTAAACTATGCCTTCTTAATCCAACTATCTTCACCACATTACCTAAATAAAAAAGGCACCTTATTTATGAATGTACTTTTCCATACTCAAGTTACCTACTGCCTTTGCTGCCCTGAAACCAACAAAAATCTTCTTCAGATTTAAATGGATTTGAATTTCACATATGGTATCAAAACATCTGGACACGTGTAATGCAAGAGCCTTTTTGCCTATACTGAAACCAACTGCCAAGCTGCTGTTGCACTGTGTCCAAACTTGATTTCTTTTAAGAGAAAAATATCACCACGTTTCCCAATTTTTGAGAAAGGAAGGGGCATTTGCCTGCAACATGAAAATATTTTCCAAACATGAAATTCTTGTCAGAGGTACCAGCCTGGCAGAAGAAAGATTCGTCTCAAAATGAGTAACAATAATACATTATTTTCTTTCCTAGAATTACTTTTTTAAATGCACTTTAAAAAAAACCAACAAACAACCAACCAAAAACAAACAAACAAACAAAATGAAAAAACAAATCACAAATTTTTTAAACAAATGGGGAGAATGAGAGACACACTTGCATTCACTGTGCCTGCAACAGGCCATCCTGCAGATGAACTCTCAGCTGGACCATAGCATCCTAACGCCAATTCCTTTTGTTAGGATAACCAATTTAAAATGAGTACTTCAGTTACAGAGAGTCTGGGCATAAGCTGCAACAACTAACTGTCAAACATATGCATATATACATATGCATGCAGGTAACACGGATGTTTACTAGTGCTGCTTCAGTGTCCTTTAATTGACCAGAGACACCTTTTCAGTCCCAAAGAGCTTTACCTTCCTGTCCCAGCTTCCCATGCTAGAAAACTGAAAGCAAAGGTTATCCTCATAAAACAAGTAGCAATACCACGTACCCCCTTCTCCAGCACATGCTGGAGCTTCTCCAGCCAACAGAAAGGAGTGACTTGCATCCACAGAAACATTTGCTATTGCTCTCTTAATATCACATGCCAATAATCAAATTAACTGCAAAAACATGATGACTAGTTTTTTCATGCAGTATTCCTTCAAACCTAACAAGATTCCTGATTAAATAGCAATTTTTATTTCCCTGGATTAGAGTTGCATATTGAAAGGAAAACCAGCCCCAAAACAGAGTAGTGCCATCTGCATCATCCTTACTAAAATGCAGTACAGCAATACCTTACCTCAAGGTCAGTGGGGCTGGTAAGTACAGCCCAGATAATAAAAAAACATAGATAACAGGGGCTCTGGGAAGCACAGTACTGTGACTTGGATAAACACAGATAGCTGAATATGTTTCCTATTGGCCCACATACTGAACATTTTAGCGAAGAGTTAATTAGCCACTGCTCTTTTAAGACGGACAGCCTGGTGCAAAAATGCTGGAGGCAGAAGTTAGAGGCTTTCATTTCCCACCCTGCAGAAGACTGTATAATTCTCACCGAAACACTTCTAGCATGCATTTCAAGAGAAACAAAGTTACAAATCCTAATGAAAATTTTCTTTTATAAAAGCCATCTAACATAGAAAACTAAACCATCTTAACATCTCTCTGAAAAAAAGAAAACAAGAAATAATCTAATGCATTTTTATAAATCATTTTCTTCTAATCTGTACTTGCAGACAATTTTATTCACTGATTACCAAGTTGTTACATGGGAGAATTAAAGTTGGTGGAGTGCCTTAAATGTGCATTCACCCATATTTCACATGTTTTGTTTCCTTTTAGATAAAGCTTTTCTTCTGAATTTGCTGAGTTTTTAATCACACTTGAGGAATAGTCATTGTTTTAATGTTTCAGCTTTTAAATTATTGATTAAGCCCACACAATACACTCCAGATTAACTGCAGTATAATGCTGTCCACTGTTAAGAATGTAGGAAAGGGCATCTGTAAAACTTGAGCATAACTCAAGGAATACAAGTTTGCACAGCTCCAAAAGAAAGAGGCAACCAGAGCAAGATACAAGAAGTGATTATGTTAAAGACGACTGTTCCAGGAAGACCTAAAGGAAAAGCATTCTCTGCTTGGAAAATAGAGCCAGACGGACACTACACAGAGATAAAAATACCACGTTAATATGCGCGAGACTGTGAAACCCTTCCATGACAGGACACCTTTACAGTTTGCATGTCTATGCCACACACTATTTCTCAGAAATGGGTATATCTTAATGAATAAACAAACAAATGTGAAAGTGTGTAAGTATACTTCTTCCACTAACACATGATCCTTTTTTGTTTTCTATTTTGAGGTTTGGCCAAAGTTCAAAGATACAGAAACATCCCAGCCTGTTTGGTGCACAGGGGGCCTGGTGGAAGTAGAGCCCACTTTCCTGCCCACTCTGCTTTTTTCACTTACCTAAACAGGGGCTGAATGTGATCCACTGTCTACAGTATCTGCAGAAAATACATACATCTACAAGCTACATAGATCCTAAATTGGCATCTGACATCAACTCATACCCATTTCTACATGTGAAATTTATATTATTTGGTAAGCATACCAAATAATTCTCTACATTCATTTCTGGTTTTACAGTACATCTGTTTAAAGAGCTTTTTCAATATCAAAAATCAATTGAAACTGTGCATGGAAAAGGAAAGAAAAAAAAAATGTTTGAATTAATCCTACCTAAGAAAAGATTTTAGAAAGGGATACAAGGATTCCTGCTGAATGAGCGACAGTACAGCATTCGGCTGTAATTTGAATCTATATTATATTTAATAAAACCACAGTGTGTTCTCTTGTCCTATTAAAACTGCATTCTACCTTACCAGGTCTGAATAATTTGTATAAAATTGATTGCTGCAGTTCTTAGTAAGAGCTCTAATTGCATTCCTGGTATAACTTAAAATGATAACCTTATCTTAATTAGTAGCATGCTACAGAAATGTTTCTGAAAGCCACAGAGGATTAACCTGCATTTTTAAACAGAAGCCTTGGGGCTGGTGGTTTTTTTTTTCTTTTTTCATTTCATCTCCAACACATGAGCTAGTGCTAATTTATCATAAACAAAAAAGGGAAATAATCAAATTGAGAGAGAATAAACAACCCTGCTGCCACCTCCTCTGGTCAGCGCAAGTTTCCATGGGTAGGCTGATCTCCTCTGTGCACAGGCACGCGTGCTACTTGAGGGGCTCCTCCGCTTGGAGAGCAAAGGATGTGCTTATATGGAGCGTATGTCTTTGATAACCTCCCAGCACACAGCACATTCATCGACTCTCAGAGGGTCGCCAGTGCTGCACATGAGCTCGGTGCAGGACAGGAGCGGGATGAAGAGGCAGGGGCTGGGACAAAGGGAACTCTGCCCTTCGAGGGCCTGGGCGAAAGCTTTACATGGATGCACAGCCCAACTCCAGCACACATGGCAGAAGAAAAAAGTCTGATCAATTAAAGATTAAATAAAAAACCCCACAAAACAAAACAAAAAAACCCAAAATCAACAACAACCCACTTGAACACACCACCACCCCAAAACAAACATTCACACAGGCAATGTGCTCCAGGCACCCCATCAACAGGGTCTCTGGTGACAGAACCAGAAGTAACTCCAAATCTCCAAGTACAGCTGCCTGCCAAGCTCATCAGCCAGCCAGATGCTGTCCAGCTGATGTGACTTCTGGAAGCATACACTTCACAACATAACAAAGGAATACCGCTGCTTTGTCAGAGTCAGAAAAATACTAGTAAAAATTGGTAGCAAGTGAGTAGAAGCCCTTTATGCAAACCCTGCTTTGCCTTGGGTTTGGGGGAATTTTTTCATTTGTTGCCTTTCTTGCTGCATTTAAGCATACCCATATTGCTGTTCTGTGAAAAAGTGGCACAGCTTTCTAGCTTAATAAACAAACACTAATCAGGTTTATTTAGAAAGTAATTGGTCTAGCAATAGCTGTATAAGACGTCTGCTCACAGAAAGCAGTACTGAAACTGGCAGTCTGCAATGGGATCCAAATGCTTCAAACTTTTGTGATATATTTTACCATTGTTTGTGATAGAGTTCTGCACAGAATTAATTTTATGAGTCCTATCTTACTCCATCAAAAACAACAAAAACAAACACCACCACCCCCAACATCCCCCGTAGTAATTTCCTTGGACTTCATTGCTGTCAATGACGCACCACAGTACAACTATAGTGAGCTACCAAGCAGTAAAGGCCAGGATTAGGGTGCCAAGAAATTACTTTTTGTAACTGTATCTTTTCCAAATTCTCTTCTGTTCCTAACTTTTTAGAGCTAAGGAAACCTCCTGCTTTTTAGCCAGGATCACCAATTATATTACAGGCCCTGTGGGCACAGACGGCTCTGAAAGCACCTGTGTGCACCTGCCTATATGCACACAGCGTTACAGGATTCTCCATGCTGTGCTGGAGCTCCACAGTGCCAGTTATGAATATAGAAGCAATAAGGTGGTGTTTCAGAATTGCTATAGCAATTCTACTTAAAAATAGACACGTGTTAACTTGATATACATCCAAATGTACGCGGGTATCCCTGCACACATCCCTGTGTAGTCCCCTGAAATTTCACTTTCACATACATGTGAAATGATTAAACTCTCCCAGAAATGGTGAGACCTTTCTCGGAGCTGTCGCATTTTCCTCATGGTAGCAATGTACTTTTGTAAGGTGAACACGCATTCATTGACCATTCATTACATACTTTAAAGAGAATACCCACAAAGCAAGAATCTGCATTGCTTTTTGTTCAGTATAGCTGACAGACACCTACGGAAGATTTTTTACATCTTACTAAGTAGGTAGCCTTTTGATAGGATGCTTTGATTTGCATCTCAGCATTTTCTTTAACTTTTACTAATGGTATGGAGCGGAAAGAGAGAGATTGAATGAAAATCATCAGTTATCCAAGACTGCCTGCCTAATGTTTCTGCTTATGGCAATGCACAAGCAGAACAATCAGCCTTGCCTCTGGTGTGATCCCAGCCAGTCTGTTAGCTAGTCCTTATAAATCCATCCATCACCTCTATGAAAGTCACTGCCTTCCTTTTACTAAAGATAATGTATGTTATTGGGATTATACCACTGCATGTGGAGTCATTAAAGAAAGATAGACCACAATTTATGACTGAGTCTGCGGACAGCAGGGCATTATTTTAACCATAAAATCACAATCTGCAAGGAGAGTGGCCAAACCAGAGGAGCCATTAAAGACTTATAATTAGCATCAATCAATGTGACACTACTGTTGACATCTTTATTACTTTAAATACACTAATCAAATACTTCTGCATTCACATAGAAAGACTGATAGGCAGACAGACACAGAGAACATCCCTACAGAGAGCAATTTTAAATTATCTATTCAAAAGGTAACAAAAAAATAAGCACACCAGCATAATCACATGGAAATGCAGTGCATTGACTGAAACTGTTTTCAGCCAGGATACTGGACTTCAGGTGGTCAAGCTTGCATATGAGATACACCAAATCTACCCTGAAAAAATACACACCTGCATGCCTCAGCCATGCAGTTGACTACTGACTCTCCTAAACTGAGAGAACAAACATCCCACCAACAAACCTTGCTTTAGGGTATTTTGCACTAGAAAAATAAATGGCTCAGTAACTCTTCACAGCACCACTCCATTTTCCATCTCTATTTTTCCCTACACAGCAAGTTAGATGGAAGAATATAATGGTATTATTTGCATACTCACCATTGCGAATGTCAGTATTATCTAATTGCATCCACATGCAATTTCATACTGCACAGACACTAAAATACACTGTTACTATTGCTGCTCATACAAACATTTCGGTACTGATGAACAAGAAGCTGTTTCGCTTCTCTACACCACCTCTCAGGGCTCTTGTTCCTTATTGAAAACATTTTTGAGGAGCAGTTCCTTTCTCCATAGGACATGTGCTTTGACATTCATGAAAGGGGAATATTCTTGAATGAGCACCGGGAATCAAATAAACGCATGCCAGTTCTTTTCAGAAAACATGTTTTGGAAGGAATCAAATGGTGGTACTCCCAGCATTAGATAAGGTTTTAAGAATCCCTGCTTATTTTCATTTTCTATCGTGGATAATAATACTTAAAAACAAACAAACAACAACAAAAAACCCCCCATAACAACTGCATATTTATTTAGATGCTATTTAGTTGTAATTAATAGCTTATTGGAATATAGAAGTTGACTTTGAAAGGACACACACGGTTTCCTGTCCCCTTTAACTGGAAATAAGCATTGCTTTTGCTTATTTAAAAAAAAAAAAAAAAAAAAAAAGGCTACCCTATATATAACATGAAAGGCTTTATGCTGTGCTTATCCCGGTGAGTGCCTTCTTTCAGAGAGGACAGTGGCAGCCTGCCGACTATCTCACCCATGCAATGAGCATGAGGATTAGCACACCTGTGCAAGCGCACTGGAAAATGGCAACACTCCTTCAATAGCAAGCTGAGCAGCCCAGAGGGCTGAGCTGCACAGCATCCCCGAGCCACCCAGCCTCCCCAGCAGCCAAAGACTGAGAAAGCATCTTCAGTCAGTGATTTCACTCATCCTTCTCCGCTCCATAGCAGGGAACTGTACTCTCCCATACAACGTGAAAGCCTTACAGAGCACTAAGTAATGAGAAAAATGCAGTAATTTGTCTATTGAAAATCCAATTAGTTTAAGCCAATATTTATCAGCTCACTCTCCTTAAAACATTTTACTTCAATTTTAAGTGAGTTACACTAATTTGGATTGGACTGTCCTTCTCTAATGAAACTGCCAAGCCTTTCAGATGCTTTAATTCATTTCCAAACACAGTGGAGCCCCATAAAACAAGCAGAAAGAGACTGCTAAATGTACGTGGGGTTCCAGTGCATTAAAACAAACTAATGTATCAAGTGGCAAAATGTAATGAAATCTTTTACGGGGGGAGGAATTCAGTCAGACTGAGGCCTGAGAGGACACATTGCAAACCAGGCAGCCAGCCATCTGTCTACCAGGATCTCCTCCGCACCCTGCTGGAAAAGCAGCTTCTGCATCAGAGGTCTGCCCAGCTCCCCACTGTCCACTTGAGACATTCCCGGCCGTCATCGTTTACTGACTCAGTGGGAACACAAGTACCCTAATCCAAGCAGAGGGTTGTGAAAGATCCTACAATTTTTTTTTTATTTTTTTTTTTTTTTCCCCAGGCTGACCTTATCATTTGTGAAGAACAGCACAAACGAGCAGATAGCCACAGAAAGTTTACTAGCTCTGAGTCAGCGACAGGCCCGGTCGTATCAAAGCCCGGGTGGTGTGTCCGTAAGAAAGCAGCTGGCAGTAAACAGGAGTCGCGCGCAGGGGAAATGACAGCCGTCAGGGTGCAGCCGCTTCCTGCTCCCAGCTTTCGGCCTCTGCCAAAACAAAAACAATACTTAAATCTGAGCAAACATCCTCAGTGACAAAGGGGAAGGGTACGACTCATAACAGTATTGTTCACAAACATCCAGCTCACTCAGCATCCCAGTCTGAAAGAGGCTGACGTTGTATTTTCCACAGACAGATAAATTTACATAATAAATAATACAAGCATGGGGTCTTGCACACTCACCAGTATACACCATGCTGTGCACCAGTGCCTATACAGGTTCTCCAAACTAATTTTTGTGTGCATTACGCTTGTTTTGGACAATCATCTATGCACTAAAACTTTGCAAATGCTTTTGCCTACATTTGAGAGAGGGGCCCCAATAGCCAGGCGAGAGGCACTGGGACTGAGAGAAAAGGGAACTTGAGAAGGGATGGGTGGATGGTATGGTGGAATGGAAAATACCAAAAGGGAAGGTGAACACGCAGAGAGCAGGTGAAGATGGGAGAAAGAGGAGATAGCCAGAGCAGTCCTAGAGAACAGAATGAGGCATATCAGGGATGCTATAATACCTTCATGAATTTCTCATTCATTTTCTACTCATGTTTACATTTATGTACCTTGAGCGTACATCAGTAGTTTTGCGGATTTGTCATTGTCACACAGCAACTTTGTCACTGTCACACAGCGTACCTGCTGCCTTCCCTCTAGGCTTTTGTGTGATCCTACACGGTCTGCCCAGGGACACTCTTTCCCTGGCAAAGGTACAGTTTCCAGCAAAACCTGGATGAAATTCTGCATCTTGTCCACTCTTCCTCTTTGCCTGAGGACACTGTATGGACTTTATCCATGAATCCTAGATTTTTTAATCTCCTCACGGGAGGCTTTAGGATGCTTGTAAGTAAAAGGTGCTGCAGAAGTGCAAGGCATTTGTGCAATATGCTTTCTAGTCAAACCTGTCTGAGTGCTGACCTGACAAATGGGGAAAACATATGGAAAAAAACTATTTCTTGCGTGACAACCTCTTTCTTCCTCTCTCTCAGCTCCCTTCCACCCTCCATGCCCCTCCACATTGCGATGCACATCACTACTGCCAGAGCAGTGCAAAAATGTATGCAGCTACAGCACCAGCATTTTACAACTGTCTGAGCCAAAGGTATTAATCATCAACTGGGATTTGAAAATCATAACCAGGAGACAGCAGTCGCGACAGCTCTGCAACATAATGACAAAATATGCAGAGCAACGTGGAAGAGAAGAACGCACTCTCTGTCTTTTAGTATCTGTGCAATTGAGAGGCATGTTAATAAGCATGTTCATTTCAATGGCTTTTATTGTAACAATAATTTTCTTGCTCCGCTGGATTTTTCTATTATATTCCTTAGAGTAATAATATTAATCAAGGCACTGCTACATGGCACTGTCAAAAAAAAAGCACATCCTGAGTGAGCCTACCTATAATGGAACCACTAGTGAATAATTCAAGATTCAACATGGGCCATGAGATCACATATACCCACACATGCATGTGCACACACACACTTATTTTCACATACGTGATCAAATAGCACAGACATGGTGGCGGAGAGTAACTACTTCTTTTACTTAAAGGTTTATATCAACATTTAATGGAATCAGTTGAATAATAGGACTCTCCGTAAGATAAGCTTCCTTTGAATAATACATGGGCTAGAAATATTATATTTAACTCAAAATGTATGTGCTGGGTTTTTAGTCACTTTGTGTGACTGCCACAAAGGTAAATTTTCAGCAGGGCTTCTTTTGAGCCTGTGTGTGTGCACAGAGCACATGCGTGAGCTTTCACTTCAAATGCACATACAAGATCTTGCAGACATGGTATTACAATTTCAGTCCCTGCATCTGCACACACAAGCACTCTGTGGCCAGCAACAGTTTGCAGGCTTGCACTGCCTGCGGTAGTGTCTGCACATCCCAGCACTTATGCACATGCTTGAAATTTTCAAAGTTCGTATGAAATACACACATAAGAGAAGCTGGCCTTTGAAAACACAAGCCACAGCTCACAGCACACAAGCCCAAAGGGCTGGCACTGTCCTGAGCCCACTGGCCGGAGCCCCGGGGTGGCTGCCGGGCGCTCGTCCCCACCGCTGCCTGCGCCTCCACTGGAGCGAGTGCCGGAGGAGTGACCTGGGAGAGTTCAGCGCCGGGAACTGCTCTGGCAGCCTCGTCCTGTCCTCGCTTTACCCCTTGGGCTTGCCAGCGATGATGACAGCTTTGCTAGCTTTGAACTGTCTGACGGAGCACGAGGGCTGATTTCAGCTGGCTCCTGCGCGAGGCAGAGTGCGCCATGCCTGCACCACAAAAATCTATGGGAGCTCAGCTATTGACTTCAAGGGCTGCAGGACCAAGTCCCTTGGAGCAACTCCTTGTATAACCAACTCAAGAAACAGTTTGTGGTTTCCTTTAAGAGCCATTAGAGAGCTTTACATAGTTCCATGTCTAGAACTTAAAATACTGGTATCTAAGACAAACCCAAAGCTTAATCACAGAATACATTTGATATTTGTCCATGGTTAAAACTTGCTAAATTAAACTTTCCCAACAAACAGGACAAATATTATGCAGCACAATAAAACTCAGCTGAAGACAGCATATATGCCTCCAAGCAGAGAAAAACAGACATCTTATAAATGAACAGCTTCTTGAGAGATGCAAATAGCTTAATTCCATGTAGTTTTCCAAACAGTTATTTCAACATTAGCTCTTTTATGGGTTATTTCGTACTTACAGAGGTCAGAGTACTGCTTACTGATTAAAGGCAGTGAGTCAAGCTTTTTTTTTTTTTTCTTAATTTCTATTTCATTCCAGCTCTGTTTATTCCAGCCCAGTGCACTTGGCATTAGGAGCTGTGACAATAATTTCTCATACGAACTGCAGTTCACACAGTTACAGTCGGTTACAGTTCTTTTCTCGATGTCATACTCTTATAGCTACCTTGAAAAAAAAGATGATGTAGCTTATTGACTGAATGTCACTCGTTCCAAGGCTGTTGCTGCTGGATAAAAATAAAAACCCCAAACCCTAGGCGTCTTCATTTTAGCATCTAGAAAACATGTGCGTTAGGAAGTTTTGGCATATTCCAGAAACGATAAACAAACACTGCCAAGTTCTTTCACTGGCCTACAGTAAAAGCCAGCAAAGATGAAAAAAAAAAAGCCCTGCTTTATATTCCAACTATTCCATGTAACACAGGCTTTGAATATTTAATAGTAAGCAAAACTGTATCTCTACATCTATACCTTTGCACAGTAACAAACTCCAGTAATTATCACCAATAAAATATCTCCTATTTGTCATATGTATTTCTAAAATACCAATTACATATACAATAGCTCGAAGCTTCAAACTGAAGCTGCCCATGATGCATAAAAAACCGAGGGCTAAATGTGCTCCAAAGTAATGGGATAGTTTGCAAAACTCTGCCTGCCACTCTGGCCCTCTCTACTTGGAAAGAAGTCTATGTGGGGAAAAAGGGCCTTAGCTCTGCCTAGAGATATTTTGCAAGGGAATGATAAGCCTTAGGATTTGTTTTTCTCTTTTTGAAATGCTATTTTAAGCTTCAAATTATTTTTTTCTTCTTCTATGAGCAGTTTGTTTGGACTGTTTGGTTTGGTTTTTTTCCTCCTGCCTGAAACAGTAAAATTACAATTTCTTGAAACTCTTCTTGAGTAACTGCAACAGCCAACTAGAAAAGCATCACTGTAAACTTTTGTTATCTCACTGTTAAAAACAGAGGTGATATGTTGTTGTGGTTGGGCTTTTTAAATTATTTTATTTATTTTTCTATTGTTGTGTTTAAGTTACAATGTCTGATTGGTACAGGAAGAACTTGTGTTACATGCTGCTAAATCCATTCAGGCAACAGCAGCTAGGTAGACCTGAAGTACTGGTGGTGATGGTGGTAGTGGTGTTGCTGACGTAGTTATGGCTCCTAGCTGCTGGCTGCTCCATTTCCATGTATTCAATGCCATACAAATGGTCTACTTAGTGATCTTCAAGTTTTATTACATGCACATTGCCATGATATTTAAATGCTGTGTGAAAAGAGGGAGCACAGTAAACATGGTACGTGGCCATGAGTTAGGAGCAGAAGTTCATCTCTGGTAAGTGAAAGGCAGCCGTACTGACCACCTCTTGCTAGGACTCAGAGTGCACATCGGCCTGGGGACCACCACCTTCTCTTTAGGAAGTCTCTCACAGGTATTAGGGAGAAGAAGGTAATATTGGAGACTCTCCATGGAGACTGTGTTGGGATACAAACATCAGCCTGCACTGCAAAAGGCAGGTCTGCCAGCTGCTGTGGTGGCCTATCCATGCAGCTCCTCCATGGAGGACTTGAGAGTCACTGCATTTAATTGTACAAATTCAGCTTTGCTTCCAACATCACACCCAGAACAGAAAGAAGTACAAATATGAGCAACGCTTCCATTTTTCTGTTTTCTTGAGCACTTTACATATCTAGTGTCAACAAAGACATGCCAGTTACACAGCAGATGCATGCACCTACATCTTTAGACACACCATATCTTTTCCATGTTGGATTTAAAGCAGAATAAACCATAGTCCCAGTGGAAGTAAATATTGTAATAAATCAAACCAGGTATAAATGTTACCTATATGCTGACTATATTTAACCAAGGCGTTCAGGCTTACCATTTCAGCCACTCCCCATCGGCTGAGGGCACCCCTGTAACAGCCCGACCCTACAGCATGCCAAACGAGCCTTGGCACAGGCCCAGCCTCCCAGGTCTACATTTCTCGGCTGACTGAAATTCAACGTGCACTTGTGTTAAGAGGATACAGAGGACCTAAGAAGCAGGGTTAAATGGCTGCAGTGTTCAGATACATAACTGAAGACTCGGTTTACCCAGTCCCAAGTGGCAGCACAACAATTTCTAAACACTGGCAGCAATGTCCGGGCAATGCCTGCTGCCAGCAGCTGCCTGCAGGCATCCCACGAGGACCAGCTGAGCCCCATGGCTCCTGTTGCAGAAGACGGACGACAGGTAATTAAGCAAGGTAACCAGAGGGTTTCAAAATGCAAGCCCCCACCTCATCACGCTCATGGAATGCAGGTATGGTCTTGTCTCAATATATCGTTTATGTGTCACAATAATTGGCTCATGACATTTCTATTCCTTTCAAAAGCAGTTGGTCACAGACTGTGTTAAGTGCTCTTATGACATATGTTAAGTGGCCTCATGACTATGACAGTAAGTGGCTGCAAGTAGAAATTTTTGTACAATCCACTTCAGAAAAAGAAGTCCCATTTTGCACCCAGAGACATTAGCGCAAACAATCCAGGAAAGCAAATGTCCTCTTTTCATCAGCAACTATAGTTCCCAGACCAGAAAAAAAAAAAAAAAATTCTCAAAAAAGTGATGTCATGAGAAAGCAATTAAAAAAAAAATCAACCCAAACTCAAGAGCTATGGTCTACGTCTGGCAAAAGTTGCCTTCCACTTTTTCCGCCCCAGCTCTAAAAATTTACTTTACAAATACAAATGTTTGTTGAAAGTGTCTTGCCTCAGTCACTAGGTATCTTTTGCAGTTATTCACAGGCAGTTTTTACAGCACCATTTATACCATTGACCTTGGCCTGAAAAAAATATAGACCATACCCATCCAAGTAGTCTATAAATTGCACTAACCAACTTTAGAGCTTTTAAATCCTGTTAGGCTCCCTTATACAGTTTAAAGCTCCTCCAAGGAATTTATGTCCATTAATATACTTGTGCAATGCATGGAAGATATAAGGATTTGTCTCGAGAAGCATTTGGTTCTTCAGTCACCTTGCAAGTTCCCTACATGTGAATTTAGCAATGTGACATCCAAAGAAGGGTGAAATAAAAATCCTTGTATTTTAGCAATAATAAATTTAGGAATGATACCGACCAATATATTGTTTTCTCAAGCCTATCAATTGATAACAAGTGAACACCACAATAATTTCTTCACAGAGATTCCTTAGACATACTGAATACTCCATTGGTAGGGAGATTATCTAAACAGACATAAGATTTCAACTTAATTTAATATAGTGAGCTGTTTTCACACCACATACCTACAAAAAACCCTATTCAAGGTCTATTGTTCCACAAGCACATGCAGTAAATGTGATTTTTTAAAAATCTGTTGGGGGCCCTTTCTAAAGAAAGCTAAATTGCCCTGATTTTACTGGGGATGGGAGGGGAGAAGGTAGCTTCCATGAAAGAAGTCTCATAGTGTCTCACTAAAGATAGCAGAGCTCAGCTTAATAAACTATCTTCATTTTAAGTTCTTTTTTCAAGAGCTAATAACTTGAAAACTAATATAAGAATAACTCAGTCCACCTCTGAATTCAGCAGTTTCAATACACATGTATACACCTTATTAAGTGCAATTCCTGGTTTAATTATGCCCTACTGGATCTTATTTAGTTTTAATGTTGACAACTAACCCTTTACTTTTATAGCAGATGATCCTTTTTCTATTTTCTAAACATTCTGGATCATTAAGTAAATGTAAATTACACTAGCATAAGTAGCAGAAAGGAACAAAAAGTCAGTAACAGGATAAACATACAGCAGGGCAGACACCAATTCTATACTTCAAATGTAAATAGACAGTGATTAGTCAAATAGCTGTAAGTATAAGCTTTCTGTTATCGGTATCATGCTACAGTTATCATAAATACTGTTACTGGAATTATATTGTATATAATGGAATTCATATGCATAGGCATATTTATCATTTCTTGATGAAACTCCCAAAGAAGGCAAATAGAAAATAACAGGGGTTTGTAACACGTCAACAACTCATAAAGAGAAAATGGTGTGTTAAGTTCACATACGAATTAAACTATAAAACTCGCAAACTTGGTAACAGAAAATGTAGTATCCTAAGAGATATCCTAACAGAAAAGAGTATCCTAAGCACCTTGCATTGCTCTGATTTTTACAGCCAGTGTTGCTGGGGAAAAGAACTGAGGCAATTTTCCAGGGTTACCTGGCATGGATACTTACCACAGACAAGTGCTATTACAATACACACTTTAGTATTGCTAATCAACTTGGAAAGTTAACTCAGGAAAAGGTAATGTGGAGCAGGGTCATTGCAAACCTTTTTCCAAGAGAAGCCACAGACTGAGGGGAAAAAGTGTCCTGGCCTGCCCGCATGAAATTCCAAGTAGCTGGGACTTCATGTAGATCTCACCTTCTTGTAGAGTTCATCACAAGTTTACTCTGAATTACTACACTTCTTTTGCGGCAATAGGCTTAACACTTACGCCTTAACTTAGGACACTTAAGTCTATTTACAAACACAAAGAACTATATTGAAATGTATTTTTTTTTTTATTTTTACATAAAGTAAGTGGTTTTCTATTGTCTGTCTTTGAACAAGAAGAGTATGTGGTTTGCAGACCACTCTGGTGGGGGTGCAGTGCTGTACCAGGCAACACGTCAACAGAACATGACTTTACACAAGGAATAACAGAATTCCACATCGCAGCAAAAATTTTGGGCTGCCAAACAAATCATTAGCACAATGGCAAGAGTCAGGACAACATGTTACTGTATCCCAGTCCCAGGGAGGAAGAGCTCTGTACTGAGAACTATAATTTATCAGACAAAAGGCATAGTAAGAGATAATGGCAAGAAACTTTGCTAAAGACATTGAAACTGCAAGTAAAGCATGACTTCTTAACCTAAAATGCAACTAACTAATTGCCAGAAAAGCCTATCAACAGTTTCCAGATCACTTTGGTTGATAAATGAACTTCAGACAAAAACTGTGGGATTTAATTTAATGCAGAAATTATTTACTTAAATTCTCTTGTATAGACAAATCAGCCTTTTCAGAATGATCGTCCTTAGCTTAAAAGGCATGTAAAACAACGTGTGAAATTTTTCTGATCTGTAGCTTTGATCAAAGATGAAGCAGTGGGGCTGCTGCTGAGGTGGTACACCTTTAAATCTTTGGTGCTGATGTAAAAGTATGTGCTCGCCAGTCTGATGTTTTTAATAATTGTCAGCACAGTGTCATTGGACTTATATACATCTTAATGAGAAATTACTAAAACAGGAACTCTGCTTCTGCTTCTTAATCTGTGGTATTCGCATCAAAGCCAGACCCTATATAAACAGGAAACTGGAATCGGTCCGATAACGTATTACCCAGGGACTGAAGATTTAAAGGAGACAGGACAGACAAATAGAACTACAGCCACTTTTGCCTTTTCACTTATAAAACAGTCATTCCCCAGCACACCATCATCCTTCGTGAAGTCAAGAACTATAAAGGATAGCCTGATGAAGTTAAATAGCTGTATCTAAAACGAAGTCTCAGCCATACTAAACTATACCCAAGGTTTCAGCCTTGTTGAAAGATTAAAGGTGAACTGTCAGAAGAACCTGAAGTCCCATTTCTAAAGCTACTCAATTCCATTGACTTTAATTTTCATACCTGTCATCCAACATCATGTTGAAAATTTAATCTCTGGCCTTCTAGCTGTCCAGTAAGGTCACTGCAAAACTGAGTGTCTGCAAACGACTAGTGTGACCAAGAAAGGAATCTTGTAAGCACTTGTCTCTCACTTTTTTTAATTTGCTAATATGAACAGTTGCAAATTGTTTTTAGAAACAACACACACTTTAGTTGTGGCTTGAAAAAAAGCCTCCAGGAAAATACCGTGCAAGACAAAGCACAATGCCCTCAATTTCTAAACTACGTGTTATTGGGCCTATTGGACTGCCAACAAGAGTGCAATGTGTACCTGCCATTAACATCTAAAGTAATCTTCCAGAGTACCAAGGGAATTCACTTGAAGGTGCCAGTGAAGATATCGGGGTTTATTACTACAACAAATAGGGCAAATACTGGAAAGGAGAGTAAATTCTGCTGGGGTCCATCAGAGCACCATCAGGGGCAGAGACACAACAGAGAAATGCGTGCTGGAACTCCAGTCTTTAGGTCTTCCTTCCAGGTCACTGGGTCTTGACTTCTAAGGACACCAACATCCAATTCAAAGGGGGAGGAAAAAAACCCCCCAAACCTAAAACATAATACTTTCCTTGTATAAGATAAATTTTATGGTATAAATAAATAATAATACATAGCACTGTTAATAGGGCTTTGTGGTTACCAGCATGTGAATTTCAAAAGATTACAGATATTGTGTGCTGTTGTGACTCAGATTAAGGGGGCACCTAATCAGGCAGTAGTATCTTTCACCAACTGACAAAGTCATGCTAGAGTAAAAAACCCAAAACAAAGGAGCTTTGGGGCACACAAACTTTTCCCGAAGTATCAAACAGTGAACTCTATGGATATGGTGTGCAGGTTGTCAAGAAGCGAGATTTTATTTGCTTTACATCACAGTGGGATTTTCAGTTGCTCTGCAACTGTTTCTCCCTGTTTCAGCTCATTAATCTGCAGTTTAAAAATAATGAAAAGTGAGGCAAGGTCTTTAATTTTAACTGAAAGTTGAGAAGAAATACATTGGTTAGATATTTAACTTACAGTTCCTAGCTGTCTACATAGGAGTACCACGTTCAGTTTAAGATGACTTTAAAGTTAAGATTGTTTTTCCACTCTTCATTTAATACAGTGTATTTTA
The DNA here is from genome assembly GCF_034638445.1 of Ciconia boyciana. NCBI lineage: Eukaryota > Metazoa > Chordata > Aves > Ciconiiformes > Ciconiidae > Ciconia > Ciconia boyciana. The sequence continues at coordinate 102,184,519 of NC_132935.1, read as the reverse complement.
ACCTATTTATAAATTTTGTATTTTACAAGCAACTTCAAATGTTGTTCAAGTTTTATCTGTTCAATGAACTCATATATATATATATATATATATATATATATATATAAAATTTTAAATTACAGGCTTCATTCAGCCGTGCACCTTGACACATGCTTAAGTATGCGTTAAGCATGCGTTAAAATCCATCCTTATTCAGGGCAGTGCTTGAATTCCACAAAAACCAAGTTTACCTTTCCTGATTATAATACCAACATGGTCTACAACAAGTAAAAAAAAGTGCTGCCAACAGAGTGTGAAATCTTTTCTTATGCTAGTTTTAGAAGGCCTAATGACCCAGGAGTTTCAAGCCCACTTTCCTTTATAGCAAAGGTGGAATGGATACAAATCAAAGAGCCGTGATACCCGGCGTAAACCCTGCACTCACAGCTCCAGTCAGCACAAGGTCAGCTAGTAAAGGATGTTGCTTCCAATCAATAAAACATATTTGGCAATTAAATTTAGTAGGAAGCCACATTATCTTCCCTAACTCTACTCCAAATTAAATGAGAGCTACTACTTTGTTTATATATTTATGCTATTTGGTCAGACACAGAGTCCTGCTCAGAAACAGCTCCAGCGGTGGGTTGCAGCACACATCACGGGCTGGAGAGAAAACTGTGGAAGGCAAGGGTTCTCCTCCAACCATCTCCCTCCACCTCCAACTATCTGTATCAGAATGCTGCTTTGTCTTTTGCTGTCTTTTTGCAGTAAGACACATTGGTCCAGCCTTAATTCCAGTGTCCCCAGACTTCCATGGGTTGCACTGCTTAAAGGTTTTAGGATGAGTCTCAATAATGGAAGATAAAATAATGTCAAGACATGTTCAATTGTATGACAGACAAACGTGGCAAGAAACTCTATTTTGTGTCTTAAGTACGTACAAACTGTTTCCTCAGTATTTTACTTGAGCATTTGTTTTAATAACACTATTTCAAAATATGTGTAAAAACCAATTAGAAATTTATTCCTTAATCCTGCCAATACAACAATAAAAATAAAGAAATAAGCCAAGTCTGGTTATAGAGAACAGAATGGGAGGGAATGGGATATTTGATGCAAAACTTACCTGAAGGCTTAAAAATATTATATAGGTTCACTGTGTTATTTTCTCTTGCTGTGACACTTACACACATAGGTATCCTGCATTTTCTCAGAGTACTGACCAGCCATTTAAAAATACTTGGTACTCAGGTTCAGCTCTAATTCCTGGATCTCCTCCAGGGCCAGGACAGTATCTCAGACATATGGGTAACCATATGGTTTCTCATTGACTCATACATCCTTTGGTTTTGCTCCTGTAAGATTTTAAGTACATTGTTCAATGGAAAACCCCTAAGTGCTTCCATGTCACAATTTCTGTAATATCCTGTAGTCACAGCAGACTACAGTAAGTCTTTCACTTACTCGCTGCTTGTTACATTTGTATCTCATTTCTTTTCTCTCCTAATATTAACTAATTAACTCAGCATGACAGAAAAGCCAAAAGCAATTTAACTGACCAAAATCTCTTAATCACCCAGCTTAACAGGTTATCTGTGTGTAAAAGAACTCTTCTTCAGCCCTAGAAATCAGAACTTTTCTATTGTCATATATCACCTATGAATCCCTTCCTACTTCAGGAATCTGGAAAGGGAGATGGCTATTAAAAAAGATGGTCTTCTAGGACCAGAGCAGGATGTGATTTTCACTGTTAACAAAAGTCTTGTCAATAATGCTCTATGAGCAGCAAGTGTATTCAAGTAGTGTTCTTTGGGGGAAAAAGAGATTTTTGTCTTCAGCTGCTCTTGCTCTTGTTTCGTTAGTTATCACTGCTATTCAATAACAATGCATTTGCACTGGTATTGATCAAAATATCCCAATTTTCAGATCTAAACATACATTATATTTTGATTTGTAAAGGGCAATCACCATTACATACACTAGACCAGATAGGATTCCTTCTTTTCAGTATATCAAATATTATAAATCAACAACAGTTACAAAACTCCCCTCAGGGCTTAAGGTATTTTACTGCCAAGATCCAGCTCTCAGAAGCATAATCAGCCCTTGGTAAGAACCAGTGTCATCTCCTCCTTCATTTTCTCTCCTAATGTCTGTTTTGTATCCCCACATAATTATAGAGGCCTTTAAGTATCATTCAAAGGAACAGGGAGGGGGACAGAAATATCCTCTGTAAGAAATGAATTCCAGGTTGAAGTAGCAGTATTTTGTACTGATGTAAAATTACCACAAAATACTGAAGAATACATTATTACCATGTCAATTTTGGTAAGAATACAAAATCTGTGTGTAGTATGTATAGTAGTATGCTGTTCCACAATAAATATGCATGCTAGGTATGTATAATTAATGAAAACAGACTGTATTGTGAATAGTACAGTTACCAAGACACAATAAGCGCAGAACAATTTTCCAGGAAAATTTTGTAACGGTATCTTTTGCAAGCAAGCAAATTCATTTTTTGATTTAAGCCCCAGTCAGTACATTTACAGCGGTAATTCACCTGCATAAGTCTCGGTTTTATGACTTTCCACTTACCAACACAGCTCTAAAAGAACACACTCAGTTCTTCTTCTGGTTGACACATGGGGAATGAAACTATTCATTAGACTATGAATCATAAAAAAAGACAGGTTGATGTGCCAATGGCAGGCTGAGCATCCAAGGATGGAGTTAAAGGCCTTTCCTTATTTGTGCACCACTCAATGGGGAATAGTGCCACAGGCTTTGTCTAGACTAAGATTTAAAAGTGAGCTGTTAACATGTCTTAGCTAACACATATACTAAAAGTCTTTTATGGCTGTACATGTGTACTTCGATGCACCTTAAGCTGATCAAAATGCAGCATGGTGGGAAATAAATGAATCTTAATCAAGGTATTAAGAGGTACACTACATGATGCAAACCAGAATTCTAAAATGCATTAGTCAGAACTTGATAGCTGAAGGTTTTTTCTGTGTCCACCTTCAAGTCATCAACTAGAAAAAGCTATGGAGGAGAAAGTTAAATTGACTACTATTTATGCAAATGATCAGCTAGAATCCCCAATTTTATTTACATCAAAGTTAAAGCAATAAGGTATCACCCCATGACATGTTAACTTAAGCTACAGTGCTCCCCTTATCTCTAAAGTAAACCTATCCAGAAAGAATAATAAGGGGAAAAAAAAAAAAAACCCTTCAATCCTATATTTGAAGCTAAAGTATACTAAGTCAAGAAAACCAACAAAACTCTTTCCACAGTTTGATAACTCTTTTAAAAATCGAATACGAAGTATTAAGAATGAAGTAACTTCTTTGGCCCAGAAGAGTGAACTATACCCTTTGAAAGCCAAAGGAATCACTTAAAAATACTAAAACATCACATATTAACCATATTTCACTTTCTTGTATTAAATCACAACAATGAGCTTATTTGGATAACAATGGCCTGTGCTCTATAAATTTCCTGTCCAATAATGGTACAAGGATGGGTACTACTTGCATGACAGTTAAGCAGTAATGAGGAAAATAATGTGGTGTACACATAAGAACGCAGAGCAGAGTTAAATCTGGGTATAATACAAAACTAAGCTAAAATGATTTGACAAATAATGGCTTTATGTTAATTACCATTGTTTTCCATAGAGAATTAGTTATCCAAACAATCAAAAAGAATTCTTTTCTGTTACACATGCATGCACATATGTATATGTCATGCATACACATATGTATATGTCTCAAAACACTGGCTTTAAAACAAGAAAAATGTTACCAGCAGCCAGACCAATATATCTTTAAAATTGTGGCTGAATTTTCACCTCTTATTGATGCAGCTGTGTTATTTACTTATAGCCTGCAAGTCTATTAAATAAGCTATCAGTTGCATTTCTAGTATATACCCTTGGAGTAAGATGTTCGTTTACAGTGACTCAGGCAGTAGTGGGACAATTAGAAAGTGGAGGACTTCTATCAAGAAAAGAGCTTTTTGGTGGCACGTGAGTTGCAAAGAAATGCTAACATGTTCTTCAGTTCTGACACAGCAAACAAGCAAGCACAAATAATTCTTCATGTCTGGAAGTGAAAAGGAATGCAATGCCATTCTCTGGGTGGGAAGGCATACTTCTTATTTCAATATGGAATTTATTCTGGTTGATGGATGTAGACCAAGAGGAGAAAAATCAATAGAGTCTTGCATGTTTTCAGTTTGAGTGATGTGGATTTCACTCTGAGTAAGGACAGAAACATAAGAAAACCTGGATTTTTTTTTTTTTTTAATATTCTGAATAACAGTAACAGGTTATTATGAGTCTTACTCACTGAAGTTAACCAATTAACTAGAGGATATCATGAACCAGAATCAGGATGGGAAAAAATGTAGTAAGGCAACTTCCCTTCTGTAAATAACCTTTACTCATTAATCTTTTATTCATTCATTTTATAACATGAACTGCACTCGGTACAAGTTTACTAGCAGGATGCTTTAAGGAAAAGCAAAATACATTCTGTTTCCTAGCCACTGTCCATAACTTTACCTTTTCCCTATAAAGAATGAGATAATGAAAACTCATAAGGTTTACGAGATTCCCCTGGCAAATTCAGAACAGTAAAAATCTGCCTTTCTTATTGGCTTATACGTAGCGTAATTTTTTTGCTAAGGCTTTGGTCAACAAATATTATGCTTCTTCTGGGGAACACCAATGCAACTTGTCTCCTTGAGAGCTACTGCCGTGTTCCTTGGAAGACTCAGAACATGGGTAGAAAAATGTCAAGGTGGAAACCTTGCCTAAACCTAGACCAGGCAGTAAAACTCCCCAGGGAAAAATCATGTTTATTAAGTCACTCCTCTTGTTCAATAAAGGTTAGCAAGCATTTCAACGAATTTCCTCTTGGGTCAAATAAAGCTGAAAAGGGAGTGGATGTGATACCACCTGACAGGCCTTGATTTTTAGCTGGAAGCTACAGTACTATTTTGGACTCTCAGGTTCTGGATCTTGGTTTATAATAATAAAACATCTCCATGCTTATTTTGCCAAACAAACTAAGAATAGTTATTTTATTTCCAGAGTACAACAGAAGTTTTTTGTTCGATGTCCCATCGCTAAGCATGAATCTAGAGCAGGCTGGCAATAACAACTGTTTAATCACGATGGCTGCAACTGTGGAGTACTGCAGAAAATTGCTTCTGCTCAAGCTTTAAAAGAACCAAAACCTCTACTTATTTTCTTTCAGCCTTATGAAAGTGCATTCCTGTGAGACACTCATTGTGTTCCTCTTAAGGAAAATAAATCCACTGTATTTACAGAGAGATGCATTCCGCAGATGATCTAGCATCTCATTAAGATGATTTTACCCCATGTTGTTCTGGCACACAGGCTCTCACAAACAACATTTTCAATACTCTGCTCTTCAGATCTCATCACAATCCTAAACTAGGTCACCTGGAATGATGATATGGTACATAAGCAAACAGATCGGATCCAACTTCTCCCTTTCTTAAGTACCTGATATTTAGAAGCATTTTCCCTGCAAAGGAAAGTTTAGGAACTAACAACAAATGTTTTAGATGGCCCTTTACCAATAGCTGGTTCCTCAAATCAAGCTCAGATTGGTAATGAGTGACAGTGACTGGCAATTGACGGCTGTTTGATGAGTTTTGCAACACCAAACATCTCATTTCTAGCAGACCAGGGCATGGATTTGCACCGCAGGGGGCTGAGGGGCCAAGGCTGGAAAGGCTCCAGCACGCGAGCCATCTCTGCACCCCGAGACAGGGAAGCTCCAGGTCAGGGCTGAGGTCATTCCTGTCGGGGCGGCAGGCAGCAAGACCTATTCTTAGCATATATTAGCTGACATTTGGTAAAACCATAACAAAGACAAGGGAGTTTGTGAATACTTTGCCAAGAGGCCAAAAGCCACGTCATCCTGATAACTCATATTACAACTACAACTTACCTCATGTTAGTTAATGCACATTAGCTAAGATGTAGGAAAAAATACATTCATTGTCTGGTGAAGACAAGGCAGCTGAAAATTAATGATAAGATGAACTCGCTGTCACATTAGCCATATTTAATTAATTTCGTGAACAAACAGAGAACCAACCTAACATTTCAAGAGACATGAAACTAATGTTAATGTTGAACTTCTGATCAATCCATAAAAAGGCGACCTCTTAACAGTTTGTGTCTTGGAAAATAATATGGGGTTTGATATCATTTTGGTATTTTGCTTTCTAAAACACACACAAAAAATACTTTAAATGGACAGCTGTTATCCCCAAAGGTATTTATTTTGGCTATCTCACTCTTGCTACTCAGGCAAACCTTCAGGGAGGGGGAGAGGGACAGGAAGAAAAAGATAAAGGAAAAAACAATTAGAAGCAAAGTAAGCAATAAAACATTGAACCTCCAATCAAGGACTACAGAAGAAAATTGCCAAATATGAAATTAAATTAGTGCCAGACACTGTTGGAATCATCAACATAACTTAATTTTTAAGTTCAGGTTCTGATATGTGGTCCTCGAATGAAAAAATAAACAGTTCGAATTCCCTGGTCTCCACCTGTTGTAACTAGTTACAAACTGCAAACCATTTTCTTTACACCTATAACTTCTGCTGAGTTCAGTAGTTCAAAAAGTCTTATTGCAGCAGATAAGACAGAATTATGACTCTGGGCTTGACATAGTGGAATGCCTCCTTACACACTGTCACAGACATCACAGGATGCAGCAGAGATTTCTTCGTCAAGGAGAAATAATGAGCTGTCCTGGGTCCACAGTGTCTTTTATAAGCCTCCCAGATGTTTGCATTTATTTATTTATTTAGTGCACTTAAAACGCTCCCAAACCTGTATCAACTAAGTAGTGAAAAATAAACCTTTATCAGCGTAAACCTGATAAAGATCAAAATACCAAGATTGCTGACAGGGCACAGTAATAGAAATAATCTGTTTATTCAGCATTCTGTTTTGATAATATGGGATGCACTCGGATTCCTTCTTCCACAATTCCCTCCTCATTAACATCCTGTCCAGTTTGCCGCAGGCCATGACGTAGTCTCCGATAATAGTTTTGGCATATGTTTCCTAAGGAAAGGCCCAGCCACCCTTCTGTTGAGCGGATGTCGATTGTGTTAATGCTGAAGATGCATATGCACCGCCTCCTGCTGAGTCTGAGCCTCAGTGTTCACGTGACTTGTCACTATCACTTAATACCAACCACCCCAAAATTATACACAGCTACTACAGATCTCCTCTGTAAATGGGCAATGTATGTACATGTGTGTCTATGCATATATACACACACACACCAGGCATGAACTTGAGGCACACAGCAGAAATGCACGGTATGTTATGGTGAAAAGAAGTCACTATCATCCCCTGAAATCTTAAGGGCAAAAAAATACCTCAGGGAAAAGGCAATCTCTTTCACTCCTATCATTACTGGCCTTATGTACAGTGGCCAGTGTTGCACTCACTTAAGGCTTCTTCTTCCCCCCTTTTGTTTTTTCCCCCAAGAGATATGCAGAAGTAACATGGGTGTCATTTTAATGCAAAACCGTAACAAAGTCTTCAGCAGTGCTAAGACGAAATGAGTTCCCAAACACATGGAACGCACTAGTTGGAGTGCTGATCCTCAATAAACAGGATAACTGGAGATAAACAGCCAGACATACCTCGTTGGCCACTTCTACATCAGTAAATTAAACAGTGCCAAGACGCAATCCCAGACAGTAGACTTGAATTGCCTCTGCAGTTCAGTCATTAGACTAGTCCTTGGCACAGGTTTGGCACAGGCTTGCCAGCACTCTCCCCAGCACCACACAGGAAAAACACAGCCCAGTGATAAAAGCCGTAAAGCAGTTTGGATGCGGCCACCTTCTTTTGGAGAGTAAGAGTTGTATGATATGGACATGGGCTGTCTATAACCTCAGTGCCAGAGGATACTCCCAGGTACATTTAACTTCTTAGTACAGACATAGCCCTTCTGTCCACCAGCACTTCTGTAAACCAGAAATGGTTTAACAGAGGTACCAGAGCTGTCTCAAACATGGAATAACATCATAGTATCATTATTTCCAATTAGAATTTCACAACTTTCCCTACCAGGTGAAACAAACTATGTCTTAACTTCATCATACTGCTCTGTGAGGAACATCCAACTAGACAATATGTAGAAAAGCAAGAATTTGCCATATCCAATGCATTCCTTATCCAACATTCTCAAAAGATAAAGTATTAACACCAAAACTGGCCCTGGAAGCAACATGTAGAGGAATACAAAGGCATTGAATGCATGATACCAAGCCTATGTCCTCATGTAAAAATAATTATAGATAAACATATACTTAATACATGCAACTTAAACACCTTAGCACTCACATTGTAGAAACTTCTGAGTTGTTGTTCATGCCTAGGTAAGGACAGGTAATGGACTTCTGCAGGGCCTGAAATCCCACTGGGGGCAAGGAAGAGTAATTTTTAAGGTCCTAAAGCAGCATCCAGAGGATGGAGTTCCCAGCTGCTTTCATGCTGGGATGGGGGTTTCTGGAAACCCTTCACCCACAGTGCACATTTTCCCTGATGACGCCCAGATGAGGAAAAGCTGGACTTTCACTGTGCGATTATGTCTCCCATGCGCTGCTGAACCAGAAGATACAGCAAGCCGGAGACAGAAATTACAGAAAGTCGACAAAGAGCAGCCTAGACTTTATTTTCTAGAGGTATGCAAAAGGAGTGAAAAATGGGCAGTGAAGTATGTTTAAGGATTTCACATTTTTCCAAGTAGAAAAAAACAGTACAATTTCTCACAGAAATCCAACTCTAACTACTCCGTGCCTGTGTGCCTTTGAATCTGTAACTTTGAATTCTCATCTCCAATAAATACATGTATATCCGTTTCCACAGGCCAAAAAAGGAGGTGACTTGACTCTCTCCTTCCCAAATTCTTCCTAAAGAGTTGCATATCTTCACATTCTCTCATTAAAGCAATTAAACAATTCAACGGGGCAACAGATACTAGTAAAAATGCCAATATTGATATTGCTTCCCAAACAGCAATCCTAACCCCTGTTTACAATAATTTAGCGTAGCATCAATACTAAACACAGCCAAAGTACAAATTCTCTCTCTGTTGCTCCTTTCTGCACCCACTCATCCTCCCTTTTCTCACCTTGCCCTTCACATGACACGTAAATTTGTACCACAAAATTTATTTTGACAGAGACAGGGCAAGGGCTATAATCTGGCATAAACCTTCTTAGAAAAACAAGCAGGATGGGCATTTCTTCCTAGTACTATCCATCTGAAGATTGCAGGGTGCTGAGGACAGCTGATTTTGTTTTGTTTTTCCTAAAGCCACGTTTCATATAATCCCATTTTCAGCAACACCCTTGTGAACTGCTGACCTTTCTTAAAATGGCCATAGATTATCCCCAAAAGTGAAGCCCTTCTCAATAAAAATGGTTGTTCCTGCATATCTATAATTTAGAAAGGAAATAAGAGAACACAGACAGGAAGGAAAGTATGGGGAGATACAGAAGCAAAAATGAGAAAACTGTAAGTAGAGAGTCTACGTATAAATTCTGGACCAAAGCAAAACTCCTTATTTCAAAATGTGCCACTCACAAAACTACATGTATTTTAAAGGACAATATTCACCTGCTCTTTGCAATACTGGACTGTAAGGAATTATAATTGGGAAATATATTTTAGATACAATACAATATATGCTGAGAAGCCAACAAGGTAAAATATTACAGCGAGTTAGCTGCAAATCATGCTAAAGATCTGGCCTCCTTCCCCCTTCATGCATGTTGCAACATCTCTACAGTGGTACAGAAAACCCAGCACAGAAAGCCAGGCATGAGAAATGTCACTCACCGACATCTGTTTTGGTTACATTTCCCATCACCAAGCAGACAGGAAACGTTCTCAGGCTCACAAAGAGGCAAACAGAAGCCAGAGCTAAAAGTAGACTCTTTTTTCCCCCTCCCTGCACAATATTACTCTGAAAGGACGGAAGCCATATGGGGATCGGGTTATTATTCAGCTACTTACTGCCTTCAGGTGGCTTCAAATTAAAAAGAAAGATTGTCAGCAGATGTACCCATCTACTCTACCTCTTCTTCATATGGCATGCTACAACATTATTACATCTACACCTGTCAGCACGCTCTAGACAAAGGTGTGCTGACATTTCACTATCCAACCTTTTTTTTCCCCTCTCTTTAGGAACTCACAGATCAATAGCCGAGTTAAAAAAAAAATCACTCTGGGCTTCATCACCACAATCTTCTTTTCTTTTAAGGAATGATCCAACGGAGTTTCAGATTTATTTTTTTAAGCTGCTGCACGTGGAACGCAGCAATTGTGGCATTGGTATCTCCCCAAGAGCTTTGTTGTCTCCCACGTCACCCGTCTCTGCTGTAACATTGCAGTACCATGCCTGTCTTCTCTTGTCCCCAGGGTCATCAAATGCATTTTCATTTCCGTGGGTCTTAACGTCCCAGTAATCTTAAAGGAATTTTCAAAGGAAGCAGCCACTAAAATGAACAACTGTTCCAGATTTTGAAGTTTAATTACATCTAGCCTAGTATCTTCTTTTTCACACTTAAGACTGTAGGTGGAATTACTGCTCAGGGAGCAGGTTGTCACTAGCAGTGAATTGCTAACGTGAACCAAATAGGCACATGCAGTAAACATGCTGAATTTAATAAATAATAATGATTAGCACTCTCTCCCATTTTGGTTTTTATCTGTGGATAGCTGGACAACAAGAGAGAGTTGTTGTTTGTAAACAAACTTTTCATATCAGATATGTGCACAGAAAACCACCACAGACCTCTTCAAATATATTTATATGTATATTAAATATGTGATATTCAAAATATCGCAAAGACACAAAATAATTGATGATGCAAACTTGACCTACTGTAGCACTCATTGGCAAATCATATCCACTTTACAACATGAAAAAAATTATGTAGAAAACTATGGGTGTAATACTACAAATTCATTAACTCATTGGCTTACTTATGTCTTCATAACCTTGTGGGCTGACTTGCAACTACTTTGATGTTCAAGAGCAGTAAAATAAATGTAAAAGCAACCAGGCAAAATACATCCAGAACACTAACTTCAGGACATCTCACAGTGTAAGCATTCTTCTGTTCACTCATACAAACATAGAGAGATTCACCACTAATAACTGGTATGACTGAAAACTAGAAGCACAGCTGAAGTTTCAGAAGAATTTTTCCCCATATGTATATTTGATTTATTTAATGTTTTCTTAATACAAATAAGGAAAATTGTTTTCTACCTTGTGTTTTTTCTAGCTGTGCCTTAGTGTAAACACTTCAGAATATTTTTTTCCTTCTACTGTAACAACAAAATTCTTTTCTTTGTGCAAAAAGAAAGAAAAGTAGTAAAGATTATATCAGATGTTGTTCATTACACAATATAATCAGAACTATGCTACGGGGAAGTGAAGCTGAAGGAGCAGCAGGAGAACCTTTCAGCTGTGAATATTGAGGCAGCTTCCTCTTGAATTACTAGTCTTCTGTTATTTTTGCAGCTGCTCGTGAACTTTACAGAATTTGCTGCTGAACACAAACTAGAGAAGACTTCAGAGATACTAAAATACTATTTTTAACTACATGAAAAATAACTTAAATACAAAAAAAATCATGTCAATATTATTTCCAAGATGGACTGGGTGTTCTTATCCATTCAAATCAACTTTGAAACATTCTCCTCCGAGCTCTATTATCCAGTCCCCAATGTTGAAGCACCCTCAAAAATCACTCAGGGCAATTGAAGAAGGCCCACGTTCTCCAGCAGAAGTGTCCTTATACTAATAAGGGCTCTGAACTCGGAAGGCACTACCCAAGTCAACACGCACTTTGTAGTAACACAGGCTTAGTTCATGGTAGTATTACATTAAATTAGACCAGGGCCCAGCAATGCATGTATGCACTCAGGTTTCCCCACATGTGTGAATGCATTCAGATACCTTTATTCTAAAATCCTCTTAGAGGACTTCAACAATTCATTTAAAAGGCTTGTGGAGGTTTTCTGGTTTTCGATACACTTCAATCTCCCTAGTGATTGGTCCCAAACCGCAAAGCAATGCCTGTAGCATTGCTAAATCCCACTCACCAACTGCAAGCTTTTTATCTTAATGTGGAGTAAAAAGAACAGGTACCTAGATTTTGTGCCTGGGTTGGAAATTTTCAACACAATTTCCAAATATATTTTAATGCTAACAAGATATTAATACAAATCTATATATCTGCATGTTAATATTGTGACTCCAGTTTATACAAATATGCTTCTAACATTCTATTTTAAACTCATAAAAGTACATTCTTATTGCATACTCCTTGTCTATCTTTGGACAGCATTTCCTTTCTAAATTGTCATTGTCATTAAAATTAAATTATAATGCAACATGTCTGCCTAAGTTTTTAGGGACACAAGGACAACCATTTATTTGTGCATGCACTTTTATAGCATGCACTCCTCGAAGTAAGACTGAAAAAGAAAAGGCAGTATGCTTCAATTTCATCGTATCATTATTTACTAATTAATAAAATGGTCCCTTTGCATGCAAATACAACTTTATGTAGCAATTTTCCACTTTAAATAAGCAGCATTACTACAGTATAAACTGAACACTTCTACACAAAGATAAAGACAAGCTGCATTTTGTGCCACAATATGAAATACAGTTATTAATAACGACATCATCATCATGTTCAGTTCAGTGAACCCTAGCTGCCTTGGATCTTTGGTGCACAACAGCATCCCAAATCTCTTGTTGAAATTGCTCTGGTCCTACACTTTCAAATGAATGGACTGCAAAACACATAATTGGGTGCAGGAGGTGACCGCAGAACAGATATTGGGTGCAGGAGGGCTCATACTGATGAGTAGAAGCAGCGGTCATCCTGTTGCACTTTTGGACTCATGCAGTCCTGCAGTGCAACTAGAGGTGTTAGAGATACTATCATATTCTGTTCCTAAAGCATCCATTTGCTACAGGACCAAGGCTGAGAGAACCACAGTCGTCGTTGGATGTGGCCTCTCAAGGCCATCTTGCCCACCTCACTACTCCAGTGACCAGCACTTCAGTGATCTTGAGCTGGCCCTTGCATAGCCCTAGGTCCTCCCCCCCCACACATCTTCTGTAGAGGACACGTTGCCTACCCTACCTTCCTCCCTGCTGCAATACAGCCTCTGTGCCAGGGGATTAGAGGAGCTGCTTGAATTTCCTGAGCCTCACAAGGGGAGGGGGAGCCATCCAGGAATGGTCAGCTCTTGGACCCTCTCAGAGGAAAGGGGCGAGGGGTGCGGGGAGCAAAGACCCCACCTATCAGTCGGTCATTTCCTCTGGCTGACAATAAGCAATATTCTTATAAATCTCTCCTCTACAGGACAAGACAATCACCTGAACAGCTAAAATCTATATGTGACACTTGGGTCATAAGCAGGGCTGAGATATCTAGGTAATATCAGAGGCACAATTACCCACAGAGAGGAGGCAGCCAGAAAGAGGATGATAAGTAACGACAATCTGCTTATATAACAACAGGGAACAAAGAGCCATATATCTTGAGCAAACTAACATCTCACTTCTGCCAAGAAATTGAACTATAATCTCAGCTGACAAAATATGAACTTTAAAGTATTATTTTAGAGTGAGGAATAATCTTACTGCCAGCATTGCTTCTGTGCTGCATCTGCCTAGCTTTCCAGCTGCTCCGGCTAGCTGTTCAGAGATGCTCAGGCAGACGCTGTTTGAGCAGGGACAGGACTGGAAAGGCCCCTGTGGCAAAACCGGTGCGAAGTACAGGTCTGTGTTCATCGCCTCCTGTGGAAGTAACAGAATTAATTATTGAGCTGCTCATGGCCTTTGAACCTCAAGGGTTATGATCTGAACAAGAATACACCCTATCACTGAAGTTCACTGAAGTGCAGATGCTGAAACTATAAGGCTAATTCCCTTCTTTAAAGGGAATCAAAACACTCCAATGGTACCTGGTGAACATTAAAGCCATCTTTGGTTTCAAAGTCAGAAGCCCTTGGGAAAAACAGAGGTCACATTTGTCAGGTCACTCTTTGCTCTCCAAACATTGCTTTCCTCCTTTATGTTTTCATTAACACTCTCAAGCCTGACAAATATTTTTCTTCTTTTTTTTCTTTTCTTCCCCCCCTCTCCCCATCCCCCTTCAGTTCTCCCACCGTCTGTACCAGCCTGTTCCACCCTCACTGTGTGAAAACCTGATTAGGAGAGCGAGCTCATTTGTATGATAAAGTAGCAAAAGAGACTTGGTAAAGCCAAGTGTGCTGCGACCCCCCTGTGACCATGCAGTTATTCTCCTGTGCTTCAGCCTGCGGGTCAGCATCCATGCAATGTTATCCAAATGCACAGAGAGCAGTTCCTACACCTTAAAGCAGGGCCACCACTACCCATGTGGCTCCTGAGTGTGAAACAAGCAGGGACCGACTTCTATAGGAAAGGCACAAAACATAGCACTGAAGCAGCTGGTCTAGGAGTTTGTTTTCAAGAAAGGCTGGCAGAAAAGAAAAATAAAAGGGTGGTGTGGGGGACGAGGACACTTCTCCCTACAGGAAGATTCTTCTCAACTGTTGGTTGGTGGTGAGTTCATATCCTAAAGCAGGAGGACTCAGATCCCTTTCGCAGAAGTCACACCAACAAAAAGTTATGTAATGTAGCTGAAGATGGTCTCATTATCGACATAAACTAACACTCACAGCAATATTCAACTGTACACTTGCTAAGTCATTACCTTTCATTACCAAATAAAGCAAAACAGCGTTTCAAAGCTGGAAATATCTTGTAGGAGTCAGAATTGCTCTACTGTGTCTAAGAACTGTGCATAGCAGAACTGAAGCCGCCTCCTTTCCTGGGTCTAGGCACCTATATTATTATCTGTAGGTGAAATGGAGCAGCATGAACACTGTTGGCATGGCAATATAAGCGGAATTTGTTCCCAACTAGGCCCTTACCTTGTAATTTTTACATGTCTGTGAATACACTGAATCAGGAAGGCTTCAATATTTTAATGGATGAAAAAGTGCCTTTTTTTTTTCCTTAGAAAGGATGTCTATAATGATTAACACCACTCTTTCTTAAAATCTTGCTTTCTCTTGCTTACATGTAAAGATAAAATAATTGGATAAGGAATTTCATTTAAAAGTTAAATTCTCTGAGTTTCTTCATACACTTGTTCATAACCAAGGTTTGGACTGCAACTGGAAGGATGGTACACATGCGTCCTGTCCCCAAGGCACTGAGGGGGTAGAGTGCTACAGGCAGATTGCAAGATACCCTAAATTCCATTTTTGGAGATACTAAACTTTTGAAACCCCACCCCACCCCCAACTGTCACTCTACCAACTGTCTAAGAGCATGCCCAGGACTGGAGGCACCTACCATCTCTGTGCTCCTTGGATTTCCTCCTCTGCCCACTGGCATATGTTCCAAGAATAACTTGTTCCAATATACTCCATTCATTTAGCAAAATAAAGGCTATGTATACAGGTATCCTATTTGAAGTGCCAGAAACTGACACCAAATTCGTCCCTCATATGTACTCATATAACCCAGAGCCACTCTGCTGAATTCCCAGGGGCAAATTAAGCCAGTGATGCACTTCCACACTTACCTTGGCACAGAGGGACAGAGTTTGCCTCACACTCTGTAACAGAGGTGGCCAGGTAGATAGAACTTGCAAAAAGCCAACTTGAGGAAGCACAGAATATTTTCACTTCATTTAATTTATTCAATTAATTCATTCAATTCACTTAATTTATTTACAGCTAGGTGTTGATATGCTACAAACTCTGAGACACCAAAATAAAGAGGGTTGGGTAGGGTGAGTGTGCATTTATTCTGGGTTCATCTTTCAAGGAAAGAAAACAAGGTGCAGTATTGATGCTTAACAAAACAAAACAAAAACAAAACACCACTAAGTGGACATAAAAGCAGTAGCTTTGCAAGAACTTTTCCCCACAGCACAGCATCTGCCTGTGTTTCAAGAACTCTCCAATCCTTGGGTCACAACTGATCTAGCCAGCTTCCCTTTTGGCTGGATACAGCCTTGGTCTTCCCTTCCTCCCTCTGCAATGCTTGTAACTGGTTGACAATTTTTAGAGCATAGCACTAAGGCAGGGCTTTTTGTATGGAGATCTGCAATTTTTTGCAAAATCATTCTCCTCACTCTTCTTTCCCTCCACTCTACCCCAGAGCATCCGTGAGAGGAAAGGATGGATATTGGTTGTCTGAGTGTTGGAGCTGTATGTTTTGCATCAAAGACTATCACTTACTTCAGGAGGTAGACCTGTTGCACACAGAACACACGCTAGGCGCCAGTGGCTGCCCTATGGCAATGTGACAGTCATCTGATGTCACCATGAGCTCACGCACCTGCTCCAACGGCACGCAGAGCTGAGGGTTTTCCCTGATTGATGTGTGCAACTGCTTCACGGGGCTGTGTGGGTGAAGGATGTGGGCTGGCCCCAGCAGCACAGTGACCTGAACTTCCCCCTGACACTGCAACAAGGAGAAGACCGACCGAGACTCATACCTGCCCACCCACACAGACAAACCAGCAGTTATAAAAATATATGACCATGAGCAAAGAGAGGGAAACGTCTTTCCCTTTTTCTTTTTCTTCCCTTTCTCACCAGCACTGCAAATAAGTCACGCATGAAAATACCAGCATAAAAGCAGAGGGCTGTCTTTAGCTCTGGTGGAGCTCTGCTGACTCAAATCAAGTTACAGACACAAACTAGGCTGGCCCATTGCCTTCACCATGTTTACTACCATGCTCCTATTACCACCCTCCTAGGAATTCACTCAGATATTTCTAACTCTCCACTTGTCTCCACTCCAAAAAGAAAAAAATAAAGGGGAAAAAAAGGGGAAAAAGGAAGGGGGGGCGGGGGGGGGGGGGAGATTGTACTTCCATCTGTATGAAAAGTACAAGTTTGGCTTAAGAAAGTATCTGGAAAGTACAGAAAGACCAACTTCTCAACTATACAAAAACAACCACTTCTACCACATATGCTCACCTATCTCCTGAGAGGAAATTCACTGCTCAGAAACCTGATATTCCGTATGCTCTAATTAAGGAAAAAGGAAATAGCTTTCACAGTCTCTTGTGCAAGGGCCAACGAACCTAAGTCAAACACTCACCTAAAACCATGAAAACACTTTGAAAAGAAGTAAAACAAACTTTCTGCTAATTTCCCAGATGTATATGCAGTAACGTTGCTTATATAAAGGGCAGTGGGTAGGAAAGAGGAAAAGAATTTAGTGATGTGGGATGGAGACGTACCTTTATAATCCATCCATGACCCATTTTATGCATTTATGATGGAAGGATTCACTCTGAGCTGCTTTAGCAGGGCTACCAGGGTGGCACAAAATGGACAGTGCCTCATCTCAAAAAGCTATTTTCCGAGAAGGATTATGGTTCTCTGGTCACACTTATTTCTGTAGCACCTATCAAATACTTAGGTAAAGTTAGCAAGGGTCAAGGGATACACAGTCCAGTAAGTCTCCATCCACCTCCTGAAGTTTCAGGAAGAAAGTATTCTTCCTGCAAGCATTTAGGAAACTCCAAGACTTCTTTCACATTGAAAACACTTTCTGTCCATGGTGTAATGTGTTATTCCACCTGCTTCCAACCAGTTTAGTGACACTGATTATTCATCACATTTGTACCAAAGAGAGGGGGAATAAAAAAAAGTGCTAGCCAGAAATAATATTTACATACACATTTCCAGTTCCACTCAGCGTCACAGTCATCTGCTTGAGTCTTGCCCATTTGTGTTCAGCAGCAGCACTGAAAGAAGGCAGGTGAGCCCAGCAACCAGTTCTGAGATTAGAGATTGCAATCAAGGGTTGTTCACTAAACAAGCCAGCTACCAGTTTTTTTCCAAATCTAGAGACTGCTAAGAGCGCGCTTAAGTTTTTAAATGTAAATGCATTTTATTCTATTTGAGCCAGTGAAACTAAAAAGGAGACACTTGACAGGAAAGGCATTACTAGTCTAGAGATAAGACCTGAACACTGCCACTCCTGATGCAAAGACACACAAAATTGATGCAAAGGGATGGCCACACATTCTTACACACCTTCTGCATAAGAGTCAGCTACACGAGTAATAAGGATGCGATGGTGAGAATAAGAAATGTAACTCTTATCTGTTTTGTTCTACCGACACCAGTTAACCATAAGACACACTGTTCTTTAGATTTGGATGCTATACAAGATCTAGCCTCTTCCATCTTGTTTTGCAAAATACGAGAGAACTTCAAAAATAGAAAGGAAATGTTGGTTTCCTTTTCAAGTGTGTTTTATTTGTTGGTCATTTACTGGGAAAGCACTAAACAATTCTGCTGAAATACATTGATCTGAAAGGATTTACTGCTACAGGCTATGTTACATACCAGGACAAAGCAAAGCAAAGAACCCTAAATCTTTACAGGCTGCCTGTGAGCAATACCTTCAGAGAAATTATAATAGTTTTGCACCTTTATGCACCCTACACCATCCACAGAAAAACAGTAATTATGTCTGATGTAAAAATTACAATGAGAATAAATCAATAATCACACTATTATTAATAGTGCTAAAACTCAATCTTTATATAGCACCTTTTTATCCCTCGAACTCAAGGCACTTTGCTTATTGTCCTCATTTCACAAGTATAAGACCTGAGGAATTTTGAGATGGAGTTACTTTCTCTGGAGATTCTGGAGTCCTAGCAGATGATGGGCAACAAAACTAGGTACCTTGGGTTTTTCCTTCTTTTAATTTCCACCTGTGCCTCCATGTATTTTGATGTGCCTCATTCAGCATTTAGCGTATCACTGCTTCAAATCCTGGCTTTCCAGGAACACGAAATGGTTTTTCTCTGGAACTGCCCTGCTTCCTGAAAGGCTGAGCAACTACACGTACAAAAACACTCACAACCTCAACTTGCATCAGAAAGGTCAGTCTCCCCCTGACCCCACAAGTACCATTAGAGTGCATATTTGGAAAAAGAAGATGAAAAATTACTGGAAAACATGAGATACTGCCTTGTCTTTTCCTGGCAGGGTAAAAATGTTACTTAGTATTGCAGTTTCTCCTCTTGGTCAGAGTGCATTGACATTGCTTTGAGTATTAAAAGCCCCCAGTAACGCCATGATCACAGCCACAAAAGTAGCATTTTCTAAATAATTTGTATTTGTTGTGTATCCATTCTCCCTCCTAGAAAGCAGCACCTTTACTTCTCACCCTTACCTGATATCCTAAATGCAGCCTTAGCACCTACTATAGACAGCAAACAGGCCAAAAAAAAAAAATCCAGACTACATAGGGTTACACATTTCAGGAAGAAAAAAAGCCCACAGTGATCACTCAGTGGCAGATGATATCAGTAGAAATGTCAGCCATCTTTTTTCTCCCCGCTTCCGTTTCATCTTGAATACCTGGCACTGCCAGAACTGCCTTTAACAGAGCGGAGATTTCCCTGCCAGCCACAGCTGTCAAAAACTTGAGCCAACCAGTCCAACACAGCTGGATGGATTATAATAAGGTTGTAACTAACTCAAGCACCTTCAGCTACCTCCTACACATCTATTCACTCCAGAGGTACCTCTGCAAATGGAAAAGTTGAACCTCCCTGTACCAGTCTGGCCACCTGCAATCTGGCTGAAGCAAGGAAGAAGCATCCCCAACCCTCACAAAAAAGGTCTGTAATTTGCAGCGTGAGCTCCATAACAGGGTCTTTACATTACATATCGTAACATCTTTTTCTTGTCCTTACAAAGTCTCCCATGCCTGAGAGTAACTCCCAAATTTTGAGGCCCCAATAGCTTGGCACTATCCGGTGTAGAACGATCAAGTGGATGTAGTAACCACTCCCCACCAGCATGCCTACCCATACACAACCTCTTCCTAAGCCAGGTGTTTTACTTCACACAAAAAACCATCATCGAGCTGGAGAGGAGCAAACACTGTGCTGTTTTACCTTGTGCCTAATAGCAGAAAGGTTTTCTGTAGATGGGAATTCAAGACAAAGGGTCTGGGAAGCAGGAGATCTTTTAAAGATCCTCTGCCTATAGAGTTTGATGAACCTCCATCTTTGAGTTGAAATGTAAAGGCAGTTTCCTCATCTGTTCCTCTACTGAAAAAAGATCAACCAACTCAAGGTCTTGCGTAACTGCAATACCTAGTAGTTTGGAAGTTCTCCTCTAAAGTTTCATTGTGCATTTTCTGACAATTAACACAAGAAATCAGTTACAAGTTTTTTCAGACTCAAATAAGTATCAGTTATTCAGACATAATTTGCAATTACCGGTGGCAGGACAATAAACACCATGTAACTTTGTCTTGCTAAGCAAAAGCCAAACTGAATGGATGAAATAATTATCTTAAATCAAACACATAGTCAGATTCCAGCTCATCTTCCTGTTCGTGTCTCCACACACTCTCAACACAGAAGAAATCTCATCGCCTAAGTAAACAAACACATAAAGGCACCAACTAAATTAGAAACTCCATGGAGTTGACAGATTATGATCTCATCACTTTTTCCTTCTTTTTTTTTTTTTCTGGAAGCATTTCCTTTCCAAACCAAGTTTAATTCACCTGAAAAATTTAAGCTGAGTGTATCCTGACCTCACAGGAGGAAAGTTGCTCAGTCATGACTACGCTACTCTTTCAGTCTGGTTTTTAAAGCAATTTATTAATTTGATTTAAAGCAAACACAGAAACCTCCTAAGAGTGGATGCAACAGTACTAAATGGGATACTATTCAAAAACAGCAAATATAAATGCATTTTAAAGAAAAAAACCTCTCCTGTCTTTGGCTAAATGCAATGTATGAAGAGTTAAAGTTACAACCATAAACTATCACCTTTTTTTTTTTTCCCACCCCAAAGGCAAAACCTTGTAAGCAATCCTTAGGCAAATCATCAACCTCCACATTGCTCAGTTTTCTGTCCTTGAGACGTTTATGGCAAAAATGAGCCCTGTGAGGCCCCACGATGCAGAAACACCCAAGTGCAGGTGTGTCTGTGGATAGTTGTCTATTTTCTTTCAACATTTCCACCCTGTGGCTGCTTATCTAGACCGCCCCTCCTGTCCACATTATTCTCTGTTCATTCTTCTGTTCAGCAGCAAGAGAGGGAAGAATACTCACACACTCCCGTTTATGGTCCTCTGGACCACTCCTAGTAGCTGTGCTTTAACTCAACGAATTTCAAGAAAGCCAGCACTGAGAAATGTGCAACTTCCCAGCCCCACTGCTCTGGAAGGAAATGAGCTGTGCTCTGTAGGGAAAAGGAAATTGCTTTGGAAGTCTAGACCGAACCCTTCCTTTTCCATCCCTCCTCCTGTTTCCCCCTTGAATATATTTAAGACAAAACAAAAGGAAGGTGGAGAATGAAAAGGAATCATTGGGCAGAGTTTCCATCTCTGTGTGTAATAAAAACACAACTGCATGTAGATTTAAATACCGGCAAACATCAGCTAGAGGAAAGGGAGGAGCGACACAGGACTACAGAAGCGCCTAAGAGACAAGGATGTTGGCAGCATGTGGTGTAGCAAAATGGGAATCAGGAATGCAGTGAAAGGCAACATACTGCAGGAAGCCCCTCTGATCCTCCTATCAGGTTGGATTTGTCTTTAAAATGCAGTAAGTAATGCAGCTGTGGATCTAGTTGCCTAGAACTGTGCCAGTGAAAGGGAAAATCCTGCAATGTATTTAGTAAACTTGCTCTGCTTTGGGATTACCCCCAAACTGAAGACACAGTAAGAAAAGCAGCTGTGAAATAGGACTGGAACAGCAGAGAAGCTTGAAACAATCAAAAATCAAATGAACTTAGGTGAATTTTAAAAGAAGCCCATAGAGACTCTATGGACTAAGATGAAGGAGCAACAGGTTAGACAGATTGACCAACGTGGCCTGAATTTGGCAGGCAAGCTCAGCAATAAAAATAGTGGAACAAGAAAATTGGGGGGGGTGGGGAATATATATATATATATATATATATATATATATATATATAAAAAGAAAATCAAGAAATCCCCAGGTAGCTTGGTACTACTTGACTCAACTGGGGACCAGATAATACAAGAGCAAGCTAAGAGACTTTTCCCGATTCAAGGAGCAAAAGAGGGACCAAGGGACTGAATGAAGAAGTTGCTGGGTATTGAGGAAGAATGAACAAGGGGAAAAAAAAAAATCAGACTATAAATTTAAAAATGTTAAAGATTATGTCAGAGGAATCTTTAAATCAAATTGGCAGGAGAAGCACCAAGGGAAGCGGTCCTAAGAGGGAGAAAGCAAGAAAATACATGTGTGTGTGGGCATTCAAACTAAACTGCAGTATGGACAAACACCGAGTCTCACTAACTTGCTTTATTTCCTGCATAAATGAAAGGATATATTTTGTTTGAGTTTGTTTGGTTTTGATAAGGAGCAACAAAAGGGGAAAGAGTGTGAAACCAATCCATCATAAACTGATTCTTTGTGTGCACCTTGGGAATTTTGCACATTCTGAGTACTCTTAATTCCTGCTGCAGAAAGAGAGTCACTGCAGTTTATATGACCTTCCCCCCTATATAGGAAAAGGAAACCAGAGTGACATAAAGAGAGCAGCAGGGCTGCAAGATCACAACTTTCTATTACTCAGGGGCAAAGCTCAGGCAGTGCCCTTGGTCTGTCTTCTCACAGAGATGCAAACCAACACACACAGCAGTGCTCTCAGCACCTTCTGTCCCACTCTCTAAGAAAAAAATGAAAAGGGAACACTTTGAACCACCCTTTAGCCCCTGCTGGCACACGTTTCCATATGGAGCAGGGGAGAGGAAAGGGAAGGAGTGGTCAGACAACGTATCAGTCAAGAGCTCACAGGGAGGAGTGCTGCAGACGCCTGCTTAAGTCACACCACTCATATCCTGAGATTATACTGGACTACAGCGTGTGCCAGAGCTTAATGTTACGTTTATTAGTTGTCTGACTTTCCAGTCAAAAAAAAAAGGAAAAAGAAAAAAAGAGAAGAAGGTTTGGTTTGGTTTTGTTTCTGACCAAGTGCAGGAAAGAAGTTTTATTCCTTAAGGAAAATTCTCAGGAGTGGGAATGAATGTGAGGATTGTATGTCTGAATCATCCTGTTAATTCCCTAAATCCCACAGCATGTGGGGTTTGAATAATGTTTTCAGCTAGGAAACTTTTTTTTAAAATAATTTATATTTATTTTTAAAAAGAGAAAAAAAAAAGAAGTGGTTTAGAGCTCCTCCCTTTCTAAATCACAGTTAGACCCAGAAAGACCAGTTTTGTTTTTAAACAAAGTTAGCAAATTGCCCTTAAGCTGGTCAATTCCAGTAATCAGCATCAGAGTAATGACAGTCACTCAGTTGGTTTCCCCTTTGCCAGACCAAAAATAACCATTCAGCTAAATTTTTCCCAAAAGTGTTTATTTCAGCTAAAGTGAGTGCAGTTAGGTTGCAGACACATCTTCCTTACAGTTGGAAAATGTACACCTCTGTACATAATGTTGTTTCAACATCTCTCTCTATATATTCCGACATAGATATATTATAGGTCCTAGGGAATATATCTTCAAAATAACCAAAAGCATCTCCTCCCTTTCTTGTTAGGCACAGCAGCAAAAGAATGAATTTTATCAGATGCTGCCTGTCAATTACAGCCTTTGTGCTGTTTACAGCATGCTTATAATGCACTACAGGAAAAATACCGATTTCTCTAACAATCATGGAAACTTCTGCTGATTATGGGGACTAATAAATCAATATAAAAGCACCTTTCATATTTATTTGAGCCAGATACAAAGTTTCATCCACCCAAAAAGCATAAAATCATCAAAATCACAATAAATTTTCCAGATGTTAAGTCAAAACACTCCTAGTTAACCAACCTGAAAATGCCAAGTGGTAGCCACAACATTATACAGTGTACTTACAGCACAGAGAGCCTGAAGTGCAGAGGTAGTACGAAGCTTGTTCTGCACAGTCCTTCCAAGGCACCCCATCACCAGGACACTGAGGATGTTGCTGAGAGCAAGGACTATACAGCAATATTTGTCTTGACAGCTGGTAGAGAGTGATCCGTTTGTATCTCCTAGCAGAATAAAGACATTACTTATAAGAAATTTGAACAATAATAATTTAGGACCACTAAACCCACATATTTCACACCACTATAGCCACTTATGTCCCACCCCAGTCCTTCCAGTCTTGGAGAACAGGAGAATCACACTTAACACCTCAGTTTCATCCCAGTCAGCATAAACCAGCATTTTTCCCAGAGACTGGAAAGGACACTGGTGCCAAGGTTGGAGGCAGGAGAATAACATAAGAGTTCACAGATACTAAATAACTGTTTCATAACTTGTGAAAAGATTTGTCTGAGTGAGTCTACCGGAACAAGAACGTTAACTAAAAGGAGCAGATGAAAACAATTTTTCTGTCCATGGTCACTCAGCATGAGATAGTGGAAGGAAATGACGGTGAGTCATCTCAACGTGGGATGGAGCAAAATCTGAAGGAGTACTGGATACAAAACTCAAGAGATAAATGCCAGGGTAAGATACTGATGAATCCTGAAGTCACAACCAAAGGGAATTGATCTTTAATCTCCTTGACTCCAAAATATAACACATTTCTTGAATTACATAGTTTTAAGTTAGCTTTAAAAATGTAATAGGAGACTAAACATTTTCATTTGTTACCATTCCTATTCTAAAAATGGAGAACACAGCCATGCAATTTTAATACAAATGAGTCAATATTGTAGCTGTTGTTGCATCTATATAACTGCATTTGCATAGGTACATACGTACATGTACATACATAGTATAAGCCGATTCATTATATTTACACACAAACTATATAAGGTTTGTTTCAGACCCGAGAAAGGGCTTGTGCTTCCATAAGATATTTTCCTCCATTAGTTCATCTAATAAAAGACAGTTCCTCTCTGATCCTTATAGTGTTACACACACTACTTACACTCTAGTAGTATTTACATACATACAACACACACTTATTCTCCCCTCCTTTTTTTTAATTGTTTGACCTACATCAATGGATTGAAAATAATTACACACTACCAACTAATAAAAATAAAGTACCAACACCTAAAAAAAAAATTGAGTAAGGTATTCTTCTTACTAATACACATGGCTTCCTAAGCTGTACATATATATATATATATATATATATGTATGTGTGTGTGTGTATATATATATGTCTTCCTAAAAATAAAAGGGTACTATTTATGTTTTGTACATAAGCAAAGGATAAAACCTTCACACTGCAAGTCTTTACAGCCCCATAATTTACACTCTGGTGTCATAAAACAGCAATAAAATATTTTAGAGATAGCCATAAAACTGTGATCCAAGTTCAATCTTTTCAAAAGCTCTGCTTCAACTCAGCTGTTAGGGTCTGAGCAGGATTATTTATATTTGATCAGTGGCAAAGTTCACATGTGGTCCAAACTTTTCCAAAGTTCGCCCATTTTCTGATGCAGCCTCCCAGCTCAGGCTCACTCCTGTGTCTGGGAGGGGCTGAACATTTTGCTGCGAATGCTTTCATCTAAAGAGGCTTGCATCATTGAACCCAAATTGCTTCACCTGAAATGGAAATTTGGGGTAAGGCAAAGAAAGGCAGGGTTCTCACTGAAGTGTCATGTGGATTTCTGGTGGGCTGTGATGGATGTGGATTTTGGGGGCTGGTCTTGTAGCAGAGTTTGCCCCAGCTCTCTGGATTTCATTGCTTCCAGAACCTGCACCTCTGGGTCATTCAAGCATTACACCAACTAAATGCAAGATTTCCCCAACATGTCCAAAACACGGTAACCTGTGAAGCCACAGAGCCTTATCGCTGAACATACCCAGTGAATCTGAGTGGAAACTGGAGACAGACCCCCCGGGATCTGACTCCTGCCTCACCATTTGGGCTGCCAGAGGCCACCATCCCCAGGCCCAGAGGTCGCCAGGGCAGCTGGTGCCAGCCCCATAGGGATGGGTGACATCCCAGTGCCTCAACGGGAGGCGCTGTGCCCTCCTTGCAGGCTGTGACCGAATTCCAGCTACTTCTAGGCAGTCTCTGTACGGGGAACGTGTTTCTTTTGGCTATCTGGTTTTAAGTTTCAGGTCCAAATAATACATTAAAAACAAAATACCACTCCAGCCCAATTCAGACTGAAAACAAAAGTTGAAAACATACAGGCAAGGTGTCACACACACCAGCAAACTTATTTCAACTTGTTCTCTAACAGAACAAACTAAGTAAGAGGAAGAATGAAACAGTCCACATTCATAGCATGCTTCACCAATTAAACACTTAAAAGAAACTGCGTTTAAAAATTATTTGGGGCTTGAGTCTACACTCACTGCAGTCAGCTGGAGCTTTGCACTACATCAGTGGGAATGTAAGAAGATCAGACATTGCAGAAGATGAAGCAGTGAGCTATGACAATTCAATATACTATTACAGAAAATGCCAAGTTTAGATCTCATAAAAAGGTGTTTAGACCAAGTCCACAAGCAAAACAGTGGTTACGTTTATAAATAACTTGCAATCAGTGAGAGAATAGCTTTGATTCTGCTGTTAACCCACTGAACTGGAGCAAAGACGTTTTCCTAATAAATACTGTAATGATTTATCAGTAGGGTATTACAATAAGTAAGCAGATGTTATACACCAGAAAATAAGTGTGGGAAAGTGGCACACATTGTTACATAAAATACTAAGGCAAAAACTTGGATTTTGGTTCTCCTAATACTCACTTCTTTACTTTACCACAGGAAGCAGGCTACAAAATACCACCTTGTACAGTGAGAAATATTGCAGTCAGGAGGTGTGTAACAACTCAATTACTCTTATTGCTTCTTTCTACAAAGAATAAATTCCTTTTACCAAATATTTCTTTTTTTCTTTAAACTCCATTTCCAGAAAACTAGGCTTGCATAATTTCTTTTAATTTATTTATTTATTTATTTTAAGGTTACGAAAATGTAAACAGTCTGCTAGAACTTCTTCCACTAGACAAGCATCAGTGATGACCAGGAAATGGATTTTAGAAGGCTTTCCTGCATACTTCACAGTAATGTGGTTTGGTTTTGTTTTTCAGCTGTAGGTTATACTCAGCTTGGAAATCAGCAAAGTCAGTACTTCAGGATACTCAAGATTCCTGGAAACCTCTAAGAACTGTAACGTGTCAGGCCCTGATTTGGGAATGCGCTTACCTGTTTAACCTCAAGCACAAGACCTCACATCTTTATTACACAAAACTTTAATCAAGCATTTAACTTTGAGCGTGTACTGAAGTGCTCTGCTGAATCAGGAAGGATCTGGACCTTTTTAAAGAGCAGCATTGTTAATTGACTGCAAAGATGTTATATCCTGCAACTAGGCTCCTAATGAGCCTTGCCTGCTGGCAAGCAGCTCTGGTAGCACACAGCAGCCAGCTGGTCTTCTGCAGCAGGGCACATGGACTGCTGCATTACTCATGGGGTAACCCCCCTACAAATACTGCAGTACAGGTTGCTGCTTGCTCCGAATGCACTGGTTCCTGCACGTACCTGGCTGCGAGTCACAATAAATTTTTTAAAAACTCTCCATTTTAGAGTCATCTATATACTAATACTGAAGTGATTTACTTAAATGATAAGTTTTTACGGTGGAAGAATATACAAGGCAATAAAATGTCTTTTACAGCTGGTTAAGCACTGAAACAAAGCTGAGACATTTGATAACTGCAGAGGGGTTGCTGGTGAGGATATTCTAATGCAGTGAGCATCCATGTAATAAAAGGAGATTAAAAATTCAGACATCGTGATTGTTTCCTTCATGTTGTTCCATCTTTTGGAGCTGCATGGAATTGCAGCCATTGCTTGCCTCAGACTTTCTGCAGAAGCCTGTACCAAGGACGTGCAGTTTGGGTGCAAACTGAACAAAGAAAGGTTTTGAAAAGCGTAGATCTGTTTGAGGCCAAGTAAATAATTGACCAAAGCCACATCCTCAGTGGAAAAGGAATGCTACAATTAGGAAATACGTTCCCAAAACAGTCACCTTAGTATCTTCAGCAACCTAACTTTGAAAAGCTGAAGAGATCACACTCAGCCATGATGCAGGCAAATCATTTGACTTCAAAGAATTTAAACCCACTACAGCAGCTCTGAATTCATCCTAAGTGTTCAATTACCCATTTTGTGCATGTAAATATTACTGTGCAACATTACAGATATTATTCTGAGAAACTCAACTGTCTGCTTAAGAAAAGACTGCTTCACAGTGTCAATAAAGACTTTGGTGGTGTTTGTCAAGGGAACATTTGCTATTTCTAGGCTGTAATTGAGTGAAATTCTTCTCTTGTCATAAACTACTGTATTACAATGCCTTAAAGTAAAAGAATCTTGAAATAATGCAGCTCCTTTAAGTTACTCCAGATTAAAATCAAGCTTCTCACACCCCTCTCCTCAAATAAAAAGCAAAATCAGAGGAACTTAAGCAAACCTCCGTATGATTTTAACCGTAGCAAAATCAATTTAACATCATTATTCCTACTCCTTCTTCCCAAAACTCTTCATACAACTTCCTCAGATGAGATTTTTTTTGTGTGCACTCTGAGCTCTCTTCTCCATATGCTGCACTATGCTTTTGTACAGTATCAAACAACATGGGCCCCCACTCTCAGCTGGAACTTTTATATAGCGTTGTCATACAAATGGAAGAAAACATTTTAGCAGTTTAAGCTGGTTATTGTTTCTTCTGCTCCAGCTAACATTCCTGCTTACTTTGGATGGGTAATTGGTCTATAGTCTCTGGTTACAAATTCTTACCCAACTTAGATAAAATGCAAAGCATAGTTTAAAAAAAAAAAAAAAGTTTGGGCATGTACTATGTGAAAATACTTTTCCAAACTGTTCTGAAAACCATGGGTCAAATTCTGGAGTCGCTATTACTAATAATTTTAAACATACCTCTGATGCACAAGGTTAGCTTCAGCCCTTTCAGCTGTAGATTAGTCAGACCAGCACAAACTGTACAATTTTGACATGCTTTGTGTTACTTGAATTGTGACATCTTGAATAAGGCCATTGCTGTGTTTGAAAAATGCTTGTAGAAATTCACAACTAATGGGACATATCAGAAGACTATTGGATTTGACATGATTTTGTTTTGTCCTTTTTGAGGACGGAATTACTTTGGGTACACTGGCAGAATCTCTTAAGCAACACGTGACAAGGTGGCACATGTTCTCTTAGTATCACTTTATTCAAAACTGTAATTCAAGTTTCTTGTTCTTCTTGATGATTTTCAGTAGTATTTTACACTACAGAAGAACGGTGTAGCTTTCTGGTTCTTCAACCATCTCCAGTGTCCTGTAAATGACATCTGAAGGATGGAAAGAGTGTCAGCTCTTCTATCACCACAATATTTGGATTCCTACTCACACATTCAAACAAATTTTGAGAGACTGAATTTAAACCAAGCCTGAGCACTTGTGGTTTTCTTAGCCCACAACCAACTTCCCAGACTTTCAGTTTGCTAAAGTCATCGGAACATTAATAATTCTTCTCCCTTGAACCACAGATACTCCTTTCCCATTTATTTGTCTTCCTGTAAACACATTTTTTGCTTCAACACAAAGCAGTTGCATCCTACACATCTAATCAGCATGACCACAGTACTTCAAATTTGCCTTTAATCAAAGCTATAGTGTCCAAAGTATTCCTATATGCAGAGACCACAAGTATGAACCCAGAGGAGCTTCTTTGCCTTTTTAAGTTCAGCGGGGAAGCCTCCATTTTTCACACATCCCTTTCCACTTAACAATGAATAATTTATCTCTATAAATTTAACCTTCAAAGATACCTAATACCTAAGACTTAGAAAAAATGAACACAGGTGAGGCATGATGGAAGTAGCTTATTCTGGCATAACAGTGTTGACATCACATCCCCATTTAGACATGATCCCCAGGTTTAACATGCCCTTCTTCCTCTGCCCAGAAGGATCCAAATCTGGGGTAGCATCTCCAATTCCAGCATGTTTAACAGCATCTGCTCTTTTTTGTGTTTGTTTGTTAGGCTACAGATAAATTCTTCCCACCTTGATGCTTTCCCTGTCCTTCCCTACTCACCTCACCTCCTTTCTTACAGGTTGTTTTTCCCTCACTGAGACTCCAGTGGGTTTTGTGCACAGGGCTGCAGACATACAGATTTAAACACAGAAGTACTTGGGGGTGGAGGGAGTGTCACAAAGAGATGATTGTAAAGATACCAGTATTTCAAGCAAGACTTTTTTGTTCCCCCCCCTCCCCCCCCCCGCCCCACAGTGGACCCTGTAAAACAAGTGTCCCCTTTCTCCCTCACCCAGTCTGTTCCTGTGCTGCTCTCGTTCTTGACATTACTGCAAGTCTCATGACTCGAAGACGCAGTTCCCAAAGAGAAATGCTCAAGTGAGAATGTCATGACCAGTTGACCACAAATGCTACCATTATTCATCGTTAGGCTGAATTATTCCTGCCCACCATGGATCACATCATTATGCAAAGGCATGAGCTAAGAATATGGGGAAAGACTGGCAAAAGGCCTCTCTAAGAAGCATGCCAAATTTCACCGATTCATTTCATGAACAAAGCATGTCTATCGAGGTAATCTTTATATATTCCAAGTACTTTAATGCTAAAAGGAGTCCAGGTGTTTTCTGAACTTCAGTGCACACATTTTCCTGACTTACATTTTCAAAAGAGGGGACTAGGTATTATAATAACAACAACAACATGAAAAAAGAGATTCAGCTCTGTTTTTTCCATAGCTTCATTCACCACTGCGGTCATTTCTCTTGGCAGTGACATTTTAAAAGCTGCAAGAAAAGACCAGAAACAAGGTTGACTTTCAGATTTATTTTTTTTTTTAAACTTGAATGTTGTCGGCCTCATGTTTAGAGGGAATATTTAATCTTTGTCAGTCCTTTTCTTTTTTTCTAGAACCTATACGGGGAAGTAAGTTTATAATTCAGAAAAAAAATATACACTAACAAAATAAATGAAGAAAAACCTCCCTCAAGGGAAGACTTCTTTTCACTTAGAGAGGAGACTAATCAAAGAGAAAATGACAGCAACTCATTTTCAGGGCACCACCACATGAAGACCCAGTTAGCAATTACACAAGACCCAGTTAGCAATTACACATGTACGTGACAAAAAGCCACGCGTGGCTTGAATATGCTGGAGCTGGACCCACACGGTATTGCAGCTCAGTGATTTCAAGGTGATGATCTCACCCTGCTGCCTGGGAGCATGTGGGGGGGGCGGGGATTATTGTGGTCAGCATTGGCACACATGCACGATCGGGAATCTTGCAGGACTGTCATCACCCTAGTATTACGATTACTGACACAACTGAGGGCGAGGAGAGGAGACACGAAGGGGTACAGCAAGGTGCAAAGAGGCTACAGCTCCAGACATGTCTGTGCTGCACCCATATGAGCAGCATCAGAGGATGCTGAGATAGAGTTACATGCACCTGGTTTCTCACAGAAGTAGAGGATTTGAAATGAAGCCACCAAGGATCCCAGTTGTGAGTACGACCACAAGCACCTTGCACTTGACTTCAAACTGACCAAGCTCAAAGCCTCCTGAAAACACCAGTTTGCTTTGCCAAGGAACAGCACAAACAGCACAAGCTTCACTTCTCCCGTTTCTGCCTCCGTGGCCTATGTTCTTGACGTGTCCCCCGCAGGAAGAGGCATGGAGCAGGGTCGCTGCAGGGAAACACGCAGCGGGGAGGCAGCGGCAGCCACAGTGCAGCTCCCCAGCCAACTCGGGGCTTCACCTTGCACTGGTGCTCAATTTCCCCTCGGCCAGTTGTTAAACAACCACCTGACTACAGCCAGCCCCTCTCAGGGGCAAAATCCAAGTGTGTTATTGCACATTTATGCAAGGCAGGTCCCAGATTTGAAAGTATTTATACATAATAAAAGGTATCTTAAATTTACAGCACTTTGAGATTAAGTGCATATAGTTTCAGATAAATACCAATTCTCAAAGAAATGGCTTAATCCTTAAAATATTTTGACGCTATGGCACGCTGCCCACAGGCCCCACAGGTTGCTTGGAAAGCAGAAGGAAGAGAAACAAATGTGTAGCAAAGATTTTGCTAACATGTCCATCTTACCTACCAGCTAGTTTAGTTTGATTCAGCAACCTCAGGAAAGAGATAGCGGGAGGTACAGAGAGGAAGAAGTACCTTTAAAGCTGCACTGATTTGGTGCATTATCCACGGTTTGTACCATGCTCAGATTTCTAGTCCTTTAGCCATGCTAACCTTTTGCTAGTTAAACTCAGCAATGTCCACGGCAAAGAAACCGGTCCTCTTTACAGCAGCTGTAAATGTGATTTGCTTCCTTCATCTGAAGGCAGTATTCAGGGGCCGGGGGGCTCTCCCAGCTGTGCTGCATCCTCAGCACATGGGGGTTGGGGGTGGGGGGTGGCAGAAAGCAGTAGCTGCTCTGCCTAACCTGGACACAGAAGAAATGAAAAATTGTGCATACTGTGAAGGCAGGCTGCCTACACAGCATGCCTGGAAATTAATGTTTTAAGATAGCAAAAGGCCACACTGTTATGAGGTTGTCTAAAGGCCACCCACAGGTCTAATAAATAAGGGACTTAGAGATGGAAGAAGTTGCTTATGCCAAAGGAAAGGAAAAATGTGTTTTGGAGGAAAAAAAAAAACCACCAACTCTCTCCTCCCATCCCATTTTCCTTTTGCCCTCCTGTTCTGCTGCAAAAAGCCTCACATTTGGTAATCCTGCTATAAGATTCCTAGCAGGAAGGGAAGGACAAGTATAGGGGAATTCCATTTACCTCAAAGGTTGGATTTTGTTTTATTTCATTTCTCTTTAGCTTGATATTCTTTTTTCCTAAGGCTTTGAACTTTTTTTTTTTTTTTTAATAAAAGTTGCAGGAAAAACTACAGAAATCATGTCCAGGTTTAATCCCTGTGTCAAAGCTCTCCACCCCTGTGCTTCATGCCCTGCTCCTTTGGTGCACATCTTGCTCACCCAGAGCTCCTCCATACCGCACTACTGAGACCCAGGGTGAGGGAATAAGAAATGACCCAAGCACCTCCCACTAATATGGCAGCAATTATTCATTTCCACTGTTATTCTGAGATCAAAAAAGCAAAATTATCAAACTGCAGCAAAACAGTAAAATTTGGGAGCAGGGCAAAATGGTTGGCTTTTCACACTTTATTGGCCATTTTAGCTCCCCATGCGATTTGTTTCCTCTTCCCTTCTCCTGCAAGCCACCATCCCTCTTCTCACTACCTCCCTCTTAGGAGAGCCTGCAAGACCCGAGGGCAGCACAGGGCAGATGCCAGCGCGCGACCTCTATCCGTTCCTAGCCAGGCACGATGTGTGAATGAGGTTTGGTGCCGGTTTCCATGGCAATGCAACCACACTGTAAATGCACGCCTCGCATAGGGTTTTTTTCGTAGAGGTACACGAAACAATAGAGCTAAGCTTAGGACATATAGCTAAGCGTAAGGCGCATAAGGAGTTACTACCATGACGTAAAGGCAGAGCATTTCTCTTAATGTTTTCCCATGACTACCTCTTTTTTTTTCCCCGCAGCAATCTGTCCTTTCTAAGCAAGCGTTGAAGAGCACCAGTTTCAACAGCTTATACACATATGTGGGTGTATAGAGTAGAGTTGTACATACATGCAGACAAGAGAGACCATGCCATCTATATATGGTCAAACAGTATTTCCAGTGACCCCTCTTTACCCTCTTATGTCTGAGAGAGTTTCTTAAGGGCTTTCCTCAGAACCACAAAGCCGGAGCTCTAATTCCTGACCTATTTCCAAAGCTCAGTGAAAGCCAGCACAGATGTATGTTCACCACAGAAACATCCTGTGAATTTGTAAAGCAATTTAAAAAAAAAAATCTGAACTTGCAAGGCTAAGCACTCTGAAAGCTCTTAGATCAAAAAAGTCATTAGGAAAAAAAATAGTTCTCATTTGTTTTAATGTTTTCCTTTTTAAAAGAAAGTGATTTTCAGTAGATGAAAGCGCTTCATGGTTTGAACAAAAATCTAAGGGTTTCAAACCTCCAGGATGAGTGCAGCATCTGATAGCTAATCATTTCCTAAGCTCATGGAAGGGCAGAAAACCCACGTTGCACAGATCGTGCCTCAGCATCACCACCTTCCTGCCTCACTCCCACCGAGAGCTAACCATGCTCCTCAAACGGGCGAGAAGGCACAGCTGCTCTCAGTGGGGCTTGAGACATCCCTTGGAGACAAGCACGGGTTTCTAAATTTAGGGCATGCAGTATTTTGTGCAAAAGCTTGGCAACTTGCTGTGCAGCATACAGGATTGCACTCTTCAAGTCCCATTTTTGTGCTGGCCATTGCAGACTCCCCCAGGATCAGGAAAAGAATTGATACAACATTTTCTTGAGTCAAAAAACAAATTTACCCGTCTTGCCAATATTGGACTGTAAAGACCCTTTGCCAGAGCTGAATATCTTACTCAACGCTGCAACTAAGAAACATACTTTTCAGGGCTTTTTAGCACTCTCATATAACTGTCTTCCACAAATGCCAGACATCAAAGACTAATGTTGCCTGACAAGCCATAATTGACACAATGACAACCAAGTATCTCATATCATCATATAATCTTTTTTTAAGCAGTGTGGCAACCTTTCCAGCTATCCACACTTCCTTTAAACATTTCACTTTAAATGCAATGAAATGAACTTTAAAATTGGCAGTTTAGTATAATGAAGCATTTGCAAGAGCTGTAATGTCTTTTTCTCATTTTGCTCCTAATTGGCACCCATAATTTGCACTTAATTCAGATTATCAACATACCACTACTACAAAGGGGAGAAAATTGCATCATTTGATTGTAAAAGGAGAGATTAAAAATACTGTTCAAAACCTAACAGATAAAATATGAATACACAAAATACAATAATCAGTAAACTTTCACACCTGGGGTGAGAAAGTAGACATGAATGTATGGAAAGTTTCCTAAAACCTTCCTCTCTTCCTTTCACATACTGTATGGAAGAGCATGCCAAACCCCAAAGAAACATTCCCACTTTGGGGGGGGGGGGGGGGGGGGGGTAACCACATGCTTTCCATAAATAGCGCTCTCCTCCCTTAAATAAACCTTGTGCACTCAGCCTGTGACTATGTTACAGTTTAAATATTTTGCTAACCTTATGCTATATTCTCAGGAAAGCAAAAAGCAACACTGAAGAACATCTGTTTAGAAAAAGGGGTGCCCTTGCTAGGAATGCAGCCCGATTCATCCTAGGTCATCTGGAATGGCTCAGCTCAAAGGTCCCGCTATTTATCCACAGCTAAGAAACTGCCCGGCTACGCTGCCTTTATAATGAAGCTGGCTTACCCCTGCACAAGGGAAAGAAAGAGAACAGCATCAAAAGAAACAGTCTTACTGGGGTTTTTAAATGAGAAATCATCTGAGCAAGCCACTATCTGAGGAAAGAGGAGGAGGTTTCTTTGGACAGATTATACTATTTAATTAATTAAGGCACATACCAGAAGCAATTAAGAGTGCAAAGACACAACTTGAATGAAATGACAGGCTGGTCCGGAGCCCCTCACCAGACTCGGTTTGGTCGCATCTGGGAAAACACGGGCATCATGAAAGGCCGCGTTCAGTCTGCTAAGGAAAAAGCAGACATCTTCTCCCATTAAACTTTGCATTGCCTCATGATACTCTCAGCCACAGAGCAGAGCAAAGACCAAAGGAATAAGAAATCAGCCCTCACCCAGCCCTCCTCTAACTCTGACCCCCAAAAGTGAGTGAATTAGCACTTTGCATGTATGGACAGGCCACACTGAAGCCTATACATCATATACATATGCATACATACATACATATATATATCCTCCTCCATCCCCTAATCAACAAAACGTCAGCCTTGCTTTTAAAACCTGGGCAATGGGGAAATTAAAGTAGGGCAATGGGGAGATTATGAGGGCAACTGCACTGAGCCTTACCATTCAGTATATGAATTCTGGGTTGCAAAAAGCAGACTGTGGGCAACGCAGTGTAAAAAAGCAGAAGCAGAGATAATCAGATAGGTCCCCCCAAAAAAGGGAAAAAGAACCCCTCACCTCTGAATGAGTAAATTAAAATAGTGGAAATTATCATCTTCTGATCTGTATCACAGTCACAGCTATCAACAATCAAGCTTGCTTAAAAATTGTGGCATTTAAAATAATTCTCTCAACTCCTTATTTGCACTGGAGGAGGGTTCAGCCACATAATACACATAGATGGTACCTTCAGTATTTTCCTCCCAAAAAAATGTCTAGGAAGTTAGTACCAAAATAATAAATGCTGAGTAACAGTTAATCATAGTGTAACAGAAATGTAGCTTGAAATTTAAAAATAAATAAAAAACCCCACCCACCAAAAAAAACAAAACAAACCAACCAAACAAAAAAACCCAACAAAACCAAAAAAACCCCACCAAACACACCACACAAGTAAAGCCCCCTACAAATACTGCTGGCAAATTACCATTTACAAGTTCACCATCCTGGTATAAGTTTTGGGGGAAAAATTGCCAGTAAGCCAGGTAGTGACTCTGATGTCAGTTGTGCCTTTGGACACATATAAAGGTAGAAAAAGGCTTTTATCATAGCTTTATCTACAATCACGCTCAACTATTACAATAACTATATTGACCTAAGAATAATAAGAAGAAATGTTCAAAATGTCGAGGTAATGTTAAAAGTGCAGAGTGCAGAAACAAAACCGCACCGCACACCCAGTGACCTGGCTCTCCCTGGGCAATCACAGATTTCTAAAATCCAGCAGTCTGCCTGGGCTCCCACCAAATTTGTCTTCATGGGTTACACAGAACAACAATTTTCACTTTGCTCTAGCAATGTTTCATGTAGGGTCACAAATGATGTCACTTGCCTCTACCTGCTTCACCAATATCCCCCCAAAAAGAGGGGGAATTTAAAACATCACCTAATAAAATAGCTATTTGAAGACCAGGAATGTGTTGACTTTGCTAGAGCTGACTGTGTTTGAGCTCATTCTTTGCATTTCCAGCCAGAGGTCTACACTGGCACCTGCCATGGCTGCACAAATCTTCCCCAAAGGAAAAGGCATTCCTGGGTTCCTCATTCAAAGGCTCCAATTGCGCCCTGTGAAATGACCTGAGTATTCCTTTAAAAAAATTAAAATCAGTGTTTCAGTGTGCTCTTGATGCATGCTGCTAAGGCAGACCCAACAACAGACCCAGAAGGGCACGCTGCAAGTCAAATTCTTCGTACATTTTAATTACAGTTTACGCAAAATGAAAGGCAGGTTAATAAGTTCAGTTCATAAAAAAAAATTAATAAGAAATGGCATTTTTGTACAGAAGATCAGGGGACTTAGCCTTTGGAGGGCTGATCAGAAAAGCATATTACATGAAAAAACCACCTATAGTCCTCAGCTGGGAAAGAGGAGGGAGCAAAAGGGGCAGGGGATGGAGAAAGGAACAAGGGATTTTATTTAATAAAAACTTTTTAAAGAGAAGCTTTTCTCATTAAGCTGGTCCCTCCATACCAGAGCAGCAGATTCAAAAGATTTTCTCCCATGTGATGTTTTTCAAGACCACTGAACGCACACAACTCCGTAGATGCAGGAAGCAGAAGAAAACTATTTTGAGCAGCAAAGCTGGAAAGGCAGACAATAGTTGCCACCTCCAGATAGTGAGAAAGCACACTTTCCCGAGGGACCCGTGGCCACCCATATTTAATGCGGATAAGTGAGAACATGCTCTGCTCTGGCCAATATGAGACCCACTACTGCAGCTGCTCGCTCGAAGCACTGGGTGGCCCTTCGCTTCAGCCGCCCTGAATGCTTTTAAATGGAAAACATGAGTGCAGAGATCTGGGTGGTGTTCTGAGTGCAGTGGCCTGAAAAGGAGGGGAGGTGGGGTTGCCCCCTGCCAAACACTGAGTCGCAGCCCCGTGCCAGGGAATCCCATGCAGAGCACCCTACACCGAGGTGCAGAGCTGAGCTGGGCTGCACATCAAGGAAACACCACCCCGAAACTCCCAGTAACACCACCAAAATTACCCAAGCGTAACATATGCTTTAGCTAGACCTTTCTTACATCACGTTTTGGCTGTCTCGTATACGACACTAGTGTTTTCAGTAAGCAGTGAGCATGAGAAAGGTGCTGCGCGCCAGGGCTTGCACTACACTCTCTTTCTCACCCCATCTTCATAGCTCCATGTCCAGGGTTACCCCTCACAGCTCCCCACCTGCCCCTTGGAGGCAGCTGTGGCTCTAATTCCTCATCCTAAATTTACTTCTGAATGTGCAGTGAGGAGTATTAATACATTATTTAGTCTATGATTAGAAAGGGATTTTTTTTTTTTTCCCCCAACAGGGTAAAAGGGAAATTACAAAGTTGCATCCCGAAGAATATAATTTCCAAGTTAGACACCTTCACTTTTGAAAAAACCCTATAAGGTTCTAATTTATTAATGAATAGCTGCTGTCTTTGTAATTTTGCCATACTTATGGCATTACTGTCTGACACTTCCTATTGTCACTGCTTGAATTTTTAAACACTTCCGCATGACTAGTGCTCATCTCCACATTTCATGGAGGGCTGGTAATAAAAGGAGAGATATGCATGGGTGTATAAGAACGATTATAGCTAAACATGTGCTCTAAAGCCCACTCTTAACATCTCTCAATTTCTAGCATTTCTCCCTTCCTCCTAACTCTAAGCTTCTGAAAGGTAAACAAAAACGGAAAGAAAGATTCCTCCTCCCCCCCCCCCCTTTTATTTTGGACTTGAGCTGGATTTATTCCTGATCAAGAGAGAGAGAGAGAGCTCCTTCTCAAAGCAAAAGGACTCCCAGCACAGGGTGCAAAGATGCAGGACTCTTGTGTGAAACAAATGTTGGCAAGCGAACAGCAAGCTTCATATCTTGATTTTCTTTCAGAAAATCTTGTAGAACTGGTACAACAAGCTATTGTGAACAGCTGCTTTGAGGATATAACCTCGCAATAAACAATCTCTGATTTACACACAGGACTACATACGCCTAGACAGTCTTTTGTTTGTTTACTCCCAAGGATTTCAACACCTCTTTTACTCTGATTCTCTGTAACACAGATTTTCAGTAGATAAGTGCAAAGACCTTATGCTATTGAAAGCACTGTTAAAGGACCTTTTTTAATTCATATTTTCTTAAAATCCTGGTATCCACACCTTCAAAGAACAGCCAAAAGACTCCTCCGTATCATTATATGTTTCACTGGCACAAAAGCCAGGTGTACTGACGGTACACACAAACTTCACCCATCTTACTTGGGAGCAGAAACATCCAACACACTTCTTCCATCCAGAACAAATGTCCTCACAGCCTTTGCTGGGAGCAAGTGGGTATATCTGTCCCGTGCAGCACCCACACCGGGGGTGTCACTGCCTTCTAGCCGCAGCAAACAAATCAAGCTGGATTTCCGTGTAGCTCGAAGCTAGACCATGGTGCACTGATTGCTGCTGGAAGCAAAAATGGCCCTGAAAACATTAGGAGAAGGCAAAGGCTTGGCGTGAATAGCTCGGCCACCATTTTCGAAAGTGGGCTACAACACTGTGACTGCTGAAAACAATGAGCTGCAACAGCCTCTAGGTCAGTACTGACACTAAATAACACATGTTCAGCCCAGGGTATTTATTTACAAGGTTTTACGTTTTGTTGAGATTCTGCCTGTTGTTTTAGAGCATGATGCAACTATTCACTGGGGCTCCCATGTCTGCTCAGGAAATGACTGCATACCTTCATGCTCCTCCTTTGGGCAGGGGACCCTATCCCACCACTTCTTTGAGTCCCCTGTTTTGCTTCTTTCCTCCCTCCAGGTTACACAGGATTCCTTCCTCCTCCTGACCGCTGCAGCTCTCGGTCCTGCCTCCGTGCTGATCTTCTCTTCCCTCCTAACACCCCTGGGGAGGGGTCCCTGCCTCCTCATCCCTTTTCATGCCCTCTGTCACCCTCCTGTCCTCCCCAGCAGCAGCACTGCTCCCAACCATCATGAATTTCCCCTCCCTGGGAACAACACTGACTCTCCACTTCCCCCACAGCCTGCTGCATCAGGTCTGTTTCCTATCCCCAGCTTAGGACTTAGGTGCTTATTACTGGCCTATGTAATCACACACACACACACACACACACTCTACCTTAAAAATAGCTTAAAAGCATAAGGGGGGGGGGGGGGGGGGGCACAAGAGTCTTCCCTTCTTTTCTTAAAATGTTGTGAAATTTACACTTCCACTGTAAAGTTTGTATGTTTATCCACGGTAAACAGGGACAAATGACCCTGACTGCTGCTTAAAAAAGTTCATTTTGTGCAAGCAATAGGTGTTTTTCACCACCTCATTCCAATAGCAGTTTGTCCATGCTGTACATGCACTGTGGACATCTACCTACAGATAGGGTTTGTTTACATCATGCCACCAGCACCTTGTGGCTCTACTGGTAGAAAGGACATATGGCCAAAATTTCCTTGTGCCCCAGCTACCACTGACCTCTGTAACTCTGGCATGGTGATTTACCACAGCTCAACTGTCCCAGTAACAGCAGTGCCTGCCTCAGTGCCTGACAGAAAGCTGTTGCTCCCATGCTACCAGTTCCTTAGATGTGATGCCCCAGCACCCCCAGTTGTCACCATGAAAAAAGCATTCTTGCCATTAGAAACCATGTTTCTAGCTGAGCTTGGCACTTCTTCCACGCCAGCCAAAAATGCAGCAGAATCAACACAGTTCATTGCACTGGGCACCAGCAAGCAGAGTAGGTATGTAGTCAGCTCAGCCAGACTCATAGCTGGGTAACCACATTATACAGGATGTTTGAGGTCAGTCATTCATCGCGAACAGTGATCAAAGTTGAAACTTTTATCTCATGAGCCATGGCCATTCACCAGAGATTCCTTAATACCCAACAGCATTCACCTGGGAAGTCCTTGAGGGCTTTAAGGATTAAATCCCTTTAAGGATTCGCAAGTAGCTCTTGCATTTGGTGTGTTGGGTGGAGAAACATCTGGCTTTATTGCGGTCCCCCATATTCAGGTAAATGGGGCTCAGCTTATTTTGTATTTCTCTGTCTTAGCAAATAAAGAGGACCTGCATTATAGTAGTTCTGCTTTAAACAGAATGAAAAGAGGCAGTAGCAAGCATCACTCCTAATCAGTGAAAGGCACACCAAGAGAGCTCGCTGATGTCTGAAAGTGCTGACAGACTTGCATGGCACACCTGCTTCAAAGACAACAGCTAACTCAGCTGGCTAAAAGACGTTGCTTAGTTGTTTGCGTAACAATTTAAGAGCAACACCGAGGTGAAAACAGTTCAAAAGAAATAAAGAGTATAGGTTTTCTATGGCTTCCACAACTCCCCTCACCCCAAATCCAAACTCATAGTCCATCCACTTGGCATCTAGCCCTTACTTCCAGAAAGAGTAAGTGGTATTTCTAAATGTTACTCCTACAACTAAAAGTGCTGCACATAAGCCAGAGCTGTCTGATTTTAATGCAACTGGCATATACACTGGCAATTTAACAGCAGCCCTAAAGCTATGTCTAGCTTGCATATGCACACCTATTTACATGAATTGTTACAAAAAGAAATTCAAACCATCATGAGAGCTGATTGTTCTTGTGATTTCCCTTCAACATTAATGAAAAGCCTGCGAGCAAACAATGTTCTCCTCACCTTGAAATGACAAGGAAAGTAAATATGCAGGCCAAGCTTTGAGGGCTATACACAGCTTTTAAGGTTCAATCTGGACCTCCTAAAGCAAAGTTTTCTAAACTCACAGGCCCTCAGATCTCCTCTACTGAGGTCTTTCAAATACAGGACAAAGTCGAAAATGTACTACTCCTCTCACTACAAAGAAAGAAATACACCCAATCCTCCAGGCAATGCTTTGAAAAATTATTCCTTTGTGCCTTTATATTTAAATAATGACATTTGTCAAAAACTTACAATGATTGCATGTAAGACCTTGCTTGAATGAATTGAAAGATACCAGTGATATCTTTGCTCTTCCCTAGGAATCCCTAGGTAAACTGTCAGGACAGAAAACTCGGAAAGTCATGAGGCAACATTATCTACTTGTCCAGGGATGAAACGAGAGATCTTCTGATCATGCCCCTTGCGCACGTCCAGCTACCAATGTGAACCAATTTCTGAATGCAGGGATTGATCACAAAACTGCTTGGACTGGCACAATGTTATAGTATAATCTAAAACATTAACTGCTTGCTTTCTAAACCCCTCTCTTCTTCTTTTATTTCTCTCCTCAAGGAAATAGTTACAGATAAAGTTTTTCCAGAGAAGATACCTAATTGCCTACTGCAGCTTCAGATCAAGCAGGTATTTGCATGCTTTAATTTATGTCTACAAAGTTACTTCTGGGCACAAAATAAGAGCTAGACCAAAGCCAGCTTAACCAGTTTTTGACAGCCAAGTATACACCAACCAACCTTATTGTCTATTTTGCATTTGAAATTTAGTGTTGATTCCTGATTTTAAAAAATAAATCAAAATGGTGCAGTCATGACAGCACTATGTCTTTATCAGGTTAAACACAATTTGAAACATATCTGCTCATTCATTTAATGCAACATATTAGGACACTAGGTTCATTATACTATCTGCCATGATAAGAGCACATGCACAAGGTAGAGGAGCGTGTGAACTCACAGGCCAGCAGGTACTCTCGGGAATTGCCCAGATACACGCTTCTGGTGCACGGGAATTACCTCATGCTACTTCACATTAACCACAGGTCAAAAGCATGTACTGAGGCAGTAACCAACACTATGAATTTATAGTGAACTCACCCCACAGTAATTTGTTTGTATACCCACAGCCACAGTTATGGGTACCAGAGCTGGGCTCGGTCCTTACCTTCTGTTATTTTAACATTCATGCCCTTCCTATTTTAACATTATGTCCTTCCACCTGTTCATATTTGTCCTGTGGGGTGAAAACATATTGCATAGCTGTAGGGAAACTTTGTCACATTTGCCTTCTTATATTTTGACAGTGCAACAGCATAGAATAATTGTACATAACAAATACCACTGTTGCACTAACCGCACAGAGGTCTGCCAGCATCTTTACCCTCATGCAAGGCTACGATGAGC
Organism: Ciconia boyciana; assembly: GCF_034638445.1. Taxonomy (NCBI): domain Eukaryota; kingdom Metazoa; phylum Chordata; class Aves; order Ciconiiformes; family Ciconiidae; genus Ciconia; species Ciconia boyciana. Next base: position 102,141,228 of record NC_132935.1, on the reverse strand, counting down.
AACAGTAAAAGCACACCACCCTTGCTTGATGAGGTTGCTCCCTAAAGTTTAAGCCAGCAATAAACCTGTAACATTGACAAGTGGGATTGCTATACGAACTCTGTGAAGTGACATTTATATAAACCTCAGCAAGTTTGAGGCTTTGTAATCCTTAAGCTCTGTTTTAAGCTTGTAACACTTTCCTAAACTCAAAGATTAATATCTATTCTACATTCCTTCATTTGATTCAACATTTTGAGATATCAGAGTTCCTAAGATTGCCTATTAGTCCATATATAACCAACAGAAACATTCTTCTTAACCCAAATGATAGAGGTAGTGCAGCCTACAGCATACTTTATCAGAACTTTTAAATTTAATTTTTGCCCTTTCCTTTATTCCTTCATGCACCTTTTCCATAATCCCTGTTTACTTTCTACTTTGTCTTCACTTCTACTCTTTTTTTTTTTCCCCCTACCATGGTATTTTTGTTCTTTTTTCAGAAACTTGTGCTCTGTTCCCATCTCCCACATGTGTACTAGTGTCTCTCTTACTGAGCAGGGCTGAGCAGTCAAGATGGAGTTAAGATTTAGAGCTAACATTGTCCAAATGGGTCTCAGATAAAGCAAAACATTTTTTCTATCACTAATAGCAACACTGTATAGAATACACACACAATTAGGGAATTTTGTTGGAGGAAAAAAAAAAGTTGTTTTCCTTTGTGTAGAAGCCATCCTTACACTAGACTATGCTTTTAAGTGAATATTGAGATGTTAAACATAATACAATTTCAAACAGATTTCATTAAAAACTAGCTGTTCTTAATCATGTGTGTCACTTTTTTTAGCTGTATAATAGTTAACATTTTTCCTCCTTACTCCATTTACTGGAAAAGGTAAGGCATTATACCACCTAATACCAGTTTGCACTTGTATGCAATTTAAGATGCAAGTTTATATTTCAATTTCCTGATCTGCTGCCAGCAATATTTCTTCCTTGGGCTGTTAAAGCAAGATGCTGGATCTCCAGGGCATTCCATGTGAAATACCATTATTTATAAAAATGCTTAATGTTTTTGACAAATCAAGGGGTTTGAGCAAGCACAGATCTAGAAACACAAAACTAGAAGTCTGTCAAAGGGTGGCCTGCTGCACGAACAGCAAACTAAACTGATCAGTAACTGTGTCTGGATTCCCAGTATCCTCCACATCAGAAATATACAGAAATGTAAAAATGTTGACTTCATCTGCAAATTTGGATAACAAAATATTTTAATTAGGTGCTCAAATATGGAGTAAGATGGTTGTTGGCAGAGAAGCTTTTTAGAGTTTGTTTGGAAGTTTTATACTCTCTTAGTAATTTTGGGGAAATGCCTGGGAAAATTATGATTAAAAAAAAAGACTGTGCTCTTTCAGATGCCAAATGTGCTTCTTGGAGCCACAGACAACCATCTGGTCAACTGGTTTTCATGTTGTCATGATGTGCTGTGATAATATTAGACTGCTTAGCTTGATGCATCAGAAGCATACAGATCTGAGGTAGATCTAAATGTGCCTCATATACACATACTTTTGATGTCCGACTAACTATGTAATGCTTTGGGTTGAAAGCTTAAGGATTAATTTCACAAAGAATGAAGCCAAGGCAAAATTATCTCAGTCCAACTATTTCTGAAGCAACAAAGCCAGATCTGGAATTGATCTTCAGATTTCTTTTTTCCCCTCAAGAAAGAATAAAAACCTCTTAACAAAACTTTGTTCAAATGCATCTGTCTCCTTCCACTGAAATTCCTTCATCTCTCTCTTATACACACCGAGCTCATGTAATCCCCTCTTCTCAAAACACAAGTTCAACATTAACTATCGAACAGCATATTGCTCCTAGATGTAAGCAATAAGTTTTTTACAGTGAGAACAATCATTCACTAGCACAGCCTCCCCAGGGACATGGTAGAGTCCCGTCCCCATTGCTGGAGGTTTTCAAGACACAAGTGGACGGGGTGCTACATCATCTCATCTAGGTTCCCTTTCCCATGAAAGGTCGTATCAGATGATCTTTCAAGGTCCCTTCCAACCTGGGCTGTTCTATGGTTCTATGATTCTGTATGAGGGCAGTGTAAATAGAAGATCTTAATCGCAAAACAGATCTAAATAAGAAAAAATTAAATAAAATCATCAGTAAAAATTATTTGCTTCAGAAGAAAGAAGGCTGTTGCACTTACCTAAATAGCACTCTATTCCGCACATATACATTCAGGGGACTGCCTTTTAGTACTTCAAAATTGCTTTTAGTGGAATTCATTCTTGAGTATTTATACCATTTATTTGGGGGCTATTTTAACCTCAGTTAAAACTTGTGACACCAGCCTTTCTTCACTGACTTAGGATTTTACATTTAGACTTCAGAAATAACAAGCTACATCTCATACCTAAAGTAGCCAGTGTTTTGTGTTTTAGAAATCACCAGAAAACAGAGGAACGGTATCTAAGTACAAAGACCTGAAAACATACTTCAAAGAACTATTTTGCAGAGACACAAGGTTTTTTCCATAATATTTACTACGGAGCAACAGGCCAAAGAGGATTAAATATTTGAAGAACAACATGTTTTTAAGCTGCAAGAAGTAAATCACCTACAATGTGTATACCTCCAATGAAAATTCTACTATACAAGATAGTCATTGCTGATTACTGCTGCTCTGCTATTTCCAAATGTTCCTCTCCCAAAGGTAAGCGAAAAAAATAGTTCAGGATGGTGGCAGGCAGTGATTTGAAGCTAACTTTATACTTTCACCTCCTTTTCCTCTACTCACCTTGTTTTCACTCAAAGTCAAATTCTCCCGGAATAAAATTGGTTCTTGCCTAGAAAACATATTGTAAAAAGCTTTAAAAGGGGTATGTGAGTCCATGACCATGAGCCAAATCAGAAGGAGAAAGAACAGAAAGCATCTCACAATCCCAACTAATGTCAACGTGCTCCTGAACCAATGCCAAGGTTATGACATATGTCAGAAAACATATGTAAAGTTCTTTTGATATTTAAAAAAATAGTTTGTGTCAAACATGCTGAAAACAACAATTATTTTATTTTTGTCATGTTACTACTTGTCTACATCATTGTCACATCATTGTATCATTTTGATATATGAGAAGTATAATAAGTTTAAATGAAGAGTTCTGTTTCTTGCAGACAAGACAATGATTTTCTTAGAAAGAATTTATTCCAGGGAAGATGCTAGGATGTTGACTTCAGTTCTGCAATTCCTCATCTGCCCCTTTCACTCTGCCCCACTTGAGGAGAGAGGAGTGTGTGGAGAAAAGAAGAGAAAAAGTTTGTCTTTCAACAACTCAGTGAGGGTGGGGACAAAATTACCAAAGATAAATAATTATGAAATAAAGTAGAAACAAAGAACATAGAATTTAAAAATTATTACTGCAAATAAGTAGAGGGAAACATTAAGAGGTCAGCAGCTAAAACCAACTGACATACTAATTAATATCAGTTATGGTTACCAGGGCAACCACAGCTCCCCCTAACTTTTCTTCTTAATATATTTAGTTTTGCACTAAAAATTATTTTCTTTTTCGTAGCTCAAAAACTTAAGCATCTCTATAGGTACAGACAGAGCACCTTAGAGCACAGAGGCTTCTTTGGGAATCCCATGTGTTCAGCATGGAGTTGTCAGACTCACTATATACACTTTTACCTTCTCATGGTTTTACAATGTTAAAATATTCTAAAAGCTAGAACTCCGTATCTTTCTTTCTTTCTAACATTCATCACATACTTCTAGCCATTTGAAAAGTCCCTAGAAACTTGCTCTCTCAAGAATCGTCCCATTTCAGGACCCAAACATCTGACAGAAGGGCACATACTTCCATCCGTAGTCACCCTTGAAATCAATGAGCAATGCAAAGCTTTCTCCCTGTGGAGGTTAAGCAAACCACAGGAGTTTGTTAAGAGCAAGCCTGGGAACAGAAGCCAGGTCTTTTGCATGACTGCATGACGCATTACTGAAAGGTTATTGTGCTGACCTTTGGTCTCGGTCACCAAATATTACTGATAATCCTCATTTTGATTAATATTTTTTGTTTGGGTTTTTCTTTTAGGTTTGGCCTGCTGCTTATTTAAATAATTCTCAGGTATTCATGCTCTTGTACTCACCAGTGCCTATTTATACTGTTTGGTGAAGAAGAGTTATTGCACTAAATCTCAGAGGAGATACAATCTTTAGAGTTATCTTAGGCTGAAAAATGAATTGAATAGACAAGCAGAGCAACTGCTACACTCCTTGGATGATTTACAAAATAACCTACAGAAAAGCAGAAAACTACGCTACAGCTAGGATCAACAAAACATGTCGGGGATGGATAGAAGGGGGAGCGTGTGCATAGTGGTCTCTTTCACTAGGATTTCCCAAAAGCAGCTTGGGGAAGGCCCAGTTTGGGGAGCTGAAGCCGGCGTGCGCTGATGAGGAATGTTCCAGTGGAATGAAGTTATGCTAATCGTAAGGCTGTGAAATATGTAGGGCCCAGCTGGAAGCAAAAATCAGAGCACTGCTGTTACTGATTTGAGTGCAAAGAGAAAAAAACCTAGGTACAATTCTGAAAATTTCTTGAGAATTTCACCTTGTGCAATCACATGAAGAACTAATATTTGCTAAAACTGGTAGTCTTAAATTCTGTCATTTAAATAAATTACCCCAGTAGTATCTTAGGGCTCTACTGATAGTTACAGAACATTTCAGACTTTTTCAAAAGGCCATTTTGAGGAAACATTAAGATTTTTTTCTATTGTGCTTTTGCAGAGTCATACTACAGCCAGGATTATGATCTGAATCACAACTTCACATTCAGACAAACAAATCTGAACCAAAGATTTTGTACACAAGAACATATTAATTAAAAAGACTTCATTGAAAAATATAAGAGAAAAAATATTGACAGCTTTCCTACAGCATCAGAAACACACTTGCACCAATACTTTCCAAGAACCGCATAATGGCTAACAATGCAACTGCCAGCTACAATCATAAACATATGACCTCAGTCATAAAAGTATGACCTCAAAGTACATGCTACATATGTAGTTACTTTAAATTAGCTGACATTAAGGACAGATTCCAGGGCTGAGGAAACTAATCTAGCTTTAAAGAGTTGCAGCGCTGCACCGGAAGCTGTTTTGATACTTACCACTGGGATGCTAGATAAATTCTAATCTCACCATCAATTATGAAAGATTCTTATGACAACCCTGATTTTACAAAATTGGGTTATCTTCCAGCCTGTGGACATTTTCCTATTGCATTCTGGGTTAATCCACGTGTACAGCTCACTTCTGTCAGAATGACAAAAGACAATTGATTTTGTTTCATGGTGTATTCTTATCAATGCTCTCCTCTGCTCTTAGCCAGTCTTTGACTGATAGGGTGTTAGAGGAAAGGTCCATTAATTGATTTGTAAATAATTACAGCTAAGTCTTCACTTTTGACTAGCTATCAATAAAGGTCTATCCTTTTTTCACTGGTGAATGCTTTCAAATCAGCTTCAGTGTCCAACTTTCAGTCACAAAATTCATTAAAATCATTAGGTACTTTCAGAGTAGCACCCACTGATGATGGCAGAGGTAAGAGTGTGTCAGCATTTCTCTTACACCACTTATGAGGATGGATTAGAGAGAAGCAAGATAAATAAACAAATAACATGCCTGGAAAAAACCCAAAGGCAAATCAATCATTTCTTAAAGTGGGATTTAATTTTCAGACCTGGTGGAATTTCATCAGGTCTACAGAGAAAAAAAGCACATGCAGTAGTTGGTACGCGTTCCTACACATGCAAAGCCTACGGGTTCGTTACCTGTGTGCACACATGTACACAGGTAGTTTGTCCGCCCATGTTGTCAGCAATTTTTGAACCTGTAGACTAAATTCAGACACATTTGACAGAGGACTAAGAGTCTCCAAGCTAGTAAGTTCCTACAGATTTTATGAAAATATGCAGCTGGGTACATGCAAGGGAGACCTATTTAGTGCCCTGATGGAGCAGAAGGCTGCAGAATGAGCTCCGCAGCATTAGACACTTGTGAATTACACCCATAGGGGGGAAACAAGATAGCCAAGGAGGCTAGAAAGCAGACACACACCCCCCCTGTTTTGTAGGTCCCCAAGTGAGGGGAAAAAGTAGCAGTCAGAACTCACGTGTCAATCAGCATCTGTTCTTGGAAACCCAGGTTTCAGTGCTTTTAATGCTTCTGGGTTTAAGGTTCCCATCTTCTCCTTAGCATCTCATGCAGAACAGAAAACCCTGCACACAAATTTGAGTTTTCAGAGGAAAGTGCAAACTCAAGTCTGAAAAGTAGCTATAACACTTAGGCAACCCTTTCATGGGCTGTTAATATGTTGAAGCTGTAATAAGAACATATTGAAGTTGTCACACACTCAAAGTAGAAATACCATTAATCCAAGTAACTGCATTATATTTTGAGTCCGCATTTTAAGCAGCCAGCACAAGGCAAGGCAAGTTATATTTAACTTCTTGTACATAATGCCAACAAAAGAGGTATAGAGTCATACCAGAGAACTGCTTGTTCAGCATTATAAAACAATTGACCAGAAAGCCTTCTTTATTGCTGTTTTCCAGTGATAGCCCCCTGCTTCACATTAACAAGCACATAAGCTTTTCACCTACTTCAACAGAAGAGAAAGGTACTCCGACAACTTTTATTGTATTATTTTTGTTATTAATATCTGCTCCATTTGTCAATCCATGCTTTATACCTGACAAATATCTATGAGCCTTTCAAGTCCCCCTGCCTTCACTACCAACTTTCCAGAAAGACCTTAAGCTGCAATGCACCTAACTGAAAAGGTATATGTCAGCACACCAGCAGAAATAGCAAAAGGTTTTCCGTGCACAAAACACAGAAATAGCAAAGGTTTGTGGGTTACAGTCTCTCCTGTGACATTTCCCATTAAATGCCCAGCCAGCATACGTTGAGCACCCACACGTTGAGCCATTTCAGTTACATCCCCGCTCACTCACAGAGTAAAGGTATGAGTCACTGTCACAGCACATTCATCCTATGCCTTTTAAATAGGAATTTGTTAAGAAAAGAGGCAAAAATCCCCCTCATACTCATAGCAGAAAGAGTTTGAAAGTTCAAAGATTCCCAGTCTCGTGGATCCAGGTAAGGCCATCACTGGGGACAGCAAAATTATGGCTTTATATGGGAGAGACACTTCTCCAAGTTTCCCAAAAACGGCTGGGTCTCCTCATCCAGCCCATACTTGTTCCAGCAGCAGTGGTACCTATGGACACCATTCAGCTACCAAGGGAAAAGTTCATAAAAGATGGAGCAAGCCAAGCAAGCAGGAGGCAGTCAGAAGGTTACAGCCTAGCCATGTTGCACGGTCCTTGCACCCTTGTCCCAAAAGGAGTCACTAGGTTGCCTCAGCAAGATTTGGAAAACGGGCTCATGTATTAAGGAGCTTTATTCTATCTGAAACATAAATAATCTGTCGGTCAGCCGCATCTGACATCACCCATGCATGTGGGGAAAGTTTTTTGAGGAATACTTTGTCAGGGAGAGCAGTATCACCTCCTGCCCATGAAGCAAATGAACCTCATATCTAACGGAAGTTTTGTCCTAGGATCAATCATAGCATGAGTATTGGGTATTGTTAAAGACTTAATGGGAGACCCAAATGTAACTTAGATAAACACATTGCAAGGAAAGAAAAGCTGGCAATGTGTTTCAGTTAAAACCTCTCTAACCTAAGAATCTGTCTTTAAGTCACTCAGAGAAGCCTTTAAAATCTGATAATCACTTAATGATATTTCACACTTACTGCTCAACATGAACCTCAGCTACAGCTTTTGTAAACTGTGGCACCATTCTTGTTCCAGATGGCATACAAAATAATTTATAAACAACAAAGTTCAGCAGGTTTATAGTAGCTGTTCAATTCCAGCATTTTGGCCACCCACTTCAGCATAACTGAGAGCTTTCAATCAGCTTCTGCCTCTCATGGGGCCTTCAAACAGAACCAGAGCATGTGTTCAATATGCTCTCAGAAAGTAGCCAGCCAAATACGGAGGATTAGTCATCCAGGCAACCCTGTAGCACACCTGTAGCACACTCACACTGCCTTTTTCTCTTTTTTTTTCTTTTTTTTTTTTTAAATACATGGACCTAGGTGAGAGCAAGCAGTAAGATGTTTCAGAGTTTAAAAAACACCTTTGTTAAAAAATACAATTCCTACAAAACAATTCCAGTTTGCCATAGCTCAAATGTGGAATATAATCTTCCCAGCAGAAGCATACTGGAAATGCAAACATAACATCTCTTGGGGTCAGAAAGGCTCTTTTTACTATTGTACCTAAACGCATGCTAAGTGTTATAAGAAATAAAGTATGTCAAAAAGGGCCTTCTCTGTACCTGACAGATTTCCATTGCTATTTCTGTTTCTTCCTCTCCTCTCCTCTTTCCTTCCTGGTGCTTATTTTGGCTCTGCTTTTCTTGCATCCCTTCAAAACCTCCTTGTCCTGGATTGGCCTTTGGGGCACAGAGGAAAAAGGAAGAGATATTGCTTCATGGTCTTTTTAAAGGTCACGCAGTCTGAACTGGACAGAGACAAATTCAGAGTCACTTTAAGCTCCTCTGATTATGGGCATATCCACACAAAGTATTCTGAAAACCGCACGACCACATTAAGGTGGCATTAAGCCCGATAAAATATACCCTGCCTGTCAACATAGCTGATTAGGCCGGGCTCAATGCCCCGTGAGTCACAGACATACGTTTTCCAGGAGGCTCAGAATAAGCAAAGCAGTATGGAGACAAGCCCTAAGTACTAAACATGTCTATAGAGTCTGCAAAGAGTGTCAGGGCATCAGCACATTCAATCGATCCAGGACAGCAGCCCTTGGTGTATCTCATCATTTCAGTTGGTAGGAAAACAGGCAACTTGTCTCCTGCGGAGCCTAGTCCTAGCTTGGTAAGCTTTTTACAAATTAGGGCTGACTTGAGCTTGTTTGATGGCCATTGCCGATCAGGTGTGGCACGCTGTGCTCGTGGTCTGCAGATGTGTTTGCTTGCTTCGCCTAACACCAGCACGCTGAGCCTGAAGGGATGACTAGCAAGAATAAGGTGCTTATGGTGGAGGAGGCCACCCCTAGGCAAGTGTGCAACTGAGAAGACTGTTCCTTAAAATACATTCAGCAGCTCATTCCTCCTGGAGCAACAAACGAAGCCAATCTGACCCCAAGGGTTCTCTATCATCTCAATAACCAATGGCCAGTTAACACTGGATTCTCCTCCAGGGTATCCTCCTGCTCCCACAAATCCCATGGTTTCCACAGCATACACAAATTTGTTGAAATTAAAATAGCACAGTTTTGCATTATGCTATTGTGTAAACATAATGTGTATTGAGCTATTGTATAAACACTGGTTAAGAACTAATTCAGGGCTTTTAATGAGTTTATGTCCTGCTCACAATTGCCAGGAAGTACCAGCATGCTGAGGGGAAAAAGGATTCCTCTAGTTTTGACACACAGCAGGTTTTTAAGTAAAACAGACAACTGAAGCCATCACTGTTTGGTATGGGGACACAATTATAATTGACAACAAGAAGTAAGAGTCAAGGCAAGATTCTTTTTCAAACTACACAAATTAAAATTAAGGCATTCTTCTCTTCTTACAATGGCAATATGCTGCGACTACAGAAATTATGTTCTGGCCATTACCGCTGCTCTGAAGAGGATTTGAGTTGGTAAATGTAGAAATAAGTCAGAACCTAATTTTCTAGAAAAGTTTATACTGGAGACCACATTTACTTTTTTAAACTGAAGAACTCCTCCAAGAGACAAGATCTCTGATATTTGCAAGAGATTTTCAGAACAGCAAGTGTCTGAGGGCTGTTTCAGTAGCGCTCAGGAACCTTAAAAAAACCACAGGCAACAAGTTCTGCCAGCAAGAGTAATTTCAGTAGCACACTGCAATAAAACAGTGTTGCAGAAGCTGGAGGGCAACACAAGAAGGTACCAAGCCATAGAGGGATCCCAGACTGCAGAAGCAACTCTTCCAGTGTGTGGAAACAGCCCAAAGGTCTCCGTGACACTTGCTGTTCCTGTGGTGTGCTCACAAGGAGAGGACACATCATCGAGGCTTTCCCACACCACATCAATAGCCGACTGCAGGTTTGGACAACGGGGGCAATTTGAAGCTGGCCAAACTGAAGAAGCCAAAGGCTTCTCTGGTGTTCTGGCATACACTCATAGTTTGATGAGCTGTATTTAACAGCCTTAGGATCCAGAGAGTAATATTAATAAGATACAAATAAAAAAAAGAAAGGGAAGGAAGGGCAGAAGGGATGATTACACAAACAAACATAGCTCTCGGGAGCATACTGAGCCCTGGAAAGGCTTCCTAATGGGATGGTGAGGGCAACAGAATACATCACTGTCAGGCACTCTGGGATTTTCATCCTATTGCTTCTTGATAGGAGTAACATTAAGTTCCATTTCTCAGGTGCAAACTGTTTTAACCCTTTGCCCTGGAAAGTTAAATTCCTTTCTATTCATAATGTAATTAAACCACAAAATGCAAAAGTATCTAGGGATATATAAAACAAAAAGCTGCCTAGGTTTAAAAAAAAAAAAAGTCCATCTAAGTAAGGGGTCAATGAAAAAGAATCTGGCTGTTGCTTAGCATCTTATATAGTAAGATCAAAACCAACAATTCTGGTGTTACCTAGATGGCAATAAGAGTTAAATCCACATTTGTGGGACAGTAAAGTCAGAATTTTTAAGCACAATTGCCGCTCTAATTGTAGGCTTGGACTTATGCTAGAAAATGATCCCTGATCAGCAGATTTTCAGTCTGACATCTAAAATTACACAGAACACAATTTTGTTGTCATAATGGTTTTTTCCCCGCTTTTTGCCCAAACTGAAACTGAATTCAACTTTTGCTCAGCACTAATTATGAAGGGGTAGGATTTTTTTTTTAAGGCAGGGAGAAAGAAAGGGATAGGTGGAGGAAAATCAGAAAGTAATCCCCTCCCCAGTTCTGTAGCAGCCTTCTGCTTTCTCCTCACCCGTCTGGGAGATGCCAGACACAATGGCAGTCCTTGTCCTGAGGTTGCAAAGAGTTAACAAATGCAACACATAGTCATGGTGCTGGTGGTACTGGAAGGAACAGGTTGGACTAAGCTCTGGTTGACCAGCATCTCCTACAGTAGAACTCGACAGGTGCACTCTCTCACATGCCGTGCATCAAAGCACTCCTTAGTCCTCTGCAAACAATAAGCGTAAGAAGGCAGAGCAGGAGAGCTATGCCTTGGGTGCAACAAAAGGCATGCGGCTGAAGGCAGACAGCTTGCAACCACAGAAGTAGCTCGGGTATCCAGTAGATCAATATTTGTGTGTTATTATTCTCACATACATCCCATTTGCTGATCCAACACTTGTTCCCGCAGAAACAGGATCAGAAGCCGCTGGCAGCCAGCAGGCGAGCACAGCCTGCTCTCCCTGGAGCCCGGCTCCTGACCCAGAGCCAGCGTACAGGCATGCTGCCTTCAACAAGCAGGCAGAGATCTATGACTTTTTTTAATTAACAAACAATACCTTTACATTAAAAAAAGAAGTAGCAGAAGGGGACACACTTTCGTCTAACATTTCTCCTCCTCAGCAAAATATCAGGGCTCTCTCTCCCCAGCGTGTGGCAGCTGCTTTGCACAACTCCTCTGTCCTATTTCTGAGCAAACCAGACCAAGAAGTGCCATCTTAGTACATGATCGGCACAGAGGTTCCCTTCCCCTACAGTACAGCAGGGAAAAGGAAACTAAGAGGAAACCAAGGACATTTTCTGATAGCACACAAATAAGCGGTTCACTTCTGCTCTACCTCAGTGGAGCAGAAGCAGAGATCATTTCGGCACAGCAGCAACTCAGCTGCTGTGAGGATATCGGAGATGGGCTGCATCCACAGGTGCTGAGACAAGTGGTTGCTGTCATAGTGCACCCACTCTCTCTCATCTTTGAAAAGTCACAGAGACCAGCAGAGATGTCTCACACCTGGAGAAAGGGAAGCATTGCAGCCACCTCCAGAAAAGGCCAAAAGGGCAATACAGGGAGTAGCCGGCTGGTCAGCCTCACTTCGCTTTGCAGGAAGCACACGTAGGGGGTCCTCTTGAAGCACATCTCTGAGCACATGGAGAAGCTGGTTGGGAACAGTCAGCATGGACTGACCAAGGGTAAATCATGTCTGACCAACCTGACTGCTCTCCGTGATGAAATGCCTGGATCTGAGGACAAAGGCAGAGCAGTGGACGTCATTTACCTCCATTTTAGCGAGGCTTTCAACACTGTCTCCCACAAGATGCTTGCATCCAAGCTGGGACATTATGGTTTGAATGAGTGGACGTCCCGATCAGTAAACCACTGGGTGGATGATTGGGCTCAGAGGGAGCCCTTGCTGTGATACAGGCTGGGGACAAACTGGCTGGGGAGCAGCTGTGCGGAAAAGGCCCTGGACATCCTGGTGGGCAGAGAGCTGAGCATGAGCCAGCAGCGTGCTCTGGCAGCAGAGACGGCCACAGCTTCCTGGGCTGTATGAGCAGGAGCACAGCCAGGAGGTCAAAGGTAGCAATTATCCTCCTTCTACTTATCAGGTCACATACTGTGCCCAGGTTTGGGCCCCGCAATGCAAGACAAACATTGATTACCAGAAGCAAGTCAGCAGAGGGCCACCAAGGTGGTCAGAGGCTGGAGCACTTGCCCTGTGAAGAGAGGCTGAGGAACCAAGGTTTGTTTAGCCTCAAGAGGAGACAGCTTCAGGGCTGTAACAGCAGCCCCCCAGTGCCTACAAGGTGGTTATAAGCCAGGCTCTTCATAGTGGTGCACAGTAGGAAGATAAGAGACAATGAGCGTAAGTTGAAAGGAGAGGTTTCCAGACTAGCTATATAGAGAAACTGTTTCCCCATGAAGGAAGACAGGGAGTGTAACATGGGCCCAGAGATAAGGTGCCACCTCCATCCTTGCAGGTTTTCAAGACCCAACTGGATAAAGCCCTGAGCAAACTGGCCTGATCCCTTAGCTGTCCCTGCCTCGAGCAGAAAGCTGGACTAGCAACCCCCTGATTTATCATGCCATTCTCCTTTGCCTTATATTTCCAAGGCAGCAGCAGACTACCAAGCCCAGACTTTGTCATTGCACTGGTTATCCCTTCTCATAGAGAGAATTCAGCATCCACTTGGTTCCCTTTTGTCAGGGCACCCCTTCAAAAGCACCTGCGTTACAATCAATCAGGTGTAGATGGTACCTTAAGGTGTAGAAATACTTTGTAGCATTCACACCTCTGCCTGGATTAGCAATTAAATAACCAAGCAAATAATAGTGTGTTGTTAATGCTAGCTTGACTCCAGCTACACACATGGCAGAGATCTGGCACAGCAGCCTTCCTTACAGCCCAAGGTTCCGGAAAGCCTGCACACCTGGGTAACCAGCACCACCAAAGCCCATGCTGATGCATCTGTATTGCTATGAGAACCCTTGCTTGCTAAATTAAATATATCTACGTGTTCTGCAGCTACGCCTTTTGTTGCAATGAACCCATCTGCTGTAACTTCAGCCTGGAAGAGCTGTGCCAGACCTGTGTGTTTAAGTCTTCTGCGCTACAGACTCCTGCAGTTTTTCCTCACGTGCATTTGTCTGAAGTGAAAGAAGTACATTCCACTCAGAGCACATGATATCCACTTCTTACATTCAACATCCATTTCCTTTCCCTGCCTTTCCCAGATACAGTTTTAAAACACATCTGTTGCTTGTAGTCCGTATTAACTGGGACTTTTCAAGGATGAAATCAATATTTCTGTTGGACAAATAACTTAAAGAGCAGACCATTCAAAACTTGCAGCCTCAATACAGATAACGGATTAAGGCAAGAACTAAATTGGTCCGGGATGCCTGCTATATTTACCCTTTACATATTTTTTATTTGATAGTGAAGAACACATAGAAGGGATGGCTGCCCTACCCTGACCACAGTAGTGCAGCTTTTAATCACACAAACAGAGCACCAGCACTCCTTTGTTGTATGGTTACACAAAAGGAAGCTATGGATGCTATTACATTACCAAAAAGAAAACAATGCAGAAACATACCATTCCCTACACATTCCCGACTATATATTTGTAATTTTTGTACAAAATAGAACAACTTCAGGTGCTCAAAATCTGCACGAGATAAACAGTGACACCAAGTAATCTGTCTGGAATCCAGCCCATTAGGAAAACTCATGTCAGGATTATCAGATTAGATTTGACAGAAAAATCTTCTAGAGAATACATACATGGATGACCAACTTCTAGAAGCTTTTGTCAGCCCTGCAGACAATTCCTCCCATAGGCCCAACATACCAGCCTTCTTTCCCTTCCTTATCTCACCCAGCAAATGGATACTATTAAATACACAAATTTCTTTCAGCAGGCTACACAAACAGAAATACACACAGTTAATTAATACTGCAGTAATTTCTTTGATCTTCCAATGAAAACCAAATTTAAAAGTCATACTATTTCAGCCTAGAAGCTTAGAGTTAAAAAGCTTAGGAACTCATCCGGGACTTTGAATCCAAGAATCATTCAGCTGATGTCATTAAAAGAGATGAATTAGGCTTGTAATAATTCCCTTATGAGTTCTGCTGTCTGTCTGAGAAAGAAGGGTGTTCATTTCTGTCCTCAGAATTGATTTATTTTGATGAAAAAACAAAAGGGTTAGAGGCAGCAGGAACTTAGTTTTACTGTGCATCTGAGAGAATACAAGAAAATAAGTGTCCATAGCGAACAACATCCCTGCCAGTCAATAGGAGCCGTAAGTACCTTCCTGTTTACGTTGCATGGCAGTTTCCTTGAGATCCTCAGGATAAATCCTATCTCCACAGTTCCGGCTGGCTATCCACTGCTTAGTGCAGTAACACTTCATTAACATGCAAATGCTTGACAGTTACTTGGGCTTAAGTACATTTGCATATTTATAAACAACTATTCCAAGCCACTTCCCCATTTAAGGAAACTGTTTAATGACACTGAACCTACAGTCTCTCTCATATCCATTGAAAAATACATTGCAGCCAGATTCACTCACTTTATATTTATATGGTACTTTTAAAAATATTGCTTACACAGGTAGGTCAAAAAATGCCTCAATCAACTTTTTCATTAGTTTTTTTTATTTGTTCTTTTGTGGCAATCAACCTTTTCTCTTTTTTTTAACCTGTTTTTCAGTTGAAAAGGCAAAAAGAACACAAAGAATGAATGATGCTTTGGAAATCAAGACAAGGTAAACTTACGGCAATGAAAAACAAACATCCATTAAATCATATTTAAGCAGAAATCTGTAAAATATTCAGTCAAAATATACAACCTCTGTATTTTCAAAGCAAAGACTTGAGAAGCACCAAACAATGCACAAGATTAAGAGTTGCTCAAAAAGCTACAGATCTAATTTCTTTGCTCACAACACTAATTCTGCACACCTCAAGATGACTTCTATTTGTTCTCCAATGTCACATCCTAGAAACCACAAACCAAACCCAGCATAGGCACTGCTACTTCTAGTAGCACATTCTACCCAAAGCATCTGGAATTGTTAGCATGGAATATCACAAATTTGGCCATGACTTTGGATTTCTCAAAAATTTTCATTCAAATTATATTTAGCGATAAAGATTTTAAAAAACCCTCAGGAATCTTTTTTTTAATGGACAAAAAGATGCTGAAAGCAAAAGGATACAAACAGTTATTAATTAATAACTTAATGTTTTGTTGAATGTATTTTTTTTTCTACTGCTTGAAAGCCAATATAAGAGCATATTAACATAGAAAAGAATGGGAGCAGCTGAATCAAGTTAAGGGATAGTTAAAAGCACTCAGTCATCCTAGATAAGCAGAGTCATTTCTGATTCCCACCCTTTTCTCCTTCAGCACACCAGAGTAGAAGTTGCATGTCCTTCCTCAACAACCATTTAAGATGCACTATCTTTTTATTTGGGGTGGGTGGGAAAGAAATAAGTTACCAATTTATATAAGTTACCAGTGATTTTCTTTGAATCTATGGGACTTTGTCCAGCTGAAAAGTGATTTATAAGTTATACACATTTACACACATTCATAGGTAAAATATAAAACATATTATCTCAAAGCATGCATTGTTCCTGTGGGGCTTAGTCAGTAACCTCCAGCACAGTATGATTCAGGATTATTTATTTTGCCCTACTGCACAAGTGCTAATACTTAACTATGGACCTCTTCCCTTATTTCTATCAATCTAGGTAGCAACCAAACACAAACCTACACCTAGCCAGCCATGAAGTATCAGACACCTACACAGACAGTTTGTGCACATGAACTATAAAACTTGAATTGAGTATTTCATTACAGACAAAAGATGAACATGAGCTGTACTTGCATATTTACAGAAAGTACAGGGCTGAAAGTCAAACACATTTTCTGCACAGACCTAATCCAGAAGAACCCTGCTATATAGATCACATAAAAAGCTTTGTTGCATCTCCTGCTTGCTGGCCCACTGTCTACAGAAACAATTTGAAGGATACTGGTGATGAGGAGAAACTGAAATATCTGAAATGTTAGCACAATATCCCGAAGTGTTACGTAAATACCACAGTAAAATACAGAAGCATAACCATGCCAGTTTCACTTTGGTCATATTTGGCTGTATATATCATTATATTAGAGTCAAGTATGTTCTCGTCTCTCTTCGGACTTTTATAAGACACATCAAAGCAATGAGAAGTGAAGTCCTGGAACAGAGAAGATATGTCATAACAACTACTAGTGCACAAGAAAATAAATTAACTTACTAGAACAAAAATACAACCATTTGAGAAACTGAAGCTAAGAATTCATGGTGGGTTTTTTTTTTTTTTTTTTAGATTAAGAAAACATGCAATAAAACCAAAAATGTCAGGTATGAACAAAATTCTAGACAGCACTCATTAAAAACTAAATATTTTTCATTTACAGGAGCTAAATTTGCCTGCATATTTCCCGTTCTAAGTGTAGGAAATACTACAGTAAAAATAACTACTAGAGCCATGCAGACACCCACATTTTCAACTACACGTGACACTGAAGCTAAATTACATAATTTCATATTTAATTCACATTACATACTGTGTTAATTCTCAAGATAAAGAAAAAAGTGAAGATAAGAATATTTTATAGGAAGATGTCTGTATTGTTTTTGTGTATTTAATACAAGCCTTGTGCTTTCCCCACACTTTGGATTCATGTTTTCTAGCCCCCAACTAAACTAAAAGTAGGAATGTACACAGCTAGGACTACATTCCTTTCTTCCTATTGCCTAAAATCTGGCCCCATTACAGCATGCAAAGCTTGAAGGCAGTGTTTTCAAAATTCCCAAAACATTTTAGCTTTTAAGACCTTCCTTTAGAACCAAGTTCAGAAACATGTGTCTCGCTGGAAGTCAGTGAAGCAGCCTTCAATGACCAAACTTTTTATAAAACATTGGGCCTGGAAGTCTTTAATTGATTTGTCATTTCTGAAAGTTCTACCCCCAGCCTAGAAGTTTTTCTTCTGGTTTATCTTCCTATAAAAACAATCAAAAGGACTGCTTTTATTGAACAAATGTGTCAAAAAGACAATAATAGAAAGTATGGGGGTTTTGGTTGTTTGCTTTATGATAAATTAGTTTGTACTTTTTGTAAATAAAGAGTTCATTTGCATGTTTTGAGTTGTGCCGTGTACCACTTTGGCACCATTTTCAGGCATTATTGTACCAGTGATGATATAGCTGATCAAATACCCTTATTTTGAGTCACCATCCCTGAAGGTATTTAACAGACATATAGATGTGGTGCTTGGGGACATGGTTTAGTGGTGGACTTGGCAGTGCTAGGTTAATGGTTGGACTTGATGGTCTTAAAGGTCTTTTCCAACCTAAACGATTCTATGATTCTAAATACAGACCCTATTGGAGGTAATATATTAATGACAACTCATCATCACGACAATTTAACCTTGTGACAACTTACTGCTATGATAAGAAAGAGAGCTGGTTCTTGCATACCCCTTTCACGATGATTACCTTTCCACCTCAACTGCTGAAGGAGTGAAATGTTGCCTACATGAGATTTAGTGTCATCGTGAGAAATCACAGCTTCACACAAGCAATGAACATAGTATACCAAAATTAGATCAGCAAAATGGTTTGGTGGATACAATATCACATCAGTGAGATCATCACTGAGTTTCTTCTCCTGTATCTTCACATGTGCTTACAACTGAATTCTCTCTGCTCCATTATTTTCTTTTAATTTACCAAAGAGATTGCAAAAAGACAACCCTCCCTCTGGCAGATGGGACGTGTCTCACCTCTCAGTCATGTAATGACATGTGCCCAGTATGGGAGAAAAAGAAAGGAGACTAAGCGAGTGGATTTTTTGAAGTACACTTTCGTTAAAACAACTTTTTATTAAGAGTGCCAGGTGGGGAGATGTTTGGGAGCAGTCCCTTCTAACAGAGGCTGAGCTATATCTGTTCTTTTCAAGCTTCATCACTTTGCTTACGGTTGATACCAAGGCTTTGGAAGACAGATAAAGCTCCAGAAAGCAAAATATCTTCTCCAAAGAAATACGCCTTCATTTCTTCTTTTGATCTTAAGCATTAGCCAAAGTTTAGGGTCTTTGAAAAGTGCTCTGAAAAACCCTGAAATCCCTGTTGACAAGGCTAGAGGCTAGCTTTGTAGACCACTGCGTAAACAATCTCATTTTAAAAATGAACTCTCACACTGCTTCAGAATAATTTCTAGTTTGTTTCTGTTACTGAACAACATAAAAAAAAGAGAAGTGTGATTATATAAGGCACACACAAGAACCTGAAATACAGAAGGCAGGTCAGACCCAAGGCATATCTGTAAATCCTTCCACCAGGATGGAGAGCTCAGGACCCAGCACAACTCAAACCAGGTTTCACAGCACAGCCTCAATCCTTCTACCCCATCCTGCCATAACCGATATTTGTGGCCAGCATACTCTTACCAGGACAGCACAGCTGATTATCGTCCACTACATGCACAATATTTTGAACATGCTAACAACATGCCATTTTGAAGAAAATCGAAGTTTTAATACACTTTCTTAACCTTGTAGAAAACCAATGCTTTTATCTAAACAGATTCTCCAATTACCAAGCGGACCATATATTTTTAGTTACAAAGACCCAGTTTCCAGCAACATGAAACTGTTTGGGCTGAAATTTTCCTTTCCTATAAACATAAACTTCAGTTTTCACAAACAAATGAATTGAATACACACTGTAAAATCCTGGTGGCCTTTCCTTTGGGAAGCTTTAGAACACAGTTGCTTTGGATCAAGAACTGGCAACATGTCAATGAAAGGTGTGTCGGTCATGAACACACCTGCTCTGCCCCCCCTCCCCCCCCACACCTCAGAATTTTCCCAGATCTCTCTACCTGGTAGACAATAAAAATCTGCGTGCACACACCTTGTAAAAATAACTTAAATTTCAATACATAAATTCTCTAAGTTTATGCTGACAGGGCTTCCCTTGCAATTGCAACTAAAAAGCTGCTGTTAGGTTATACAGGATCTCCCTGCTCCTCAATTCGTGAAGTACCACAGAGAACTGCAGGAAAAAATTAATTATTTTGCCCTCATATCAGGGCTGGAACAGCATACAGTTAGTGCAACTTGCTCATATACTGCATAAAGAGAAAACAAAACATCAAATAGCTTGTCAGTTTAAAGAGTGCTTTCTGTTTGAGGGGAGGGAGAGGTGAGAAGGGATGTTTATGTAAATGAGGCAGTAAAACTACAAAGAAAAAAAGACAGAAGCATATAATTAAAATCTGTATCATAATGCCTACATACAACATACCAACTGAGATTACAGGACCAATATTGATTCTAGCATCAAGCTTTTCAATGTTACATTTTACAATTTAATAACATTCTTTTAAAATATGCTTTTCATGTGTAATCGCTATTACAGCACAATGGACCCAAGACGATTTTTCAAACAAAGATGTACTTTTATCAAATAAAAAGTGGAAACTTTCTTTAAACTCTGATCCCAGCTGTTTGATGTGATCCAAGCAGTTGAACGTCTGCAGCCACATAGTTTCATACAAGCTTGCACAAAACCAGAAGTCCTTCTGCATGTTATATGGTACGGTTTATGAGTGCTACATGGCCAGGTGTTAAAGACTGAGATTCACATTTGTGTTTGACCTTAGTAAATTGTCATTTTAAGGTGATGTGTCTGAAGATATTTACTTCTGTATTCAAAAGTAGTATGAAAATAAGGGAAATGGTCCCCTGCCATGGGGAAGGTAATTATTCCCCAAGCATTTTTACCTGTGTTTTGTTTTACCAATAAAATCAGGAGTTTTGACTTGGTAAGAAAGAGGTTTCTTCAGAAAAAGTAAAAGCTGCATCTTTATTAAATCAAAACAGATTCAGACACTTGTCATTCTCCCAAACTGCAGATGATTATGATGCCTAAGACAAGAAGCATAAGCGGGGCTTATAAATTTTTTTTTTTTTTTAAAGGCCCTAGTTGTCTCATATGTCAGACAGGCATGTGTATTATATACATCCAGCAGGGGACAAAGATCAGAAATTGAAAGGAGCTGTTTGTGATTTTGGATGGGATGTGGCACCCAGATGAAAGAGCAAACATTTTTCCCCTTGGTTTAATGCTAGCACTAGATTCCTAAATTAAGCCCAGCAGGAAACAAACATCCACCACAGATTTCAAAAGATATCTCACATCTTTGTATTAAAACGTGTTATTTTAAGAGTCCCAAATGCTGCATGTCTGATTTTTATTAAGTCCAGAACCAACATAGGAAGTGTTATTTGATTTAAAAGAACACAGAAAATATTAGTGGACAATGGGATGTAAATTGCAGGAAGCCAAAAGAAAATTGAGGAGTAGGAGATAATAGGCCTGATGCTATTATCTATAAGAATACTAAGGCCACAGGCTTTGAAAAATTACTTTGATGACCTTGAGAGCTTGCTCAAACTAAAGAACATCAAGTTAGCGGATTGTTGGGGGGGGGGGGGGGGGGGGAAGGAGGAGAGTCTCGATTTTTCTTTTCCAAATGGACTGGGGAGATGTTTCTGATATGCACTTCTGATTTCTTTCTACACCAAAAAGCTACAATGTTGTGTTCCCATGGAGGGCAAAATTAGACATCACCCTGCACATTCTTCACACATTTCATGTGTGATTCTGGCTGAAAAGAACAAGAATTCTAGATCCATATACAAATGCAGTTAAAGTGTCCAACCCTGAAAATTATTTTCTTCTAACACTCCATCTTTCTTTATACAAAATGTAAAAGTACCAGGATAGGATTTTACCCAGCTCAATCACAATACATTGAGCTTTTATTTTGGAGGTTGCAGATATTTTTTTTTTTCCTTCTTCTTTCCCACTGACTTTGATGATGTTTTGGGATTAAAACAAGGAGCAGGCAGTTCCCATGAGATGAAAGACATAACTGCAAAGGACACTTACTTAGAAGATTGAAAAAAAAAAAACCTCTTGGAGTTTGAGATGCTGTTATGTATTTATTTAAAGAAACACTCACTTGAAGGGGCTTAGACTTCAATACTTTAAATAAGTTTCTGTTTTTCTCAACTCTAGTTGGAAATAAAATGTTTTTTTTTTTTAATTGCCAAGCTGATGAAAATTATAACAATACATTCCCAAGTAGGGTAAATGTATTATTACAGACAGAAAAAAAAAGCTCCAAGTTTTTCTATAAACAGTGCCAGTAATAAAACCTAAGTTTCATTCTAATTTATGGACAATTATAATTCCCAGCCACCCTTACTCCAGTGACACCATTTCGAAAATGTTCCCCACATCCCTCCCCCATCAGATAACTCCCAGCTGGGCACAGAGGCAGCCCCTGCCATGGCAAGTCCTGAGCCATGGTTCAAGAGGTTCAGCCAAGCTCTCAGGCCAGAGTAGAGACCTTGTAGGCTCACACGTCTCTCAGAAAGGACTAATTTATCTTCCTCCTCTAGCCAGTCCCTTATTTCATAAACATTTTTAGTGCTTCCACTTCCAGCCCTGCCCAACCCTCCTGTAATTAGCCAAAACAATGAAAGGTTATTGGGTAAAGAGGTGAGGCAGGGGAGGTGGGGAAAAAAAAATACAACACAACACACGCAAAAGTCTTGTTTTCTTTAGGAAGTAGGCTAAAGACGGACCGCAGAAGTACTTTTGACAGCAGGCAGAATTCTGCACGCGTGAATAAGCTTTCTCACACTCTTGGGTCAGCCGAGCAAGAGGAGAAAGGAGACCTTTGGTTTCTGTTCCTGATACTACTTCTGCATGCAGTGCAAGCCAAGCTGATTTATGTTTCCGTTCATGCAGGCCTAAAATACGCACATAGTAGCTTACATTCATCTTTTCACATTGCGGCCAAGATTAATTCAGTAGTTATAATATGCTTTGAGATCCCTGGGTAAAAAACGCAAAGAACTAAAGTGAGTAGTTTCTAACTCAGGCCCTGACTAGCATCAGAAGATAAAGGTGCACGCACTACTTCAGGTACCTAAATTCACTACGTTCTGCCTCTGAGTTTCAGATCGTATCATAAGTTGTTTCCAATACCTCCAAACTTTTTACTCCAACTTTTGAAATCCACCTTTGGCTGTGAGACTGATGAATTATTGGATTCACTATGAACTCAGATTAAAAATTATGCAGGGCCCTAAGAAAATGCTGACAGAAGCAAATATCAGTTAACATGCAAAACTCATCTCTTGTAGAAGGCCAGAGAAACTACACTTAGAGCTCCCTGGATGTATCATGCTTTAGATATAATAATTTGGCCCATCTTTGCAAAAAAGTTCATAATTTACAAGTTTTCTATTTGATACAGAATAGAAAGGATTACATACACTAGACTAAAAAACACAAAAGGTGTGTTTACTGTTCTTTGCCAGCTTTGGAATCTAGGAAAGAAAGTCTCCTCCTTTCATTACATTTCTCAGCTTGCTAATGTACTTAAGGTTCGTATTTCTCCACAATCCTAAAACGCAGATTTATCCTTTTGTATTGGATCCTGTATTTGCTTCCAGTCACTCAGCTATTCTGCAGGGCTTTTCATCAAAATTTGCCCTCATATTCTGAAGTACCAGTATTTTGTTAAATTGTCCCAGACATCTCAAATACAGAATTGCTTTTCAAACATGATTTGGTTTTGTTTTTAAATATAGGTGTGCCATAACTGCTATTTATCATACTTAGTAGTGGTATCATATCACCAAGGGCTATGGCTGTCTCTTGGACATGTTTGTGCTCAGTAGTCTTCCACTTAAATTGTGAAGCCGAAGAGGGGAAAACCATGGGGACAGGAGCCACAAAAGAAGAAAAACGATCTGCTTTTGTGAGTTTTGTGAGGTCTTGTACAACAGTGATTCCCAATTCATGAATTTCACACAAATACACAACATGCTTTAAGTACTTCTACACCTCAGTACATGGTAGTTCCATGGTAGTTCTTTTAAATATGCATACAGCTTACATGAATATTTTTCTAAATAGAAAGGATATCTTAAAACAGAAATAAATAGAATATATTTACAAACTTCATTAGGAATGCCAATAAATTCATAAGGGGTAGTAGTCTCAAGAAAAAGCTATAAAACTCAGTCTGCCCCCAAAGGTGACTGTTACGCATGGCCCAAAGACATTATGGCACAGTTAGAATTCAGTATTTCTGAAAAACTAGACCCTAAGAGACTTTCTCCCAGTTACAGAGTTCTCCCTAAGTGCCTTGATACTGGTTATGATTTCTCGATGAACAGCTTTATGGAAGCACCCAATGGATGTCAGTGACCACTCAAATCACATTTTGTACTCACCACCACTGTAATGACTAACCACATCTTGTTAAACACGTACATTCAAAATCTGGAACAAGATTTTTACTGGAATCTTTTACTGGAACAGAAAGCTGAGCTGACACACACTTTTGCTAAATTAAACCAACAGCTCAGCACCTTGGTGGTTTTTTGATACAAAATTCATCTTTAGGAACTGATAAATAGACTGAAGACTGTTCACTTCAAGAAAAAAAGATGAAGCCCTCAATTTTAAACTATAAATCACCATTCTTCAAAAGCTACTTCAAAAACAGTTAAAAGGTTTAAAAAATAGCAAATGTAAATCACAACTGTTTTCATGGAAATGCTGCTTTATCTTTAATGCTGCACTGTCAATACCTTTATTGTCACTGGAAGCAGTGAAACACAAGAAGTTTGGAATAATTACCTCAGTGCATTCAGTATTTTAAATTGATCAAATTACATGAATTGATTTTTAAAGATTCAGCTTAAGGAAGTAGGGAGGGGATGCCTGGAAAAAAACCCATGAGTTCCATCTGCAGAGTGGAATTGATTGTATGTTATGGATGGCTTATGCTCTAGGACTATAAAAAATTGCAGGTGACTTTGGTTACTAGAGGAGCTATCAGTCAGCCTGAATTATTGACATACTTTTGTGTAGTGTACCTTCAAATATCTCCCTCAGTTTTCTTTTTCACCCTCAAAATGTAAACATTCAGAGCTATCATCCAAAGGAAGGTAACAAGTTTGAACACAGGAACGAGCTATTCCAGTACCTGCAATTCCATCAAAACCAAACTCTTATCTTGCAGCCAGTACACAGGGGAAAGTTTAACTCTCCTCTTCCATTAGCTTCTCTTAAGATCATTTCAAATCAAGATATAAAATCCAAACTAAAAAACTATATCCAGAGACACTTTCACAGTGATCAGAGAGGGTGTTACACCCTTCATTTGATGCTTAAGCACCAACTACCAAAAGGATTCACTGGGTGGTGGGAAACTATTAAAACAGAATTAAAGAAGAGATTAGGATTCACAAATACTATCACATCATTGAAAGGGGAGACCTATAGACTTAAAATCAGGTAATTTAGAAAACCTAACACACTTCATCTTTGTTCCAAAACACACATCATAACTAATACTGAAGGTCACCAGGAGAAAGAAAAAATAAAAGAAAAAAAGAAGCTATTTTACCTTATCATTTCCAATCATACATTAACATATAACCCCTTAAGATATGACCACACTCTTTCCACAGGATCCCATTCCCTTTCAATACTCTGAATGGACAGTGATAATTGAACAAGTGATCATTAGTTATTTGGCCTTACTATTACTATTCAGTGTGAAGTCCCATGTCTTGTTTACTGTGTACTATTCACAGCCTGATTTGAACAATGAATTATTCATTTGCTTGTGGATTTTCCTACAGTGCTCATCGCAACAACATCTGAATGCGTTACAAACATTAAGTGATTCATTTTAACATCATCTTTGTGCAATGAAGTGAATGATATCATTGTATGCACATTACAGAAGGGGGGGCATGACACGGGGATATAAAAGCATCTGTTAATTCCAAGTGCGCAAACAGAGGCTTGCAGGGCCAAGTTTCTTCAAAATACTTACATTTGTCACACCATTTGAGTCAGCTTCAGTAGCGCATGTGGATCATACCCACAGGTCTCAGAGCAGGCCCCTAGAAAATGAGGAGTACAATCAAGATCCCCTGATGACCTAAAACCATTTTGCTTTTAAACTATATTGCACATAAGACATGATGAGACAAAAATATTGACAGCGGAAAGGAAGAAATTCTCAGAACAAGCAGTTATATTGCAGAGATGTAAAAGAAAGTAAATAGCAAAATATCAGATACCACAGCAGAGGCACCAAAGCACAGTAAGGATTTGTGCCGTGCTGCTTTCACAGAACACCACATTTCAGAGAACATTCAAGCCTTTATTGGATGCGGGGAGAAACACAGTGACAAAGGATGAGGAAAAGGCTGAGGTACTTAATGCCTTCTTTGCCTCAGTCTTAGTGGTTAGCAATCTGCTACACCACTTAGACATAGACAAGTCTATGGGGCCAGGTGGGATCCACCCAGATGGGTACTGATGGGAGCTGGTGGAAGTGCTCACCAAGCCCCTTTCAATCCTTTACCAGCAGTCCTGGCTAACCAGGGCGGTCCCAGTTGACTGGAGGTTAGCACATGTGACGCCCACGTACAAGAAGGGCCGGAAGGAGCATCTGGGATCAACTACAGGCCTGTCAGCCTGACCTCGGTGCTGGGGAAGGGTATGGAGCAGATCATCCTGAGTGCCATCACGTGGCGCATACAGGACAACCAGGTGATCAGGCCCAGCCAGCATGGGTTCATGAAAGGCAGGTCTTGCTTGACTAACCTCATCTCCTTCTATGACCAGGTGAACCACTTAGTGGATGAGGGAAAGGCTGTGGATGTTGTCTACCTAGACTTTAGTAAAGCCTTTGACACCATTTCCCACAGCATTCTCCTAGAGAAACTGGCTGCTCATGGCTTGGACAGGTGTACTCTTTGCTGGGTAAAAAACTGGCTGGAGTGGTGGTAAACGGAGTTAAATCCACTTGGCAGTCGGCCACAAGTGGTGTTCCCCAGGGCTCAGTACTGGGGCCAGTTCTGTTTAATATCTTTATCAATGATCTGGATGAGGGGATCAAGTGCACCCTCAGTAAGTTTGCAGATCAACACTCCCAAGTTGTGCGGGAGTGTTGATCTGCTTGAGCGTAGGAAGGCTCTACAGAGGGACCTGGACAGGCTGGATCGATGGGCCAAGGCCAATTGTATGAGGTTCAACAAGGCCAAGTGCAAGGTCCTGCACCTGGGTCACAACAACCCCATGCAACGCTACAGGCTTGGGGAAGAGTGGCTGGAAAGCTGCCTGGCAGAAAAGGACCTGGGGGTGCTGGTCAACAGCCAGCTGAATATGACCTGGCAGTGTGCCCAGGTGGCCAAGAAGGCCAATAGCATACTGGCTTGTATTAGAAATAGTGTGGCCAGCAGAAGGAGGGAAGTGATTGTCTCCCTGTACTTAGCACTGGTGAGGCCACACCTTGAATACTGTGTTCAGTTTTGGGCCCCTCACTACAAGGAAGACATTGAGGTGCTGGAGCGTGTCCAAAGAAGGACAAGAAAGCTGGTGAAGGGTCTAGAGCACAAGCCTTGTGAGGAGCGGCTGAGGGAACTGGGGTTGTTTAGCCTGGAGAAGCGGAGGCTGAGGGGAGACCTTATTGCTCCCTACAACTACCTGAAAGGAGTAACGAGGTAGGAGTCAGTGTCTTTTCCCAAGTAACAAGTGATAGGACAAGAAGAAATGGCCTCAAATTGTGCCAGGGGAGGTTTAGATTGGATATTAGGAAAAAATTCTTCACCGAAAGGGTTGTCAAGCACTGGAACAAGCTGTGCAGGGAAGTGGTTGAGTTGCCATCCCTGGAGGTATTTAAAAGACCTGTAGATGTGGTGCTTATAGACATGGTTTAGTGGTGGACGTGGTAGTGTTAGGTTAATGGTTGGACTCAATGATATTAAGGGTCTTTTCCAACCTAAATGATTCTATGATTTGCTGTCTCCACCACCAGTACACCGCTAAGATTTCTTGGTTTGTGTGTCTCATCTTCCTCGGCTAGGTGAGCTGGTGCAGTGAAAGTAAGAAGTACCACCATGTGTTCGTTTCACACCTCAGACCAAGTGGGAAAGATCTCAGAAAGGGCAGAACACAAAGCAACAGTAGGTGGCTGAAGGGGAGCATGCTCCAGGGACCCTCCTCACCACAGAGAGGGGTGTGTGCCAAGAGAGCATGCCATCAGAGATTAAAAAAGGCTTGGGACTGTGTGTGTTTAAGCAATGGGGACCACCTTTAATCTTTCCCTGTTAGATGTAATTCACTCAAATACATCTGACCTCATTTAAAAATAATTTAAAACCTCTACCTGCTAGTTGTATGTATTTATGCAGTTTCTATTATGACAACTTCTTCCACAGTTTGATCCTTTCCCCAGTGTCTAAACCTGCCAAAATCGTACATACAGACTGTCTGGCATCTTTCTTAGCCACTTATTGGAAGGCTATCCTTACACAGGGTTTGACTTTCTTGACTACAAATGAAAACAGTTCCAAACTGTGTTAAACTTTCCTAAGGGGCAGGCATGGAGACAGAGCTGCTGTGGTGGAAAAAATCCTTTCAGAATTACTGTACTACAAAAATAAAGGGGTTTCTGCTTCCATTCCAATATCCACAGTATTTCCATGAGAAATACAGCTGGATATAGCCTTACCATATGCAGGGCAGCACACATGTTGTGTTCGGCAGCTGTAACCAAACAGGCTGCTCGTTATAGTCCAACACTGATCTACTTTTCGGAAGTGACCCAGAATCTGTTCCCAGTTCTGCAAAAGGTCTCTTACAGACTGTGAACATGTTATTGAAGATGCCTTCCTCCATGCCTTCAAAAATGTGATTCTGTTGCTGCAACCCAATTCAAATTATACAGTAAGGACAAGCAAGTCTGTCCTATACTCAGACTTGCAGCATCTTTCATTCATTGATGCCAGTTTTTCTTCATGGCTTTCCAGGCAGTCTGGGAAAGCCCCCCCTGAATTCAGCAATCCCCTTGTGTTGGTTGCAAACTCAGATGCTCCTCTGGTCTTTGCAGGACTCCCCATACTCATCATTCAGGAAAACGGGGGTTGTCGCTAACAGCGGTGGTACAGTAAAGCTCAGTCTTCCTTTCTCATTCCCAAGGCGCTGCTACACCAGAAACAGGCTGCTTTGGTTTTGTGGCTGTCTGAGGAAGACTCTTGAAACTGCCTGGAGTGTTGGTTATATAGCTGACAGTGCCAGTGGATGTATGTATGAGATAAGCCTGAATCATGGTCTGGCAGGAGGTGTTTTCCCCTGTGGGTAGGCAGAATGCCTAGGAGAAGAGGTTGTAAGGAATTGAGCAGGGAGTCACATAAGCCGGTCTCCTGGCCTTTATTTGTTGTCATTTGCTTGACTCCAGTGCTTCAATTTCTATCAGTCACTGGTTTTAAAGAGGTTGGGTTTAAAATGCTAACTACTGTTGAGCTTACAGGCCAGCCATCAGACTGATGCCAAACCTGCTGGAGAAGAGACTGCGTGGAAGAGAAACTCCCACATGGTCCTTTCTGCTAAGGACTTCAGCTCATGTTCAAGTCTTAATAATTCATATCACTCATAGGAGCTGTGTCTTCGTATATAATGTTCTATCCAGTTTCTTCTCATTGCATATTACACTAAACTAAAAGACACTTTGACTTAAGTAGATCAGAAAAAGAATATTTGCTTGGGGAAATAAACTTATCTCAAAAATTCAGCTCAGCCTGATTTTAATATAACACACAAGTCTGACCCCTCTACAAGCTTCAGGCTTCTTAGGAGACTGTGAGGATATTTCAAACACTATTTGCTTTTTACATTTGACTGTTTCAAAAGCAGAGTAAAATTAGCATGCATTACCTATGAGCAAACTCAGGAAGAAACCCAGGTCTGAGCATCTCCCACCCAGAAGAACAATGTGGAAGCTAAAGCAGCAAAAATTAGTTGAGAGTTTTTATGATAAGACTAAGATCCCAAAGACTAAAGCCTGTGCTTAAGCTTGAGAGAGAAGAAAAAGGTGAAGCAGTCCTCGACTCAGAGTGTAAGCTGGTAACACAAGGGTCACCAGTAGGTAGTTTTAACTGGAACAAAAAAGGGCACAGACAAAAAGCACGTTAGCAAATACAAGTTCCACTGTAGCTGTCTATGAAACACCAACCAGTTTAGTACATTCAGACAAAGTCTGCAGCACAGGCATTTGATACCTATAAGTCATGTAAAAATTGTTCACGTTTGTGCTGAAATATGCATTTGGTGTTACTTCATGGCCACCTGCATCACATTTGTACACAAAAGAAGATTGCTTAAAAGAAGTCAAGTATCTGGTATGCTGGGATAATTCATAATTTTGTAAATACTGAGGATAGTTCATTGTTCTACTATGCACTGGTATTCAGCATTAAAAAATCATTTTCTAACATAGTCTTACCCTGACAATAGCATTCATCCCATTTAAAACATTATATATATTCCCCCCCCCCCTTGAATATGAGTTCTATATGCCTATGTTGTTTAGGCTATGGTTTATGTTATACCATCATATAACACAAATCAGCTTGTGTTTAGTGGGATTGTATCTTTTCTTTGTATCTACTTCAATTAAAATCTGTATTTGAAAAAAACATTAGAATATTTATTTTCTACTTTTCCATTTAAACTGATCCATAAGAAAACAATTTCTATACTGGGCTATTAATTGAAAAAAGTTATAGGCAGTTAAAATATTGTAAGTAATATCTGATGATTTTTTATAAACTACTTGGAAAACTCTTACATAATATTATGTAAATATATATCTTAATAATGCTTAAGTTTGAACACAACACTTGTGAAGCTGTGTTTTAACATGGAGCATAGGTCCCATGGCTATTAGAGATTGGGTGCTACAGAAACTTTACTCTTCCCCTCTTCAGATGCTAGATCACTCTAATGGCTCCCTCAGACTGGGTTCAAGGAGCAACACCAACATGCTATAGGAACGGCTGCAAAATTTGATACCTTGCTTTGTAGCCTATTTCCCTCAGGCCAAACTGCAGAGCTTTCACATGAAGTAGGGAAGGGAATAAAAAGGAGACTTTTAGAAGTATGTCTGCCTTGCACAATAAATAAAATTAATTGCCTCACAATAAGAGAAAAACACCTCCCTGTCCCGTCACAAGTTGCAAGACTGTGGCCCTACTGTGTAAACCCCTGGAGGAAGAACCTTTTGGTTATTGTGAATGTGTAGTAACACTGCTAATCAATGAACATTCAAGCCACACCAACAAAATAGGAATGAGATTGGTCTGAAAATCTTGCATTTTTTTAAAAACACATTTATGCATTTTTTTAATCTTGTCTCTCCTGAAGCTTCAAAAGAAAATTCAATCTCATTGTCAACCTTTTTTCCTCCCCTCTCCCTAAAACTGGAAGTGCTCAAAAGACACTTTGCTTTTTGTAACAAGGAGTAACAAGATTTCACAGAATTCTTCTTCTCCAGGAGCAAAGATCACAAATATCACCCAATCTCTAGATACTCCAGTCCTAGACTGAAGCTGTATTAAGCGCTTCTGCAAAATACTCACTTCATATTTTAAATTAAATGTTTAAAAAAGCCAGCCAGTGACTGATTAGAAAGAAGCTGGAAATATGCCAGGTACTCTATTCAAAACACCTTGAATCAAACTGCACTACTGTCTATATTTGGAAACCATAAAAAAGTTGCAAAACTAAAACCATATACATGCAAAATATACTTTCAGCCTTCATTGTTTTCAAAGGAAACAAGTATAGATAAACTACAAGGATAACATATGGTTTGGATATGAATGTGGTTTACATCTGTTACTGGTTAATTAGTTCAGACTTTACCCACAGTGGAGTTTCGAAGATGCAGGGACACAAGTTAAATAAATGAGCCCTATTTTAGAATGCTGAAGAGACCTAAAAATCCCAAACCCCAACTGCTAGGTCTTTCAGCCCTGTAGAAGCACCTTTCTTGGTTGGAGCACTTCTCAGTGGATTAGGCACGAACAACACGGTCAGGGGAGCTGGGTCCTTACCCTGGCTCTCATCAGTTTGCTCTTATCTCAAGTCAGTCACCTACATGCAGAGTCTCTGTTCTGTCACCAGGAAAACATGCTTGATGGCACAGACTTAAGTAACTCATATAATCAAAGCCAGGAGACAAGACTAACTCTGTATTTCTTGACCTAGCTTTTATTTACTTCCAGTAGTCACAATGAGCTTCATGTACACACCTTTCAAAATCAGCAAACAGAATTTTCCCAAAGTAGTCTCCCCACTTTTCAGTTTAATGTAAAATAGTGTTTTCTTATTTCAAAAAAATGAGTTCATCTATTTTATCATCATTATGAAGGTGAAAACAGTAAAACTGTTAAAGCAAACTTTCAAAACAGTTGTGTGCCCTAACTTTGGCTACTTCTTTTTATTTTAGCTAAGAAGTTAAAGCTACATTAATGCATATTCAGAAAAGGACATGCTTGCTACCTAGTCACAGGATTAGCCTGTGTTAAGGATTGTTATAAGGCCATAATTGTGCATCTCCAGAACTTAATTTTCCATTTTCAGCATATGTAAAATAGCTATAAAATAGCAGTAAGACAGAATCAAAGTGATGTATCATTATGATCACCTGTGATGCAGGCATCTCCTTAAATCTCATTCATACACGTCTCAATTTTAAAAAGAAAAAGGGAAGTAAATTATAAGATACTTCATAGTGACAGCTGACTTTTTTTAAAAAAATTATCTTGGGGTTCTTCAGAGATGCTAATTTTGAAGCATTCTATTTAACCCTAAGACAATCTTCTCTCAGCTATGTCAGTTTGTATTGATCATTGCTGAAAAAACAGATGGGAAAAACACAAGTTCCCAATACTTGCAACAGCATTCCGGAGAGCTGACTATAGGACGCTACATTCTACTGATCTCTTTATACAACAGTATCACATCTACATTTCAGAATTGTATCAGGGAGTAACTGTAGAGGGTTTCAGAAAAAAAAAACAAAACAAAACCCAACAGCAAAAATTGAGTCAGTCAAGAATGATTGATTCTATTCCCAGTTTTTCCATAGCCTTAACACGTGCATTTTTGAAAGATGTTTTAGCTCCATTTCTTATTTTATTTGCTTTCAATTTCTTCCTTTTTTTTCTTCTTTTTTTTTATTTTTTAAATACTTGCTGTTTTAGATTAGTGATTCATATTGACATCAACACTCTCCCCTTTTAAGGAGGAAGCTACTTTCCTCCCACAACTTTCCTTCATGAAGTCCCCCAGTTGAGTTATGAAATCCTGTTAAAGTAGAAGGTCATTTAAATAAGACATAAATCAATAGAAAAAAGATCAGCTTCTTTCCTGCACAGGTGTCACTTCTATTTATTTTGAGTGCAAAAGCCAGCAATCACAAGTTCAGAATATTTATATTGCAACCCAATCCTCATGGTCTGTTGACAACTGATATTTCTTTGTTAAATAGAGCAAAAACCCTTAGGGACCCATCAGATCTTGACAGTTTTACAGGACTCCTAGCAAGATTTTCCAGCAATAGGACGCTACCAGGCCTTGTAGTCTTGTGTTCCTCAATGCAAGCTGATGAGAACTCATCTTTGTGCTATACTTCCGTGCTACTCTCTGAGCCTCATGAGGTCAGATAATTCTGAGCACTCTGGTCTCCAAGAGATCTCCAGGCACACCTGGACCACCTATAAAAGGGAAAGATTTGAGTGCAGATGAAAACAGCCACTTACCAACTTAGCCATAAGGATGCCATGTTGCACCTCAGCCAAGGAGAAGCATTACCTACCACTAACTTCCAATATAACACTCAGTAAGCGAGCACACTCCTACCAGACTATTTTGCTGTGTTCATAGATTATGAAGGCTCAACAGTGTTAGCAATAGGGAGTTACAGGCACAGTGGACAAATTAATTGGGGAAAAACCACCCAAACTTACATGTCTCCCAGGACTGAGCAGGTATGACAAGGCACAGAGTCGCAGATGTGCCTGCCGCACTGTAATACACTGTTAGATATGCAGCCTGATGAGCAAGAAGAGGGGAGGAACATGAAGTTCCAAGTTGCAGCAGCCAGGCAGGTGTACCTATAAGCCTCTTAATGCTTCTTGTTACTGCTTCACCCAAAAGCAAGATATTTGCCCCACATTGTTCTAAGTCTTTGATCTGAACAGAGATAATCTAATATATAATTTGCACGACTGAGTTATTTCCTCCCCTTCTCCTTGCTCCCTCCCTCTCAGCAAATGAAATTGTACCAACCCTATAATACATATCCTATCTCACTATAAGGACACATATCTATATGGATGCAATGTTTATTCAAAATCTCAGCAGTAAACTTCAAAGAAAAATGGTAAGGAGAATACTGGCAGTTGAGCAGCATTTGCTTCCAAAAAAAAAAAAAATCAGCACCTTTCTTTGAAGATAAATTGTTCGTAACAAAAGACTCGGTAACAGTCCAGGTACCAGAAAGGTCCTCCTTGCTGTTTGTTGCAGCTTGGGTACCTACAGCAGGGCTACAAGAGAACCATGCTAGCAAGCAAGTTCCACTCTCCTCACACTCGTAAATGCTTTACAGACTCAGGATAAAGGTGATGTGGTAACAGAATAGTTTCCTTTCCACACAAAGTGAAAAGACACACCAAGTATTCAAGAGCATATCACAAGTATACTAACAATGAAATGAATAAAATTATAATTCTTATCACTAGTACTGGAAATTCTACCCTCCTCCCAAAATAATGTATTTCTGCCAAAATCTTTCTGAATCTGAATGGTACTTGCTGAAGTACCATTAAAATGCTTCCATACAGTAGCATAGGAAATGAATCGTATCTGGTCTGCATGGAAGTCTTTAAAATATGCACATATTTATCAGTCTCATCCTACATGCATAAATCTACCTTTACAATTTCTGGAAAACACTGATAAACACTGCTTAGAAGACAAGAAATGTACAAAGAAAGAAAAAGGAATTAATTTACATGGGAATTTACTGTGTCTGCAGGTCATACAAATGAACCCAATTTTTTCCCACAATTAAATCTATGGTGTTATCAAGACAATCAGTTTATTTTAAGACTGTCAACCCAATATATAAATTTCCTTTTGTGCTTGAAATGCCTTTATCAGATAAGATAGCTTTTGTTTAAACTGCTATTTTCAGCCTTTGCTTTGGGGGTTTTGAATATACACAGTGAAGTAACTTGAGATTTCCTACCCTGTTTTAAAATGTGTTTCTTCTGTCTGTTTGTGTTTTGTAATTTCCTGTCAAATAACCTCACCATAATTAACTTTCCTTGCTCCAACCTACTCTTTTTCTTTTTTTTTTTTAAAGCCATTCCCACTTCCTGAGGATGGTAATAAAACACTGATTGCATTCGGCTGTTATCTGCCTTTTCTTCCCCTCCTTCCCCCCTCTCTAACTCCCTTTGTCAAAGCCAGCACTCAGGTTTCGGCTCTTCATGGACTGAGAAAGGCACATAACAGGGAGAGGAAGCAAATCAGACTGCAGGAATCCAGATTCATTAGAGTTTATTGGGTCAATCAGCAGCTGGACCAGAGCCAGACAATTAGGCTGTGCAGCCCCTGAAGTCTGGATGCAGCGCTCTCCTTCCAGAGCCAAGCAAGCTCTGTAGCAGCCACCGTAACACCAGCACACGTCGGCACCATGTCCTGCTGTCTGCTGAGGCCATGGGGGTGGAAAGAGGAGAAGGAAAGCAGCAGCACACTGCTGCTTCACATCAGTTACAACTAACTGAAAAAAGTTCATTTGGCTGATTTCTTTTTCATTAAGCATGAAGCTGCTCGTTTTTTCCAGCTGAATTCTCTCATTGGTCTTTGCAAATTCCTACCAAAACACCCCTAGTTTGCTAATATATCACCATACAGAGCCTACAGACTATTTACCTTTCTTCATCTGAAATTCTTTAACCTCTTCCGTTTGTCTTCAACTGCACATTTCTGTTTCAGCCAAGCTTAGTCCTCACTTACCCCTCTGTCTTCTCACTCTGTCCCCGCTTTCCACTATCCACAAGACAACAGCCCTACCTATTTCAGCAGTTACTGCTTTCCTCCTTTCCCTTATCTATAAACTTGTCGCAAGCATAGCCTGAAGCCAGTGCACTCACTTCCTCTCTTCCAACTCTACACTGGATCATGTCCAGCCCAGCTTGTACTGTTTCCTTCTGAATGAAAGTGCTCTCACCAGGGTCATTCAGGATCTCTTCCCAGGCAAATCTATCCCCCTCCTGCTCAGCCCTTCTGGTTCTTTTGATGCTGCTGACCATCCTCCTTACTCTGACATGTCATCCTCATTAAGGTTTCAAATCAGTCACTATTTTTCCTGTCAATGATTATTCACTGTTCTGGGCAGCCCACTGTATCAATGGGCAGTCCTGAAAGCTCTGCCACTGGCATGCTGCTCTTCTCAGTTCAACACATTTGGGTGATCTCTTTAGCTCATGACTTTAGAACTCACTTCTGCGTTGATGGTTCAGATGCCATTTCAAGATTGCCGAAGCAGTCTGAGGTGATCTGACATGAAGGCGATGTCAGGAATGTGTGGTGAGGGCCAGGGAGAGGGGTATAGGCCAGGAGCCTTAGGTCAGATCATGCAGCTCATGAAACCATGTTGTCAGACACATCTTTTTCCCCTTCTAAGCCATCTCCTTTGCACTTATACACATGCCTCATTTTACCTCCCAAATCTTCAAGTTTTACGTTTTGTCACCAACAGAAATTAACTTGCACTAATACTAAATGCCTTCTCTACAAAACTTCCTCCTCTCCCCACAACTGATGCCAACACTGGGATTTCAATGCTTACAACAGCAAATTCAAAGTCACATGGGACATTTTCTTCTCTCCTTCTGAGTATCAAGTTCAGCCGCTCCCTTTCAGCCCCTTTCTTCCAGTCTCAGCAGCTTAAATCTCTCACTCTGTACTTTATCCTAACCAGTCTGACAACATTCTCCCCTTGAGTGTCCAAAAAATGACACTGCCTTCTGCCAGGGCATAAAAGGTACAACTGCTGAACTCATCTTCCCTTCTCTGTTCAGTCAGAAAACCCCCAAATAAACCCTTCAAGTAGTTTCCTAACATGGCATCACATTTAATGTTCTTTTCACACCCTCTTCTTTAACTTTTTCCTAAAGTTTATATACGTTAAACATTCCTGAGTTGACATAACGATCCTCAAGAACCACAACACCAAGCAGTGTGACAACACAAAACTGCTCCTGTTCCAGATAGCTGACACAATTAAGCACAAAGCATAGAGCCCAGAGACGGACAGTGGGTGTTGAAGGATTTGCTAAAAATGCTTGCAGTCATACCTTCAATTTCTGAGTGAGCAGTTACAAAGGTTAGCTATTTCTATGCAATTCAGGAGCACTGCTTTGAATGTGGAAGCTTTGCTTCCATCACATTCAGATTTTCTCTCCTGATGGTCACCACTAGGGTTTCTTTGGGGGGGAAGGGCGGTGGGTTGGGTTTGTTTTGTTTGTTTTTTTACACTGAGGCCACATCTAAATTATGCTTAATTCCTGCATAAGCAGCACCACTACATAGTAGCCCTCCTGCTGTTCAGAAGTTACTTATACAGCTCAGTGTCCTTTTTCTATGTGTCTAAACATTACTTGCTAGCTTCCGTTCAGCCTGAATTCTGGCAACTCTACCTTTCACCCTTTCCTGATAACTTTTTCTCCTTCCTTGGAACACAAAACCCAGACTGCTGGAGTACTTGCAAAAACTTCCAATTTCTGCACTATTCAGGTCCCTGAGCTCTCCACTGCAGCTGACTTGCCTTGCTAGCAGTTTGACAAACTCAAGTTTGCTATCTTTCAAAGACAATTTTTAATTAAGGACACACTTTTAATCCTCCCTTCATTTTAATTAAATCAATTCCTGATCACTTGATCTGAAGTTACTTCCTATGTCTAGCTCTTCTATGATCTCACCACTAGCTGCTAAAACCAGAACAGATACTCTTTTGTTCAGTATGTCCTTTCCTGTTGTGTTTTTTGGGGTTTTGTGTGTTTTGGTTTTCTTTTTTTTTTATGCTCTTTCACATTGTTAGCACTCATGGACAGCCTACTACCTTCTCTTTCTGTTCTTCCTGAACATGGCAACTAAGTACTACTTTTCCAGCAAGATTATTATTCTGCTATGCATCTATTGTCCTCTGCAACATTTGTCTTCACAAGTATTTTAGATTCCTCTATCCTATTAACCTGGTATTTAAGTACAAACCTTTTCCTTGTTTCTAACTGACCACAACCAATTGCCTTGTCAGGTTAGGCACAGACCTTTTGTTAACTGTCCTGTTGATCCAATTCATGTCCTTATAATTTCTATCACTTTCTTTTTTTCGTGCTGTCCTTCCATTATTCATTATTGTATCTTCTCCCTTTTCCACTTCCTGCACACTAAAGCCAGGCATGAATATTGTATGAGCATCTTCAGACCTTTTCCCATCATTTCTTGACATATTCAATTGCTGTAACAGACTCAGTATCAAAGACTACTACCCCACACAGTGATGTAGACCACTCTAAGTAATATTCTCTTTTCATGAATGGATCCCAGTAGAAACACAGCCCAAGCTTTCCTCCCATCTGTCCCCCTCACCTATGGGCCTTCTCTACGGACTGAATAAAATCTGATCACCAGAGTCCAAATTTTTGCAGAAATCATGGCAAAAGTAGAACTGGGAAGAGATCTGCATATCCTGATGGATTTCTCCTAAGAAAGAGCAAAAGCACGGACATGCTACTTTAAAATGTAGCAAATCAGTGAGGGAGGTATCACAGCAGAGACATTGTCTCAGTGCCTAACTCCACTTTAAGAAAGACTAGATAATTTTACCTTATTTCTAAAGAGGGAACCCTCTGTATTTCCCAGTAGAGTAAGTCTACGAGGTCTAAACAAGTTCCCAAAAAAAAAAAAAGCTGTAGATTATTTCAAATCACCAGCTGTCAGCCAATAGCCTGGATAATGGAAATCCACAGTTTCCTGGCTTCCTGCATGCTTCCTTGCAGGCTTCAGAGTATTATTCTCTCTTATTTGCCTACACTCACTATGATTTCCGTTCTCTTTGCTTCAAGAAAAATTTATATTTTTTACTTCACCTGTAGGAGACAAGAGGGATTAACACTACCAGAGACTTTGCATATGACCTCTGCTTTTATGGGCACCGTTTGTCACAGAGGTTCATTAGACTTGTGTTTCCTAAACTTACTTCAGTCAAGGAATGAACTTTTAAGATGGATGAACACTCAGCATAGCTGCTTTAAACAAAACCATCCCAGTTTGTAAATAAGAGGTGATTAGAGAAATTCGCTGCAGAAATCAGTCACATTAATCAGCTGGTTATAGCAGATTGATGTGCAGCCACTAGAACTGTCTAAACAATTTTGTTAACCTTTAACAAAAATGTGAAGGAATATGCTGCAAAATGGTTCAGCTTTAAACGGATAGGACACGCTCTTTTTAGGAGAAGAGTTAAGTTCCAATATTATTATTTTATTCAGATTTAACCAGAAAAAGTGGCCCAAAAAGAGCAATTTATATTTACAGCATTCCTTTCCACAAGTTCATTCCTGGCTGTGAACAACGGCCAATGGCAGGACACAGAGTATTTATTCAACAACAGATTGTAGCTGGGGACTCATTGAGGGAGGCTGATGCTAAGTCAATGTACAAAGCAAAATGAATCATCATAAAGCCTCTAAGGATTTCCTCCAGTACTGCTTCCCTCCCGTGTTACCACCAATTTTTTTTTCAGTCAAAAATCACAGTGGAATTGCAGAATAGTCCGTGAAACATGGTGCACACCAGCAGGGTCAGAAGGGGCTGCAAGGGTCCCAGCAGATGGCTGCCAGCAGGCCCCCTCGCACCCCAGGGCTGCGAGCCCACCCAGCACACACCAGTCTGCAACCCACAGCTGCACCTCCACGAGGAGGCTCACCCAGAGCCAGCTGGCATGACAAGATCTCAAGGACCACAGCAGAAGAAAGCCAGCTGAAGAGCAGCCAGTGTGGCTGCGCTGTCAAACGGCCAAGTTTGGTACCTGTGCTCGCAGTGACCAGTGCCATCGTCTGTAAGGCACCCATTGCACATGTGCCAGTGCTGCCAATAGCCCGGGAAGGGATGGGATGTTTCAACACCTGCAGCAGCGGCCACACACACTTAAAAATAATGAATCTGAACTTAAAACACACTCCCTCCCCCCGAGACTAACTGAAAAAAAAACACACTTAAAAGATAATATTCTTCCTTTTTATAATTTGCTTTCTCACTTTTGCGTTTGAAGCAGCATTTGATTCATATTTCCAGGTTTTCTTCCACAACCACCAGAAATAGAAAGCTGACTTAAAAAGCGAGGTGCAAGAGAAGAGAAAACCAACAAGCAGTCTTTATCAGTTGTTTTCTTCCAAGAGCTACAGTTTTCAGAGGAACACCAAAGTAGACACTGATAATATCATGTTCATGTCAATCATAATACATTTCATAATACCTGGAAGCTCTGAAGTCAACACTTTCAGAAGAAAACCTTACAAGAACAATCTTGGGCTATCTTTAACTTAATTTTGCCCACATTAAACACAAATTCATCCTTTCTGTAGCCAATAAAGACCTATTGTTTTGGATGCAGGATGCTAGACGCAAGCACTAGAGCTTCTAAAGCAGGATGCACATGTTATCAGATGCAGGGAATTTAAATTCAAGGAATTGTCTTTTATTTTTCTTTATATACATCTACTTCTAATATTTATCAACCCTGGCTTACACAGATAGAGCAAAATTAAGCTTGGAGTCAACTCTTACTGAAGTCTGATTCAGATTTTAGAGAGTTACAAGCTAGAAGGTGCGTGATAAACTCCATTCTGTTACAATAGCATCTCTCGGTTATACTCAGCAGGGACATTTGTTTAAGTGACAAAAGAATTTGATTTCAATTCCTCTCGCTGGGTAAGCTGCACTTGATCTGTACAGCCAATGAATAATAAATCAATGCAAATTACACCGCTTTATCACTAACAACCATTTTCTGGTCAGCTACACCACAGACTACAGTCTCTCCCACAGCAGACGAATAACCCCCAGGGACTTAAAATAGGAGTTATTTATAGCCTGCAGGGGAACAATTGGGCTCTAACATATAATTTGCATCACTGTTTATATTTGCAGTGAATTTGGCCCTTGAAATCTTTGGCTACAATGAAGGCACAAGCTGCTTTCATCATTAGTGCATGACTCTGCAAATTATTTTAATCGATATTTGAATATTTAACTCTTAGGCAGCTCCCCACACCCTGCAAGAAATGCCTTACACTTGACAACTGGGTCACTCATACCCTGTTTCTTAACCACCTGTAGCTTTCCTGGGTAACAATTTTTGATAGAGATTGCAACTGTCTTAAGGTATGAACTATCAAAGATAAAATAAAGCTCCGTGTTGGCACTGCAGACATCTTGAGAGGGGAAGGTTTATAACTCACTCTCTATTAGCACAGTATAAAGCCATTCTTCATTCGAAAGATGGATGGGTTTAGCCCCTCAGAGGAGCCAGGCAGCTGCACAGATCTGGAGAAAGAGGCCTCGAGGGCACATCGTGGCCAGTCAGGGCCTCACCTTTTACCGAGAAGATGGATGCTCTTCGCATAGCATCATTTTTGTGAGCGTCTATCTAGAACTCATCATTGAGCACCAGAGGAAAGTATCACATTGATGCAAACCAAAGCTAACTTCACCTATTCAGAAGACTTACAAGAGCACGGAATAACACAAGACGCTACCATAACGCCATGCAAATCATCCATGATTCACTTACCCACAATGGTTCAGCCCTACACGCAAACTTCAGTCTGAAGTAAAACTCTCCCCTTGTGCAAACCTTGACAGCCAGCTTTGATGGCATGGCCGATCATTAACGACAGCAGTTCTCTAATGAATGCAGGGACCAACCGTCTGGACACAAACCCACACTGGACAATGCTCTGGATGCCGTTCAGCGAACGAGCCTCACACAGGTAATGACACACGAAGTCTTGTGAATGTTTGAGCCACACTAAGGGCAACAAACACTAAGCAGCACCCCATGGTGACAGCATGCACAGAAAAACACGTGGGATGGACGGAGGGGAAGGGAGGAGGATGCCTGTGAGCTGCCTCCGAGCCCAGTAGGGCCTATCCAGCACTGTCGCTGCAGGAAAACCCCAGCCTCCGCCAGGCTGGGCAGCGAGCCCAGCTCCCTGACAGCACCAGCGAAACAGCCAGGTCCGTACTGGCTGTGGTGCAAGGGCAGGTATGGCAGCACCTGGGAGACCTTCCTGCCACCCCTCTTGCACCACTCCAAATTAAGCCAACCTCAGCTGCTGCGGGGTCTGAGGTTGTCAGGGCACAGATCTATGTAAATAAAGAAATACAAACTGTGGGCGTCTGGTTGGGCTCGTCTCTCTTTGTGACCAAGAAGCTGCTTTTAGGGCTGGCTCGACTTGCCCCGAAGGCTTCCCAGAGCACTGTGTAATAAAGATGATTGAAACGCAGACTATGTCAACAGACACTTCCTTTGAGAGAGGTAAACAGGAGGACAGCACCTCGCTCATCAAAAACAACCAGACATACCTATAGGGTATGCAGAGCCAGCCAAGATCCTTTGGGGTTTTCTCTTTCCTTTTAAAAAGAAAACATTAATTTTTTTCCCAAAATTTAATATTAAAAGAAGAAAACGCTGGCAACACCCACGGTGATGTTATGTCAGCTGCTTATATTGGGTCAAATACAGTGCGACAGGAAGCAGGGGCTCCACGTGAATACAACCCCATCAACTCGGTGCCATTCTGCTTCTCTGTCCCAAGCACAGACTGCTAAACGATGCTTACGGGAGAGAGCACGTCCAGACCCGCAGCTTTCTGCCCAGCCTGCCCAAGAGAAAAGCACCCTTGTAGAAGGGAAAAGGTAGTTACATGCCAAACTGCACCTCTTTTGATAGCTCCCATACGATCAAGTCCTCCTGTCCCAGGAAGAAAATGAATTGGGCATTCTTTCTTGGTCTAGATGAGGTGGTGGAAACAGCACAGTGTAGGATAGCAAATAAGTATTTGGAAGGAAGGCATTTTCAGCCATCCAGCTCATAAAAGCAAGCAGAAGACACTAACCTGGCACAGCACTTGAGTAGCCATCAGCATAGCCAAAGTAAATGAACAGAGTGACTGAGAAGGTAAAAACTGGGACCTGTTCAGAAAACTATTCTTCTTCCAAGTTTCTATTTCTCTAGTTGCAAGATATGCAAAACCATTCTCTAACGCCTTTATTAAAATGCATATTTCTTAATCTTACCATCCTTGTTATCCGAGTTCCCAGTTTTTCCCACTGTGTCAGACTGATGGAAGCAATGCACCAGGGCAAAGGCAACAGCAAGACTGTTTTGAGCCTTGTCAAGCACCTTTCCCTCTCCCATCCTAGCAGAAGGCAGGAAGTGACTGGAACCTCTTACAATATGAGACAGATCTTAGCTCCTCCACTCTACAGCATTAGTCACATTTTCTCTTAAGCCATTTAGTAATTTTCCTGCTACAAAGTGCCATAGGTTGTGCCTTAAAAAAAAAAAGTACAGAAGACAGGGGCCAGACTACTATAACCAACTATGCAAGAGCCCTTGTTTGCGCTAAGCAGCTTTTCTGTACCTCTCCTCCCACCACCAGGAAGTCTTAACATGGCTGAAATTTACAGCAGTTATAACAAACCACTGCTAACTGCAAATTTTAATTAGAGCATTTGCCTCTGGTGTAATGCAGTAATAAGGAGAAAATGGGTGTCTCTGCTTTCTTCTAAGGATCTCTGTATGCAGGCAGGTACAGACCTGAGCTTGCTCTGCCTG
The DNA here is from genome assembly GCF_034638445.1 of Ciconia boyciana. Taxonomy (NCBI): domain Eukaryota; kingdom Metazoa; phylum Chordata; class Aves; order Ciconiiformes; family Ciconiidae; genus Ciconia; species Ciconia boyciana. The sequence goes on along the minus strand of NC_132935.1, from coordinate 102,097,745 downwards.
TACTCCAAGCTGTCTCCTGGTTGAAAGCTGTATATCGCTTTGTATTGTAGGTACAGTATGCTGTGCACAAGCAAATAGGCCCTGCCACTCAACACACCTAAGCTTGTCTAGATGACTGCAAACAGAAATGAGAATTGTGCCCCTGTAGCAAGGGGGGGCTGGGGGAAGGAGATATTTTTTCTTTACATCCAACGCTTGTTCACACTTGTCCTAAGAAAAACAGTATTGGCTAGTATTACCCTTGTCTTCTCATAGGGGTATGTTTTTAGAGTTTTTCTGCCTTGCTGTTCATTATATTTAGGTCATTTGCAAGTATTAAGCTATCATCTGCACAGAGATGATAGCAACTATAACAGAAGAGTAATATTCGGAGAGGATAAACCACAGTGGGTAGTGGATTATAATAAAGAACCAGGGAAGCCTGGCTGACCCTTATCAGAGTGAGCCAGCTCTTGCTAACACTCTGAATTAGGGTTTACCACTTTTGTTTTACTCTGGCTATTTTAAAAAAGAATCACAGCAAAATAATGGAACGTGAACAGGGACATTAAAAAAAAAAGGGTGTAAAACCAATAAAAGTGTCTATTCTTTTTATTAGGAGGTTTACCAAGCACCTAACCAGTCAACAATCAAGCCACTAAGACAATGTAATAAAATTAAAGTCTTTTTTTGAAGACACTGGAAATTTTAGTATTGAGCATCCTAAACTTCTGCTGTCTGCCAATAATCTTTTTTTAACCCCTGCTCAGATGCTGTTATTGAAGAAGAAAACAAGAAAAGGCTAGGAACAGCAGGGTTCTCAAGAGCAGACTAAGCACAGGAGAACTGACTCCTCTCTAGCGCCCCAGAACTACATGAAGGCACCCATCTTCAGGCAGGATAACAGACTTCTTGCTGTTGTTTCACTAGCTGAGCAGGAGCCAGGTGATTTCCAGCGCTAGCCTGGGGGCAAGTAGCTTTCTCTGCCCTCCCACAGCTTTCCTACCCCGCCAGGAGGGCTGCTCTTCCCAGCAGGGGAGCTACCTAGGCAGGAACTACTGACTCCAGCCTCCAGCAGGACCCAGCAAGTCCTTCCTCATCATCATCCCCCACCCCCCATCTCTGCAGCAGCAGGTTCGTGGAAGTGCTTTGGAGAGCAGGCTAGTCCCAGAGGCAGCCCCAGCTGACAGATGCCCTCGACCCTCAATGGGGCTATTTGGGTAAGCTGCACAACTTCGCTTTTATGTTTGATTTCTGGAGCCCGCCTGACCTGCAGAACACTAAAGAGCCGCCTTTGCTCTCTCTTCACTTTCCTGCTTTTGGGCTCAAATTTAGCAAATAGCAGCCCATATAACACATGGCATCGACTCACTGTTCTGTGCCATCGTTATCGGTACTAAGGAAAAGCACTAGAGACAAATAGGTAAATATTAGGGAGGAAGAACATGTATTACTCCAGTAAACTCATCAGTTAGTATGAATTAATTCAGGAAACCCCCAGGGGAATTAAAAAAAAAAAAGAAAGAAAAAATCTCCTTCATTTATGGCAAAGCCAAGAGAATATGAACCCTAAATAGCTGTCCCTCTTTTCCCCTTTCCAGCAAGACTGGGAGAGAGCAGGTCAAGCAACAATATCACAACTCTGCATACTGTCAGGCTGCTATTCAAAAAACAAGAAAGAATATGAATGTAACCTGATTTCGAGTGGATCTGGGAGAGTCTTAATGCTGAAGTTTGTATGCCAGCTTTGTAATTATTAAGATCTTAGACCAGCCCTTGTTTCTGAGTACTGGTCTAGATTAGCAAGTCACCTGAAAGTTTACAGTAGGAAAACCATATGGGCATATTCCTGTAGCTACATGTGTACAGTAATTATGGCATAGGTAAGCAATAACACATGCCCAAAGCATCATACTTGGTGAGGCATGAGGCTTACGTGCATATCTACAATTATGACTTCAGACTTCAAAGTACTTATTGCTCAGACAGAATTGGTAGCCTACTTCCTTGTAAAACACACATAAGGATCTATTGCTATAAAACACATATAGGTGCTGATATAACACGAGATTTAAAGTGTGGGTACCAGAACTGTGAAAGGGGGAAGGAGGATATTACTTAAAATATTTTCCTATATTGTTTTAAAGTGAATGCACTTTAAAGTAGCAGGCAAAAGTAAGCATCAATTAAATCCTAAAACTGCCAGAGTTTCATGCTGATGCTCAAAGTTTGGTTACGTGGCAGGCACCACTTCAAGTTCATGTTCCCCTCTGAGAAACGGGGTCCTTTCTAATACATTATCCACTCGATTGCTTTCAGACCTCTCATCAATCAAGAAATCCCATCACAATCGTGTGATCAGCAACTGTGGGCTGACATTCATGCATGGCAATTTATGACAAAAATCAATAATAAGTGTTTCCTTTTACATGGCTTTTTCAAAATAGGACCACATTTTAGAAAAGTACATTTTTCTGAAGATTAGTTTCTAAATGAATAGCACCAACTTCAAAGCAAATGTTTCTGTGAGGGCTGGTATAACATTCGAGTTCTTACATGATCTTCAAGGCTGCAGTGTGACCTAGGAGGCAGCCATAATGAGACACAGACAGTGAATAAAGCACTGATTTAATTATGTTGTTTGATATATGATGACCTCATCCACTGGTGTTTATACTAATGTAGTGCTTGAAATGCTTTATCGACATATGGGAAGGCACAGTCTCCAGCCTGAAGAGCTTACAGTCTCAAAGACAGAAACCAGATGAAGGGTGTTCTCTTCCTGTAGCTTATTGTAGGTTTTAAAGCTTTGCTCGTTTCCATCAGGTCTTAAATATGCACTGAATGCTGGAGAGTGGGTTGCTGAGTGAATGCTCTAAGCTTGCTGGACAAGATACCTACTGCATGGTTACCTTTGATTACAGAAGAGGATTTCCAGCATGGCAAGTCTATTTTCCTACGTACAATCAATGACAGGAAGATGCAAACACTGGTGGGGTGGAGGGAAACTATAGCTGTTTACAACATCTCCACCAAATTCCTTCAGTTTTGGAGATACCTCATGCCCCAGCGTGGGCTTTGACCCACTGTTGTCTGCTGCTACAGAAAGAAGAGTGGAGGACAGAGTTGGTAAAACCTGCTAGTTTCCATCAAGACAACTGTGCTGTAAGCATCTCCACCCAGAAAATTAACAGTCAAGGCTCAGAGTTTGGTTAAATATACATGTATATCTTATTTTGCACTCCTGATTAAGATTCCTCGAAAAATATGCAGTAAAGTAACTCTTTATGGTGTTAACACCATGAAAAACTCCATAAGGAAATGAGTAGTTCTGCATTCAGTGCACCATCTGCCAACCACGCAGTAAATAAGGCCATACAAGAAATGGTGAGAAACAAAACATCAACAACCTACCCACTCATTAAGCATTAGCCATGCTGTGCACTGAACGATATGCAGGCCTTGTAGAAAAAAAAAGTACACAATCCTCTAATTAAAGGCAATCAAAATGAATATTTACCAAGAGGATGAACGAATAGCTTTAATTGTACAGTTTTCTAGCCTCCGATTGCTTGGTTTTGCAACCTTCAAGTTCAGCCCTCTTCAGTAAAGGCCTAACTTAAGGCATTATTTATCTTATTTTACTTCTATACAGGAAACCCACAAAACACATGCAGTTGACACACTTTTACCCTTATTAGGTACGCACACATGTACAAGACCATTGCTTTCACTGACACCTATCATAGCAACCAGACACAAAGACAGGTTAAAGAAGAGATACCTCAGTTCTATTCTGCTTTAAGATAATTTTGGAATAGAAAGAGGGCTTCAGGACATCCTTTCTCTTAAAGTGAGTTTTCTCAGCTACACTAGATTTTAAAATCCCTATTAAAAAAAAAATCCAATGAGTCCTGCTAGCAAGGATAAAAGATCAAAAGAGTATAAATTAAATACATTATTAGTGAACAAAATGTATATATACACACATATATATTTGGAAACCTTTAAAATGGTCCACAGAAGTTAACCAATGAGAAAGCATTTGCCCAGCAGAGCTGAAAAATAGCTGACAGAGACTAACAGTAACATGTTTTCATTTTCCTTTCAAACTCTGGTACAAATTCAGCTAATATCACTTTGTATGATCTCATGCCGGGATAGGAGCCAAAAGTTTCACTTGAAATCTTTGCAGTTATCAGATCTGGAAAGCTTTTCAATCACTTACGTTTGAGAAGCATTAAAAAAAAAGACAAAAAAAGACCAGAGATAAAAGGCCAGGGGCTTGAAACATTTATCACTTCATCAGACTCGTCCATTTGATGCTAGGTCAGCATCTTTACAGATACAATGGAATGCTTGCTCTACCTATATTTTGAGAGGTTTTGAAAAAAAAAAAATTAATGAATGTACAGGGTTAGAAATAGGCGCAGAGCAACAAGGCCAGGCAATCCATATGGAGGACAAACTCCTTAACTAGCACATCCGGGAATGGAAACACTCCTAGGCATAAAGGGAGGTTTGCAATGCTTGCTTCCAGCAGTGGAAAGCTGCAAACACGTAGCCACGTTGCTTTGGTGTCAGCCTGGCAAGCAGCAGCCCTGCCATACAGGGTAGGCAGCAACTGTGTAGCACGCACAGGGTAAGTGCGATGCTCCCTGAAAGGTCAGAATCGCTACAGCTGGACAAGCTCTACCCGCTGCTGTGCCGTGGTGCTGGGGATCCCAGGCCCGCCCATACTACAGTCTGGTCATCAGCATCTCCCCCTTGGCACTACCAGGTGCCTGGGAAACCAGGACAAGTTCAGAAAGCCCTCAGACTGACCTAGACCAAGGTTGAAAGAGGAAGAAGATGGGATGTCCAGGAAAACATAAATGCCCTGCCTAGAAGCAAATGTTATCAATGCATTCAAGCAGCAGCTGAAATAAAAGGCTTCCAGCTCCATATGACACCACATAGGGACTGCATAAGGACAGATCAGGGTAACAAGTATATGGCATATATTTGCCACCTCCAGTCTCCTCCTGATAAAACCAATATACCACAAACACTTTGTAAGCACAGTTGTAGCCAAGGAAAAGCAGGCACAAGGTAAAACTGAATACAACCACGAGCACAGAGTGCTCTATGCCTTGCCAAGCTGATTGCTGTTTTGAAAGACTACGCCAATTTGTGAGTTATTAGGGCAGCTTCAGACCTGCTCTGGTTTCAGGCAGGAGCCACATCTCACTAAGCGACAGCTCACCTACCCATTACAGGACAAAAGCTACTCATGCAAAGCCCAAATCCATAAAACATTCACAACCACGTTAATCTTACCCTCAGCAGTGATTATGCAGGCCAGCATATAACTGGACTTGCTTATGACAGACTTAAAAATAAATTTTAAAAACTTTATTTTTTCTAAACAAGCCAGTATATGAAAAACAGAGCATGTTTTCAGAAAGCACCACAAAACACTCAGGTGTGGGTTTGTAGGCTCATGGTTACTCAAGTTGTGTGACCCTAGGCAGTCGCCCTCTTCAAAAAATAGAAAATACAGGAAGTACTATCAAAATGTTTCTATTGCTTTCCCATACTTACATTTAAAGCATTCTTTGTGCATGCAAGCAAATCTAGTGAGCTTTTCCATTTCCTTGCTCAGGAAAGTTGAATTTTCCTCCCTCCAGTAAGAGCTACCATTCACATTATACTGGTGAACAAAAATGAGTAACCTGGAAATTGAGTCTTACCACTGTGTCTTTCCTGACACAGATCCCTGCTCTCCCATTACCTTCCAAAACTCCCCCTCAAAACACTTTTTTTTTTTTTTCTCATTATTGCCTGCACATTTCTCACCCCTTTGTTCTTTCTTCTTATTCAGAAAGGTCTTATTTCTGGCTCCCCGACTTTGTCTTCACCTTTTCTCTCTCACTAACTGCAGAAGAAACTCTTTTATACTTGCTCCCAAGTATAGCCCACCAAGAAACATCTCTGGAGGGGGGAAAAAAAAAAAAAAGGTGTGGTGTACACGGTTCAACAGAACTATTCCCACCCACTTCACTCTCTACTGCATCCTTTCATCCCACTCTTTGTTCTGGAGAAGCCACACAAGTTACTACTCCCATTTGTTTCCCTCCTTCACCCACTGAGCTCCAGATGCTTAGACACACCACTGACACCCACTTCGTTCTGCTGCCTACCCTTCTTCCCCTCCAAGTGCTGGGACACTCCCATACCTTGCTGCAGCCTGCCCCACCTCACCGTGTACTCCCCTTCCTCTCCAGCATACACTTGCACCTGCTGCAGATTTCTGCTTCAGGCAAAGCCTCAGACTTCCTCCCTGACACCTCCGACACAATATCATCATCGTCTTTTCTTTCTACATCACCCAGGGCACGTTCCTTGGGCTGCAAGGTTTTAGGCAGCATGGCAACATCTCGGCTCTGGCCCTCTGAAGCTCACAGAGTCCTGTCCAAATCCACCTCTGGGGGGTTTTTTTTGGCATTGCCGGCCTCCACACGCGTAAGAGGAAGACTCACTTAGGAAGTCATCCCAAGCTGCCCTGGATGGTGCAGCCTCCATTTTCAGCCCTGCATGTGGCTTAAATAGACAAAATGAACCTACATTACAAAAAGGTTTAAATTAATACAAAGATAGTGCTGCTACTCTGCCAGTGTTAGAGCTCTTCTTTACTAGTTCTTAACTATTTCTTGTTGCGTCACAGCTTGGTGCAAGAGCTGTCCGGTCAGTGATATCTGCAATCGAAAGCTCATCCTGTTATTCACTGCTTCGCATCAGCAGCTACACAGGACCACATACACGCTCCTGATATGCCTGTATAGATGCAGAAGTGAGAACCCCCTGCCAAAAGCCAGGGCTCCAACACCTTATGCTTTTCCAACAGGAATTGAATCTACTTACTTTGAACAGATCATACTAAGAAGCATATATCTTATTCACCAGCCAGTACCCGAAGGTACTCCCAAAGCTGGAAGAAATACAAAAGTCAAGATTTAATTTCCACAATAAGATCACGTGCCCGTTTCTAATGATGGCCCCATGTATCTACCGTCAGAGCCAAAGACAGACAACCTGATGTGAACTCCCATCTATCTGGCAACCCATGTTTGGTCCCTAGTTTCTCTCTTCCTCTCTGAGGGCAGGGAAGGAGCAAGGGAGGCAGGGAGAAACCCAAGCTGAGTTTGCAGGCGCTGGAGCTAACTCCCACATCACCGCCACTCTAACAGGCTTCACAAGTAGCCCAGATGCGGTATGGGCATATCTGGTGCTGATGCTGACCAGTCTGTTTCACTAACAAGTACATGGCGGGGCTAATAAAGCTCCACCTCGAGCTCTTCTCCGGTTGCAGCCTTACTCAGATCTGCTTCAAGAAAGGCTAAATTCATTTTGTCAGTTCAGATTTCTTTGATGCTGGTTGAAAGGTTTCCAAATACAAAAGTTATACATCAGAGAGAGGTGGGGGTGGAGAGGGATTTATAGAAACCTCACACCACTCTTCATGGAAACCCTCTTATTACTGAACAGGAACAGAAAACTCTGAAGGCTGGTGTGTCTGTAGTATCTGAAATGTCTTCCATTCTGACATACAGCTATCTGAATTCTATGTTCCTGGTTTGACTAAAGACCTTCTAAAGTAAGGACTGAATTAATTACAAATTATCACATAATTCACTCACCCGTCTTTCCTGGAGCAGGAAGGAAGGGAGTTCAGAATCCTCCATGTAAATCCTTCAATCCCATTCACACTCCTACTTCAGAAGTGTAAATCCTCACGCCGCTCTGTGACTCAAGCCTGAAATAAAGAAAAGAAGAACAGGATGGGTGCACTTAGTAACCTTATGTAATGCACTGATAAAAAATAAAACTATAATAATAGGTGCTTTAAAACAATTAGTTCATACTATAGTATGTCTTGCAGATGCTCAAGTCAAAGACATTGCTGTAATTCAAGGTCAAATGACTGTAAGATGACAAAACACACAATGCTTTTCTACAACTGCATAGTCCTATATTTCAGTATTTTTCCTGTTCAGTTACAATAAATCCCAGTTAGTCACCACAAGCTCTTCAGTTACTGGAAGAAGGACAAAATTTCTGTCAGGATGCTTCCTTGCTAAAAATTTTCTTGGGCAGAAACACAACCTGGAATGTACTTTTAAAACACAGCCTTGAGAAATAAAATTTATTGAACTTTCGTGCTATAAAAAGGAAGCCAAATTGTGTCAATGGAAGACAAATCCACCCTCAGAAGTGTATTTTCTTGTTCTCCACAGCCTCTGCAATTGCTGGCTTTCAGTGGCTTTTATTCATTTTATTTTACTGAATCAGCTCCAAAGCAGGACAAAGGTGCTGGGCAGGGGCAGCGGGTGATGTCCGTGTAACGCGGCAGAGCCCTGAGGGATGCTTTCCAGGACACCCCTCACATCATGTCTTCTGCTGCTACCCAACGCCTGCCCACCTTGGAAACACAGGCTACAGTGAGACAGCAATTGCAGGTTTAACAGTCAAAAGGTAAGACCAAGACTCAAGCCAGTAAGTCCATATCTGCATATTGCTCATGCAAGTATATTCTTATAAAAATATGTTGTCTTGCCATTTATTTCTTATTCCTAAATTTATACTTAATTTTTATATAGCGTTATTATAAATACCTGTTTCCTCAATCATACCATGTGCATTTGTGTGCCCACATGTATGGGGAGAGAAGGGGTGTAATTAACACAGTGTTGGATTAAGGCCTCACAACCAAAGCGGCCAGTGGTCACCAGCTCATGTGGAGAGGTTCTGTAGCATATACTAAGAAGCACCCTCAAAAGCATAGATACAACATTTTGACCACTGTGGTATGTCCGTAAGATCCCATTGCTTACTGACACACAGGCACACAGACACACACACACAGTGCTGTAAGGGTTACAGTTGAGGTCACTGTCTTGGCAATCCAGCAGTTTGCAGTTTATGCAAATAGCCACTTTGGAAACTTGCAGTCAGTTTTTACATAATCGTGATGTATATACAATGTAATGTTCTCTGCACATGCTGGACATGTGTCCAGAATAACTGCACCGGGGTTGGAGAGCTTTGCCTTCACAGATTTCTGGTGGCTCAGTTTACACCTGAAGCAGACACAGCATCTAACGAACATAAATCTCTTCCTATTATGAGCTTACTTGATTGTATGTGACTAAACATAAAATGCTGCATTCAGTTACCTTGCTGAGGAATCCACTGCACATTACACTAGTAATGGAGAGAAGATCATTGAACTTCATAATCAGAAAGTCCCACCTTCAAAAGGTACAGCCACATGTTTTCTAACTTCAGCAACTAAAACTGCAAAAAAGGAAAGATATCCATGGTAGCCTCCAGAGGGGGAATCACGTGAGTTTGGACACCACTGGCAGCCACAAAAAAGATGAAACCTAGATTTGATTGATTAATCAAACCTAACATCATAAAAGAGTTGCTCAGATCCTTGACTTTAATGACTGGATCGCTTTTTGTGGACCACGAAGTCCTCTAGCTTCTCCAGCTCAAATAGAAGGGCTCATTATTAGAAGATGTGAAGTAAGTACAGTCTGTAAATGCTCATGATGACTCCCTCCCCATGCACTTTGTGCTGGCTGCCAAGAACATGTCAAAGCCCAGCTGTCACCAATACCCATGATAGCTTCTTCAAACACACAAAGACACAGACACCTTAAAATCTGCTGGCAGCTGGTATGAGCAAGGAAAGCCACAAGTCTCAGATAACTCTGGAATAATCACTTGAAATGCATGCTTTGTTGCTCAAGAGTTAAAAATAAAAATGGATGGGCACCAAGATAGAGATGGGTTGTTTAATAGGCAGACTTTGAGGTTCATACTCAAGCTTGGACCCACTGAAACCAAAGGGTACCTGGATTTTTTGAATTGGCCCTAAATTCTAACACAGTCTTTGTCTCATTTTTGTGCAAGCAAACCTGCACACAAAAATCAACCATATTGCATTTCCTTATATACTCTTATAAGACAGGGAGAACATAGGAGTTCATGAAAATACATTAGATAATTGCAATGTATCTTCCATTTATCTAAGAAACTTGGGTCTGAAAGTCTGCCTGGTTTCAAGTATCTAATTCTGAATGATCTGATTTAAGGTTTATCATAATCTCTGCAAATAGGAAAAGAAAATTCTGTTATTTTTAACACATTCAAAATAATACCATCTTTATTTAAGATTCAAGATGGCCAGCTAGAATACTTCACTTTATTTTTTTTTATGCAACCATGTGCTTATATTTCATGAAGCAGCTGACTAACTGAATAATTAAACCGAGATACATGGCTGAGATACTGAAGAGAAAATCCCCTTCTCTGCATAAGCTCTACTATCCAGGCAACCAACAGTAAGTATCTTTTAATATTTTTATCTATAAAGAAAAAAAAAATTAGAATAGTCACAGAAGCCAAATCCTCCTTTTCAAAAGCCTGCCAAAATCATCTGAAACACTTTTGTCAAACATACATAGGGAAAAAAAAAAAGCAGGATCTTCCTAGCATTTGGGAGAACACAAGGGAAGAGAGGAGGAGAGAAGCTGATCAAAAAAACCACAACAGAATAAATCAGACCACTTAAACGCATAGGTGCATACATCTTCCCCCACAGGATCTTCCTACAAGATACTTAGCAAGGACCATCTGTGCATACACACACTGGTGTACGCCTGTGAAGGGGTGGGATCCAGCCCTGCCATCCTGACCTGGCTACCAATCACACCGTTGGCCCAGCAGGATGGCAAGGTTCCCCGTTTTCCCTGCTTTTAACGCAAGCAAACCAAAGACAGCAAGGCTCCTGCTCACCCTGGGCCTGCAGCTGAAGGCAGCAAGCGGTAGGAGGGCAGCACGCATTAGGGTTGTGCAGGACGGCTTCATGCACAAGCAGGATAGGAGCACCTGCACAGGGGGACCTCCATCCTGACCCGTCTCCCATGGCACCACATTTGACATGGTGCTGCCCTTGCACCCGGGGCAGGCAGAGCGGCACGGCACTCACACATGCAGCATTGGGACCAGACTCGAGATCTTCACATGCCAAGATGTATGAAATAAGTTCAAATGCCCAAAAGAAGCAGCTTCAGATGCAGACGGTCAGTAAATGCTAATTGCTATGTAAGACAGCACTCGAAGAAACACCCATGTGCATGCACACACACAAAAAAGAGGGGGGAGGGAGATGAAGAGCACCATCTATACTCTAAAACCACCGTGAAATAAGGTAAGTTAAAGATTAAGTGGATACGAGGTTTTCCTGGAAATGCAAATATACTTCTAGAAATCAGTCCTGATGTTCTTCCCTCCTCCAAAAAGTGTCACGCCTGCCCCCACAACCAAAGGTTTCCTTTCACAAGGAAAGGATTACTTTCACAACCGTCACTACTACTAATGATCTTTTGACTGTTATTTTAACAAGTAAAATCATATCGCTTTGTCAACACAATGCTGATATGACCTAGAGTTTGTCTGTATTGCTTCCAAGGATATTATCAAAGAAGTAGCAAACGTAGCCTCAGGACCTTAGAAAAGTAATTCGTATTTGCTTTACCTATTTAAATCCTATCCAACGCAGCCACAGCTTGGGGGGGGGGGGGCCCGCCACGGAGGGAGGTATCAAGGCTTGCTTTCTTAATAAAAACCATACATAATGCAAGCCATGGGTACCTCAGGAGAGACGGTGATCTGAATCTCTCATACCTTGCCCTCAAGAAACACAACAGGGGAGGAAGCAAACCATACAAAATCTGGGTCACATCAACCCAAAGCCTGTATACACTGTGACAGTCACCCCACTGCCCTATTTCATGCTGTGACCCTTATCATCCCCCACTGGAGTGGAAGAGGAGGAGGAACAGCAGCAGCAGGAATCCCTTCATCCCCTATCACAGCGAAAAAGTAGCACCAAGATTACCTTGTTGTGCCATCTCCCATAGGAGCAAAGAGAAGATGCCCATTATTTACGCCCTTAGCTCAGAGCTCAACATAAAATTAGGGCTTGGGATGAATGAGAAAGCCTGAGGGTCCACGAGGACAAGGGCTGGATAGGGGCTGCCCCAGGCAAGGTGCCAAGGAAAAAGGGCTGCAAGAAACTCCCCGTCTGGGCTATGGCTGGGGGACCTGGTCTAGGGCTCAGTGTAAAGTTCAGGTTAGAGATAGGGTTAGGGTTGAGAGAAAGATAAAGCATAGGGGCCCATATAGAGTGGGGGCTCACCTCTGCCTCAGCGAGCGAGTCAGGGCTGCAGGACTTTTCTCCCACTGAACTCATCTTCTGCACGCAGATGAGATGAAAGCTGTAATTTGCCCCTCACAGCTGCCACCGTAGGGTACAAATACCTTCAGGCAGACATCCTAAACTTCATTACACCTGACTAGCCTCAGGTTTTTAGCACAGCTTCCCAAAATATTACCCACCTCCTTTTATTTCCCCCCTTTCTTTCAACAGTAAAGAAAAAAAATATTCCAGCACTATTTCATAACTTTCAGAAGCGCATTCCTACATGCATGCTGTACCCTAACCGAGCCCAAAGCAGACGGGCCGCAGCTGCTAAAGGAGCTGAGGCAGGTACCCAGAGGCCCTGCTTGCAAGCACCTGTCTGTGAAACTCAGCCCTGAAGTGATCCCATCCTGGGGCTCTTCCCGCACAGCTCCAGACCGGCTGGGAGCTGCCAGCACCGACGCAGTCCCATTTACTCAACTCCGCTCCTGCAGGAAGGGTTTTGCTTCTCCTGGGCTTCTCCACAAGACATTTAAGGCTAAAAGAAAGGTATGCATGCCCAGCAGGTTGAAGAAACGATTTCTTAGGAGTTCATTATTTTTAAATTGGCGTGTTACGCAGATATAAGCAAGTGCATAACTTGGGTTATTTGCCACTTAATGGCTGGTCACAGCCCTGAATTGCCAATCTGACCTCTTAAGACACAAAAACTTTGCATTAATTAGCTTTGCAATGGAATCAACTCAAAATGGAAAAAGGTGACCTATTTTCTTTTTGCTCATTTTCTTCTTGAGATGAAAATCTCATGTATTTTTTTTTTAATACAGCCACATACACATGAAAACATACACATTCCCTAAAAATTAACTGTAAAGCTAGTAATTAACTGTAAAGAAGCCTGCCATCTGAAATTTCACTTAAATTACAAAAAGAGTGAAAAATATTTTAAATATATCTTCACATGAAAAGTTCACCAAGTGCAGGTCACTAAATCCATCAGAATAGAAATCGGAGTAGAATTTGGAAGTTTGTTCCTTTCAAATTAAAAGCTAGCATCTCTGTGTCTGGGGAAGAGTTGCACAGCCTTCACAACTTGCCAGCTGAACTTCTGTTGTGGTTTTTGTTCTGTTTTTAAATATTTTATAAGATATTCTAGGTATAATCTGAATAATGACTATCAATGAACAAGGCACATAATAAAGGAAATATTATTTTATCTTTGCCAATGATATCACAACACATCCAAGAATGTCCACACTGTTAAATCCTTCCACTGATCACCAAGTGTAGAAATGGCACTACTTTGATTCTGCCTTATTCTATCAAGTTGTAGCTGAACCATGACTGAGTAAAGGCTAGTAGAACATCTTGCTCTAAAGTGCTTGGAGAAGGAGCCTTGTTTATAATATACATAATTTAATCTCTTTTACATTATTTTTTTTAACACTGAAAGAAAACTAAAACAAAAAATAATTATGAAAATAATTTATTGTGCTTTTGCAGTTTTCATTCTTTAAAAAAATATTAATTATGTGCACCAAGAAATACAATGACCATAAGAACAAAACTACGGCACATCAGCTTCTAGACATTATCAGTGGTTTCAAGTGGTCAGATTTCAAAAAGGAAATAGCTTCCTATGCTTCCACCAATTCCTTTTAGCTATGTACTTTCCTTATAGGTGTAATTAATTCTGGCAACAAATTAGTCCATATATTTAATGCAAGATATATATTTTTTTTTTTTAAACACATAGCCCTCAAAGAAAGAATTAGCAACTATTCAGAAATAAGCTAAAATGATGAGCTTAATCGCACTCATTTGAGGAAGAAGAATAAATCTGGCTTATCTTCAACTATCATTCTTCTAAAATATAAAGTATAAAAATCATTAAAATGCCTTGACCTCAGGAAGACACCATCAGCTTCAGAAGAGCAAGTGACTTTTGTATATAAGCTTTTACCACAGCCAACCTATTATATGGGGTAGAAGTCAACAACATGCAAGTAGAAATATGTTCCACATTTTGACACTTTTAAGGAAGTTGTCCTGCATTACTCAAAACTTCTTATCCGATGTTTATTTACTAAATCATTTATGTATAATATTTGATATAAAATATTTGGTAAAATCTCAGAATACTAAGACTCCAGCCTTGCACACTGTAGACTTAAAAAACTAAGTAAATTTCATTTTCTTCCCATTAAAAACCATGACAATTGAAACAAATTCTCTGCAATGCCTCTTGCATTAATATATCGAATTCTACTTAACCCATGCCATCCTGAATCTCACCTTCTGCTGTAAGTTACATAGCTAGAGTAGAAGATGCCACAGATAAAAGCTCACAGCCTTTAACTGCTGAGAGCCTTGTAACTTCTGAGACTGGACCAGCCACTATATTATTACAAAAATTGACACTATTTGGATCTCTATTACTTCTCAGCAGAGAAATAGTTAAAATAAAATACCAAATATTAAATACCAAGCATTTCTGTCTCAGAATCCAGCACTACACAGATGAAAGGGGCAGTTTACACTCCTCTGACCCATAGCAAAAGAAATCAAGACTTGCATTCAGATCGTGCTTGGAAATTTTCTCTGGTATTATTATAACAATATATTTCTATTTAATTCCTTTCCCAACTCTGACTGGTATTTTCTGACAAGAATCTTATTCATCTAAAAAAAAAAATTTCCTCATCAGCTGAACAAAAATGTTTCATGAAAACATAACAGATTCAAATAGCTGGTGAGGAAACACAGACCCTAATGCTCTGGTTCCCACCAGCTTCCCTGGCAAGCCGAGGAGGGACCCAACCTCCCTAGCCTGGAAAGCCTGCATCAACTCTTGGGTTTGCAGCAGGCAGCTCCCTAAACCAGGCTGGTGCAAGCTCCGGGGAGAACACAACCAAGGGGATTTAGAGACAGACACCCCAAGTTTGCGAGATGCAACGTGCTGCAGACATGAACCGCGTGCCAAGCAGCTTGTTTCAGCAAAGGTGGCACAGGCAGCAGCAGGACGGCAGGCATCCGTTTGCGATACACTGAAACCACTAAAGCCCACGAACAGAGGCGGAGAAGCAGCACATTTGCAGCTCTGGGCAGGGCAGGTTAGAGGTTAGTATCAAACGTGACTTGATTTTTGAGTGGGCAGTGACTTGACTCCAGGACTGTAACAGCCACATCAGCCCTGCGCTGCCTCTGAGCTGTGGTACAGTCCCATTTTTGGGACCCAAGTTGGTATTTCTACCTTACACCAACTTACTCTGAGATGGCTCAGCAAGCTCTGAAGCAAGAAGGTGCTGGGGAGACAGGTCCTAAACACTCCATAAACCTTTCCTTGCAAACCCTGCCACAGCACTAGATACTTGTATCTGTGGTTTGGGAGCGCTTCCAAGCGCTGTGGTCCCAACATTGCATGGGGGCCAGATGGCAGCACACCAGCCTCGCCGAAAGGGGACCTTGGCCAAGGGAGCAGGTGAGCACCCTGCTGCAGTGTGCATGGACCTGCCACCACTCCAGAACACCAGGAGAGATCTGCCAGAGATGTCCTCCTCACAGGTCAGTGCAGGCAGAGCTTAATGTATCAGCAGGAAAAGCTAGTTCTGAGGTTTTTGCTTATTGGTCGATTGTTTAGGGGGCAAAGGGAGGAGAGAGGTACAAGGAACAGAAAAGAAAGGTGTTTTTTTTTTAATGGGCCCAATGTTAGCTCCTCCAGAGTTCACATTTAAAAAAAAAAAAAAGGAAAAAAAGGCAAGCATCATGGTACTTTGCCAACATGACAAGTATTTCTAAAGGAGTTGTTTTTTAAATCGTTTTCATGAAACTAGCTTAAAAACATGTATATTTAGAATCAACGCTGGCTCTTGATATTACAATATTATCTCCCTTCCCCCCCTTCCTGACCCACCATTAAATACAATTAACTCCCATTTTCCTTCCAATGCTTTATGCTTTCTTGGCAAAGACCAGGCTGCAAAGCCCATCAGAAAGCAGAGAATGGAGGAAGGAAGGATGAAACACAGCAGGAGAGCTGTGCCCAAGGCTGATAATTTGAACACAATTTAGCTTACAGTTAGCTCACAGCAGGACTTTCATAATGTACTTTATCACCTATGAAGCCATTTCCTCATTACTCATTATCATTACACATAACAAGACAAGGAAAGATGCTTCTGCACAAAATAGAAAACCATTAGCACAGGATCAAAAAAAAAATCAGCAAAAGTTCAATGAGTTTTAGAAAAGAAACCGATTCTTGCTTCTGTTCACTAGAGAAAAGAAATAACATTACATCCCACTGAAGGTGATCTGTAGCAACAACCCTGGACATCCTGTGCAGAACTTCCACTGGACTCGACAGAGCTCCTCTCAGGGGGAAACCAAGGAATCCCATCCAGCCTGCACCCTCCAGTTCTCACTCTCATGTCACACACAGTACATATTTATACTCTGTTTGCCCTGTTACGTTTAAATATGGGGAAGTCATCTACAAAGAATAAGAGAAATCAGTGCAATACACATTTCAACTTTGCTCCTTCCTGGAATCCACTGCCAATACATTTCAGCCAAAAAGCATACCAGAAACATTTAGCTTATTGCCATTTTTTCAAGCTACAGACAGCAGAACAATTCTTAGTCAGAGTCATAGGGATCTTCCATAGTATTCATTTGTACTAATGCATGATGGAAAAATTGGTTTCACCATCACAGACAAGAAATCTGCCTCAGTAGATAAACTAACTCATCAAGTCAAGAGTCAGAAATATTTCAGAGACAACCACAGGTCAACATGACATTTCCTCTATGTGATCTTGGACTCTGCTTGCACATGGCAGAGGAAAAACAAGCTGATAACATTTGTGGTGTCTTACTATTGAAACAAAGTTTGTGTGCTCCTGCGAGAGAGCAACAGGCAGATTGCAAACCATTACCCATCTTTGCCAACTGAAGGTATTTTCTTTTTCAGTTAAAGGAAGTCTGAAAAGAACTACCTCTATGGAGAACGGCAGAATCTCACCAAGTCAGAGGTATGTCAGAAAGATAATATGCAAGACACTAGACTTTTTGTATTTCTACAAAATAACATTTTGAACTTCAGAGACAAAACCAAACTGCTGACTATTGATGTCAAAACAAAAAGAATTTACCTACGCGTAAGTAACAACCTCACTGCAAAACCTGGCCATTAAGCTCCATCCCTTCTTCTAATCCCCTGTACTATTCACTTCTTTCAGCTGACTGTTTCTTCTCATTTGACCTGTTTAACCTCACTGTTTAAGCTTTCTACTCCCAGACCACTTCTGCTGCTCTCTCAGCTCACAGACAGGCTTCCATTAGAGCTATTCTCAGCCTGGAGGAATTTTAATTGTTGTAGAAATTACACTGTAAAAATCAATGCCATATAAAAAAAAGCTAAGCAACAGAAACTCAACCACTGGTCCAATACATTCAGCTACATTTCCATCATTGAAAAAAATACAAAAGACAAATCAAAACAGAAGTTTTGTTTTCGGTTAGGAAAAAAGGAAAAATGTAACACAACTGCAACAAAACGTTGAACACAAAAAAACTTCTGTGGAGATGAAATGGCATGATGTAAGTACACAAAGAAACCACAAACAGAAATCTTGGCACAGGTTAAACTCCAAAAGACGTAGATATGATTGTTTCAAAAAAAAAAAAAAAGCAAGAGGTTTATTTTTCCTCATTGTGCTATTAGGCATTTGCCCCAGCTCATTCTTACATGTACACACTATGGAGAGACACAATAGTACAAAAACCCAAACCAAAACAAAAAACACCCAACACTTATGTCCAGACATGACTCAATTAAGACACATCTCTATGTTAAAAAAAAAAATTCCTTATTATAGTATAGTTCTCGTAACTTCATTCAATGGACCTTCATCAACTTCCATTAAACACACATGTAAGTGGCCCAGAACACTATTCTAGTCATACACTCGCTGCAGGAGTTGTGAGCACAGGCGCTACCGGGAACAAGTCACTGAGTAGTCGGAGACAAGGCAGCCATGCCAAGAGGACTGGTGGAGTCAACAAACGAGACAGCGAGGCTCACCAAGGTTTCCACAGGAAAAAACAACAAGAAGTACTAAAGTGGTTTCTTCTGGGAGACCCAGTAGTTAGAGGCAAACCTTTTTTAAGCTCAGCGGAAAAGACACACATACAGCACCAGTAAATTACACAAGCCATTACACCAACCTGCCACAGCTGCAATGTTGTGGCCTCTTCACTAGACTGAATCTTCAGCTTCTGCCTCCACCTCCTCCCACCACAAAATCCTTTTGCTAAATGCTAGATGAGTTCGTGGCCTCACCACAGTCCAACTAGAACTAATTCGCTCTCCAGATTCTCTCCAACTACAAGTAGTACACCAGATTTTTAGATTGCCTTCAAGTCTGAGAGAAAAGGAGCTCCCACCCTAGATGGTAAATCTTCCGCTGAAGCCCACAAGTTGGAACAGATCAGGAGGGCCAGATCTGCAGCTCTGACCTGAGCACGAGGCTCTTACAAAGACGCTTGGGACATCAGCATCAGTGAAAAAGCAGAGGGTGAAAGAATATGCCACTAGCATGGCCTTTCCTATAACCTTATAATGAATGATGCCTCAGACAGAAATGAATGTCTTGTCAGCAGAGGTGCCATTTCCCAATTTCTTTCCCTCTTAAAGAACACTTTATTTTAATATTCTCTTTTAACTACTTAATGGGGAACCAGTATACATGCTATACTTCAATTCTCTAAATTTCCCTTGGTTACAAGAGCACCTCCCTGAGCAGGACACACTGCACACCCTATTCAGGAGCTGACATGTTGGTATTTTGGTGGGTTTTGACAGAGTTGAAGTTTT
This sequence comes from Ciconia boyciana, assembly GCF_034638445.1. Lineage (NCBI taxonomy): Eukaryota > Metazoa > Chordata > Aves > Ciconiiformes > Ciconiidae > Ciconia > Ciconia boyciana. The sequence goes on along the minus strand of NC_132935.1, from coordinate 102,078,636 downwards.
TCCCTTTAATTTTCTTCCTTTGAAGTCTTAAAAGAAATACCTCTATCATATTTTTACCATAAATATAGAGAAGCTTTACAGGTAATAGGCTGACTCACAGCTATGGGTTTTCTAGCAAGCTTGGTGCTCTACAGACAGGAGAGCATTTCCTGCCTAAATCCATGTGGGGCTATTAGTGCTAACTCTACAGAGCAATTCCCTCTTCATTGGCAATTCACCCTGATACTATTTTGTCGCCAGTGGCTCAGCCACTGTATAAACTCATCCCCCCCACACACACACAAGTAATTTTTACCTTGCTACTGTAAAAAAGTAATTTTTACCTTGCTACCCTCTCTCACCCCAAAGTCTTTTATTAGTGCTGTAAAGTCAGAGTATCAGCCAGGCAGCTTCTGTCATCACATCACTTGCAGACAATCAGTTGTACCCAATAACAAGCTGTCATAACTTCTTTCAGATGGACACTGGTCTGTCTTGTCGCTATCCTTTCCAAAACTGTCCAGCCTAACCTTGAAGTGAGGGCAAAGGTGAAACACACGGCATCTCTGTTAGGGTTTGCCTTCAAATAGAAGATGAAGAGTATAAATGGCTGGAAACTGATGCACCAAGACATGACAACATTAAGTGAGATATTTCAAACCTCTTCCCAGGTAACTGTTTGTAAGGACACTTTCAGACTTGAAAAAACTGTCTTAAGCTAGCTCCACTGAAAAAAAAAAAAGTTACTTTAATCAACTCAAGCCACTGTGGAAACCTCTTTTACATACCACTGCCTGCAATCTCACTGAGTCCCAGGCACAGTTCCCAAAGACTTCAATAAAACCTTTGTCTGGGATAAGGAGTGCCAGAGTTGGCCCACTTTAATACATTAAGTCTGTGGTAGGTGAAAAACTGAAACACAGAGCGGTTGTGAAACTACCCTCATAGCCAAGGAGATAAGAGAAAATGGCACTCGTCCTTCCCCGCAGTGGGAAAGTTATACATACAGGGATGGGAAAGTTAAAGAGGAGGAGGGAACAGGAGTTTTAGGCTAAAAGTATTTAATATCCTCCTAGCGTGGGCTGGAAAGGATTGTGGTATGCTTATTAGAGAAGTTGGCTGACATGGAAGGCTGAGAAAGCGTTCAAGGATACGCGTGTGTGTGTGTGCGCGCGTGAGTGTGTTAAGGGCCAGGCCTATGCAAGTTCACAAAGTTTAGTCAATTCTCCTGCCAACTCTTCCAGGCTTGAGGCAAATGCAGATAACCTTGGCTTAACCCAACTCCAAGCAAACCTCCCCTTCTCACCCCCGCTCTCAATTAGCAAGCTTCAATCCAAAGTGTCTAAAAATAAACTATGAAATCACTTCAGTTACAGCCCTAGTAATGCACTTTTCCATAAACTTCTCCATATCACCAAAATGCTCCAAATCTTGTTTGTTAAAGACCTAATTTGTTAAAAAACAAATAAATGTATGGGAGGGGTGATGAGGCTTAACTTCCAGCAGATCTTTACTCTTGCACCACAGTTTTTCTACCCCCACAGTAAGCAAGGTACTCCTGACTGCATTACTGTTATCTGCTGCTGCTTTTAAGATAAGCAATGCTAAAATAGCTAGTTGGATTACTTTCCAAATAAGACAAGTTTCTTGCACAGCAAAACTAAGGGCTAATACACTTATTTCCGAATTTCAGGATCTTTTTTCTCTCCCTATCCCCCAGCTGTGAACATCCATCCTCATGGCAGTCTCTGACATCAAGACCACCCAGATTCATTTTCATCTCTCAACCATCTGCCTCTGCTGCGCTGAGATAAAAATCTAGACAGAGCCTTTATTATTATTTTATCCATAACTTGTCTAAACCTTCACCTGCAAAACACTGACTCACTCCATCTTTAAGCACCTGAAGAATGTAAAGGAAGAGAAATTAACTCATGGGCATGGAAGCTAAACAGGCAATAGCATAAACTTGCAAGTCAAACAATAAAAATCAGAGCAACAACAGAATAAGTTTGTAAAGGAGATGAAAATTCAAGTCCTAAAAACAGAAGTCAGAGGAAGCTTGGCTGATCTATTCCTTTTTACCATATTGCTAGCTTATCATCAGATGATAGCTAGCAATATTCACCTTTATTAACACTGCATCAACCCCAAATTAATAGCTTTGAATACTGAATAATCACCTACTTGAAAATGTTAGTACCCCTCCTTGGCCTGTGGCAAGAGAAAAAAAAACATGCAGTTTTAGGCAAGAGTCTCCTAAGAAAACAAGATATTGGCAAATAGACAACTCCTCCACCCCAGGTCTCAGTAGGGAAGAAAGCTGATGTAAGCTACAACGTTGCAAAACATTCCAAGTCTTGGTAAAAAGCTGGTGGATCACTAAAAGTCATCACTTAAAACTTATCAAATGGACTTTAATGCTACAGCATGCTTGCTTTTCCCTTGTGACTGCTGCATCGCCCCCCATTGCCAAAGCTACCTCAATGACAAATTGGGACATCTCTCCTTTGGGTATAATTGCATGGTCAGGGTCACAAAAGCTTCTGGTGAGCATTAAGAAATAGAAGGCAAAAACCACTGGCTTTCATTTTGATAATTAGTATTCTATGTATGGAAGAGCCTTCTGCCTGAGTGTATTAGCAGATCACATCTTAACGCTCGCCACCCTGCTCAGTGGAATACATTAATGGTGGCAACGTACAAAGCTTTTCTGCTGCAAAGGAAGCCAACAGTGCTGTCCCACTAAAAAACAGATATTTGAAAAGACAGAGGAACCTCTTAAAAATATGTATTAAAAAACCAAACACAACCCTTCAGATTACAGGAAAACCTTCACCCATCAGTTTAGACACTTCGCACATCAGTATAAGATTATCATACCAGAATGAGTGCGCTACATTAGCACACTGGAGGTGAACACTTGAATAGTTCTCTTCCAGACCTCTAATGTTGCTGAAATTTAGCACCAGAAATTACCACCATGTTTTGAATGTTCTAAGAGTCAAAATATTTAAACTTTCATCATTGTTAATTATAACAAAGTATCAAAAGGCTAGTGTAAGTACCTTGATTGTATGAAATATTTCTATAGGGCTATTTCCAAAACTATTTTTGCTCAATTTTCATTGAATAGGAAATTCAGTCCCGCAACCCCCGCTCCCAGTCTGAGTAAGAGGAAGCATCACTGTCATTACCAGACAGCAGCTGCTCCAAGCTGTGATCACCTCCATGCCGCAGCTTCAGGGGAAAACAAAACAAAACAATATTCAGTGGGGGCAAGTCAGGAATTCCCCCGGCTTTGTCCTCAGCAATAGAAATGTAATTTGCTTTATTATTCAGATTATAATGAGGGGGGCATCAGTTAAAAATCCATTGCAAATCCATGGAACACAAGACACTTACGGTCAAGGTAGTAGGATGAAGTCTACAGTTTACCCGCTGCTATCCACACTTAAGTTTTACTGTAAGGTAAATTAAGTGCTTAGTATCAGCGCTGTTTTTGCAAGCAAATAACTAATGCACGTTCATTAATTCGTGGTACTTTGGGGAGGGGGTGAGAGGAGGAGAAAGGAGAGGCAAGGCACAGTCTTCACTGTCATGCTTTCTCACTCAAAGCATCTCACCTCTGCTACTCAGTCTTCTGCAGAAAATGGATATGGTTGAAAATGTTTGGAATAGCAGTATCTCCATATGTCAATGACAAATGCTGATTTCTTTCAACAAGAAAAGGGACATACTTCTATCATCATTTTCTCAAGGAATTGAAGTCCTTGGCTGCATTGGGTAAAGCAAGGATGAGTATTTAGCATATTCCTGCTTGCTACACAGAATCCATCGACATACACATACAACAGGATCTACTGCAACCTTGAATCCAAAGTAAACATTCAGGGAAAGGTGAATATTTGTTTTAACTTCCTTTTTCACCCCAGTAGTTACATACTTGGACACTGTCTCTTTTCTATATGTGCTGTCCTTGTATTTGTGATTTTGTATTTTGGGAGGAGAAAATACAAAGGTATTCAGAATGATTCTCTGCAATTATTAGTTATCATTCCAGGAATAAAGAATATTTTGAACTGATTAGAAAACCTCAGTGAAATCAACTTATTTTATTAATTCTTCGCTCAGTTTAAGTAAATAAGTAGGCTTCACGTGAGGTTAGCTCCAGGGTTTATTCAAGTCACACCTGACATTAATGTTTTAACCAAGTCCATTATGCAGTGATTTTCATGGCCTTCCTCAGGAAAAAAGGCAACCTCAAATGATTTGGGAAAGGCAGACTGTGTGTTTTCACAATCCTGGGAAAAACTTGGGGTTGTCCCACAGTGCAATTAAAAAAACCAAACACACCACCAAAAAAGAAAAAAAAAAAAAGGAAAAACTACACTCCCTCTAGGAGTGATGCAGGATTCTCAGCCTCCCAGAACTCACCTGAGCAGAGAGCGCAAATCCAGATGACACCCAGATTTTCTGCTAGTTCACAGGCCCTAAGCCCAAAACCAGAAAAAATACAGCAGGCCTGCTACATACAGAGTTCAGCCCTGGGTTACATGCTGCTGTAACTACTCCTTATACAGTCAAGGTGATCAAAGAGCTGTTACCACACAAAAAACCCAGCGCATCTATCACTGAAAGTATTCCCCTACAGAAGAAATGAATACTTTGAGAAAGTGGGGAGAAAACAGAGACAGCAAATACACTGTAATTATAAAATCTTACTGTGAAAAGTAATATTTTCACAAAACGCTTCAGTAAGTGGAAAGACAGGTTTGCAGGAATTTGAAATCTTTCACCTGAAGTGCTAAGAGCCCAAACAAAAGAGCACTGTTCTGCGGGGGTGGAAAAAAGCCATAAAGCAGAACCAGTCGAATTTCTTCATCCAAGCTGCCTGACAGGGTAAAGGTAAGCCAGCAGGTAAAATGATTAAGTATATTACTTGATAATATTTCCTTCTAATAAGCCAAAAGAATTTTCAGCAAAGAATTTTAACACTGAATATATATCTTAAGATTTAAAGCTCTATCAGCGTAAGCGTCCTGCCCAAAACAAGAACCAGCTTTAGTGGAAATGTTCCTTCAGAGGCATCATCTTTACCATGTGTTTGTCCAGGGCTTATCATAATTGCACCACAGTGAAAAGCCTTCTATAACGCACAGTTTCTATTCCATTTCCTACTTGTCATGAACTTTGAGAAAAATGACTGTTCTGACCTTCATTTTGTCTATTGGTTCCAACTTCTTTGCAGCCCACCAAAAACACTGCAAAAAGGTCTTTTGTTACACTGCTTTAAAGGCTAATTTCTCATAGCAGAAATAGAAACAGTAGTGTGGAAAATCCATAAGACACAGTAGCTTCCTTCCCAGTCTACAAATGGTGAAAACAAACAGGAAATAGAGATTAAAATAGGATGGGCAGACTTTTAACTCTTTTTAGCAGAAGAATGAGCTTCTTTGTAAGCAATGCTTTTCACAAAATACATTTGCTTTCTATGAAAATTTTCAGGTTTTCTTTTAGACATTAAAAAACTCAGTATTTTAACTAAACCCAAAATACGTGCATTTAGAAGTTTGTGCTTTAGTCCTTCTACCAAGCAGCAGCCCATTCTTTTTCACAGCCTAGGCTCCACTCTAGTACGTTAGATTTTCATACACACCATTTCCCTTACCAGGGGGATGAACTACAATGCTTCACCAAAGGTGTAGTCTGATCAGCATCCTAATCTACAAAGAGTGAGCTATACTCCCATGGGGCATGGCTGCAGCAAGTTGCAAATCTGAGTTTGTAAACATACTGCAGAATTTAGACAACAATATAACATGGCACACTACAAACAATGTCAAGTGAGAGACATTTAAATGCCCAAGGGAACTTCCTGCAGGTCAACCAAAACACACTCTGATATGGAGGGGAACATGCAGCTGCCTTTCACCTTCTCCCTTCTTTCAATCATTTCTTTCTCATGATGCCAGGGTGTCACCTTTGGCTCTGTCCTCTGCCCGCTTCCACGCACCTAGGACTGCTCAAAATCCTGCTGCTTTAGCATCTTTAGTGCCTTGCCTTCCCCTTCTATTCAAAAAGCCAAAATGCTCATCCAGGCCCTCATTATTGTTGCTGAGATGCAAGATAATCTCCTTCCTTCTGGCCCTGACAGAAGCAATCTTGCCCCCTGAAATCTATTCAAAATGCAAATGCAAAAATCATCTTTCTGGATTACTGCCTCAAGCACATTCCCCCTATTTCATCCTGCCAGTCCTCCTACTGGCTCCCCCTTTTTCTACTACATTAAGCACAAATTGCTTGCTTTCATTTTAAGAGTTGTTCTTAGACGGTGACAACTGATCCAAATGCCCTACACATCTACTTAAAACCCAGGTAATGAAGCCTAATAACTATGTACAAAATCTCTTATGTAAGGAGTAGATAGCACTTGACGCCATGCACTTTAATAACCAATTCAGTGGAGTATACCTTCTCACAATAAAACCTGGAGCACATGGCTGAAGTACTTTACATCATCTTTTTGCATGCTGAGCGCAGTGCAGGCTTTCACAACAGCTGCCCGTTATGAACCGTTTTACAACAGACTACTGGACTTCCAACAAAACCATTCTGGTATGTGGGAAGTGCTGTAGGATCTTCTTGGTAGGAAAGGAGCATTCAAAAGCCAAGAGCACCCACACCGAACCTCAGGAAAATGGTGGTTTGCTGTTTCAAGTCCCTTCTCTCCTCAGACGCTCCCCAGAAAAAACTTCCATCTCCCATGATGCACTGCCTCTGCTTATCAAGCTGGTATCATTTCAAAGTAGTAATTCAGGCTCCAGGAGAAACAGTAACACGTTGCACTTCACTACAAAACAGTCTGTGGGTTTCATTCCGCAAAAAGCAAGGTCTATTGCTCATAGGTATAAAAGCGTGTTTGCACCATCAGCTAGACCCTCTGCACCTAATGCCCAGAAAATATGAGTGCAGATGGACAACCTGTAATTCCAGCTTATCTCCAAGCTAGGGAACCAAGAACAATTTGAGTTTCAGGGTCTGCGTGCATACCACAACTGCAGTCCAGCCCTCTAACTCGTCAAGTCCCAGGTACACATCAGCTCCCCAAACCTTAGACCCACCTGACCTGGCTTGCATGGAAAGGAGATCCAAAGTGTTTCAGACTGAAAAGAGAGCTGGGGCATGTTCTAACATGGCTTCCACAGATCGTTTTAGGAGATGCCATAGTCTCCTTGGAAAAGTCCAGCAAGTATATAAGTTAACCCTCAGCTTTATTAAGTGGGCTCAAGAAATTCCCAAGCAAATAATAGTCCATTATTATGTACATGAAGGAAAGCTGAAAGATAAGTAACAAAGGAAAAAGAAACCCCCAGGCAAGCGTACAAGCATATGTACACTGCATGCCAAAAAAAAAGCCTGCATCCAGGAACTGTTTTAGAAGACAACATCACACATCTCACCAGTAGACTAAGTTTCACATGAGCAGAGACTCAGAAGTTTCTCCAGAGAAAAGAAAAAAAGCCAACCACAAAAAAGCCTAAAACACATACCATTCACACACAGAGAGCAAACATTCAGGGCTACGCATACTCTAGCCCTGTAGCAAAACATTTCTACACTAAACATTAGAAAAATAATCTCTCTTTTGTTAAAGATAGTTGGGCATTAGAATAGTTTGCCAAGGATGACTGGCAAATTACTGTTAGTGAAGGTTTTTAAGAACAGGTTAGACAAGCATCTGTCAGGAATGACGAAGGGACAATTGATTCCATCTCAGACACAGTGATAGACATCTCGGCCTACTTTCCATGATCCCACGCTGCACTCCAAGTTCTTCTGATGTGCACCAAAAGCAAGGGAAGTTTTAGTCTCCACAACATCAAAAAAACATGACAAAAAAAAAAAAAGGTTGACCTCACTGGATCAGCACAGCATTCACATGTCTGCCTAGCCTAGGAAAACCCTGCAAAGCATAGTGGGGACTTTGCAGGGGCTACTGTCACCACCTCCTCCTGTAGAGGAGGTCCCCTCCTCTACCACCTCTCTATGGTCTATGAAACATGCCTTGTAACGCTCTGCCCTATTAAGATTTAAGATGCTCACAGGGTGAGGCAAGCTGCTTGCTTTGAAAAGCACAACAAACTTCCTTGGACTCTCCCTGTGCACTTCCTGCCCCTTGGAACAGTGGTGTAAGAAACTAGTTGCTATCCCTACCTGCTGCCCCTTCCTGCCAAACTATGTCATGAGATCCAAGTGGTACTCCTACCTTACCCTTCTATCCAAGTCCTGCGTACATTATGCTCTCCAGCCCAATATAAACCAGAGATGACCTGATTTTTTCCAAATGTTTGATCAGAGTTAAATGGAAAATTAAAAAAAGGAACCGCAGTTTTAGCTTGAACCTCCAGACACTTTCTTCTTCCATCAAGGCTATTTCAGGTGACCTTGCAGTCAAATTACCCTTTGCCAATTTACTGCATCCCTGCTCCTAATTTTTTTTTTGCACCACGAGTTACCCAGAAGCTTTCAGGAGTCTTTTGCCCACCAGTGCTTCCAGTGCCAACCTGCAGTATCTAGTTCTTCTCCATGTTCCACTTATCATGAGAGTTAGAAAAGCCAAAGCCCACCTGGACTTGAATCTGGCAAGAGAAGTGAAGGGAACAAGAATAGCTTCTACAAATGTAACAGCAACACAAGGAAAACCAGGGGAAATGGGGGCCCTCTGCATGAACAGGCTGGGGGATTTTTGACAAAGGACATGGATAAGGCTGAGGTACTTTTCTGTTAAGATTTCGTTCAGAAATCTCAAGTCCCTGAGACCAATGGGAAAGTCTGGAGGAAGGAAGACTTACTGTTGGTAGAAAAGGATCAGGTTAGGACCAGATACAAACAACCTCTGCATACTCAAGTCCTTGGAGCACGATAGGATGTACCCAAAAGTGCTGAGGGAGGTGGCCAATGCCATTTTGAGGCCACTCACAATAATGTGTGAAAGGTCATGGCAGCTGGTAGAGGTTCTCAAGGACCAGAAGAAAGTAAATGTCAATTCAGGAAGAAGGATCTGGGCACCTGGAGGTCAGTCAGCCCCACTTTGACCCCTGGGAAGGTGGTGGACCAAGGAATCCTTGAAAACATTCCCGAGGGATCTGAGCAGGCTGGACAAAGGGGTGACAGAAGTCTCAAAGTTCAAAGGGAAATGCCAAGTCCTGCTGCTGGGCAGGAATAATCCCAGGCACCTCTGCCATATGAAGGGAGACCAAGAGAGCTGGGACTGTTTAGTCTGGAGAAAAGATGACTCAGGGGGATCTTATCAATGTGTGCAAATACCTGATGGCAGGGTATGAAGAATACAGAGCCAGACTCTTCTCAGTTGTACCTACTGAAAGAACAAGAGGCAACAGGCACAAACTGAAAGATATGAAATTCCACTTAAACACAAGAAGAAAATCCTTTTTTACTTATAAGGGTGATTGAACACTGGAACAGGTTTCCCAGAGAGATGGTGAAGTCTCCATCCTTAGATATATTCAAAGGGCGACTGAACACACCCCTGAGCAACCTGCTCTAGTTTCCCTGCTTTGCGGCAGGGAACTAGACGATCTCCAGAGCTCCCATCCCACCCCAGCCATTCTGTGATTCCACAGTGTGTTCAAGATAGGAAACGCACAGAGTTCAAGCACCACCACAGAACAACCATTTCACATGAGCAACTTCACACCAAGACAATCTGATCAACGATAACATGTGAAGAGTGAGAAGGGCAGGCAGGAGGGTTGACACAAATTTCAAGACAATTCTAAGTAACCATCAAGCATCTCCTGCTAGAAGAGCAAGAAAAGCAGAAAGCTATAGGGTTTAGGATGAGGAAGTTTCCCATCAAAATTTAAAGCCGTCAGTTTATGATTAGTGAAACTAATGTATATTTGTACTGGCTGCAAATAGAAACATAATTTATTAGATTTTACTAGCTTCATTTTTTTCTAATCACACCTAATACGTGATTTATGAAGACAGCAATTACATTAACATAGCTTAACTGTGTTTCATATCATCCTATGATATATCTTATGCCTTACTCTAAAAAATCTGATTCCCTTACCTCAACATTTCTATAAAACTAACTTCATGGAATAGCATTCCATCGGTAGGAAATGGGTTGGAAGGATGAAGGACAGATGCTTTTTTTTATACCAGCATGAAGAATTTAATCAGTTTAACATAAGGTTACAAATTTAATGCAATGTAAAGACAGAAAGAAAAGGAGTCAGTCCACAAAGGACACCACCAAGCTAAGGTCTTTCTTCTGACTTGTCTCCCATGTGACCACAGAATAATGCCTACACAGAAATCTGAGGGTAAAGCACAGGGCATCCATCTCAGGCAGTGGAGAAGAACAGTGTTTTCTATACACATGGTAGAGATACATAGTTCATTGACAATACATAAGACAAGAGAACTTTTTCATAGATAAACATCTGCTGATTAGAACAAATGCTTTGATAAATCCAGGTGTTTACTCTAGCAGCAGGGAGTGATAATCATAACATTCCCTTCTCACTCTCAAGCATAAGAAATTTTAAAAAACTCCCATGCTCCACTACAATATATCTTTGTGAGCATTTTCTTTCTATATACAAGCAAAGACTACACTTAACTCGCTGAAATAAACGAGTGCATTTATGGTGGTACTCTCCCAGGGACCAACAGTGTACATGGTAAAATCAAGGATCATCCTTTACATTCTTTGGTGATGATCAAAGTCAAATAATACATCTAACTGTGGAAAATGTCACAGAAAAGATGACAACAGAGGAACCTCTTAGAAAAGCTATTACAGTCCTTGATGTTTGCATTTACTTTCCTTGAAAGATATTTGAAAACAAGAACAACTAATGACCCGGTCAGCATTGACATGAAGATGTGTTAGAGGCACCACTACTATCCTAGTAAATTAATGTCTGCTGAAAAACCCAAGCAGAGAAAACAAACATGTGGTATTAGAAGTTTTATTTTGTTACTTTCTTAGACTTTGATTCTTCAGCACTTTCAGAAGTCAAATAGCAGAGCATGCAAAAATCATTTGTAAATAGTAGTTATTAGAGGCGTAAAAGCTGACAGCACCCCTGCTCACATAAACTCTGTGGTCTCCAACTTGGAAGAAATAAAATATATACAAAATAATGCTGCTGCTTCCTTCACATCTCATGAATCTGGCTGAAAGAGGCATCTGTTTAGGAATTAAGATCCCCCTCATCCTTTTCCACCCCTCACCATTGTTCAAAAAAGGTGCTACAAACAGTAGCTCCCCAGAACCTGTATATGTATGTGTGCAAACCAAATGCCAAAATGAGAGTTGGCAGGATCAAAATATAATGGAAAGAAAATATCCTGATCACAGATCTCACTAAATGGCTTCATTTGCATGCATCAATGAAAGTTCCTGGAGTGGATAAAAGGCCTTCATTAAAGTCTGAGATGAAACCATAAAGCACATGATTGGAGACATTTCTGGTTTAATTCATTTATTAGGTTTTGGGGTTTTTTTGGTTTGGGTCTTTTTAAGGTATCCAGAACATAGACTGAGATTATTATTTTTCAACCCCAGATATCTACTAGGCAGGTTTCTTTTCCGAGCTGTAAGCCAAGGAAACAAGCCAAGGAAAATGGAAATTCCTGAAGATTCTGAACTTGTTGGGTGGTAGTTAAATATTTAGATGTTGCTTTCCTCCTTCCTAGCCATGACTTCTTTTTTCCATCATTTCACTGGATTTAATTTTTTTTCCTACAGAGTGATTTATGAAAAACAACAGCTAGCCAGCAGCAGAAGCAGCAACAGCATGAGCTCCAGGTGTTAGGAAAAATCACTACATAATTAATTTTCTCTTTGATATACTATCACATCCCAAAAAATATTACGCTTGAAGATTCAAAGATCTATCACATCCCAGCGTAGTATTATGCCATGCGTAACGTGGAATTTGTCTTGGATGAGAACGTATTTCCCAGGAAATTCAGACAGAAGGATTCAAGAATGGATTGTTCTGTGGCAACTAAAAAATATATCAAGCAGTGGTTCAAGAATGACACAGTCTGTTCATGCTCTTTTAAGGCAGGATTTAGTAAAACAGATGGCATTGGATTTCAAACTCCTTTGTCAACTCAGTTCACCAATGAGCTGAACATTGATTTTTCTATTTCTTTTTATTACCTCCAAGAAGTTCCCAAAATTAAAATCTAAATTCAACTTTAAAGGACATTTTAGTCCCCTTGGTACTACTGAAGGTTTGAATGTATTCATAGAGAGCATGTAATTCTACAAGCTGACTCAACTGTGATTACAACAGCATTTGAAGTTGGGATGTTTTTTCTTAGCAAAACCTTCTTACATTGCAACCTGAAGTTCATAACTGGAATAGGTTTATTTTTCTACATGGTGATATACACTTCTCCAAAACAGGTATTCTGGTATTACGTATCCACAATTTACCATCCGCAAAATGGTATCTCTTCCAGAAATATGGAAGCACTTTAAATATTTAAAGACCAGCTGCCAAAAGTTGACTGAGGCAGGGAATTTTCATCTCACTCTGAATATGAATTCAGAAAAGAAACGAACAAAGTGCAGTTCAAGCAAACAAGATGGGGTACCTGAGGATAACTTGGCACTGCAATAAACGATGAGCTGGAAGCAGCCATGCCAAGAGATCCTTGGAGTCTCAGAATGGATACTTAAACCTGGTCTCAAAAGCAGGAAGAGATATAGGGAAAGCTTTTTGTAAAGTTGCAACATATTTAAACGCAGGGGAAAAGCAAAAGAGATCTCTTGAAAAATTGAATTCAAATTCAAAGTCTAAATATTTTCTTTCCTCTCTGCTTTCTTCTAACCAAGGAATTCCCAAAATACGGTACACAAGCTACTTCAAACATATACAGAGCAAGAACCTCACTTGACTTTTGCTCTCCAGAAGAAAGCCAGGAGCTGCCGTCTCAATATGCAGGTCTGAGGGCTGCATGCAACCAACCCCAGGCCTGCATAGCAATAAGGTCTGAGCCCCCATCCTTCAAAAAGGTAGAACAAATACACCTGCCTATGCCACCCATAATCCACACCCCTAGTGTGTCTACAAGCTTCTGTTCTAACCTCAAAAAAAATCCATATATTCAATTCTGAGTATGCACCCTGACCCAATATTGTCATAATGTTTTGGCAGATTTTTTTTCCCCCTATCTCTCCCATAAATAGCTTTTGAAAAATCTCTCAGCATCATCAATATGTGATATTGTTAGTGAATTAGTGAAAAACAGAAGCTTTCCTCCCCTACTCTTTTTGAAGAGCAAAGTTAAAAGAGCATTTCTAGTATAAACAAAATGCATAGACAATGAATACTGACAGAGCAGAAGTCCAGTTTCCAAAATCTGTTGCTGAATGCATTTACATAAGCACTAAGGAGCTATATAATTAAGCTTTACGGGGGGGAGAGGAGGGGGGAGAAAAAACACCTTCTTCCTTTAATCTAGCTTCATTTTGGAAAACCTGCAGATATTTCATTTGCAGGTCTTTCTTGAAGAGTGACCAAGTTGGAGAGATGTCACTGGCAGAAGCTCTGAAAGAATGAAGAACAACAAACAGCATATCTTCTTTTTTTATCCTAACATTTTCAAATTGAAGGAATTAAGATTCCATTATTCTCCCTCTGAATCTAAACAAGGATGCTTTGAAGCAAGAAAGAAGTGATAGCTGCTTTAATATCCTCTAAGTGTTCTGCGTATAAGAGATTGCTTTCTGCCTTCTTGGAGGAAAAAATCTCTGAAGGACAGGAGCTGGCAGAACAAGGGAACAGTATCCAATGATATATTAAAAAAATCAAGATTCAGTGTATGCAATAAATGTTCACACTGCATGTTCAGGCCATCAATGTACAATACTTCAGAGTAACCACAGCGATTAATTTATGTCTTAGTCTTTCCTATGCCTTACCGGCCTTCGTGGAAGATCTGACCATCTCCTGACCCCTCACCAGTGAAACACTGCCGATGCCACCACGGAGAGGGGTGGCAGAGGCACAGAAAGCCCCTTGCTGAGGGGCAAATTTAAGAGCTTTCATTAAATTTTATATGATATCCCAAACCACTGGCAATATTCCTTCCTCTTTAAAAGAAAGATATTAAAACTTCTTTTAATTTTGTCACCAGCTGAGGAACATTTCAAAACTAAATGAAACCTGGCAAGCACAGCAACCATTACCCTCCTCCACCCAGAGTAACACATACAATTGTTCAAGGACAGCACATACTACAGTGTATTTTTCTTTAAATTTTTTTTTTCCTCCCTTTTTACCATACAAGAAGTTTGGAGACTAGGGAGAAAAAAGGGGTAGCTTTAGCCTGAAAATAAACAAAAAACCCTGCCATAAAGAAATTCACATAAAGCCTTCCTAGATTGATGTACAGGTTGCATATGGCCTAGTATGGAGGAAACCACATGCTGAAAATCTGAGTAGGCAATTTTTCACTGAATAAAGTAAATCTTTCAAAATATAATAATATTATTATTATTAAAAGGAGGGGGAGAAATCGAACTATGCTTAAGCAGTCCTAAGCATGACTTCATTCAAAGACAAACTGGGCTGCAATGTCTATTTTTAGCTCATAAGTGGGTGCTCATATGCCATATGTAGCTCTTCACCACAAAGTGTTGTATCCTAAATATAGGCTCGTGCTCCTGTTCACAGTATAACTGTGGAAATCCATGCTCCAGTCTGAAGCCACAAGGGAAGTAGCAGCTCTTAGTGGCAATGACTCTGAGGTTAGAAATCCTCCCCCCTCCAACCCCTGCCCAACTTTCTTGGAGACTTTTATTAAGTTAAAACGTAAAGGGTTTTAAGGACCTTTTATTCAGTGCCCAGATTCACTTTAATCACAGCTCATTTGCTTCCCTTGCCAACACTTCCTAAATTCTCTCTCTCAGGTCTTTTCTCCTAAGATATCCCTGTGAAGGCTGTCTCTGGTGTGTTTTTCAGGGGAGGGGGGTAAAGGAGACATGGCAGTTTAAGCAGTTCACAGAACTGTAACAGCATTATAACAAAAAGGACCTCTCAGAGAAAAAAAAATAAGTAGCTTTTAACACAGGGATGGGGCAAGAATGGATTGCTAGGACTGGAATGAGGTGGAGAAATCTGGCAAACTCGACCCTTCAGAAGGGGAAAGGCTGGATTTGGAGCAGCCAGTGGCAACATCCTGCCTTTTTTTTTTTTTTCAGTAGGCTTAAAAATCACAGGGCAGAGAGAGGAAGCAAATAAAAGAACTGGCTTGAAGGTTAGACCACCAACATCAATGAAAGAAAAGATGTCTACTTGTCTACAGTTTCCTTTCAGTTGCCTACATTTTTACATAAAAAGTATAAACAGCCCTTACTTAACTGCTTGCTTGCAAAGCAATATTCACCTCTGCAGCTCCCCAGAGCTGCTGCAGCACTGTAGGAAAGCCTTGTGAAAGGCTATGAAGGGGCAGGGGGAGAGAGGAGGAGGAAATGGCACAGAGGAGCATGGAAGCTCCAGATGTGAAACATTATTGACCATGGTGCCTCCCACCTGGGCCATCTGTTATAGCCCCTCTCTGCCTGGCTTTGCAGCCAGCATGACCTTGAGGCCCTCTGTAGTTGCTCAAACTGCACCTGCATGGGATTAAGTATCCTGATAGTGAGTGATAGCTTTGCCTGCTCAGTCTGAAACAGCTTTCACCAGATCAAACAGCGGGAGGAGGAGGAAGAGAAAGCAGCAGAAGGTACAGCAGAGCAGTGCCTTTCCCGCCTGGACAGAATAAGCAGTAATATTGATTTAGGTTGCTAGACTTGTCCAAGGCACCACCTGCAAAAATCTGTGCATGAAATTCTTATGTATGTTTGGATCAGTGTTGGTTGCAGCTCACCCATAATTACAGCCTGTCAGAGACATGGATCTAGCCTGGAACTCAGAAATACCCCCTAAGAGCCCACTGCATTTTGTAATTACTTTTTCGCCTCCTTTTGAATCAGCAAATTTACGGTCACTGGCCATTTGAAATTCAGAAGTATATGGGCAGAGGAGATCTAGCACTAAGAATATTTCTAAGGCATCAATCAAGCTGCTTGCTTCAAATATTGCTAATCCTAAAAAGAATCCATAATATCACAGCATTCAAAATATTCCTGAGCAGTCATGTGAGTTGAGATAGCAATGATTTTTTTAGTCCCTTGGAAATACAGCTCCTACAACTATGCAAGGGGCTACCGCATCAGTTTGAGAGTCACTTCTGGTCAACTGAGGGAGATGGATTACAGAAAGGGAGCTTTTATTAAAAAGAAATTGAAGAAAAATATTGCATTAACCATTTTCCGATATGTTTCTTTGTATACAAGCAAATTCATTCTTCTTAAAGGCTTTGTTTGGAAATAGTGTTTCCCAACTTTCAGAAAGAAATGTTATTGTTAGATTAGAGTGAGAGCCTTAGAATGTGGGAAAGTCCAACTAATCCTAAACTTCAAGAGGTTTTCTTTTTTGTGTTCTTCCCCTGTCCTTTATTAAGAGCAGATTATAACTTCTTAGAATTTCTACTTCCACTTAAGAGTATTAGAAATATTGACTAATTTGACATGCATGTCATGCAATATTGGTATGTTAACAAAATAACCTTGAAATGCACTAATAATCCTACAATACACAAGCACTGGGTAGAAAAGCACTGTAGTACTCATACATTGACCTAATTTTAAGAGGAACAGGTGGGTGGAAACCTGATCATTTCCACAAAGCTACCTTTTATTGCCTCACCCCACTCCCCCCAATTCCACTCATCCACATCTATCCATCCTCCCAAATACACACTGCTGTTCCCTAAACTTGCAATCATAGCTTGTGAGGCTTAAAAGCTAGCTTGAATCTCCCACCTATTTCATTAGCACTTAATTCAGAGGAAAGTCAACTGCTCACATACAACTGCTAAGAGAAAAAAGGCAAAGAGGAAGGGCACAGGTGCACATTTATGCATGGTGAGACAAAATATTGCCACACTCAAGAAAAGGCCTGAATGTCCTCCATCACCTAAGAAGTGCAATAATGCCCTAAAAATGTGCTGCTAGAAATGGAATTTATACAAACAAATAAGGAAAGCTGATCTGTTCATTTACTGGGTAGAGTGACATCAGTATGACATCAGCAGCAGCCAGTCACAGTGCTCCGTATGTACCTGGTGTTCTTGCACTATTTCATATTTATGCATAAACACCAGGAGGGTGTTAACCCTAAGCTGTGTTTTTCTTCCCCATCATATTCTAAATAAAGCAGCTGCTTCCATTCATCATCAGACCTGACTAAAAAAAATAAAATAAAATAAAAAACAGCAGCCTCTCATCTCAGCATGTTCTCTGACAAATCCAGAAACAATATGTGGAAAGGGGGGGAGAGCGGCTGAAGCTATGTGTCACTGCTTCCTGAAAACCTGTAGGCAGCCCAGAGCTTCAGCTTGGCTCTTCCGTGGCTAGAAGATGCAGAAACAAGAGAAAAAAGCACGTAGGGTCAAACATTGGGTCAAGGCTTTTGTTGTCACTGAAAAAACAAATGCAATTGTTATTTCCATCTAAGGCATTTTAAACTGTCTAAACAAGTGAAGTACTGTTCCTCTTCCTCCAACATCACTGTCTCCTCTGACGTCTTTTTTTTTGAGGGGAAGAGATTTTTTTTTTTTTTAAGGCAAGCAGTGAAGGCTATTGCTCACTGACATAACACACAATCCCACGCAGGTGCAGTGTGAACAGTTCAGGCAGACCATGGAAGGCTGAGACTCCCCACGCCAATGCCCAGGCTTTCACAGCTGGCCTTAGGGGCAGAGCAAAGGGCAAGCAACCTGCACATCTGTAATCGTCAGAGCCTACACGCACCCAAGCCGGGAGCTGCTGAAGGTTGGGCCTTCATCCATTTGCTGCTCTGGCAAAGTCATGGGCATAGCAGGGGCAATGCAGAGGTTTTTCCTCACCTATCAGCAATAGTATTGTTTCCAGAAGAAAATTTGTGAAGCTTCTCATGGTGCCAAGCAAAACCAAAACCAACATGCCACCATCCTTTCCTATAAACACACTTTTACCTTAGCACCACCCTTAGGCACGTATGAATGCATGTGCATAGACACACACACACTCTCTCTCTAGGTATCCACAAGCCTAGTAACAGACTTTTTTTGACCTTCAAGCCTTCACCACAAGAGCAGGATTTCTGATGCAGCAGCCTTGGCTGGAAGCAAACATGAGGCCGAGTTCAGCACGCTGGCTTTGAGCTGGACTGACACCTCTAAGACTGATATCCCATTCTCACCAACAGACTTAGCAAATTTTCAAAAGAAGAAAGAAATGGCAAAAGCTAACTTCAAATATATCTCCTCCAGGTACTTTGAAATATAGCATTTCTCTGCTCATGCAAAATCCGTGTATAAGCATTCTGATTATGTTATGCACCACTTTTATAATTAACATGGCTCAAAGAAGCAGAGGGTGTGATATAAATATAAAGCCAATGAGCTGACTTAAAAGGCAGAATGTGTAGTGCAAAAACGGTTTTTATTGGCCAGTACTGTATCCCAGTGCCACTTAATCAAAACCAGCTCATTTTACTTGTACTATATTGCTCAGAGCTAAAGCTTGGTGAGCTGGCTCTGCCATTTACTACTTTTTGTTCAGCTATGTCTATTCTCGAGCTATGATAATACATATATTCATTATGTAAATAGCACCACATAACTAAATACAACTGAACAGCACCATGTTATAATTAAAATACATATATTAGTGCCAAAGACATATTTGCCTTCTTTCCTCCAAGACATTCTCTACTAGTCCAGGAGCCTGCATTATAGCCCATCAAGATAGCTTTATTGCTGCAGGAAGGGAAATTCAAGCCTCTTGCCAGGCTTTCTCTACATATCCTTTGTGGGACCTATTCATGTATAAAGGTACAGAAACTGTACCTAACTGTATCTGCAACTCAGATGGCAACTCAGTACCATACATAGAATATTACAGAATAAATAGGAATACTTTTGCAAAAGAAGCTAGAAGGGGGAAAAAAAAAATATGCATGCCAGGTGGTAGACCTACAGTTACAGTCTAAACCCCATGAGGGAGATTTTAGGTATCTTACACAGCATGGAAATTTGCTGGAAGAAGGGAATTTGTTTCTAAAGGCATGCTGAAATACAGTATAAGCCTGCTTTGTCATGGGCTCTACTTCCAAAGGATACAGCTACTTTCTCAGAAGTCACCAGCTCATCCCCAGGGGGATGCATTAGCAACAAGGTGCACTCATAGAGGGAGGAGCTAAACCTGAATGATCAAGATGATTTATGAGATCAATTAGAGAACGTCAGCCAGAGATACTATTTTCATCACACTCACAGCACTACCCTGTCTATTCTTGTTATAATCTAAAAATCTAAAACCAAACCATGAAAATGCAAAAACTTTTTTGCTTGTCATTGACCACTATTGGCCAATAATTATCCAGCTTTTGTGATTTTTCACAAGAGAAAAAAATATTTTCAGTGATCAGAATTGTGTTCAGTATGCACTTATCGTTAAAAACAGTTTAAAACCCAAGGCAAATGCCTTTTACCTCAAAGTTTTATAATTCATATTTTATACTACCACTTAGGATCTAACATTATGTCCCAGTCCAGAATTTTCTTAACTTTAAAGTGATCTGCAAACACCACTATCCAAAAGGTGAATAGCAAGAACACTGTAGTTATAACTCTTAGAGGGGAACAGAACGGAACAGTCTTAAGACCAGAACATTTGGACTACCATTATCTAAGGGTGAAAACTCAATAACTAGCTAAAACACAGGACTTTTAGCTAATAGAGTCGTTACAGCCATTCAACAAGATGACTCCCAATAAAGAGGGCATGGTTTTCCTAATGGGGGAGAGGGAGGGACATGGGGGCATTTTCGTTCTCCTTTTTTGAGAGAGTGAGAGTGAGCTCTACAGTTCTCAGAACCTGCAGAAACCTGCAAAATACAGAAACAGTGATGTAGCTGATACATTCAGACTTCTCTGTAAAACCCTCCAGTTTTCACATTTCATGTTATTTACTCCAACAGAAAATTGGTACTTAATATTTGGTGGAGTAGAGTTTTACAGAAAAGCTCTTCAGTCTTCAGATGACCAGAAAACTTTTGTAATACACTAAATATAGACACTATAGACCAGTGACCTGGGCAGAATAATTAGAGGGCTGAAACCTCAGGAAGGGTCTGAATTTAAGTAAAGAAATATGTAACAGCTGTACTTCAACTGCACAATAACAAACTTTTCCAATGACAAAGACCCTTTTTGTGCATTTTGCCATTTCCCAAACAAGCCTTCAGAAGAGACAGGAAGCCTGGCCATAAGGCTGGGCAGTTCCTCTGACACTGGAAAGAATGAAGAATCGGAGTCATTATTATTTTAAGTTATACTACCAGAGTAGAATTTCAGTTCTTTTCTTTATAGTGATTTGAACCGGCTTCTATAAACTTTTATTGAGAATGTCCCTAATTTAAATCACGTGATAAAATAAGATTCTGCTGGCCAGCCTGCTTTCTCCCCCTCTCACATGCACACACGCCCCAAAGACACCAAGACAGCAAGAGGGGAGCAATCGTGGCTTCAAATGCTTGCTGTGTTGGAGGAGAAAAAAGGGCAAGACTGTAAGAGAGAGGTTGTTCTGGGTTATATCATAAACACCCAGTCTAAAACAGAATGCAGTATGAAAGGTAGGAAGGCTATTCCCATTCTTACAAAATTACATCTGAGGTCATTTAAAAGCATTAATAAATCTTCTCATCCTTTTACCCAATCATTTTCTAATATTAGCTAGGCCAGTTTAAGGGCATGTGTTACAGTATCAGAATTCAGGGACGGGAGGGGAAAAAAAAAAAGGCAATTTATCCAGCTGTTTATTCGTAACTGCTCCCTGAAGGACAGCTACTGCACAAGTGCTGGCAAGCCCCTCTGTAGGCACACCAGCAGCCAAAGCCTCTCCACCACACCAAAAGTCCGGTAGCACACACATGCTCTGCCACCGCTCTGCCAGAAGCCAGTGACACACACACTTCTCGCATGGCTTCTCACCAGGCTGGCTGCATGGCAGCCAGATAAGGCACCCAAAAAATAGCAGAGGAGGAAGGAAGCCTCTGACCGTTCCCGCGGGGCTCAGACCAACAGGGGCCAATGCACCGAACGTCCCTGTCACTCCCCTGCTGCCTGGGTGAACTCACCAGCCAGCTCGCCCTGCCTTCAGCCTGGCAGCGGTGGAGGAAGTGACCTGGTGGCTGGCCCTGCTGGTTTGCTGTGACCAGCGTTCACACAGCTGGCTTCCGATAGAATAAGCACTAGCTTTTCATCCTATAAACCCCTTTCCAAAACCAAAAGTCAAAAAAAGTCAAGTGACAAACCATTGACAGTCACACCTCTAACACTGTTCATTCTCATAAGCCAAAGTCATCTTCAATGGACTCAAAACCCAAATTTGCTGTTATATATCAGTCATTGTAAGAGGAAACTGCCAAATTCTGCTGGTCAGTTTATCTCCCTGTTCCCACCCAAATCAATTTTTTTGTTATTGTAATCAACAGCTACATACATTGCGTGTCAAATATGTGACCCTCTGACTTCCAACATTAGGCTTTTAGTGCATCTTTAAAGGCAAATTACTGTCACAGATCAAAACACCTGCTTTGGTCACTAATATTAAAAAAAAAAAATCTCTTTCCTTCCCAACATCTTTTCTGTTTGCATTTTTTACTTCACATGTGACATCAGAGTTGGTAAGATATGCAAGATGAGCCGCACAGATACAGGTTTACTCAAGAACAGCTACACCATTAACTCCCAAACACTGCAGCAGCCCGAATCCTGCCATTTACTTTTAGAAGGAGGAAAGGGTTATCTTCCCATTAAGGCTTCCCTGCAAGGACGACAAGAAAAGGTGCCAATTAACACCAAGTGCTCTGCAGCAGGCTGTGTGGATAGATACTTGCCCAGGGGAGAAATTTGCCCCACATCAGGTGGTTGCTGGGTGACCTAAATTACCTCATTAAGAACAGGATCCTGCTTGTCTCAACTTCATCTGCCCAGAAATGAGGCATCTCCCCGGCGATGACAGATGAGCAAGGCAGTCCGTCTGGTGCAGGTCACCGGCTGAAAATGCCTCTTCAGGGACGGCAGACAGAGCCCCCATGCCTGCAGCTCGCCCAGGACACCCCATCCTGCTTGTTCCGACCGGAATAGGTTTGAAGCATTCAGCGTCCTGCACCCAAGAGCCTGGAGTATTCAGTCTCCTGATTTCTATACAATGTTCTTTTATTTTTTCTTAAGGCATATGATGATCTACACTCAGTTGGTTTAATGTATAAATTTTTACGGCATTTATTTTGCAGCAGTAGAGCTGCGCAATAAATGGCCTACTGAAAACCATTCCAAGAGATATCGTGAAAGCGTTATCAAGGAGCTGTTTTGTTTTCTTATCTTAATTTTTTTACTAGTCCATTCAATCTCCTGTTCCAAACCTAAAATATAAGTCCACATCGAAGACTAACATACAAAAAAAGTAAATTAAGTAGTTTTTTTGATTGCAACAATGCTGCCTTTCTAATCATTAGCCTAATGGTTTTCATTGCATTCCTTTGGCTTAAAAAGTGATTTTAAAGGGGGGAAAAAAAAGTTTGCTCCAGGCTTAGTCCATGTATGCCAAGTTTCCGTCAGCAGTGAATTTTAATGGCAGTTATAAACCCTTGAAAGCAAAAATTTATAATGGAAATGCTGACACAGTAACAGCTATAGTAGCAGCACAGGTGACACTCCTCTAATATATTGATTCTCCCCTGTTAACCTATTCCTAGGAGCTTAAGATTTTGTGCATTTAGAAGCCTGACAAAAAGGATTTCTGTAATTGTAGTCACTCAGGTTAGAAGTCAAAGGCTTTACATATGTACAGCCATTCCCACTTTGTCAAGAACCTGAAGTACCTGACCAGTAGGATGCCCCAGGTTTGGGATTTTTTATTGTTTGGGTGTTGTTTTGGGTTTGGGTTTTTTGGTTTGTTTTGGGTGGTGGGTTTTTTTGTTTGTTGGTTTGGTGTTGTGGGTTTTTGGTTTGTTTTTTTTTTTTTAGCAGGTTGACTATTTTGGAAAAGTACAAGGAAGAGGAAGACCTAACCAAGGCACATGTGCAGGGAAGAAGAGGAAGAAGAATGAAAATATAGCTTAAATAATGTAAGAAATAGCAGGAGAGGAGAGGGAGGGAAAAGAAAGATTGATTTTAAGAGAGAAAGGAATTGTAGATCTGAGCAGGAGGTGGAAAAGAAAATACACATTAGTGAAAGAACAGGAAAAGTGCACAAGAGAACAAGAGCACAGGAGAAAGCAGAGCAAACAGAAAAATGAAGAAAAAGTATTTTTAATACAAACCTAACAAACTCATTGCTTAGACAAAAAGGAGAGGACAGGCAGCATAAAGAGAAAAGAATCAGCTTCACAAAAGCCTAGTACTGATGTTTGTTTTGCTGGGTTGTTTTTTTTACTGTATCTTTCTTCATACATTCAATTGTGCTCCGTATCTCTGGCAAAGGTCCAAAAATTCTGTCAATTCCAGGAAAGAGGTGACCAAAACATTTCGCACTTTCAGCTGAAGTCAAACAGCTGCTTGTTTTGGGGTAAGTCCTGAAATTAATAAAGGACTTCTTTAATCTGCCTGTCTCAGTTGCAAGAAAACATTGCTTGTATTTCAGACTACGTGTTAATAAATACCACCACCATCCAAAAGTGACCATTTAAATGATACTAGGGTGCTTTCAAAGCAAGATGGAGAGATTCACAAATAATCAAAATACTCTGTGTGAGTCATTTTCTCAACATATGGTCACAAAAAATACAGCATATGAAACTGACGCTCCAGATGCTTACAGGTAAGCATAACATTTTAAGCAGTGTAGGAAGAGGGGATTTTTTGTTTTGTTTTTAATAAACAGCATAGGAACAAAAGAACAACACATACATTGGAATTAAGAGAAAAAAAGTGTAAGTGATTTGAAGGAATTCAGGCCAACCTGGGGACATGGCTGCAAAGGCCAGCACAAGGCAAAGCTCCATCTGCAGAACTATAAGGCTTTGAAAACTTCAAGAAGCCAAGACTAAATCCTGAGGTTCTCCAGGATGCCATTTTTATGTATCAGCCAGAACTGCGGAAGCCCCATACTTCCAGCAGAAGCCTTTTCTCTTCCCATAAATTAAGCTAATGAGGCATTACCTTAAGAAAAAGAAAAAAGCCCCTCCCCTCCCCCTCCCCCCCCCCCAGCATTCTCTTTAAGCATATGTTATTCTGAAGTTAATAGCTCTGACAGTCCACCAGGCCAAACAGTCATAAGCAGCAGTAATTGCTGAGCAGCTCTGAAGTTCAGTCTTGAGCCACTGGAGTCCTGCATGCTGAGCTCTCCCTCCCAGTTGGGCTTATCCCATGCTCTCCCCACCATTACCCTTCTGCTTCAAAGCAAAGTGTTGCAGGGTAAGGGTCAGGCAGTGAGTATGTAAAGCCTGAACTAAGTTTTTAGGCAATACTGTTGAATGGCTATGCTATTTCCTCTTAAAAAAACCAAAACGTTGGTGAATTTTGACTGCACTGGGCATAAATATTAGATGACAGGAAAATGATCTTATTTAATCTCTGGAAAAATAAATGGCACGCAGGTTTCTGCTGGTGTGCTACTGTAACATTTGGCACAATCTCACTGGAAGGATTGTGTCATGCTGACAGATTAATGAGCTCTAAGAGAAATGAACAGATAAATACAGAATAAGCAAGCGACCTGCACTGACAGAGTTACTGCAAGTAAAGGCTGCATGTCTCGCCTGTATTTGTCAGTGTTCAGCAGACTCAACAGATGAGAAAACATAAATGGAACAGAGCCAGAATATAACTTTACAGGCAGAGAAGATAATTTTATAAATACTATGCTCCATCCTACCAATTAAACAGGTTTCTTATATATAGAGAGAAGGAAAGTGATTCCCAAAATACAAGAAAAAAAAACAAACTGACCTAATGAATGTTGTAAGCGAAAGATAAATCTTTTCCCCTTCTTTCCATTCCTTAAACAAGACCTTTTTGACTTAACAGCACTTTAAATCACTTTAGATTAGTGATTCAACCTATCAAATTATAACATACATTGTCTTCTATAAGAAACTAAAAAGAAAATAGTTTAAGCTTCTTATGTAAGTTTAACCAGTTACTTATTTTCTAACACTTTGCCTATGCAAATAAAAAGCACTCAATTAAACAGAATAAGTATTCAATGCTGGTTCCAACAGGATGCTTTGCATTTATGATCCATTTCTGAATTGTGTTAACTGACCAAAAATAACCTATTCTGAACCCAAATAAGGAATTCTAAAGTTTATAAGACTTTCTAAACTAGTTAAACCAAGGAGATCAGTCTGAAGTTCTTCTGTCTACACTAGAAAACTGGAGCAAACTATCAAGTTCAAGACTTTCTATTAAGAAATAAAAAGTAAAAGGAAAATGCTGAAGTATTTCAGAAAGAATGAGAAAGAACATTTCAATTCCTGTCTCCTCCTAACCAAAGACAACAAATCCCAAAAGAATAACTCTCACAGTCAGTTCAAGAAGTGTGAAAAAGTATGGACTGCTTCTTACTTCAGCCAAACCTGTTTGCTCATCCCTAAATCAATATTTTCTATGATTCTTTGCAAAAAGCATTAAAAATGGCGTGCAAAAAACCCTACTCTACTTGTGAAGTATTGGCATTTCCATGACTTTCAAAATATGCAGTGCAGCTGTGGTTTGTTTGTATTTTTGTCTTTCAGGACAGCTAACAAGTTTCAAAACATTGTATTGCTGCAAGGAGATGCTGAAGGCAGCCGCAGCTGAACCCAGGCAGTACCAATGCAGAGGACGGCGGTGGTTATTGCCTCGACACAGCTCATCCTCTCGCCTGGAGGCTGCCCACCCGGCAGCAGGCTGGGCTAGCCTCAACAGAAGGCTACTCTGAACATCAAAACACTGGTTTGGGTTTGCTGAGCTGTAAGCTACTTACTGTGATGAAGAAGAAGTTTCACGGGGGGGGGGGAATTCCAGCTGAAAAGGAAATCTCCCCAGGGGAGGACAGAAGGGGCTAACGACATCAGGAGTTAACCATTTCAGCCACCTGAGTTTAACTCTGCTATGATCCATAAGGCACACAGCAAATGCACAGCTTACTGTAATGATAACAGCATGCAGAGGGTAACACGGAGGCAACAGGAATTATGTCAACCATGATCTCAACTAATTATTTATCCAACAAGATAAATGCAGGAAAGCAGCAGTTAGAGACGACCACCACTGAACACTGCTCCACACCATCAGCATCTCCCTGCGCTTTCAGCCACATTCAGATCCAGAAGTGCAGAGCTCCCCCACATCTTGCAACCCTCAATTTTTGACCTCCTCTAGCAACAGAAGTACCTGACACTGGAGATCACCCCGTCACCTTTGTATTTGGTGGTATTAAATGCAAAAGAAATTAGACAAATTCAAAGACTGAATTCAAGCAAGAGCAACGGACAATGAAGCAGTTGTGTTGGCTTACGTAAAGCAGCCTTTCACCTCTGCAGAGGTGCAGACAAGCATCTTTAAAATAATGCACTAAGGCAAAATAACCACACACCACCACAGCCGCAAGAGGCCTAAAATAGGAGCCTCAACAGTTATTGTAACTAGATGTTGATTATTTCTTGTATTATGCAGTAAGACAATTTCTGTTTCAGATTTCTTTCTGTTTATAGTCTATGCTCTAAAAGTTCATTAGCATCAACAAACTATTCTCAGCATAGGTAGCAGCAGCAACTTTTTTCACTAACAGAAAATCCTGATAATTGAGAAATGAAAAATTCAGGCAAGACTGCCTCAGCAGTTCTTGGATGCTCAGGAACTATTCTAACACATTCTTCCTCAACACCATTACTATGGTAAGAGATTGTGATTTTTAAATAAATATATAGAACAGTCAACGTAAGTATAAATATAAGACACAGCTGATAATCATGGGGAAGTTACTTGCTCTTTTACTAAAAAAGCCTTGTGTGTATGCGTACAGCGGGTGATAATGCAACAATAGGTAAAGCAAGGTAAAGACAAACCACCACCACAGTGAAACCTTTGAGTTTGAGGACCTTTGAGTTGCATTTAATATTAAATATTTCAATGTTGCAACAGACTTTCCCATGTTTTTACATCATATTTTCACAGCAATGGTAGTTCATCCTGTCAAAGCAATGGGGGAGGAGGGAGAAGAGGGATTACTTGTGACACTTTGGTTTTTTCTGTGGAGGCTTTTTAAATTCTAAGGCTTCTTAAATCAGAAGGATGCAGGAAATTCATAGCACATACTATTATAGAAAAAAGTTTAGCAGATCACCCAGTGATGGACTATATTTGGCAACTGAAATTTTAGGCTCCTCTGGCCATGGTCTGTGGTTTTGCTTCATACATAGTATACAACAGAAGGGACCCTGATGTTCAGTTTGCACATATACAGACCACTGCAGTAAGAATAAAATAATGTCTGGGTAGGGATGATATTTTTTAATAATATATTTGCCTATCTAAATGCATTTAACTGCACGCTGCTTGTTCAAAAGTAGTCAAGTCTTGTGATATCCCATTCCCTTCCCTCTGTTGCAAAACTGATGGAAGCAGAGCATATCAGGGAGTGGGGGGGCCCAGAAGTCAAGAACTGGAGTAATACTCACTTTGCCTGAAAATTGTGCAGTAGGTTTCTTCATATACAAAAGAGACACCAACAGAGTATACTCAAATACTTCCTGTATTATTCTAGAAGGGGATGTATGGGGCGAGAGGCGGAGATGGAAGTAGCAGCAAACATCTGGCAGGAACAGGTAGCTTGGAGGCCAGGTGCCCACCATTCAGGTGCCCACAGGAGAACACACCAGGGCCACAACCGAAATCTATCCCTGGTCTGCCATGGAGAGTCCGTCATACACAGCAGGACCCCTGTGGCATAAACTCCATGCATGGAAGAGGCCAGAGTCCCCCCACCTTCCCATTTCAGCAGGGGTATTCCCTGCATACCAGGCAGCCAAGCCTCTGGGCACTCGCAGGCAGCACAAAGTACTTAAAAGTTTACTGTCAGAGGTCAAAACTTCTAGCCAGCAGATTATTTTTTTCTACATCCCCTATTACTTTAAATCTCCTGTTCTCCTTCCTTTTTGGGGGACACTGCACAGAGTGTTTATCTGGAAGGAGTGTTTGTTTTTTGGCCTTTTTTTTTTTTTTAACAGTCTTTGTTGATTCCTTTGAGTTTTCTCCAGGTAATAATTTTTTTCTAGTTACTTTCAAAATACAACATGGGTTTTGTTTGTCAGCTTTTGGAGGGAACTGGCTTTAAAATGTATATTCTCTAGGTATATTCTCTTCTCCAAGCTATGCCACATTGAGAGTCCTGCCTGAGGATGTAGTAGTGTCACAATGGCTTTGAGTTTCCAGGGGCTGGACTAAAGCAGTCTATTAAGGATTTAGGCATCGCAATAAGGAAAGGCAGGTGGCTTTTGCTCTGTCTTTCACTGCTGTTAGACTTAGCAACTACTTATAAGTCAAAGATGTGTTTGACAGCCAGAGAGAGTTATTCTAATTCATTTTTCTGCCAACACTGTCTATCTTTCCCAAACAACTTATTCCCAAGCAGTACAGGCTTCCAGGTTTCTAAATCTCCATCAGCTAATAAAAGTGAACCCAAAGTCCCCAAGATACAACAGAAAAATTGAAGTGTGCATCCAATATTTCCTTGGTTTCATAAAGAATGCCTGGAGAATAAATTGGTGGGCCCCACTTTGACCAAGTATCTTCAGAAAGTGAGGGACAGGACCACCAAACCCACTGATTCTTCTTCATTCTTCCCTTTGGCACAGCAGAATTTCCTCTTTGCCTAAATGTAAGTTAAAAGCTGGGTTTTGGCAACTGTGACAGGCAGTATCTACTGGTAGCACGGCTAAATTTTTAGTAATGTTTTTGAAGACCGAGCAGAGCAATGATTGCCTGCTATCACAGTGATGCTACCTGCAGCTACTAAAATACTGGGATGGTGCAAGTCAAAGAAAGTCATCCTTATCACTGTTACTACTCTAACAGATACATCATGGGACAAAAGATGCATCAAGGGGCAGCACTGCCACATGCTCAAGTTTATCAGAAGTCTCACGGATTTGGTGGGATTTTCTTACATACTTAAACAGCTAACTCAGCAATCACATTAAGTAATTAATTGAGAAACTCAGCTTTCCCAAACCTCATATTTATGGAGAAAAGTTCTTACAATAAAGATCTCCAGTACTACATCACCAAGTAATCAAAGTTTTGCTGGAGGGGTTTCAAGAGTGATGCTCCTCATATGCACACACAAAATGGACCAAACTCTTCTCAGAGACTTGATCCTGAAACCACTGATACAGCCACTCCTCCAACAAAAATCGACACCCTACTAAAAGCATATATCCTCTTGCCATGAGCGGAATCTGAGGCTAAGCTGTTTGTGAATAGCTGATCACCCCCATGTGCAGAAGAACACACAGTGAATTGGAAGAGAGCTCGTAGAATTTGTCACTATGCATCAGCATGCCACATCCCTACATTAAAATATTTTAAAATAAGGTGGGAAAACCATTACAATGCCCACTTGATAACACTCCCTAACCTTGCATAATTACTGCCATCCATTTCTGAGTTTGAGGGGGGTCTTTTTCATTTTATTTTTGCCAGTTTTCAATTTCAGTCAGTATGCCAACTTTCACAGACCAGTCAATTAAAATTGTATTTTAAGTAATATTTCAAAAGAAACTATTATGTTACTCCCCCAAAATCAAGTCACATTATATGAACTACAGTATCTTCCTACTATTGATACTATAATTTTGACAAAAAAGACTTCCCAGTTTTTCTGACCCGATTTCTGCATTTACATAACCAAACCACTTAAGACTTGTGATTCTGTTACCCAGATACATATTTTCTAATTCATGTTTCTGTTATTCAGATATCACACGGGTTCTATTTTTAAATCTATTACCTTATTCATTGGTGTAAGTGTTTACATGAGGACTAAAACCGAGGCTCACTGAGCAGCAGTTCCTGGTTCCCCTTCCTCTGCCTGTTTGAGTGGGAGGACAACAGATAACCTTTTATTCTTGCTTCTCTTGCCCAACTCACTATTTATTTCACAACTCATCCAATACAGCAGCCAGTAGTGTTTGAAATTAATTCAGATAATCTTCCCAAATCCTTCAGATCTAAATCATTTGAACCTGCTGATTTATACAGCAGATCTAATTTTTCAAATGACACTCTTAAAATCCTTTCTGTGAGCAGCCAGGTTTGCAAGACTGCCAGTTCCTGCCTCTCGTGGACCTTGAACTCTCTCATCGGGAGCATTTTGAACTCACTCTTTACTGGCGCATGACTCCCTGCAGCCATCACGCAGTACAGAATATGTGAACGAACACATGCACGCACGCACAAAGTCCCTTTCTTATTTGGAAAAGGTTAATTAGAGAAAAAACATCCATTAGCTCAAAGCATGTTGATTTTCTCATTTACAAGCAGTCAGCTTTAGAAAACTTTGAGAAGTACCACTCTCCAGTCCTACTGTGTGCACTTCAGGAAAAAAAAAAAAGACTACGGAAAAGATATTGGATCTTGATGACTGGTTTACATATCTGCAGTATGAACAGCTTGTTGTATAGTAATGCATTTCCATTAAAATTAAAAGCATTGTTTTATTTTTTCATTAAATGATCCTCCACCACCACCAATTGCACATATACAGAGAACACGCGGTTCTGGACAGCATGCCCTGCCACAGACTAACGAACAGCTCAGAAGGGAAGTTTTCAATTATCCCAATCCAAGTACATCATTCCTACTGGAAGGATATTGCAATCTGCA
Source organism: Ciconia boyciana (assembly GCF_034638445.1). Lineage (NCBI taxonomy): Eukaryota > Metazoa > Chordata > Aves > Ciconiiformes > Ciconiidae > Ciconia > Ciconia boyciana. Next base: position 102,047,634 of record NC_132935.1, on the reverse strand, counting down.
GATTTAATTTATATTAAAAAATAATATCCTGCATTTTACATCCTAAATTAAAACAGATGTAACTAAAGCCTTTGAAAGTAATTTTGGCTAGTGCTTCATTTATATCTACAGCTGAAGCAGACACTTTCTCAGGCATTTGTGCCAAATTTGACTAATTTTTCTGCTCTGTGTTTTAATTACTGTATATGCTTTCCTGTTGCAGTTAAGAATATCCATTACACACTTGAACAGCCAATGCTATGAGAAAGTGTGCTTTTTTTTTTTAAGCCTAGTGATGTTTCAAATCATTATGTGATACTGGCAAAGCTCTACAGCTTGCAGATGCTTCTGCTATATACTGCTATAGATAGTCTGTACACACACACGCCCCTGACCCACATCTGACCTTGGCTGCAGCAACGCACAGCACATCCAGAGCAACCTCACAGATATAAGAGAAGCTACACAGCATCGTGTTCAAGCCAATGTTCTGCTTAAATACCACTGCACTTCTCCTGCTATGGCACCTACAATTAAAGCCAACTTCAATAAACATTTTCTTCTCAAAAAGACTGATTTGTTTGGGGTTAGATTCCTTGCATCCCCATCCCTCCTGTGCAAATGCACGAAAAGCAATCCTGCCAAGAACTCAGTTCATACAGCATAGCCCTGTACCAGCATCCCTGGAGAATCCCAGCCTCCTAATTTATGGGCTGAATTTCAGAGACTTGATAACAGTTATTCTTTAAGTTCAAGAATCCATGTCAGACAACAAGGTTTGGAGATCACCCCTTCTAGTGCAAGCTTTAAGTTTCCAGTCCACTTGTAAAGTTAAACGGGGAATTTCAAGTGCAAAAAAATGTAAACTGCTGCAATCCAGTCCTTGCTTTGCTTGGCTTAACTGCTGAGTTACCTCCCCAGGCAGCCAGATGCAAACTGTTAGTGGAACTGGAGTTTTAGATAATTGTATTTGGTGAGATCTTCCTGCAAAAACAGCCTTGTTCTCCTCCTTGCCTTTATAGACCAAACCACACAATGAAGTCACTTCTAAATGTGTGTATCACATACTGTAGGTATGTGTGTATATACATTGTCTATGGTTAACACCAAAAGATCAGTGAGCAAGTTCCCCTTGAATTAAACCAACAATGTCTAGACCAACTGCTTCAGTCAGTCTAAATTTCAAGAAAAAGGGAACACCTGCAAGCAGGAGAAGGTAATCACAGCTGTCTTAAAGTAAATTATGTGGGAGGATTTGCAGATTTTAAAAAAATGAAGTGTATTTAAAATAGTAATTTTTGAGTACTGAAAGTTTGAGATATTTCAAATAAGAATAAAATGTATACTTTTTGCATAGCTATGGATGAGAGTCTCCGCAGTTGTACAAGCAAAAATTTGAACTCATTGCAGAGAAATCAGCAGAACTGTTTGTTACACCTCTGTGGATTTGAAAAAGTAGAACTTGTCCAAAAACTCTTTTCTAAGAGGAAAATATGCCTTTGCATGTTAACTGATGAAAATAAGACAACGTTTGTAAAATGTTCATGTCCATTCTACCACACAGGAAATTTATTTACACAGGAAATATTCTCTTCATTTCAATGAGACTCAAAAGAACTGTATGTGATAATGTGAATGACTTTATTCTTACCTGAATGCAGAGAGTATCCAAAGGACCTAATCTGGCCTAGATTTTGGCCCATTAAAGTGTTCAAAGTCAGGTTGGACAGGGCTTTGAGCAACCTGATCTAGTGAAAGATGTCCCTGCCCATGGCGGGGGGCATGGACTACATGATCTTTAAAGGTCCCTTCCAACCCAAACCCTTCTATGAATAAATATGAACAGTCTCTACAAAAAAAAGACAAGAACATTTTATGCCATTTGGGGGGGATTTTTCAGTAAGAACTGACAAAACAGAGAAAGCAAAGGGTTAACCAGAATGTGAAAGCTATTCAAAGCAAGTCTGAAATTATCGCATGCTCTGCCCACACTAAGCTTACCATGAATGCTCACAGCTTTGCTGCAGAGATTCAGACACATCTACGTCTAGATCCCTGCTCAGATCATAAAATCAAGGGAATTCCCAGCCCCATGCCAGGAGAACAGTACTGTGGGAAGGACTCATGCCCACAAGTCCAGTAACTTGTTTCAGACACAGAACCTGGAGTTTGGCCTTTTTTCTTTATGGTGGCAAAATGTTACAGTGTTTATCTGTACTGAAATTCGATATTTGCCAATACAAAACAATTAAGCTGGGCAGCGGTCTCCTCTGAACAAATGAAAGCACATGTGCTACATTTTGTACTCCTTTTCCAAAGCTTCAGCCAAATCCTTGATTGCCAAAGCATCAAAAACCTCATTTTTGGTTATTTACAGACTCTTCCTCGGAAAGTACAGCATGTGAATCAAAAACTCTCTACTTTGCCTGCCATTCGGGGATTTTTAATAGATCTTGGGGTAGTAAGTACTTAACTTTTCCTTATGACAAAGGCTCGATTTTGAAATATACAAGGCTCAAAACCTACACCACAGTCCCCAAAGAAAATAAGAAGAATGTTTTAAACCAGTGTACATTCAGGAAGCTCTGAGAAGTCAGCACTCTCCATCTCTGATGCATATTCCTATTTTTATTGTATTAGTTCCCTAGAAGAAACACCTACCATCACTGCATCCCTTTTTCCACCAGCTTATCAGTGCATGCCCTTCACCACAGTACAAAAAACAGCATTTACCAACACCCTGCAGGTGAAAGACTATTCTTCTGTATAAATTATACATCTTAGGAACTCAGCATTTCTTTCACACTGAAAACCTATTCAAGCCTTCCCGCATCTGTGGGCTAAGTGGTTTGCTCCAGCCAGGGGGGCCAACAAATGCTGATATTTCAAGAAACCTAATCTCTTAATGATTGGGATCAGACAAAGGGTATGGCCATGAAAGAGACAGCTTGAAACAGGCCTAATCTCCAGCATATCTGAACCTACAGATGGCAGAGACGCAGCACTGCCACCAACGTAGCTTCTACTGACTGTGATCTGCCTACCCAAGGGTGGTCCGACCAGAGCAATTGAATTGCACATGGAAATCTCTCACACCAATACTTCTGTCCTGGGAAAGTACAGCATGGCTGTCTAGGCTGGGTGCTGGCAGGAGCCAAGCAAGCACCATCTCCATCAGATGACAGCAACGCAAACCTGCCGACAAGACAGTATTCCTGCTCTGTCCTGCTTTGATCACAGCAAAATTCCCACTTCTTGCTTTCCAGACTGCTGGTTTCCCCAGGTCTGCCATCTCACTGGTGCCTCTATACCTGAAGATTTCCTGACTGGGCAGCCCTGTGCTGCCCTTCCCAATTTATAGTCACAGACACACTGTTAGTTTTTACAGAGACACTGAATGTTTTCTAATTCACTCCCCCTAACAGCCAAATACAATGCTTGTCAGCACGGGGGCACACAGCAGAGGCTCAGCTTTTCCAGTCAGCCCACTCGGGGCAGTGATACGTAAGGGTACGTCCCCCTCCCTCTCCTCCAACAGAGCCCCAGTTGTCTGCCCTGCAGCAATAAGCCACTATCCTCTTCACTTCCTTGGAAAATACAAGTATTTCCACCACAGCTTATCCTCTCCCTGCAAGAGAGCCTACGTGCTAATTGAGACCCCCCAAAAAATTATTTAAAAAACTTTGAGTTGTAAGCATGCTAAAACAAGTTTAAACTTTCAAGTTGAATTTTCAGTTGACATATAAACTAAACCAATGAGTCACCATGTGTACCCAATGTCCAAAACCAATGGTATGCTATCTGCAACACAGCCCTCCTACACTGATCCCCGAAATAAGAAAAGAGACCGCCCCGACTGTATACAGAGCACTAATGTAACCAGAATTAATCATTTCCAAGAGGGCTGAGAAGAGCTGCTGTCACGCAGCTGACCCGAGGAGCATTCAGCCTGGGAGAGGGCCATCCTCCCTGGGACAGAGCACATCTGCAAAGCAGGACGTTTTCCAAGCTAAGAGCTGATGTGTTTTTCTGGCGGAGGAAACAGGAGCCGGGAGGATTATGGTTACTTTCAAGGGGCCTGGGAAGGTGGGGGAGGGAGGTCAGGCACCCAGTGCGCATTCACACAATTATCCAGGCACCAAAAAAAAAAAAGTGTTATTCTGATCCCTCCTTCAGCAGAACAGCAGCAGCATTCAGCAAGCCATGAATTTACTTCATGGGAGTTGCTTCAGCTCTCTCAGGGTGCTTTTTCTGCCTATACTGGGTTTTCTGATGGTGTGTCTTTTATTACCTTATAGAGCATGCATATAAGAGGAGGCACATGGAGGCTGGGGAAGTGACAAAGCAAGGGAGATTAGCAGATTGGCATTTCAGGAGTTAAACTGAGTTCTTCCTAAAGTGCTCATCACCATAGACTATTTAATAATAAAATAACTGAAAAAAAAAAAATTAGTTAAGACTGTCACTCCCCGTTAAACTTGATTCAACAGGTTAAAGGATGACCGGTCAGTTTTTAAATACTCCAGGACAGAAAGACTTGTTACTAAAGTTTCTAACACCAGAGTCCATTCTGGATGGCAGAACTTATGCTTAAAGTGAAGATTACAAAGGAAAGACCGATGCAGAAACCACTGAACATAAAACCAACATGATAAAATTAGCTCCATGCTCCTATTAGTAATCCACCCTAAATTTCCTACAGCTAACAGAAGAACAAATGTCTAGCTGTAACCCTACAAAAACACACCCATCCAAGTGCAGAGTTTAAGTAGGTTGGGCCAAAAGTCTCAAAACAACAAATTTCTGGATACTTCAATAATTGAGTCTTCATTTAAATATCTGTGATAGAAATAGATGCTTATCTTTCAAAATTTGACATTTAAAAATTTAACTGAAAGTATAAGCCCAAAGACAGCATGGAAGAGAGGAAACCTAAACCAGTAGCTTCAGTGACAGACTGAAATGACAAGGAAAGCATCACAGAAACAGAAGTTTGTCATTTTCAAGGAACTGTTGACTACTTCATTTCACCTAAAACTTCTTGCACATTGACTCTCACGTACCCACAACATTTGCAGTGGTACTCACTACCTGCTGCCAATACCAAAGCGTGCATTGCTCATTCCCATTAAGATGAGCAAGGATAGCTTTAAAAATAAGGCTGTATTTTAATTTCTGAATATGAAGTTTACTGCGCCTGTTCCAAGCAATTCCATTTTAGTCATTTGCCATGTATCAGGAGGCCTGAAAATTCAGAATCCAGGGTTTTCTGTGGAAAACAAGCCACAAAATTTTTCATCGACAGATGTCCTTGACACAGTTATGATGTTTGTGGCTTACTCAGGGACAGGTCAGAAGGATTCCCATCGAGAGAACAGCAAGTCAGACCAAAATCTGGTGGCTGATTTAAAGAAAACAGCCCCTCCTGTTCTGAAGACATAAACTAGTGACACAGAAGAATTTTCTTTAAAGTTCTGGTATTCGATTCTGCTTTTTATGACAAATCAATACAACTTTAAGATAGTTGTTTCACTCTGTGGTGCAGCAGATACATTCCGATTAATTTTTAGAGGTAGAAGTGGTTGTGATGGGACTTCTGTACTTATTGACCAAATCTTAAATCCTGAGATCCTTAAATCTTAAAAAAACCGCAATATATATGGTACTATTCACCAACAAAAAAAAAAAAGTATTCTGCAGCAATATGAAAAGCTGGGCTTGTGCCACAGGCACCTTACTTTTACCCAGCAGCTGGCAGTGCTGCTGAAGCAGTGGCTGAACAGCACACAGGAACTCCTGCAAGGGACCATCTTGCAGGTGACCAAAGTAAGTTCATGACAGGCAATGAAGAAACTTTCTACAGTCCTCTACAAGATCAGAGAGTTATGATGTTACACAGGAGGTTCAGAGTTAGGGAATTCACTTAAAACATATGTTAAAGGACAGGAGAGCACAATAGGAACCTCTGCCAGATCTGCTGGATGTTCTCTTCTCACCCTCTGTCTGCTGCTGCCCTGCAGCTTTCAGTCAGACACTTGTCTTTGTCACTGGGAAGACACATCCATTTAACAATAGAAACAAAGATGATTCATGAATGCATGTGAATGGGTATTTCCCATGGAACAGAAGAGATTAAGAGAAACCAATTCTAGAAATGAAAAGTTTCTTATAATGTTTTATAGAAACACTCACACTGATTGTCCTTGGCAAAAACCACAGTCTTTGAGACAAAGTGTGCCTGTGTGCAAGCCAACAGGCAGGCACATGACTTTTCTTGAAACACATCTTATGAGTCAAGAAGTAAGACCCCACAATTTGCTGTTTAGCAACATCACCACCATCATCAGTTGTCTTTACATAAGTTAATAAATAGACATTATAAAAGCATTAAAGGAAAGCACTTGACAATTTATTTCTACCCTTTCTATCCCAGGTATAAATTCTAAGACAACTGGGTTCTTCTGGTTTAAACTACTGTAACCTACAGCTTGAGTAGAGCTGGTCCAAAAGTTTATTTAAAATTTGTGTTTTGTTTAACAGTTTTCTTGGGAAAAGAGTTTCTGAAAACTTCAACATTTTCAACCTGAACTGTGGGACAGGAGGAGTGCCCCAGAGGGCTCCCCTTGCACAACCCAGCACAGCACTTGCCAGCTGTGCTGCTCTGTTCCTGAATTACGAGCCCCATCTCACCAGGGCCATGGCAAACAGTGAAAAACAGATCTGCTTTTTCACCAAGGACTACTGCTTCATTCAGCTGATCACTGATCAGGGCAAAATAACTATGTGATAATTATGGAGTGTAATGCATATGCATGAAAGTTAAAATTTAAGACCTACAGTTGATAGCCCTCTGAGTGCCCCCTCTCACAGATTCTGGTAAGATTCAAGAAGCACTTCTGATGATTTTCACCACCATTTCTCTAACAGCTGCACTACTTGAGCTATTCAGTCTCAGAGTTTTAAAGTAATAGCTGAAGTGTATTTTTCTACTATTTTCTTCTCATTATAAATGAAACGCCCAAGCCATATTCACTTAATAACACAGAGAAAAAGAGAAACAAAGAAGAAAAGGGAAGAAAGGTCACTGTCAGGCCAAGATCAAGTCTGGAAAATTTCAACTTGAAGCATGAGCATTTCAGGAAGTTATAAGCAACTGGAATAATAAAGGAATTATAATTGAAACACTGCAAGAATTTTAACTATAGCTCTTGCTATGCTAACCAAGTATTATTTAATGTATTTCAATAGCATTCAGAAACTCTTCTTGGCTGAGACACGAATGGTCTGTGCTTTCAAGATCACTCCCAGCCTCCTTGAAAAGGCAGAAGAAAGGGATAGATGGTGTTGGTCACAGCTGCAGTTGATGGACATCAGCACAGCACCTTTACTTTCAGTGGCATCAGTGAGTCACAGGAAAAGCAGGAAAAGGGAGCAAAACCAAAATCCCCCAACTTGTAACTGGTCATCTGGTTTACTTCTAGTGTTGCTTCCTCCCTATCACAGAAGTACCATGTCTGCCAGCCTCTCATCAGGGCAGCTAATCAAAACATGGCCTGTTCTGATAGCTCCTGCAAGGGTATACAGAAGCAAAGAGAAATATTTCTCCAATTTAAGAGAATTTGCTGTTCAAATCCCAAGTTCAACATTTTTGTTCCCACACCCTCCTAGCACATTCCCCTCAGCTCCTTGCCCTGCTCCTCACAGGAGGGCCATGAATCAAATGAAGCCTAATCAAAGTTTCCCCTGCTTCTCTCCAGAACAGATTTATAATTGTGAACAGACTAAATACACCTTTTTTCCCCCCTTCACTGCTCTAGAGTAACACAGGATCTAGAAAGGCATCCTGTAATTGACAAATTCCTGTTGAAATAATCATTCTAGAATGATTATTTTTCTAAACAGTGTTCTGTTAAAAAAATTCGGACATCTTATGAAAATTCTGCATGGCAACCCAGGCATTTAAATGTCTCCTGCAAAAAACCCCCAATGTTTCAAGTTCACTCCACTTGACTCCACTTAGCAAGTATTTGCAAAGGGCAGGAATGCCTAAATACACAGAGTTTCTAATACGAAGCTTTAGAGGCACTGCCACCAGCATCTTCATTTAAGTTCTTTCCACACACTGTGATACTGTGTTTCAGTCAGAAACTAGGTCATAAACTTCTCTATTGGAAAGCATTTATAGCTGTTTGGACTGGATTATTCTGTTCAAGAGGTTATAATAATAAAGGAAGCTTGCAAGCCTACTTTTTCCAAACTCTTGGTATGTCGTTGCCAGTTTGAGAAATTGGCTCATTACTTATCCTTGTTTGGCTCCTCCATTCTCGATTTCTTGTTTGCTTTGACCTCTTTCTGGACAAAGATAAAACTTACTGTTTCACCTAATTAACATGAGGGAGAATATAGAAAACTTTCTCATTTATTCCAGTTCCAGAATCAGTTTTACAAAAATATTGTCAGAGTTTCAAGAAGCATTCAGATGTTAAGAGTCCTGCCAAAGTTTACAATCTAGTTATATCCTGCTACAGGAAAAAAAAACTGCTCTGTTTTTTCAATTTTACACAAGTCTCTGGCAAGAAAGAATCCACCTCCATATATTCACATGCATCCAGATGATCTGTGGATAAACCTTATTCTCTTTAGTCTAATCAAACTGGCCAACTCACTTTCTCCCCTTCCAAACACTCACAACACATTTTTCTCAGCCACTCCTTCCTGCACAGGCAAGCACAGCAGTGGATTTGCTCTTCTCCCCACCACCACCCCTTTTTGAAGGCTTAAAACAGTGAGCAAACAGTTCAACCACAGTTCTAGTATTGCAAAACTTTTTCTTTTGAGGTTCCTCCTCTTGGTTCTCCATTAAATAGCTGGTCATTTTGTACCACAGGCAAGTTCAGTGTCCATCAGCCTCCCAGAAGGGGATTCAGGGGCAAACCTTTGCCCACTTTCCAGGGACTTGAGGAACAGGACACCCGACAGTTTCCTCTAAGTGAGAAAGCTGGCTTGGCAGTCTTTTACGTGTTTTTCCATGAGCCATCAGAACAAATGCAGTGGAGTCAACTTCAACTGAAAAAGCCTTAAATGATATGCTATATCCAACTTGCCTTGTATCCAAGGATTCAGCTGAAGGCCTTGCACAGAGGCAATCCTTTGTAAGAGCTGCCTTATCACTTTCTGCCCCAAATATAGGCACAGAAGGGAAAATTGAGGGCAGATGGCATGGAAATAAGTGTACAACGTTAAGTTGGTTCTGTAATCAGGAAGAGATATTAAGGCAAAGATCTCCACTGTGTTTTGAAGAAAGACAAAAACAGAGCAAAAATAAACTCAGCTTTTACCCAGCTGCATAAATTCTGTCTCCCAGATACTCTCTGCCAACAAGGAGAATCAGTATAATTAAATTATTCTCCTTCAACTGGCTCTAAGATTGTAGCTAAGAGTTGGGTTTGGTTCTGCTTGCTTTTACAGAATTTTAAAAGCCTTTACTCTTCAAAGTGCAGTACTCTCTATTCTGTACTTAGCACATTCACAGTATCAAATTTTACCTTTTCAGAGAGGCTCACCTTCAGCAAAGTCATAGCCTTTTCCAGTTCAGCAATCCTACCACAATAGTTAACATCATATATATGGCACAGTGTATTTTTGTGACTACATCTAAGTAAGTCAGGTAGATTTATGCAATATTCACACTCCCCTCCATAGCCTTGACACGTTAGCAGGAATATGTGCAGTTAGGTCCTCAGGACGATGATTTTGCAGCAAAGGCACTATTTGCAGCAAAGGCACTACTGGCTAATTCCTTTTTTCTTTTTAACCCATCTAAAGTTTCTGTGAACCCAAAGGCAATGTTTTAAACGTACAAAAGAAAAACGACAAGAAAAAAATATAGTTCAATTCTGATTAATGGTCCTATATTTTAATGAGTTGCTGGGAGACTCAACCCATTGAGTGCATGTCCCCAGGATATTTTAAAAACTTACGATGGTCTCTTCCACACAATCTTGAATTCTGTGAGGAAAAAAAAAGGCCAGGACAGCTGCCTCACAGCTCAGGAGACAGAGCATCTTCTCTGTTGCTTTCTGGAACTCCAGGATGTACAGAACATAAAGGCCACACAACTCCCAAATTATTATTAAAAAGCATGGGAAATGAGCTCAAAGAGAAAAGCCAGACAGGTGCCTCAAATCTACACATTAGGAAAGGCACCAGCAGTGGGAGAGCCACAGAAGTCCTTCAGTTTCATTTCACTTCAGGGAGATTTTAGTCTAGCTATTTAAAATGATGCCTTCTTTAGAGCTTAGCAGCCATCATCCTTTCCCACCACCCCACTGGAGCAGGCAGGGCACTGTTCAACTCCCGACTCTCACGGCACATCGTCCTAGTCCCCAGGTCAAATGAAGTTGGCAAGTAGGAAGTTCAAAACTAACTTCAGGGAGTGCTCCCTCCTCCCTCCCCCCCCAGCATTGAGCTGGGGAATTCTAAATAGTGCAAAGTTGCAGAGCCTAAAAATTCAACTGGGTTCAAAACATAATCTGACAAATTCACAGAAGGGGAAAGTATACCCAAGAATACTCAACACATAAGCCACCGCTGACTGGGAGGTCCTCCATCTGCAGATCATGAGAGGTTGATCTGGGAAGCAACCATGTACTGGGCTTGCTCCACTCTCCTCTATTAGCATCAGGTACCAGTCACTCCCTGGAACAGGAGGCTGCTATGCCTTCCCTAAAGGTCTAGGCTTAACTCGGTCCCTTGATCTAACAAATATTGATGTTTTGATGCATTTGCTGTATTTATGCTCTTACAGCCTGCAAGTTGCAGAATAAAGTAAACTCCAGGGGTCATCCATTTGTATATTTTGTGCCCTTGCCTTAAGACACCTCTTTAACAGTGTGCCTATATTAGATACACATCTGGCTCCAGCCTGAACACAATGAAGTCTTCACCATATTTATCTTTGCAATACTCTTACAAAGGAAAAGAAGAGGGTGATTGGAAGCCCAGAGATACTAAAGCCCATGCATGTACTAAGACACCACTTATATATAAACCCAAGTCTTTTACTTTAGCTGAAATGTACATTTGGCAGTAACCACCTTCACTTCTGAGCATTGGCTACCTAGCAGCTCTACACTACCAGCACAAGGTGATCCTCATGTGCATAGAAAGCTCAATGTCGTCCTGGGCATAATCAAAGTTGTGCAAAAAAAGTACTCTGGACACACTATGTTCTACCAGAAATGCAAACACATAGGTATGTAGGCACTTACCTCCCACTGATATGGGGACTAAAGAACTCGTCCATGGTTTCCCAGGAAGCTTGTGACAGAGCACGAACTGAATCAAGACCAACCTCTGCTTGCCTTTGTGTAGGCTTTAACAAGCTTGGGTTAACTTCCAAGGGTATCAACAACTTGACAACTATATCCTGAATTGGCACAGCCTCAAAGAACAAGTTAAGTTACTTAAACCACTCAAGAAATGCTGAAACTGTCCTTATATTCAGGCCTACAGTTGTAACTGTTCATGTGAAATAAAATTCAGAAGTAAGTTAAGGAAATGCTTTTATACACTGGCAACAGTAAAGACTACAATAGCAGCAGCTTGTTTGTTCCCATCATTCTAATCAATTACATACGATAATTATGTATTACTAATAATCTTACACTTTATCAACATCAGATAACTCTTGTATACAAGATGACTGAGGAAGAGAGTTTGATGCTTTGTACAAAGAAACACACACACGCTGGCACACATTCTCTTTTTATTGTATTTCCATCACATTCATATCTTTGATAGAAGTGGATTTATTGAGAAAAATAAATCCTATGAATTCTCTGTTTAACAAAGTGAGACACATGGAGATGCAGCAGAAACCTGCACCAGACTAGTCATGACCACTACAGATCCAAGTGCAAAATCTGAGTGAATGAAATTGGATCAAAAGGGGCAGAAGAACAGAATTCACTGGAGAGCCAGCATCGCCCCCGTGGGATACGGCTGGAATTCACTACAAATACACAAAAAAGTGTTTTGAATTCCTCTTCATGCACATATTTTTACCAAAGTATTAGTAGACTAACTGGTAAAAAGTTTAGTAAGGGGCAAACCTCAAAAGTTTTTTAGCAGGCCAAGTGTGGTTTAGAGAAGTGAAGCCTTCTTGAATAGATGCTCCAATCTGGTATAACATAAAGTAGATGGAACTAATTCCTGCAGGAGCAGGTGGGTTGATGGAAGAATAAGAAATGACAGACCGTATTTTGTAATAATCTTTCAATCATTAAAACTCAATTTAACATGCAACATCATCTGTTGTCAGAGTTACCAAATCTAGGAGAAAAACCAAAAACCTGCTCACAATGATTTACAGAGAGACATATGCAAACATTCATGTAGACAAGGGATTTATATTTTATATTCAGTGAATTTTGATGCTATAACATTAAAGACTGCTACTATTGAAGCTTAACCAAAACAATGTGAGGAAAGTTAGTGAACAACCATACCAAATGGCACACATCTGATTTCTTACCTGAAGCGTATTCAATCATTACTGCTGTCCCACGATAACGCTTCAGCAACCGCATAACAAAAAGATCTGGTGAACTCCTAAATGTTTAAAAAGAAATAAGCATGTTACACAATACAAAAGTCACCAAATCCACAGCAAGTAGAACAATAATACTTCAGAGTTCAGTCTTATGCTGCACTTGCAAGGATTTTGTTGTAAAGATGATTCTTTTTTTAATCTAATTTTTTATTTAAACTTTTTCTCCATGCATTCAAACAAAGTTGTGGTACATTCATCTGCAGCAGAACTAGAACCACAAGAAACACAGTTACTAACAAGACTAATTATAGATGGAAAATCAACATGATATGCAAAAATAGAAGTAGCAAAAGACAAGCAGTCATCCCTAGTCGGTTTAATGATTTGACAACTATGCTGTATCCACATATTCACTTGTTGATATTAATTCGCACTGTATACAGAGAAGATTTCAGTTCTCAAAGGAAAAGAAATAACCATAATTTGGAAATGCTATATTTTACAGAAAGAATGACCTACACTAAATGTGAAGTGTGTCTTTTCTTAAAATTTTTCCTTTCTTTTCAATTTCAGTTGGAAAGCTCTGTATTTCTTAAGTGTCTAGGTATAAAGAATACTTTAAAATTCTGGACACAGCATTCTTCAGAGCTGCATTTTGACTTTATAGCCACAACACAAGTACATTAAAAGGCTCTGCAACTTACATTAATTATACTGTATCTCTGCAAAGTATTCTCTTTCTAAATCAAATACTAAATTGGAAAAAACATGTACTGCTAATGTTGCATGCATCTGCTTGATTAACAGAGAGTAACTATGCAGTAAGCCAGCTGGCAAATTAACCTTTCAGATTTCATGTACTGCAATTAACTCCTATGTCTGCAAGCATATCACCATAAACTTCATGGGCAAAACATGCTTTCTAGGACACAGGAAAAGTATTTCTTCATAACAGTATGCCAACAGGGCTGCTTTCATGAAGGACACCACATTTTATTATGAATTACACCTATATCACACATTTTCTCCCTTATACACATCATAAAGTTATCTTAATCAAATCTAAGGTGCAAGATGCAATCTCTCAGTAGGTCCCACCCAATTTCTAGCAATCTGTAACATGTGGAAGAACATTCTGGTTCCTGCTGCTTCAATACAGCTACTTCTCATGGACAGTCAGCTGCCTACTCCACTAAATAAAGCTAGCAAAGCATCACTCAGGATATGACTACAATTGTGTTTCACTACACTTCATTTATTATGAGACGAAGCTTACAAAATCCACATGCAGATAACCCATCTCATTATCTACAGAATTTAAAACTACTTATTTAATACCAGTATATGCACATAAATGCTTTCATAAAAATTAGGAGTTACTCTAATTTAGGCAAGGAAAAAGAGATTTGCAATTGTTTTTCTAATATGTGTCCTTTCACATCACCAATTTTATTAACTGTCTTAAAAGTCTACAGAACCTCACCACCTACTACACAGTAGAGGCTTTAGTGCAGCTCTATGTTAAGAAATAACTTGAAAAATGGCATGATCAGGTGATATTCTTATGTCTGACTCCTCTCATCTTTGCTCGGCTTACAAATTAAATTAAAAAAATTAATTCATTAGCTCTCAGATCAAACTAGCCTTAAAAAAGGCAGGTTGTGCTCCCTCCATTCTCACATTATAGTAGCAGCAACAGCCCATCTTGGCTAATGCATACCTTCCTTTATATCCACACAACCTGCTCAGCCTTCGGTGAGACAGCCCAGACATAATGGACAGGAAGGTTTCAGGGCAATGTGTTGTTACCCAGGTGTAGCTTAGAGTACACAATACGGTTGAGTACAACCTCTGGATGAGGTGTGAAACAAAAAGAACCCAGCTCGCCTTTCCAAGTGGAGACCAACTTAGCAGCATTTTTCAGCTACAGAATATAGAACATGTTAATTGCTAATGTAAATTAGCTTTATCCAGAATGCATCTTATAAACTTGTTGTGCATTCAAGCTATAAAGTGGCTTTCCCAAGGGGGAAAGAAAAATCCTAAATTGCAGTTCCCTGTCCACATTTAAATCCTGTTAGCGTGAACTCATCAATGCAACAATGAAAGACCTAACATACATAAATAGAGAAGACCTGACAGTTGTACCATTGCCTGCAATGGCTTTGGTCTAAAATTTTCACCTTACAACACTAAGTTTCTGGAAATCCAGTCAGATTAAAGCAAAACCAGCCCACTCAGGAATACGACATCAACTGTTTCCACAAAACGTGCTTTTAAAACTCGTCTCTTCCAACAGAGTCTCTGCAATTTCTGCAAGTGACCTCTTTCACTAAGATCATTGAAGAACATAGGAAAAACAGAGAATGCCTCTAAAGCACAGGCTACTTACCTGAATATACAGCCACAAAAATCAAACCAACAATAAAATGAAGTTCATAAAAGAGCATGCCTAATTTATCTGACTGCAATTAGTTCCTACCTTTAGAAGATACTTGCCACTTGTGACTAATTAAAGCTACATTGGGTATTAAACAAGAGACCATCAGAAACATTTGGCTCAGAGTGCTGGAGCAAGGGTATAGCAAAGAACAGAAGTTCATGTGGAATTCTACATAGACTGTGGCTCCTCAGCCATCCCTATGGACTGCTGGTGGTCCCTACAGTTTCAGAAGGTGGTCCGCAAAATAATTGTGAGGAGGAAAAATTGAAGCCACATTCCTGAGCATGCAAGAAAACAACAGGAGCGAAATAAAGACTAGGTCAACATTCAAAGTTTAGTATGATTCTTATCTGGTTACAAATGAAAATCATTGTTGAAACACAGCACAATGTTGTCCATAGCTTTTTCTCTAAAAAAAGTATTAGATGGTCTTTTGATGAAACAAAGATTGAGGAATACTTTAACAAGTGATATTTCTCTGCAAATCTATACTAGATACATGAACATGTTTCAAAGAGGCAAAGTCTTTGAAGTAAAAATAAGGAACAGAAAAGCACATGACAGAACCCAAAAGGCTTCCTAGTTCTTGGTGCTAAGTGTGTACTCAAGCAGCACCTCAGACCACTATCAGAGAGACCTGTCCATGCACCAGCCTTCACGCCTTGGCTTCAACACCAGGAGCTCCTGGCAGGCAACTCAGATAGGCGCTGTGGCATTTTCTAGACAGGGGTTCAAGAGGGTCACCAACCTACCAACCAGGATTCACTGACTGCCTCCAAATCCCAAATGAAGTAAAAGACAAAACTAATACTGAGCTTCAACCTTCAAAATTGCATGACTTTTGTCTGTTTGATTTCTTAAACCAAGAAGGGCAGTCACATTAGTCAATTTTAATTACTTGTTTTCCTTCCCAAGGAAATGGATACAAGTATTGCCTTTCACTACTCAGATAATAGTGCTGCCTGAGGCTGGCAGTCCTAAAATGCTGGGGAAAGAGTCAAGATCACTATGATCAAAACTCCTTCCATCCTCTCCTCACACCTGCATTAGAGACAGGAAAGCCCTCAAGGATCAGACTATTGCCCTGAGTAGTGGCTCAGCCCTCCACACCGCTTGCTCGAGCGGAAAGGGGCTGTACCCCAGCCATCGACAGCCAGAGATACTACTGAGTGAGGAAGCCCCTTGCCAGCAGCCCCTCTGCTCTCCTCAACTCCTGTGCAGCTTGGAGACGAGACAATGAGGTCTATGTATGCAGCTGAAGAGAGCCACCCTGGAAATCCTCCCTTTCTGCCAGGAAACATTAAAAGCAGTTTGTGCTAGTTGTGGAAAACACACACACTCTTCTGGAGCAATGAGATGCATCATCTGGGCATTGCTTGCTGTCAGGCTCAGTCCCAGCATAACTATCTACATGATGCCCCTTCTTCCTTTGCACCAAGCAAAGTTTTGGGGCAGAAGATTGTGTGAAACGCAACAGAAAACGCTGTTTCCTTCATAAATATCATCATTGCCTCCTAAAAGAACCAGACTAGGAATTATTTTTCAAGAAAAAGATCATTTGTAGGCCAGGGACTGAAGTACTACCATAAACTAGGTCAATCCCATCCTTTGTTACTGTTCCAAAAGTACAGTAACAGCGGGAAGGGAGGGGGGG
This sequence comes from Ciconia boyciana, assembly GCF_034638445.1. Classification (NCBI taxonomy): domain Eukaryota; kingdom Metazoa; phylum Chordata; class Aves; order Ciconiiformes; family Ciconiidae; genus Ciconia; species Ciconia boyciana. Next base: position 102,031,005 of record NC_132935.1, on the reverse strand, counting down.
GTGTGTCAGGGTGGAATAATCATTTGTTAACAATTTTAATAGTAAAGCTTTATTGGTTTTCCCTATGGATTCTCATAGTTACTATGGTGAAATTAAGCATTTTTCCTCCAAGTGAACGCTTGTTAATCCTTTCATTTAGGTTCAGAACTACAGTACATGACCCTGCAAGAACATTCATCTACAGTCACAGCTGGAGCTGCAGACTCGCTGGCTTGAAGGAATTAATTTCTTTGCAAGGCAGAAGCAACTGAAAGGCCAAAGGCTTATCTACAAGAAAATCTGAATTTCACCAACTCTTACAAAGAACAGGACAAACCCAAAACATATGATCAGACAGCTCATCAAAAAGCAGATGTGAAAAAACTCTGGCACATTAGAGAAATACAGTTTAGGGAAAAAAAAAATCTAAAGATCTGTCATACCACAAAACAAGCTTTAGTTCTTAAAAGAACCTGAATTTTAAAACCAGTTTAAATTCAACTCCAATGAACCGCCATCAAGAGAGCACTCAGACTTAGCAGTGCTCAGCCCCAGCCACCCAGCCTTTCTATTATCTCATACCTTTGACTGTCACTTGCTCACTTGCAAGATTTATCTAAAGCCAGTTGTAACAGTTGCAAGTGAAAAGCCTGTTTCTTGCTTCAGCTTGGTTGTCGACTTCTCAATCCATTTTCTCCTATGTGAGTAAATAACAATAAAAACGTGAAGAATGCTGGAAAGTCAGATTGTCTGGGCATAATGCAAAAGTTTGCCACAAACAAAAAAATAATACAAAGCAGAACTGTGGCCATCAGGTCACCAAGTGTAGAAGGATATTGAAACAACTCATGAGCAGGCAGAACTTAAAGCATGAGTGACAACCTGCACTTGGAAGCTAAAATCTGGATCTTCCACTTTTTATGGTTTTCAAGAAAACACTTCAAAAGCAATTTTTAATAGTTTAATATTGAATTTTCTCAATATTAAAAAATAAAATTCCTGAGGCAGTGTTCAGATTCAACACTTCTTACAACAAGCCTTAGATAAGTACTCACTAGATACATCACATTGCTGTTTTACACAGAATGCATTTACTTATATTAACTTGATCATGCATGCATACATTTATCACCTTTTCAATGATATGAAAGTTTGACCCACTAAACTGATCAGAAATATTTGTATATTCACAAACATTCACAGCAATTTATTTTGAGCATATTGCACTGAAATGTTTACTTATGTTTTCTAAAAGCTGAACATCCCTGACACTTTTGAGACCTCAATATCTTGAATTTTTCAAATCATTGCTTTCCTAAATCAAGAAATAAAGGGATATAAAAGCTTCATTTAATGAAAATAATTTAGAAGCAGATTTTTTTGCAAGGAGAATCTAAGCACAGAAAAGCCCCAGCACTTTTAATTCTTGCCCACATTAAGTATTCAACTTGCTTACATTTTCAAAAGAGATTTTCAGCACATTCTGTAAGAGAAAATATTACAGCCACACCAGAACTCTTACAAACCTCTATCTGAAACAGCATGAGCAGCTCTTTACTAGAATTGTTAAATAAGTAGCAACTGTCAAAAAAAACCCCACAAAGCCAAATAAATTTCAATTAATTTCATTTAGATCCAGGATTTTTATCCATCTGGAGTGAAAATATATTTAATTAAATCATACCAATGATAGAGCATTCCCCCTTTGCCATTTCACTATCCATTTATTTTATCCTACTCATTCATTTAATATAGCTGCCCTTAACACTGTGTTCCCAAAGAGACCCAACTTAGAAGATTCAGGTCAGACTTCACTGATTAAAATTACTCCATCATATTGGCATAGGGCATCCACTAAGGAATCCACACGCAGGAAAGAGCAAGCGCTGTTCAGCCTTTGGAGGTTTCCCTGCTGCTGCTTTCTTGGAGGAGGACAAGATTTCAGTAGGAAAGGCCAAAGGGAGCACAGAGCCCCTCCACAGTAGTGCTGGAGAGGGGGCTGGGGTTGCCAAAGCTACACAGATGCTTCCTCCCACTATAGAATTAGGTTACTTTTAAGTACTACTTGCTAAACAGCTTTTTCCTTAAAAGATAAATACAAATTCCTATTAAACTAACTTTGCTATGCATATTGTGATCATCACCTGATAAAGAATGATGCAGTAATGGTGTTCAGATGTTTTTTCCTCATCTAGTTTTTCTTAATAGTGCTAATTCCCCAAAAGGAACAAATAACCTTAGCAGGACCCACTAGGTTACACATATTAGAGTGGTCTTTGAAGATGAGCTATGCCAACAGTGTTCACAATAAGGACATACGCAATGAAACCAGAACTTTACACAGAAATATTAAGGATCCCAAGCAGTAACCTGGCTGACCTAGTTGCGCCACGTTGCCAAACGAAGCCAGAAAACTCAATCTATGTTTCTTTCCGAAGTACCAAAATAACAAACAGTCTTCAAATTAAAAGCTGACTTAATTCACTTACAAAAGTCATCATGAGCTATAATGGCACCACCTCCCCCTCCTTTTTAATTTTGTTCTTTTCATTATCATTATCCCAGGTGGCTTTCAGGAAGTCCCTGCAAACTAGTCACTATTATGAAGATGGCCTATTTTAATCACAGTCCCTTGACAAGAACAGCTAATTACCTAACTTTTCTGTCTGAACTACCAGATGGCTTTGGTTCTATACTTAACTTGCTTTTAGTTTTCAGTAAGTAGTGACATTTACATATTAGAAAATGTCTGGGATGACACAGAACAGAAATAACACCAGTACCAATACCAGTATCTCGGATACAGGCAGAATAGAAACATACACATCTACTGCATTCTTCCACTAAAATAATGAAGTCACTTAAGGTGGCAGGCATCCTTCACGTTTTCTTTTCTTATTGGACTCCCCAAAGGCGTGCCAGCTTTCCCTTTTTCTGACAGGCCACCACCTTCAAACTGCCTTCTCCTCTGAAGCTGCAGACCTCCTAGTGCTGGTAGGCAGAGCTGGAACCTGGGGGGGGCGGGCACGCAGGGCGGTGGTGGAGGGTTTTGTTGTTATTGTTGCGTTGGGGTTTTTTTCTTTAAACAACACTGACATCCATTTCACGGGAAGGAAGAGGGAGCTCCCCTTTGTCGTTCCAGCCAACCCCTTTTAGACTTTCACTGGGCCCTGCTCCCGAGACCCCAGTTTTGGGTGCATCTACCCATCCGAGACAGCAGGAAGCACGCCCGCGCTGCGTGCCGTGGTCCTGCACACCTCGGTGCCGAGTGCTCGGAAAGCATCTAAGCACGGTGTCTCCTGGGACTACACAAACCCTCAAGCCTGAGGTGACAGTACTGCAAGACTGTCATCATTGACGGTGCAATTAGCAAGTACAGCTTGTGTGTGCTTGCCAGGACATGTACCCAAGCAGTCAGATTTCAGCTAGTTCCAGAACCATGAGTTTAGATGGGGTTTGAGAGTATCCATTTCCACATGGCAGAGTGCACTGCAGACATAAAACAGTGAGGGAATCTGGCCTGAGTGCATTGAGGCAGCATTTACTCCTGGTACACACTAGGAAAATACAGCTGCCTCTGACTGAAGACAGTGGATATCAACCAAAAACAAGTCAAGGCCAAAGATCAGCCAAGTGAAGGAGTTTCGTGCACAGACATAGGACATTATATTTCAGGCAGGCAAAACACACTGGATATTAACCATAGCAAACATATCCCTTACAAGTCACGTTCATAAAAAAATGCAGGCACTTTCCTCTTATATCCTTCTCACTATACTTAAAATTCCAGAGTTTATTACATATACATATTCTACACTACCAGAAATCTTTTTTCCAAAAAAATAGCAGCAATGCAAACATTGACTTGTTTTTTTTTCCTATGGGTTACATTTCCTGTGAATAACTAACCATTCAATGATGTTGCAACATTCACTACAAAATAATTGAAGAATCCAGACTCGAGAAAATTCCCACGTCTGTGACAACACAGACGGAGTTATAACTTCATTTCTACTTTTTTTTTTAAATGAGTCTATTGTCTTGATACAGAAACAAATGGAAAAGCACACAACAGATAGGGAAGAAAACATTGTATTCAAGCTCCTAAAATGGTACCACAAGAAATGGCAAATAAAATGCCAAACAGTAATTATCTGTGTATCTTTAGACAGTCACTCACTTTTTACCACCTTCTCTAAAAGGTTTAGAATGTATTTAGCAAACAAAGAAAATACCCTTCATAATCAGAAATTCATCTTTTAGCATATTAACACTAGGAATATATATACTTAATTAAATTATACTGGTAGCAAATTCAGAAGGGAGAATTGTTGCCTTTTTTTAAAAGATAGTATTGTAATCCCCGATAAAATCAGTTACTTCAGTGAAGAACTAGAAACAACAACATTATCATATTACCATAGTTTATACTATAGCCGGCATCATCAGATAAGTGTCCCTTGGTACCATCACAGCAACATAAGGATGCCTAAGCATAAATAATAATTGGACATTTCTCAGTTTTACAGCAGTGACTCTCGGGCAGGGCAGCAGGAAAGAAAGGCTGACTGAACACCTGCCACTCCAGAGACAAAACTGATTTTTGCTACTGTAATGGCCATCACAGCTTCCATTTGTAAGGCTTCTCATCTCTGAATGTGTTGTGGCAAGGATGCTCCTTTAGACTGACAAACTTGTTAAAGCTCTCGGGTTTGGTTTCCAAAACTGCTTTCATCTTCTCATCCCATAGTGGAAATTATATCAGGTTTCATTTTCTGCTATTATAGTCCAACTGAAGTCAGTTCTTGGAATAAGTACTCCAATAGAAACCCAAAACAAATAAAATATCCTCCCCTCCCCCATATTTGCTTGAAGGTATTTATGTAGGATTTGGAGAAGCAAATCTTCCCAAATGGAACCGTAATTTACATCCATAGAATGCATAACATTAATCTTCCAACAATCAAAGACTGTACTATCTATTTTTAGTAATCTACAGAGTTTTTGGAGCTGACTTAAGAGTCAGTGCTGAGCATAAGAGGTCTTGGGAAGCTGACTTGAGTAGCACTTGTAACGACAATCTCTAGTTACATTTCAGAGCCCTAGATCCTCCTGAAATGGAAAACAAGGGTAACTATTGCCAAGAAAACTAAGTTTGCTTGTTTTTTCCCATGTAGTGCTGTTTAATGTTCAGTTAACCAGCTTGGGTTCTGACCAGTTTGTGACACTGCAATGTCTGCTGCCACTCCTCAGTTTCATTAAATCAGTGGGTGAGTGACTACAAGTTATGTTTTAAAATGAAGTTTCCTAGATTGGTCAGCTTCTGTCACATAGTCATTTGGACAACCAGCAGCAGCGTGGGTGAGGCCTCCGCTGCCTGCGCTGTCCTGGCTGCCCAGGCAGCCTTGGGCAAGTCAGCTTCAGGCTACATCCTGTTACTGAGCTCAGCTGCAAATCACCTCCTCACCTACAAGAGCCCCTAGCTACATCCCAACACCAGGACAGGACGAGACCCCTGTCTTTTCCATACATCCTGGTTTCCACAGACCCAGATGGAGCTCAAAAACACCCCTAGCAGGGTTAGGGCACTGGGGTGCTCTGCAGCATGCCCCTGATGGCAAGCTGAGACACTGCTTGGATGTCCTGTAACTTCAGTTCCTCACTTAAACAAAAAGCTCCTTCACCACAAAAGTGATGTAAAGTTCAACCTATTGACGAACATAAAGAACACAGGCAATAATGCCCATGTAGGCAAATACTGACAAAGGGTAACAATTTCAAAGAAGTGACTCAAGTACACTGAGTCCTCCTGAGTCATTCCTCTGTGGGATTTCTGCTCCATGGTGACTTTGAAAGAAACTCGACTATTCCACAGCATCTCCTTATACATATGTATGCTGCCTGTGTCCATTCTACAATCTGAATCACTTCCTGTGTGCAACTTCATTAACTGGAAACCTCCTAAAAGAAAAGCGGGGGGGGGGGACAGGACGGGACGAGGGGGGGATAAAAAAAAATTACAGCTAGAAAGCACAAATAAAAGTTTTCTTCCTTGACCAAGACCACCAGATATTTCAAAACATAACAGATAACACCATTAATAGCACATATAAGCTACAGCATATTAATACTAAACACTTCCTTTCTTTCTTCATGAAAGGAGTAGATTGAATGGGACAAGAAATAATTTCTTCCTTTTATTTTCATCCATCCTTAGTGCATATCAATGCACAATTCTTTAAGTGCAAATGGTCTGACATGGTATATGAAGACCTGTGTTCCTCCACACATCCATAATATCGTGTTAGAATTATGATTTACAGCCATATCTTAACATCAGCTAATGAAATGACTAACATAAGTGATATACAACAAAATCACAAGCCCTCCAGATACAGACCAGCCTGGACAAGCAACATGAGTGAGTTATCTTTAGTACTGGAAGGAACTGATGAGGTAATTCCTTCAATAACTTATCAAAAAATACACAGCTTTAAATCCTAACTCACACTTTATCCCACATAGCAGCAGGAGGGTCTTACTAATTGGAATCTGCAGAACATATGGACTAGAATACATCCCATCATCCAGCTCCTCAGACTATACACATTAAGTTGCTAAGCTTTAGAACACTATTTACAATTTGCCTTATGAATGTATCAGTGTATTTTACATTACTAAAGTATACATATAAAGAAAAAAAAGGAAGCTTTATTGATGGCAACTAACACAAACATCAAAGACATGTAGTGCAAAGAAATCCATGACTATACTGCCTTTCCATTGAAGCTAAGCAAGGATGGTAGCTCTGTGATCCCTTTTTTATATAAAACAGATTCAGAATTTTTTTTTTCTGCCTTCCCATTTCCTGCCTGCATCCTTGTGTAAGGAAGCCTGTGAGCCTTTGAAGCCTCCACCCAAAACAAACATGAATCTTTATAATTCTTGCAATCTTATGCTTTTTGGCCACCCAGTGAGAATCTAACAGGATCCCTTGTTTGAAGGCCACCACAGAATAATACTAGCAGGGGGAAAGAAAAAGAAGATGAGGTCCAAATATAATCATTACGTAATATTTTTCTAATGAAATATAAAGCTGCTTTAATCTAAACAATATGTTAAGATCTTTATTAATCAACTTCGAAGAACAGGCAATATTCATGAATTTAGCAGAGTGAAACCAAAACAAGCAGAAAAACTTTTTCAGTGTTTAAACAAGAATTCTAAAAATGACACATCTCTCAGATAAACAGGCAGTACTACCCTAATTTTTACACCTCTCCTAAAAGGGCATTCCCTGGAGACATACCAACCTGTGACTGACATGGCTGTTTCTAAGAACAATCAAGTCATGTTACCCAGAGTGTGCTGTATACAGGGCCAGGGTGTTGAAACCCCAGAGAAGCAGGACCAAGCAGTGAGGAGCGGCTGCCTAAAGCTTCTGGAATCCCAGAAACATGTTTTGGGAAGCTCCTCTCACCCCGGCCACTGTTTCTGGTGCAAGTGGAACAGTATAGCAAGTGCCATTGTACAGGTGGCAATTCAATGCCAGAAGGATGCTTCCATCCCGTAATAGAGTATGCCTCCCCACAACTTTAAGTGTCTTCACTCTAAATCAGGCATGAATTTAGCAGTACAGTTAAAAAGATATTAGCTGCCCCCTTATCATGATCCAATACTGTGATAGGCTCCTATTTATCTCACATGGTCATGATATACAACTTCACAGCCCCTTTTTATCTCCTCTCCACTCATTTTTCTGAGCATTTCAATTCCTAGTTTGCAAGGAAGTTTTCATTCTGAAGGATCCTAAAGCACAGTACAGGTTACTTCTAAAGAAAACCTATATGTAATTCCAGTTTAATTTCTTTTTACTACAAAGTTATGCAACCCTAGGAAATCTTTCAAACACAATAATTATACTTCCATGATTTTTCTTATTAAAAATGACCCGTAACATTTAGGTATTTCAGACTCTCACATGTAGTTGTCTTATAGTCATTTATCAACATTTATATTTATCATCCCACAACTGCATTTCAAAATAATTTTAAAAAAACCTCAGAAGTACACTACTATGCTATATCATAACAACAATAGCTTAACATTAATTACAATCATTAATTGCAGACACAGAGATACTGAAATAATGCTCAATACTGAAGCACTCATGAAAGAAACAGGAAGAAATGCTGATCAAGACATATGGATACATACCAATCTTATATCAGCAGCTTTATCTTTTCTTTACAATCATATGAAAGTTGCAAAGCACGTTTCTGCCATTACCCTCAAAAAAGAAAAGGTGACAGTAGAAAAATAGATTGGTACATGGAACTCCATAGCACTCCTATAGCCTATAGCTATAGCACTCCTATAGCTATATAGGAGAGGAACCTATAGCACTCCTCCCCAGCTCACAAACTGCCAACATAATAAAGGAAAAATGAGGAAAAAATTGCACTGTATAAGTGATCTAAAACTTTCCAGAAAATTAAAGGACACATCCTGAGAGAAAACACCCTAGATCGAGGCCTTTTAAAAACATTCTCCTTTTCTTACACCTTCTGATTTGATAACATCTCTTCACTATATTAAATACTTTGATCTCCATTTTACTGCAGCACCTGCATCCTAGGGCTGTTTGTGTTTTTAGAAAAACTACACAGATACACACTAATCCTGTCCTCCAAAGGTCACAAGCAGAGTAGTAGTGTTGAGAAATCTCAGTTGCCTGCTCTGTTTTGCTCCAACCCTGCTACTAGATCTTCACCTACACAAGCAGAGTTTCACATATTTAAAAGCAGCAGAGGTCTGTTGTGAAAACAGATCTGTGTCTCATGTCAGAAGGTATATTGGCAGCATATAGCCCAAAATAATTGCAGAAGTGTCCATATAGTCTCTTAAGGTAGAGAAAACCAAGGTTCTTGAACAGAGGAGGAGAAATAGGCTGTTAGACATACCATTTCTGCAATGAAACAGTGATATGCACGTATAATATAGGTCACATCAGAAGCAGGAGAAAGCAGTGATATGAAATAGCCGCACAGAAATGAATGCTATAGTCAAAAAGCATGTTTTGCAAATCAGGGCAATGAATATTTGATCCATACTGACAACCCTATGCTATTTCTTTAAAGTGTGAGAAGAACGATAATGGTATTTCAGGTAAGAAGGTTCTGGATGTTAAATGAGCCAAAGGTAAGAAGTTGCATGTAGGAAGTGTACTGCAATGCCCTGACTCAAGTAGCCAACAATATCGGGATCCAGAGTCTTTGGGTCCACTGACAGCAGGAAAGCATGCACGTGCAGAGTAAATCCAGGACCACTCGTACATGCTAAGCTCAAAATACCATCTACAGGAACAGTTCTCCGCAGGGTGCAACTAGGTTTTGCAACAGGGTACGAGGCAAACGGGTTCATTTTCTATCCTCATATACCATCACTCGGTGCTACAGATCACTTGATAGAACTTATTGACACGTTTAACAATAATATTCAAAGAATTACTAGAAAAATAAATAAGGCTTGTACACATTTTAAGCATAAACATATCTTGAACTATATTTCATGATGCTTAGGTTTTTTTGGAAAATTAATTATTTTTGTAAACACAGGCCATTGTAACATACAGTAAGTACCTCACTGTGTGAGCAGACATAGTACTAGGAAAACACTACTGTCATCTTTTTTCCCCCTACACTGTCTACCACTGCCATTCTCATGGAACCAGGCATTGCTGTCACTTTAAGGCAGTGCTGCTCACAGCTCCCTAGTTCGCATATGGAAAGAGGAAAACTTTCCTAAAGGAAACATCTTGAATACATGTTAACTGCTGAGAATTTAAGAAAGATACCCAACAGAATTACCAGTTTTATTAAAACCAGAAAAAACAGAATGTGCACACAGCAAGGAAAGAAGGGGCTAAACTTGTCCATTTCTCACTAAATCTTTTTTTTTTAAATTCAGTACAAAGAATGGGGGATTCAGCCTGACCCACTTTGCTGCTGCCTCATCTTCCCTTCATCATGCAAACAGTTCAAGTGAAAATAATCCCTTCTCACTCACTACATATTCTCTGTAAAGTAATACATCAGCTGAACACCACACATCATGTCTAAGGTAATTGATGGTCATCTTTCAAACTGAATCTTTTTTCTGCTACTGACTTACATGGTGCTAGATACCAGTTGCATAGGGTAGGGAAAATTATCATATATACACACCATGAATAAGAAAGTCCTTATGTGAGGTTTTGGCTATTCAGATGCATTCCTTCCCTTACCAGTAACTGGAATGTAAAAGTAATCCTCCTCCCCTGAAAAATTTTTTTTTTATTGGTATATTTGTTTCAAATTCATCTAAAATAACTAAATCAACCAACAAATCTAAAATAACTAAACTACCATTTACAAATGCAATCTGGCCATGGACAAGCATTTGGCATTTTTATTTGCAGAAGATTAAAAGGACTTTCAGAGTAAAGCACTTTTTCAAAGGCCCTTGGTGCAAGCTCAATTTATTAAAACTCATCACCAACAACATTAATATATTCCTTTCTATGAGATCCAGTTCTGCATTCCCCATAGAAAGTACATCAACCTCTTAAATAAGCAACCCATATAGGCTTGCTTCCAGCTGCTTGTAAGCAGATGAGACTGAAAATACTTCAAACCTGGAGGCTGGAACCAGCTGCTGTTTTTAAAAAAAGCATTTGTTTTATCCCAACATCCTTGTCAATATGATAAAAATAAATATTCTCACAATATGAAAAAGTCTTTCCTGAGTCACAGAAAAAGAATTAACCTTTTATTTGCAGGAAAGCATTCTCCAGTCCTAGAGACTAGGATAATAATAATAAAAATTCATAAGACGCCAGCAAAATTAATATGGATTAAATGTGCAGCTCAAAAAAACAGTGGTATGTCTTTGGTATTTCCAAAAACCTTCTTGAAATAGGAGTTGGCTAGAACTTGTCTTCTGGGGTACTTAACACTGTGATATTGAAAGGAAAAAAATAAACTGTCATACTTGAGATTCACAAAATAGTAAACTTCTTTGCAAGGTAAATCCATCCATCTTCTGTATCCCCACGCAGGATTTAAAGAGAGACCATATGTGGAACATTCCATGTATTTTGACCACCTGAAATGTTCATTTCTACACCAGAAGTCACCTAGCTATCAATACCGGAGGGGTACCAGTAAGAATTAATCTGACACCAAAGCACAAAAATCATCATTTAGTAAAAGAAAAAAAGCACAGGAAAAGAAGTGGCAATGACTCCTCCCGAAAGAGCTACCAGGGACCACTTCTCCACAGCCTTGATGTCCTTGGGAATTCTCCCTCCCACTCACAAATAAGCAGCAGGACTGTAGTAGACAGCACTTGCTTACTTGGAAGAAAAAAAAAAACAAACAAAAAAGCAAGCATTCAGTGTGTTTTTAAGCTGCTTTTTGCATGATTTGATCTCTGGCAAGAAGCCTAACAGCAGCTGCCACAGTGTGTCAGCTCCCAACAGACCTGAAGTGATCTATGGAATCTGGTTTGGGAATCTTCAGACCAGGTCATTAGGAAAAGCCATTAATAACAGAGTTACAAACCCCAGTCGGGAATGGCATACAGCTTTAAGCAGAAACATCCTTTCTAATTAAAGCTACATTTGCACTCCAGTTAAACACTGACATTTAATAAGTCTCACACAAGAGGGTCCCAAAGAAAACCACGCACTAAAGATTTATTTTAATTTAGATACAGCAGGACTCAGTTTTGGGTAGGTCTCAGCCTCTGACTGCAATTCCCCGCTGGCAGCCAGGTCAGGGATCAGCGATGAGAACGGCCGAGCTCGGCGGATGGTCCCACCGCGGAGGCAGCCCAGCGCTGGGGCCGCAGCCAGCCCCTCTCCTTCCCACATCCCCTCCTTCGGCCCGTGAGAACGGTTTGGGCTGGCCTGGCTTTACACTAGCTCATGCTCCCATCAGCATGAAATCACCGCTGAGAAGGCTGCTCGGTACCGGAGGGAGGCACGCCGCTTCTTCCCCCATCCCCCAGGCAGACGCCTCTGCCCTCTCTATATTCTTCACAGCACAGCGACATGCCGCAAGTATGAAGCCTTCTAGATTAATAATGAGAACAGGGCAACGATCTCCCTGGACTGAATCCATTTTATGTGAACTATGAGAACTTGGATTTCTTTCAGTAACGGAAAGAAATGAGATGCGAGGAGTAAGAGGTTTTCCACACAGGCCTTTACATCTCCAAGGAAAGACAGGGGAGAAAACCCACACAAAGACATTTCTGATGCATGTCGGGGGCCAAATTTCTAAACTCTTCAACCCTTTTGCACTTCCAACTTTGTGCACTTAAGGGTATTGCTCTTACTGATTTTACATACTGCTTTTATTATGCTTCGATAAGTCTACATGCTTGGCATAGAACAAACATCTTCACCGAGAAAATGGGCACTCAGGTTTGAATGCATACACAGTGATAATGAAAACAGACATAGGGAAAAAGTTGTCACAGTTTATGGTCACAATTTATTAATAAGCCACTATGCCCCAGGTGCAAGCCACATGCATCCTATTTCCAGTAGTGTCAGTGTATTAAACTTAGCCCTAAAATTATTGCATTAAAATAAATATGGGATATTGGTTTTCCTGAAAAATAATGCATTTGTTTACTGCATGGATAACCTTTGTCCAGATGACAAAGAGGCAGGTACTCACTAAGAAAGCACAAAAATTATTCCATAGCACATATCTCTTCTATGATACCTTTTCTCTCCAGGACTTTTCAATCTAGGAATTGGCAAGGGTATTCCCTAGTCCTCAGGCAGGCTACCAACTTTGAATGCAAAAGCCTGATGGAAACTATTTTGGAGATCCCTATAATCCATCAAAAGGCCACCAGGCACACAGAGGTCTAGGCTAACCTGTAGTCTCTTTTAATACCGAGTGACTTCAGCCCTGCTGCAACTCGTAAGGTGAGTGGATACATACACGTTGGAAATGCAAATAATTTCATTGAACAATAATTACATCTATACAGGACAAATTCTATCTTTTTCCCTTTCTGACACTACAATATATTGCTTCTTTCACCTTGTTTGATAAATGCTGCCTAAAAAATGTCCGAGAGCTTTTTTTTCTTATTATTGATGAGATTATTTTCATAAAGAACAAGAAAAGACGTGAGATGAATCTATTCTAGCCATTGCCTTAGTGAGAAGCAAAGACTGGATAGAAGAGCCGACTGTCAAAAATTACTGCATATGTCACAATTTAGTGAGAAGAATCAAATAGACAAAAGTAAATGCAATGGGGGCTTTAGGATCTCGGAATGGTGAATTGTGAGAAACCAAGGAAATTAGTGAGGTTGTGCTCAAACACAGAAATATCTCATTTGAAAAATACAAGTGTTATTCACACTCCCATTCCAAGCAGGAGCGAAAAAAATGGTAAGGAAAGATTGGATACTTGCTCAGATGAATAAACATTTTAAACAGGATATTGAGAGGAAGTCCAGACTCTACAAAGAATGAAAAGATTAATTAGGAAAGAAGACAATGTCTCAGGGGTAAGAGGTGTTGAAACTGTAAAAGAGGACAGAAGCTCAGCCAAAGGGAACCCGGCCCAGACAACCAAGAATGAGTTTGCCACGCGTACAAGTATGACTTCTGGAATTTCACTTTGGCTGCCAACTGGCTCAGGAGCACCAGCAGCCGGGCACAGGGGATGCACAACTTGGGGGGGGGGGGGGGGCAGGACACAGACACAACACCCCCTCCCCAGACTCTCCCAGCCCAGACTAATTTCTATTTATATCTATGCAGCCTACTAATTCAACTAAAGCAATTACTGTAGATGTATTTTGCTCCCATTAGGTAAAGAGAAAGGGGCAGGAAGTCCAGTTGCACTGGACTGAAGTGTTTCACACAGTGCTAAGCAGTCAAGCAGACTGAAGTGCTGTAAATGACACAGACAGACTATTTTAGAAGTGGAGAGGAAAGGTGAAAGACAACCACTGCCTAACCATTTCTGTCATCACACGAACGACACAGGCTGAGGCAGTCAAGCTGAAAGCCTCAGCAGGTCACAGGCTCAGCGTGGCAACTGCCAGGGTATTTCTGATGCTCACAGTGGGCTCTGGCTACTCCTCCGAACAAAACAATCTGCTGCATCTTCTCCCACGCACTTCCTGCCAAGCACAAGGCCACGGGGCCCAGAGAAAGTTACTCTAGATAGATTTTTTTTTTTCCATAAACATTAAGTCGTAATTTCTCTTCTTCACAGAGTCCTATGAAACACGGGAAACAAAAATGCACTGGTAGCCTCTTTAGAGCAATAGCTTCTTCTGCTATCCTCTGTATTTTATCATCATTGCAGTACCCATAATATTTATCTCTACACTTCACTCCCTTCATAACCAAAACTTAATAGTTTATTAGACAAAACTAGATTTAGAAACATACCCATTTCATCCTCCACCTATCCATCCATATACAGAAATACATCCCATAGAAAAATTTTGCTTTACCAGGCTCTTTAAAAATGGGGGGTGGCAGGGCGGGGGCAGGGGGAGGGCATATTTTGCAGGGGGGGAGTTTTGTTTTGGGAGGTTTTTTGTTTGTTTTTTTTAAGGTATGTGAGACTAAAGCCAGCAGTTAGATAAGCTTGCAGGTGGGAGGACTTTTTTTTTTTTAGAGTTTCTAATGATGTTAAGAAAAACACACAAGTACAAGAAATTAGAATTACTCAAACTTAATTTCAAACAGTTTTGATTCAGTTTCAGAATTAAGGTTAGGAATAGTTCCTTGTTACTAACCAAAGCAAAACATTCTAGTAATGCTTATCCAATAATACCTGACATAGAGCACAATACAAATCTGACTGCTAGCTGGCAGAAAATAACATGGAATATCCTTTTAGAAAAAAAACAAAAACAAACCCAAACAAAAACACCCCCACAAAAAAAAAACCACCAGAAAACCCCCACTTTTGACAGTGCTAGTTTGGTCAGGTCAACAGGCCCCAAAATAGAGATATATTTGCATACTCACTATGTATGGCTACTCAAACTTTCCAGGGATTAAAATGGAAGCTGTAGGTGAACTTGAAGACCTAAGGAAAGAGAAGAAATGCAATATCCCGATTCAAACCAAGAATAAATCTCATTTCTTTAATGCATTTGAATGCTTTTATGTGAATAGAAAACTGAAATTAAAGTCCAATGTTGCTATGGGTGTAAGTCAACTTTTGAGGTCTGTGACGTCTGATCAAGTCACATCTCATTTTATTAATTTCACCTTGGATTTTATATTCTCATATTTTCCTAGAATAACAACTTGGTAATCAGTTGATCAAAAACATTTTGAAAGACATTCATTTGCAGAACTTCATTCCTTCAGGGTCTAAAAGCGTGCCTGCCATGACCAAAGTGCATGTATAAAAATTACTGCAAAAACACATCCATGCATCAACTGAACCAATGGGACTGGTTCTCCCAGAAACTCAAAGTCTCAGACACACTCCGCACCCTCCAGGAAATGGGGTTTGCGACAGGCCATGAAGGTCAATAAATTTATGCTCTCCCCAAGCCTAAGGAAAAAAGTAAATTCAAGAACATGACATCCACACCAAAACCATGCTACCTCCAGCTGAAATGGGCTCTCAGACACTGAAACCAAATATAACCAACTTGTAGTAAGTGAGGCAGAGAAAAGGGAGAATGATTTTAAAATCTACCATGAATGGCACTCAGAAGTAGACAGTCAAAAAAAACCAACACACACATACAATTGTAAATAAACAGCACATTTTACAGTAGCATCAGCTCACATGGAAATCATGGTAAGTAACCCCAGACAGAGTGCATTAATGCAATATCAAATGGCAGGAGCTGACAACTGCATCAAGGCTTGTAAAGAAGCAAAATCAGCTCAGCCTCATCACCAAGGAAGGACTAGAAACACACAGTAATAGGCCCTGTGCTATTGAAGCACTTCACAGCACAATGCTCCAAGCAGTGCATCTGTAGATGGAAAACTTTGCGGGACAGGAGGAGGAGAAGATGCACAACAATCAGAATAAATAGGAAGAAAGTTGCCCTTTCTCTGCCTAATTTCCTATGAGTCAGCCAGTATCACCTTTATCTTAACCCAATGAAGTTCAGCTACTCGATTCTGACAAACTCTAGCCCTGCCCAGACTGCAAGAAAGACCAAACAGCTGCAAAATCAGCTGTTCTTGTGCTAAGAAACACAGGACAGGTGGCACAGAGTCCCAAACAGCCTTGGCTGTCTGCTAAGTACCACTGGCAAATGGCAAAGATGGTTTTACCAGTTCTGGACTTTGCTACCTCAGAAACCGCCTACTTCCCTAAACAGTCAAAATTAGGGCCGGGAACAGCAACAAAGGTGGAAGACCTTGCCAGTAGATGAGCATAACCATGGAGGTGGTGTTGGAGCAGACTTTTCCATACAGGGCACCAGTTCTGGACCTCTCTACCAGGCTTGGTGCATCAGAGCATTTGTTAATCTCTCAAATAACTGCAAACCTGATATCGATTTCTATGTATTTCACCAGAAACCTGAGGGAAGGTTAATGGTTGGCTTTATTGTTGTTTGCTTCTACAGTTATTGATCTAGACATCCAGAATGAGGTATTTAAGTGTTTTCTTTTTGTTTTCTCATCCTCTTGTACCTCCTCTAAAAGCCAGTGATGTGCAACTTATCTACAAAAGGATTTTTTTTTAAAAAAAAAAAAAGAAAGTTTTGCAAAAAGGAGTCCTGCAGAAATATGGACAGAAGAACTAATACAGAAATTATTCTTCAGGATTTTTTAGGATTACTTTGAGTCAGCTGAACACAACCCAAGTTATTCTCCTGTGATGAGCAGCATCCACCTGTAGTCATGTTCTGCTCTCCCCATAATTTTAATCCACCAAAAACAAAAAACAGAAAAAAGTTACTCTCAAAGTCTATGTATCAGATCTGTACCAGTCCATTGGTAGTAGGATTTAATCATGAAACCCTATATAAAATCCAACAGAGAAGCAGATTAAAAATTTCCAAAGGCTCAAGCCTACACATTTAAATTATTGAACTAGAACTAAGAGAGATGATGATAAACAGTCACATCTAAATAATCCTCAGATATTTCAACCACTCCAGCAAATATTTGCCGTTTCTATAAATCTCCTCTCAGCACCTGTCAAGAGTACAGCCAGCAACATGGGGGAATAAATACATTTAGCAGGCACAGATTTCCAGTAAATCCAGTGAATTTGGGAGCTCACTAATTCCCCTCTCTAAGTAAGAGAAAAATTTACTAAAAACCTTAGTCTCCCATGTGCTGACAGAGCACTTCACAGCTCCAAATCACACCAAGCTTCCCCCAGCTGCCAGCCCTGAGCTCAGCGGCGGGCACAGCCCGGGAGCAAGGGCAGGAGCAGGACTCACGGAGCAGGAACACACAACACAGACTAAAGGTTAATGTTGAAAGACAACGGGCATGCCATAGTGGGAGGAGGAAAAGGAAGACCCACATCAAATCGGAGCAGCCACGCATTTATTGAGGAGTCAAACTGTTTTGGTTTTCCCCTCCTACCTAGCCTTTTAACATGCTTTTTTCCTGGGTTGCACCTTTCACCTTTTTGTTTGTTTGCCTTCTCCATTATTTACTTATTTATTCTGCTGGTATTTTAGGCTCTACAAAACCCATGTTGTTGAAAGATAATACATTTCTTCAGCTGAGCCCAGCAGTGTCAAAACTCACACAAGGGACCTGAACTGCTATTTTAAAGCAAGCCATATTCAAAAAAAATGATTAAAGAGAGACACAGATAAAGCCCTATCGGTGTTTACAACCATGTTACATTGATGCTACCGTGTCTCCTGCACCTCTAAAGCCTGATACCATTTGTTGTCTACAAGCTGCTATATTGACGCAGAGCCAGAGAGCCTGACACGGCTGCTAAACCCTGGAGGGGGATTTTTTTTCAAGTAAGCAGGTCTTCATATAACAAAGAAACTTGAAGGTTGCAATATTTGACTTCTCTTCCTTAACACCATGAAGAAAAAGCAACATTTTCTTAGTTGGATTGGACATGCTGCTTTCTCCCTTAATCTGAACTCCTAATCTTTATGGCACAGAGCACAGGCATTGACTACATCCCACTGCAAAAATTAGTGGGGAATGGTGGCAGCGTGCAGTAGTGGCAAAAAATTGCCTATTCTTGCTATTCCAGAAGTTGTGAGCTGCCTCAGGGGAAGTAAAAAAAACCATCAAATTAGCATGGCCTGAAGACGGCCAGTCATTGCTACAGGTTATGACTATAAAACAAAGGGAGTGCAGTATGTGTCAGTGTTCGACCCCCGCCACTTACGCATTTGCATCCTTTCCAGTCACGCTTCCTCATTTTGCGGACATCCCATTACAAACGGCCTTTGTGTCTGTTCGGCATCTCTGCTGAGCTGAGCTCATGCTCTTATCAAAGAAAAACATTTCGAGAGGAAGGAGGGTTTAGCTGTTGGTTATTCGCCTCCGGGACTCAGGAAAGCCTACAGTCAAATTCTCTCTCCCACCCACAGGTTTTCTTGAATGCTTTGCGCAAGCCTCTTAAGCCAAGGCACTGGAAAAACACTTTGGAAACCCCCAAAGGACAGGCTCATGCACCCTGAACAGAGCTCGGGCAGAATTCAAAGGCCTGACACGTGTCCCCACATACCGCACACCTGACATCTGCCATGCCTGCAAGCCCACAGGCACTTGTGCTTCTTCCACCATTAACTTCCACTCACCACACACCGAGAAGACAGGAAGACTGACCACAGACACGGCCGCAGACCCATTGCTGCCTGCTGCTGGGAGGAGAAAGGCTCCTTCCCTTTTTCCTCCTCCCCAAACTAGCAGCCCTGTTCCCCTGCTCTGCCCTCACCCTCTGCCCCCCCAGGTCCTGCCACGGGCTCTCCCAGCCCTCACACCACCCCGCTGCTCCACAAGGCACCAACTCACTAAAGCAGCAGAAGAAACACCGAGCTATTTTCTCCCGGATTGCTTTTCCACACGTTAGGCACAGCAAGGCAGCGAGAAGAGGGCGTGCGGAGCGCCAGCCGAAGGGAAGCTGCGGGAGCCTGCGGCCAGGAGCAGGAAGGGGAAAAATGGAAACTCCCCGTCAGCAGCAAGCTGTAAAACGCTTCAACAAGTGCTGTTAAGCCATACCTGAAGCTTCAGGGAAAATATGGCAGCAACCTGAATCATTTTCACAAAAACCAACCCCAAAAACAAAACAAAAAGAAACAAAAAAAACCACCAAAAAAAAGCCCACACGAAACAAAAAACCCCACACAAACAGTCACACCAACAGGGAGAAAGGCTAGGTGTGCACTGTGGGTCGCCTGTGGTTCACAGATGCCACACAAGCCTCTCAACCCCACAGTCCTCCCCTCCCCAAGGGACATCAGACCCACAAAAATATATCGGAGGGGCACTTTTTGATATTGTGCCATTTTATGGAATAGCACCCAGGATTAACTCAGCCAGAGAAAAAATGCTCTGGTTTATCAGGTCGGGACACTCTCTAGGAGGAAGACAACATGGTTTCCACTATCAGACTGCTATGGATTTTAATCCAGTGATAGTTAAGTGTAAAAAAAATATAGAAACTAACCTGAGGGAAGGAACAAAACCCTTGGGACAAGTACTTCTTCACTGTATGTCTGGGCTAAATGTAAAACTGGCATCCTAGCAGCTTTACATCCACTTCACAATCAACCACCGTGACAGCCAACCCATGTTTGGTAGGAAACAAGTCTCACATGAAACCCTCGTGTTATGTTGGGCCACAGGAAGTTAAAAGAGTTAAAGACGAAGCCATACATTAGTGTGATATTACTCAGTGTGTTACTTGTTCCACCCGGTTGCCCATAAGACAGCAAAGGCTAGAAGTCAATGAACAGTAGCATCCTGTTCTCAAATTTTTAAAAAAAGACACAAACATTTTGTGTGTGTATATATATATATATAAAAAACAAACACAATTCTTTTAACAGTTCAAGTTTTTCATTAACAAGTCTTGTTGTGTCAAGTAGTAAGAGTACAATCATTCTGAATGCATAATTTTACTATAATGATACACCACCACAAAAAAAAAAAACAAACACACACAAAACCAAGACCAAAACAGACTACAATTCCTGTTGAGACAATTGTATACATTAATTACAACCCCCCCAGACTGAAAGCATTCAAATATGAATTTGGCAACAGCTTTGCCAGTGCATCTCATTTATAAGCTTTGACGGGCCAAGTTCTGTAGGTGAGAGGTTTGTTGAAATTTTACTCTTCTAATATTCCTTCCAGCTGACAACATGGCTACACTAATTAATCCTCTCTCACATTTATTGGATGTACTTCACTTTTAAAGGAGGAAGATATTGGGAAATAAATAAATAGGAGCATCAACTGTCTTCCTCAGGGCATTCCCAGCTGCTCTCCAGAATTTCCCATGGAGACAGCAGAAGTGTGTCATGTATGCTTGATGATACATGGCAGAGAAGGAACACAAACTCAAAAAGCCAACCTCCTTTCACTTATGTATGCTAAAAACAGGGCAAACAAAACAAGACCCTCAAACAGAAGTATTACTGCTAAAAGTATTTTTACTCATCTTGAATAAGATCTCCATGAAATCTTTTAGTCTGCGTATACACATTTCTACAGACCATATCTCACTAGTAATGTGACCTTTTTCCTAGTATTACTAACAGGACATCACAAAAATTTAGTAAACCATATACATATTAAGATTTCTATACCATTAATTTACTGTTATTAGAATTGCTGGAAAGAGCAGGTGGAGTCCCACAGTTGGAATATTTCAAAATATTAATGTATACAAAAACCTCTATTGCCATGAAGTATCACCCAATCCCAGATATATAGCTGAACTGAGAAAAACCATGGACAGACTTGCTAAACAGAACTAAGAATAGTTTCCTGAGCCATTCTCACTGCAAACCCCTCCACCACATACTTTTGTCAGAATTCTGCCACTTCTAGAAAAATATTGAAATTAATATTCAACAACCATTTAAGTAGAACCTGTCAGGACAGCACCCACTGCATTCCTAGGTAATAAGCAATGCAAATACTAATCTGAGGGTCAACATTGGGTCTTCAATACAAAAATAGGTAGCAGAGCAAAAATAAGGAAGAAAGATACCAAGGGAGGAAGAGGAAATATTAGTACCATTTTACACGTGAGGAATTAAGGCACAAAAGGTGGCAAGAAGGGATGAAGGCCTCATAAAACATATCCTAAATGAAATTTGAATAAGCAGCAAAAAAAAGAAAAAGATGCAGCAGAAAATGGACAAATGCAATTTTCAAAATATGAATCTCCTACTTTTGAAGACCTCTTCCTAGCATGTCATCTATCAAAATGAATTTAGTGCAACAGGGGAAAAATGTCATCAAGCTAAACTAATCATCTCTACCTATATCCCATGAATAAATTCTGTGCTACAGACTATAACATAAAATCAATTTTAAAAGTTGCTGTTATAGTAAGCATTACTATACTGAAATGCTACACTAAATTCAACACTATATTAAACTTCAAGGGGGTTCAGGGGGTGGGGTTGTTCCCCAGTGAGAAAGTCTCACTCCTTTCCTACTGCATTCTCATATAAAAATAACAGCTGAAGTAGATTTTTTTTCATCCATACAGATTTCAATGCATTGCCTATAGGCACTCAGCATCACAGAATCAGCAAACTATGGAAAAGAAATGTTGCAATCAAAGTTTACTTAACAAGAAAACCTGTTTTTTCCAAAGTACTAGGCTATCCTAGAGGTTACACCTTTTCCCTCCTTCCACTGGTCTGCAGATTCTTCAGAGTAAAGCATAATTTCAAGCCTCATTAATAGTAATGCTTCTGACCATGTATTTTTGCTATTAGTCTATCTTAACTTTAGAAAAATTGTTGAAGGCTCCTTTTCTTTTCTGAAGCAGCTTTGAATGCGGCACAGGTCTCAAAGAAGATAAGCTGCTTTATCTCACTTTTCCAGGCACCGAAAAGAATAAGGACCAAAAAGCTGACAGGACATATCTGGATAAATTATGTACACTCCCACCACACACCACTTGGAAACACAGCAGAATCTGGCCATGGAAACATGCATCAGTACTTCATTTAATAGCATAAAACATCATTCCTTAAAAAAAGGGAAGGAGAAGAGACAAAGCTCAATGATAACACTTAATATATGAGGCTGCATAATCTTACCACAGTCGCAGTCAACACAGGTATCTAAACACTGAACATTAATATGCAGGGAGACTCCATTTATTATATAATTTGTCCTTTTGCCTAGAGATTCAAAGCTTCACTTAAAAATAAATGAAGAGCAATGACTTCTGGTGAACTTTCCCTACTTCGTAGCCAGTTAACTTCCTCCTCCTGGTGAAAGTCTGTTGTATGCCTGTATGCCACACATCCTGCTTCAGGCTATCATTGAGATGGGAAAACTGTGGTTCCTTTCTTCCTATTACAGAGTTTAAAACCAGGAAATACATCCGTTATGAATTTTTTAAGAGTAAAACAAATGTTAAAGACATTGGCAGAACACTGGAAGAAAATTCCCAAGACTATAATCACACACATGAGGAAAGAAACATTTAAAAATATATTAACAGACACAATGCCTTCAAATTTATCAGGAAACACTGCTAGAAGTAACACCACAGACAAGTGAACAGCACTCAAAAAAAATTCAAAAACTCAGCACGTGGAGAAAGGGGGCACCAGGAAAATGCACTTCCAATTAAGTTTTTTGTTGCAGACTGCATACAGGCAGGAACGTTGTAGTCCCAAGGGACACCTGACCCCATTCTCCTTCTTCCATCCTTCCCGGAGGGGGGGGGAGGGAAGGAGGAAGAGTTCCTCATTGTCACACGATCCTACAAAAGGTCTTTAAAGGCCTTGCAATTTAAAAATAGCCTTTAAAAACTATCCTGAAATCAGGAGAGCACCTTAGCTATACCCTGATATGCACAACCTCTTCATAGCTACTAGCACAAAAAATAGCAGCAGTTCTTCACCAGCCCATTGAGAAAAACCAGAACAATTTGGCATTTAAGCCCCTCAGCCTGAGCACGGGAAGCCTGGCAAGAGAAAGCAGAGCGGTGATTCACACTTCAGCTTCTCACATCCTGATACAGAGCCTCTCACTGGGAAGACTCCCAAAGCATTTTACAAGCAAACTATCAGTACAAATCCCATTCATCGCTGAAACGCAGTCTTTTGCAGCAAGAGTCAGAAGCTTCTCAACAACGTGAGGGAACAGCTCGGAGAAGTTCAGGACAGGAAGCGAGATGACTGCAGCCTCACACAGGTGAGACTCAAAGGAGAGATCAGGGGAGCAGCACTCCCCTCCTCATGCTGGGACTGTCCCCATCAGAGAAGGAGATTTGGGCAGACTAACTGCTGCTGGCAGCTTCAAGCAATCTTTTATTGACAACTGGTCATAAGTATGAGTGGAGATGCTCCGCATAGAGCCCACCTCACCACCATGAGTTTTGGAGCCAGTGGTGACCGCGTGGAACAGCCTCCCACTGAACTGACCACACCACTTGGGAGACCAGGGTACGCACCCCTCTAAAGGAAAGATTACTCCAACTATGCTTAACTTCACACACTGACACAGCTTCTGTAAGGAAAGGCCAAACACATATCGTGACATGCTATAAAATTTGCTTCCTCCTATAAAATAGCCAAAGCAATTTATCCCCTACGTACAGAGTAATAACACACACAAAAAGTGAGCTAAATTGTTGCAGACAACCCTCCCAACTGCACACATTACACAGGACCACAGACCTGTCCAGGCTGGAAGGGACTTTCAGGGGTCAGGTTCAGCCATGGGAACAGGTTGCTCAGGTCTCTACCCAGTTTGGTCTTGAAAATGTCAAAGGGTGGAGATGGCACAGTCTCCCTGGGCTTGCACAGGCTGAGCTCTCAAGTAATCCTTGACTCTGTCCTTGGCCCCTGGTGAGACTTCCTGTCCTCCTTGAACCCCTTCACTAAGTACAGAGGCCTGTGAGACCTCATTGGTGAAAACTGAGGTGCAGGAAGCACAAGTACTTCAGCCTTACCTGGGTCCACTGCCACTAATTCACCCACCCCACTCAGCAGCAGGCCCACACTTTCCTCATTCAGCCTTTTCCTACTAGTGTAAGTGGTAGAAACTCTTCTTGTGGCCCTTAACACCACTTGCACGCATCAACACCAGTTGAGCTTTTGTAACACCAGCCCGGCACGCTTGGACAACGTTTCTAAATTCCTCTTTTACTGCTTCCTCTTCCTCCTCCTGTATGTGGCCTTTTTGTGTCGGAGCTCCATCATGTGCTTCCTGCCTAGCCAGTCTGGTCTCCCAATACATCTGTTTTCCAGATGTTTTGTTTTCCAGATGTTTTGTTTTCCAGAGTAAGGACTGCTCCTGCACTTGGAAGAGACTGTCCTTCAAGACCTGTCCAGCTTTCATGAGCTCTTTTGCATTTTAGAGTTTCAATGTTATCTGGTACCAGTTGCCTGAATAAGCTGAATCCTGCTTGCCTGAAGTCCAGGGTCTGTCACCCTGCTACTTGCATTTCTCACTCCCCTAAGGATCTTGAATTCCTCTATTTCATGGTGGCTACAGCCAAGCCTGCCATCACTCTCCCAATCACTTCTGCCTTCTTTGTGAATAGCAGATGCAATCATGTGTCTCACCTATCCTTCCCCTCCAAGGCCTGTATCAAGAAGTTAATTCTGATGTTCTCAAGAAATGTCCTGGCTAATTTGCATCCAACCATGTCACTCTTCCAGCAGACGTCAAAGACCTTCATGTCACCCATAAGAACCACAGGCTGTGAGCCAGAGACTTCCTCAAATTGTCTGAAGACTTTGTCTGCTTCCTTATCATCATCAGGTGATCTGTAAGAAACTCCCATCATGATGTCCCCTCTACCTGCCTATCCCAGACCATGACCTACAAACTCTCTACCTGCCTGTCATCTGTCCCACAGAAGAGCTCCTTCAAACTGCTCCTTCAATTAGAGGAAAAATCCCTCAATCCTCACCTTCCCTTCCTATCTGTCCTGAAGAACCTGCATCTGTCCACCATAGCACTCCAGTCCTGCATGCTGTCCCACCATGTTGCAGTTACTCCAGCAGAGTCACAGCCATTACTGTACATGTAGTGGTAGCTCCTGCTTGTTTCCCGGGCTGCATGTGTTTCTGTACATGCACTGGAGGTGACAGTTCCCTTTCTTATATGAACACTCTCCTTACCAAGCTCGTCAGCTTGTTGGACAGTGTGTTTTTGCCCTCCGTTGTCAGGTGGGAATACAACACTGACTGACCACAAGGGCCCTGTTGTCCTACAGACAGGGTAACAAACTCTCCCTGCCCCAGAAAGCTGACAAAATAGGCAAGGAAGGGGAGAAGCATGATCACCTCTACTCCATAAGAGAACACAGAAGCACAGGAGATCAAGACAAACAGGAAGTTTATAGTAGTGAAACCAGATCTCCTGACACCAGCCCAGTACCCTAACCGCAAAACTGTTCTTTCTCCCTCTGACATAACCGTCTAGCAATTTGTGACCACACGCGGTGGTTTTGAGAGGGCTGAGGAGCATTTACAATCCCACTTTCTAAATGAGCTTTGCTCTGCCTGCTTTAGCCCCCTCTGGTCACCCCCTTTAACGTTCAGCCCATGTCTAGCTGTGGTCTTTGTCTGGTGACAAAGACGTGGCAGAGTGGCCACATTGCACATCATATACTTTAGGCCTCCAGCTTTGGTCCTGTGAAGCACTCCCTACAGGGGACACTCCTACCCATCACTGTAGAGTGAGAGGTGTTTCAACGTGGGGAAACCCACAGCACTTAGGGAAGACGAGCTACCAACTCATAGGCACACTGCCCACTGCAGTGGCCTGTGTTTTTAACTTTAAGAGCTTTTGACATGCACTCACTTAAACAGCTGCAGTGGTTTAAGGCTTTAATATCTCTCCCACCCTCCTCTTCCTTTCTTGCCTGTTACCATTTGCCAGACCAGCAAGCCAAGCCCTGGAAGCAGCTGCATGTGTGCTTTGTCACCACCAGCTGCTGGTCAAGCTAAAGACACTGGACATTGCACTGAAGCAGTTCAGATGCATTCACAAGCCCTGGTCTCTCTGCAGTGACCCTGGGAGAGGGGTGTAACAACCAGCAGCACCTAGCAGCTTCTAAATCTGCATTAGTTGGGTGACATTCCCAGGTGTGATACCATCAGCCAAGCCACTGCCTCCAGTTGGTGCAGGAGGAATGTGGTGACAACTTCACTGAAGAGAAATGCAGCAAAATGTGATGCCTAACGGTGATTTTCTTCACAACTCTTACTGCATACAATCAACAGCCATTTAGGAAGTCCCTTCCACTAGTAAATTAAAAAAAAAAAGTCAGCTCTGCAATACATTTCCCATATAAAGAGTGTGTGTTGACATTGGCACCTTATTAAGCATATCTAACACACATTCTTTTGGTAGTTCCCAAAGTCTGGAGTATTTTACCAAAAAGATCACTTCTCACTATTTGAATTTAACACAGGAATGCACCAAACCAACATTCACTCTGCTACAGCAACTAAATACGTATAATTACTTGTTAGGAAAAAATGCTTAGCTGAGTAGCACAAATACTGAAATGCATTCATCACATTGATCACTGTTTGATGTCACTGCAGACCAGAGTTAAGTTCTTGTAAGTTCCTGTAGCACAGAGGCTTTTCATTTTTGGGGTGTTGTGATGTTTTGTTGGTTTTTGTGGGGTTTTTTTTTTTTAAACCTAACCTTGTCTACATTTCCTTAGAAGTACAGACTTGCTACCCAATTTTCTGAGTTCGTACTACTTAATGTGGGGAAAATTATAATGTGAAGAGGGGATTGTTGTATGGTCATTTTTAACAATTAGCATTCGTCTTAAAACAATCTTAGGCATAAATTCCAAAACAAAACACTACATTAAGTTAATGCACAGAAACCCAAGTGCATAAACCAGTTGTGAATACATATCACTGAATACAGACTGACACTCCTATGGCTACCAGAAGACCAGCGGCCATCACTTTTTTTTCATTGCAATGGCATAACTCTTACAGTTAAGACTCTTGCTTTGACACCAGACTGCACACTGCACATGCTGTGCAATAAGGACATTCCAAGTCTGTATTGTTTTTTCTGTCTTATTATAGAAGGCCTTGTGTGTCCCTCTACTAATGACACTAATTATTCAACAGTATTCAAATCAGCTATAACAGAAGAGTAAAATTTATTTCCTTACCTAATAGCATAGCTTTTCTATGAAAAGCATAGCTATTCCTTTGCTAATGCTGCAATATGATTTATTTAAACCCAGATCATCAACAGAAAACTGATTGTCTATTAAAGAAAATGGATCGACCACTAACTTCTGCAGTCTAAAAGCCTCAAGCAAACAAAATAGTATTTTATCTGCTCTATGTTTACATCATAAACAACATTAACACATATAAGCTGATTCCAGGACTGTGATTAAATTTGACCAGCAAGGCCATATCCATGTCCTTTTATTTTAAGAAAAGGGAAAGAAATTCATGATCTCTGCTACTATAAGGACGACAAAGATTTTATCAAGTTTTAAGAGTTCCTGAGAAAACATCACTCGCACAGATAACTTTGGTTGACGCTTCCAAATCTCCATCAGTTAGAAATAAGGGCCTCTGGTGCTTTGATTTACATGACAGCTTGGAGCTACAGGTATATCAACCATTCTGTGCTTTTTCTTCCACGAATTTTTCACTCCTGTGTTCTTGGGAACTCACCCATTCCCCCCCGAACACCTTAGCTACCTCAAATGGAGACCAAGAAAAAACCACACCCACACACCATAGCCTCCAACAAGCTTGTTTGAGAAAGAATAAAGATCATAGAATAGCTGCCAACCATCCCATATACCAGAATGAAGGGGGGGGAGGGGGGGGAAGAGGCAAACTGAAGTTGAGGGGTTGAATTAATGCTTGCTAGCCAGGTGCTGATCAGGAAGGCAAGAGGTTTTTCCAGAGACTCAGCATCCCAGAATGCAAGGAAAAAGGGAAAGAAAAAAAAGAAAAAAGAAAAAACACACATGCACACACAACCCACTAAACACCACCAGTTGCTGCTTTGCAAAGGAAGGGCAGAGGGAAGGAGGAGTCTTTGATACTCTACTCCACCCTCAGATTTCTGGATGCTATTGTGCAGCTGCTGGATGTCACATCTGGTAGCAATATACTAACACGCACCACCCAGTTTTATCTCCCCTTGTTAGCGAGCACACCCAACCCATCATGAAAATGTCAACAGAACAGCAAGACATCTGTGTCCACGTGGAAAGAAGCTGGCACAAGAGAAGTCACACTGATAAGAACAGAGGAAACATTTGGAGAACCAAGCCCAAAAATCAACCTTCCCCCTCAATCTAGGCCACATGTACTGCATTTGTCACATCAGTATGAAACCTTGAACCTTATTTGATTAGGGTTCCTGGCAACACTAACAATGTCCTGGCAACAATGATAAGTTTCTCCTGTCTCCAGCTTGTCAGGAAATGAAGTGCCACTGGAGTTGCTATTGTGCGGGACAGAGAGAAAGCAGCAGAAGCCCCAGCTTATGTGAGTACTCACCACGTAGGAAGCCCCACAAAGAGCATGTCAGTAGGTGCAGCATACACTCCACTGGCTCCCAGAGTAGCTCAAGGACCCAGTCTTAGCCTTCAGGGATTTCCAGAAGTTTGGCTCTAAATACATCAAAATCTCCCTCCATTCATGGGCCACATAGGTACTCCTGGGAAAATGCAGCTATCGCCACTGAAGGTAATGATAGCCAAACAAGTACTTCATGCTCCCCACAGCAACATTGAAGAAGAGAAACAAAACTAGGACTGGGAAACACAAGCTTCACGATGGCCTGTCCTCAGACCCTCTTATCTACGATATTTAATTTTCAGATTCTGGGAAGACATTACCTTTTTGCATAACAACACACAAATGCAATTGCCTTCACTGGGCATAGACTAGCCCACACCTCACAACCTAATATATTCTCAAAGTGAAGCGGAAAAGTGCTCACAGACATTTATCACTTGCATTTCCAGCTTTTCTGGAAATACAAGCAAAAATGTCTAGCTTCATTTTGAATTATTTTAGTATCTCTACAGGATTTTATTTTTCTAGACAACTGCTGGCAGAAAGGAAGAAGTTTTCTGCCTATCTCTATCTGAATTTATATCAGGTCTCTACTTTAAATAACCACCAATAAAATTACTTAAAACAAGAGCATGCCTTTATCAAAATTAAGTGCCATATGCTTCATTTCTCACTATTAAGAAATTAATTGTTCTCAGAAGACAGAATATGAACTTTAAGTCCATAAAGTAAATTTTTCATCCTCTTAGTACTCTGCCAGGAAAGACTTAGAGGCCAACAGAGGAAATATCAACAGATTCTACAGGCAATTTTAACTGGCATATTTATAAACACCACACATACCATTATTTTGTTTCTGCTGCTGCTTCTTAATAAAGAAAAGCAATCCCCTATTCACATTCAGGCTGTGTAACCAATGTATACTATCACTTTGATCCATTAACTGAAATTGTCTAACTTGTCATTACAGCCTCAGATAAAATTTATTTTGATAGACACTCTGATCTTCCTTGTGAATGAAAGTAAATGTTACCCAGTATTTCATTAGGCTATTAGCAGCACCTTTTTTGATAACTGTCTACACAGATCATTTGCCAGAAACTACAAAACCATTAAACTGTACATTTTTCCCTTCCAGAAGACCTGTATGAAATGCCAGAGGACCCTTAGAGGTCTTAAAATTTTTAAGAGGAGGGCTACCTGTTTAAATTGCTTTGTAGACCTAACACCATGAATATCTATTAGAAGATCAAACTAGCTTGGACTAAGCAAAGTGTTTCTTAAGTATCTTCACAGAATGTTGCAATCTTCAAATCTCCCGAAGTCTACTCAGAAACTTAGTGCACAATGAAAACAACTGTGTACCAATCGTGTAGGTAGTATAAAAAAAAAATGCAGTTTCATCTCAAATTCAGACTAAGACTTTCAACTGACATTTAATTAAATAAATTGAGAAATTTCTATTCTTTACAGTTTTAGAGAGTGCATGGAAAATAAGTTAGAAAAACATGTTCGGTCAGCTTATCCACAGCCTGTAAAAATTAAGGGTTCATTCATTAGCTATTGAAAATGTTAATTACATTGCTCCCTGTCAACACATTGGTATTGTATTTCAGTGTGTCAAAGATGCAATGTTTACAGTCTTCCAGACATGGAAGAAACTAATGTAATTAATTTCTTATTAGTGCAATGTACTGATTTACTACAGTTTCTGTTTAACTTCTACCAAAGACACCTCCCACTACAAGCCACTGCAGTTATGTATCAAAGTACTGGTGAGACTTCCACAAGGAAGCTTTTTGTCTCTCTAGCAGGTCTATCTCAGAATGGAGGCGTTGGACACAAAAAGCTATTTGCTTCTAAGCACAGAAATCTGAGGCTATGATAAAATATTTGTCAAGGCAGAAAAAAAATATTTGACTAATTGGTTTCTGCTCGATGAAAGAAGATAAATAAGAATTATGCTTCCAAGAGTAACATTTCATCATAAAGCCAAGGCAAAACCAGTAAGGCTGATGCTGCATCTCAGCAGGCTTGTTCCCTCTCTAACAGTGGTTAGCTGCATTCAACAGCTAAAGGACTTACTTTAGTTTCACTGAAGTTAATATATTAGCAGGATTACATCATGACATAGGCAGTCATAATAATGTGCTTTTTTTTCCACAGCTATAATTGTCCTCTAATTTTAACAGGTAACACTGAAAATGATTAGAGGTTTGCAAAGGCAGTCAAACAAATTCAAATTTAAATTAGAACATGTTAAAAGTCAGACAGTGACAGAACAAGCAAGCACCAAGACAAAGTGTTCAATAACCGTGAAGACATTCAGTAAATAGCACCCTACACCTCATGCACTGCACCGCAGACACTACTGAGTAGTGCTCGAGACTGCAAGCCCTTAAGTGCTAATATTTTTCCTAGGAGACACTTTAACTACTTCAGAGTCCTATAAACCTGATGTATTTGGAGCTGTTAAAGGGAAATCTCTCAATCCTGAACTCAAATGCCAGTCACTTACCATACAGTACATTCAGCTCCCAAGCAGCACGAGCTTGGGTCCTGTTTTCGGTGTGCCTGACCACCGACCACCTTCCCTCATGCTGTTTCACAAGGAAATAAACACAGGTCTGTCTCTCTCCCTCCTCTTGCAATTCACACCTTAATTACTAAGGAAACAAGACCTTAATTACTTTGAAAACAAGACCAAAGAGCAGATTGGGATTCTGTGGGCAACAGGAAAAACCTTGAAGAACTGAATTTACTTTTGGGAAAGCAAGATGGCCTTCCAGTTGCGTGTGGCAGAGGGGGTCCTAAGGTCACCCCCAGAAGGAATTTAAGATACATCTTCAGCCTGACCTTGTCCTTCGAGAAATAGTATAAAGCAAACCAGCACCAGCCCATGGGCCTGGAACTCAAAGGATCTCCGTGGTGAGACTACAGCCACAAAAGGGCATATGCACTACAACAGTTGGCTTGGAGAAGACTACCAAGTTATAGAAGGATGAAGGAGAGGTCTCATCTGAGAATCATATCTTTAACAGAGTAACAAGCACAAAGGAGACCCTTGATGAATGCCAGTATAACTGAATATTATGAGACACTGAACAGAAACTACAGCATGCAACACATGTTACTGACAGGGGTGATCCTCAAGAGAGTTAACACATAGTAGTCCTGCATCAATGCAACATACAGTCAGAGATCTTTGGAACCAGAGCCTCCCGGCATTGTCCTGAACTGCCTCTTACAAAGCCTGTTCTGCTTTCACGGGATGGATTTCATGGGTTACATTGCTTCGCTCAACTGCGTTGAGCCACTACTGATGGTAGTCAACCAACCTGCACCCAAGCTATCAGGTGTAATGACCAAGGATGGGGGTACAGTCCTTGCCCTTAGTTCTAAGATACTTTATCAGTCCAAGGGTACAGTGGGGAGCAGGGTGACTGAACAGAGTTGCCTTCACCTCTGGAAAAGGATGCATGGGCCCTCATCCACACCTGTAAGAGCTAAAACAAAGCCTGCCCAGCACTGTCACTAACACAGACAGGCACATAACCCAGGAGTCTCAGACACGTTCACAGAACTGCAGACCTCCATCCCACATTTTGTTTGCCATCCAGAGGGCTTGGAAGCTGTCTCTGTGGAGGACACACTGCTGGCAACTGGGATTCAGCCACATTTCGTATGAACCAAGTCATGTCTGAACGGTGCAAATTCTGCTTGTCCATAGATCACAAGGACGCCTACTAGCAAAGGCAGAAAGGACACCATCCTAGGCTGTCTGCAAATATTATATGGTCAGGTATGAGGTAAATATGGGTTCTTCACCTCCTTAAAAGTGCTGCCATCACAGTAAAGCATTTAGAGTCATGAAGAGCTAAAAAGGTCCTTTGTATTTTCAATATTGCAGTTTGTGATTCTTAACTTCTAGGTTTCACTACTTAGAAGCCTCAAAACACTTTTAAGACTGGAGAGACAAAACAACACAGGCAGCATCACCAACCTGAATCAGTGTTAATTCTTCTGTTTCAGAAGAACAGTTTTTCCCTAGACAATGACACAGTCACCTTTCTCAAGTAATGAAGCTTCATTAATTTTAAAAAACTGAGCACATATGGCATAAATTAATCCAGAACAGACCCACAGACCAAGAGAGCTGGACTTACTGAATCCCAACTGTGGTATGAAAATGATTAAGGAAATTAGATGTTAGAACAATATACTCCAGTTTCTTCCTTCAAAAAGACAGAAGAATTACACTTGTGACATTAAAACAGCAACGTCATCACTATCTTCATTACAAACCACTGTTCTAAGAACTATAAAACAAGTCTTTCCAGGCTGAACTTTGACACAAGTTCTTGATGTGAGATAGCATCTCTACCTTTGAAAGGCTAGTGGAGTTGGGTAAGAGTGAGGGGGAATGGTTTGTCACATGATGTTCACTTTAAAGCCTTTATTTTACTTTCCAAAGAAATACAAGCCTTTGCATGCAACTAATGCTGGTTGATTTTTATGTATTTTCATAAATATGTTTAAGATGTGTGGGTTCTTGGTATTTTGTTTTTAAATGAGAGGTACATAATCAAAGGGGAGCGGAACAGAAGTTATTCCTGAGACACTGAACATGTAGAAGCTATCCCTATTTTTTTCAGTTTTACTTTGGAAGACAACAGCCCTCTGCATGATTAATCTGTTTCACTGCTTTTTGACAGTTATTTGCATTTGCCTCCTAATGCATTAGCATAAGGCAACTCTTTCATATTGTTCTAATGCAGCCAGTCCCAAAAGAGGGGTCATGACCCCCAAGTAGGGTCACAGCAGTTATGACTAGGGTCATGAGCCCAACAGAAGTACACTTGTTTATAATGGTATCTGCAGTCACAAGACCAACAAAGAGCAAAGCTCATAACCTGAAGGCTTTGAAACAGCTGATATTAGAAAGTATTCAAGGCAAGCTTTGCATGACAGTCTTACCTGATATCAAAGCAAGAGAAATGCTAACTATGCTTAAGTGGTTATTAATAATGAATATTTGGTGCTTCATCTGCATTACTGTAGCAGCTATGGTGTTAAATTTTAAACTACTCAATTCAGTAATGAACTTTAAAGAGTCAGAAGCAAAACACATTATATCCACCATCACAGAAGAGAAGCGAGCTGGCAACTGCCAAAATTCACTGAGAGGAGCTCCAGAAACCTCACAATCTAGTGATTTCAAATAAAATAAAAAAAAAAGTGTTGTTTAATTTAAATATTGTTACTCAAAACCAAAGGAGTATTCCAAGTGAGGCACTGATACAGCTTGACAAAAATCTCCATAAAGTCTAGAAACAAACTTTTCCAGAGAGTTCATCCAAGCTAGAGAAGAAATCACAGTCTATACTGCTCCTCTTACTCTACTTCTAGGCCACTCAGAAGGCCTCCTAGCTACACCTACATTACCATGTCAGGCTGCCCACTAGAAGCAGATGAGTAGAGCACCACAGTTTGTATTAAGGACTCAACATTTGTGCAATGCACATTTCAGGAGTTTTATTTCAGAGCAGCTCCAATATGTCCCCATTACAGAGAGGGGACTGGGAGGTGAAGTGCTGTAAGTACACTCTGGATGTGAATCTTCTGGCTTGGTGTTATCTGAAATGAATCCAATTTGTGCTCTCAGGATTGCCGCACAACATGGACCAATGTGGGCATGATCAGCCCCGACTCCCAGTGCCCTCACTGCACTCTCAAACTGAGCTCCTGAGCCAAACTAAAATGTTAACATGGCAATGAATGACTGTACCTTCTAATTTCAACTGCAAAGCACTGCATCCACTATGGATCATTATGGGATAAATCAAAGATACTTTGATGAATTGAAAAAATGACATTCATTTTAGCCAAACACAAGAAGGAAAACTAAATACTCAGTACCTCAACTGAAATGGAATACAGAAATCCAGATCCTTTCTTCCCTCCTCCCCTCATACACTGCTGGGAATTACTTTCCTACAGTGGAGACCACACTTCATACCAATATCCACTAGCATATGAAAAGTGTGGGTTGCTAGAAAACGGAAAGAAAAGCCTATGCCTTCTGTCACATGTTGTTAAATAAAATATGTTCACACTTAGAATTTAAAGATGTTAAAAAAACAGTTGGTAAAAGCATGAGGAAACTATTGGGAGCTGGTCTAATTTTCACTCTGACTTCATTTTCCACATTTAGGAGCATCAGCCTACACAATACTTTTTGCTTTGGGGCTTAGAGGAATATATGATTTTTTTTTTCTTTTTAACTAGAAATCACATATATTATGGGCTTACATATTTATATTTAAGAAATCATAAGTACCTCTCACAGTGCAATATGGCTACAGAAAAGTTTAGCAAAGTTTAGCAGATTCTTTTGGGACTACCACAGAGATGATCGCTGATGCTCAGACTCAAATTTTCAGATAGGAGTCACAAGTTCTCCCTTACTCTCATAGTCAGCTAAGCATCCTAACCTGATATTAAGACACTAGGGATATTTAGCAATTATTTTAGTGGGAAAGAATGTGTTTCCTTCATTAACTAGACCATGAAAAATGGAAATGCTCCTTTATGGTACCAAGAAAAAAAAAATAAATTAGTGTCTTTTTCAAGCAGTAAGGTACGGAAAATATAAAAATAGCAGATTATATTAACAGCAGGATGGCCATACACTAGGTTCTTACTAGATGGATCACCCCCATGAGTCAACCACCTTTCCTTGAATACAACAAAACCTCAAGATACCAATTTTAAAATTGGTAATACAAAAATTGCCACAGCACTAGCGTATCTGAAGAGAAATGAGACCATAACTCTGATGCTTCCAATTACACACACACACACAATACGCATGCAGACTCACAATCATGAAAGACCACAAAATCATGCAAAAAGTTACTCATTTAACTTTAGGGTGATATAAGCAACTTTGACACCCCCTGACTTCTACTTCCCCAGGCAGAAAGTCTCAGTTTGTACACTGCACTCACAGTTGCAGAGGCAACTTTAAAATAACAAATAACTGCAAACCAATAAAGCTGTATTCCTAGGGCTGCAGGTATGGAGTCTGAAGCAATCAGCTGAGGTATGAGCTGCCTTAGCCACCTCAGTCATTAAAATTCACCACACTCCAAAGTATCTTTCAAAGTCTCTACAACTGTCAAAACACAATTTACCTTTTTCTGAGTTGCCAAAGTATGTAGGTTTCCCCCGTTAATTTATACAAAACACTGAGCTGTCAATACGAAAGGCTGCAGTACACCACAGTTAAGATATGGAAATACCGTCAAATATTTGGAAATTAAAGATATATCTTACACTACATAGAAACTAGAGTGCCAAGTGTTTCGCAAAACAGAACAGGAAAACAAAAGCACGTTTGGCAAACAAAATAATATTTGTCATCTGTGAAGGCCTTTGTACCACAGGTCCAGCCTATCACAGAAGTGTAAATCCATATTATCTGTTGAGCATCATTATTATTTTTCAATAAAAATAGCTTTGCACTGATTGAGTTTGCAAAGGAAGCAAAGGGATTCGAAAGGCAGAAATTACAATGGGGAACAGAATCCAAGGTTCAGATCCAAGCCTGCAGCAAGGGATGCAAAACCTCTATGGGAACACAATGTGCTCAGGCAGGCTCAGCTCTGCTCATTCCTCAGTTCTTGCCTCGGCATCTGCAGGAGAGCCCTTTCAAAACACGCTTAGTGTACGTAAAACATCTACGATGCAAAATGAAAAATAAAGTTTTAAAATAGTTTTTATATGAGTCTTAGTGAACTCATCCTCAGAGAAAAAGAGATTAAATAAAACTGAAGACTTAGTCCCCACTTACAGCCCATATTAGACAAAGGTACTGGCACATCAGACTGAAGGGTTGCTTAGTTCAGACACTTATCACCTTAAGTTCACACCTCATCTTGCCTCCTCATTTCTCTCACATCCTCTCCTCCTGCCCCATTACCTTGACATTTTAGACCATGGTCTCTAAAAAACATACCGAAGGTAACAGGTGTTTTACACCACATGAAAATTTTGTTATCATACTTCTAGAAGAAAACAGTAAAGTTCTAATTTTTATAATAAACATTGTAGCAGCTAAGTCTTTAAAAATAGGTCACAAACAAGCTGGGTAGCAGCAAGAAAGGCAATGGCATAATCAAACTAATCTTACTCTGTATGCTATTTGTTCTTCTCTACGTGCTACATATATACATGGCTTTATTTACCTACTAAGGCTGATGATCAGTTTAAAGATGCAGTTTTGTCTCATGAAAAGAAATATATTTTCTACCTTTGTGAAAGAGAAATTTCAGCTGAACAAACAGCCAAGGCTTAAAACATTTCCATTATGGGGCTCCTCAGTCTGCAGGCCTTTCTCAACATGCAACTAGAATACACAATTGGTAACAGCAAGTGCTCTACAACAAATACTGATTCTTGGGATAACACAGCCTATTTCGCCTTGTTTATATAGGCCTTTTTTTCCCCACCCCTTAAATCCTCTTACTCTATTTCTAAAGATAAAAACAAAAGCAGCATTGTTTCCATAGAACACTATCTGTCATCCTCTAACGCTATGAAGAGCGCTGCTGCTAGTGATGAACTGGAACTATTGTTGAGTTCCTGTAACACAAAGACTTCTCCCACCCCCTTCAGAAAATAGTTCACAAATCCCTCTGAAGGGTTATATAATATTTATATTACCATTAGTAATATAAATATGATCTGGTCGTATTTTCAAATGGAAGTTGTATAACTGTGCGTCATCCACTCAGATGACCAGAAGCAGAACAGATAAGTTACATGTACTTTTGGACAGAAAACTAGTATTTTGGTCTCCGTTTCTAGCTTACAACAGAATTTTAACAGTGTCACAAATACCCACCACACACGTGCCTCATGGCAGCAACTGTGACAGACATAAGACCTGTGCTGCTGCCACCCTGCAAACTTCTGCCGGCTCTCCCCGAGCCTGACACTGAGACACTCTCCTCCTGAAGCTGCAGAAGGAGAGAGCAGCACTGGAAACCCAAGAGGACAAGGGACTGCAAATCCCACGGCTGTTCTATGTCAGAGAAAGCACCGTGAATGGCTAAGAAATAAGCCATGCCAGCCCGCCCCGTGATGCGCTGCAGGTACAGTTGCCTTGGCAGTGCAGCTGCCCTGCTGCAAACTGGGAAACTGTGGCATCCCGCAACTTAGGAGGCGGCAAGGCTTTATGCTTGGCTGCAGATTTTTGAGTGCACTGCTTCACAACAAGCTGTTTCCTGGGCTTTGTAACAAACAGAAAGAGACAGAAACACTAGCAAAAAAATATATAGCAGAAAATTAAAAATAAACACTAATTCTTATTTGTTTTTTGCATTATTCATTGTCTACTGGCTGCTTTATGGGGGGAAAGGGGGGGAGGGGGGACACACATTGCTACAGTAACACTGGCTTGCATAGAAGTGTTTGTCAGCGGAGTATCCTATTTGCAGAAAACTACACTCTCCAAGAAGCCCGTCTGCATAAACACGAAATAACCCCTTCCCAGCAAGCTCCCAGGCAGCTGCAAATGCAGCAACAATATTTACACTGTAAACTCTGTGGGGCAAGAGTTACCTTTAAGTTTGCAAACTTCTAGCAAAACCACATCTCTGCGCATGACAAAGACTCCCAATGCCTATAAATAGCAACACCCAAGATCACAAACAAGTTTGTGTTTACCAATTTAAAAATTTAAGTTCACTTACAGAACATTTCTGTAGAAGCAAAACTGAACACATATACACTCAATTTTAGCACTACAAGTGAAGATCAGGGCCCTATTCACTTTAGCCAGAGCAGATTTCCTAAATAGTTCAGTTATCACTACATTAACTTGGCATAAAACACAAGCAAACCTGGAGCTCATGTCAATCTCTGCCACTGTTATGGACCACCACCTTTTGCCACTTACAGTGAAAACCGTACTTTGTGATTAAACCAAGGTCAAAAGGAAGGTGCAATACTACTAATGCATTCTCTCTACATATATGCTCCATGCATAAACAAGTACTTTAGATTTGCTTTGAAAACGCAGAAGACACCTTATGCTAAATGTGGCATTGACTAAGGAGT
This sequence comes from Ciconia boyciana, assembly GCF_034638445.1. NCBI lineage: Eukaryota > Metazoa > Chordata > Aves > Ciconiiformes > Ciconiidae > Ciconia > Ciconia boyciana. Next base: position 101,992,155 of record NC_132935.1, on the reverse strand, counting down.
TTTATTCAGATTGGAAAATGCTTTGTAACAGAAAATCAGGTTTACTCAATTTAACTCCTAATGGACAATATAAGCAAGACTTATTAAAAGCACTTACATATCAGAAAGTGCTGTATTTTGTCATGTTGTCCTAGAAATCAAGGTAAACTGAAGTTGTCAGTATCATCCTGATATGCAGTTGTGGTAAGAGCATTAGCTAGATGCAGAGTTTGTTACCTAATGTATTTCATACATTTAGGAAGACAGCCTGGCTTTTCTGGCCATTAAATCTTTTCTGCAATTGCCCAGATCTTATTTTATGTTTTTATTCAGTTTTATTTTTTTAAGCTATTTTGCAAGCACATCTCAATTTTCTGTACACTGGAGGCACCTTCTTCATAATCCTCAAAATATTTCTGCTTTTTCTGACAGACTCAAAGTCTTCTCTAAGTTGTCAATATGATCCAGCCTGGTTTAACAGATTAATAGTGTGGATTTTAGAGCAGCTTTAGAGAAAGCAAGTTCTTACACCCATTAAGTGAGTGCTAATCAGTTACATTCATTGTGTTTAAAATGGTTTTTGGTGTTTTCTGGAGTTATTTTTCTGTTATGCTATGACAGTGTTTGTGACTGTCATTTCCGATTCATTTATAGCAAGGAATACAGTAATCATGTTCAAAGTAGTCTGAAAAAAAAAGTCATCATCCTTGGAAAACAGAAGAAAGGAAACTCCAGTTCAAATAGCAAAGCACACGTCACCAAGTCCACAATCCAGTCACTCTATTGACTGCAAAAAGGAAAAAGTCTCAGCTTTAGAAATGGAGAACAGTAGTAGAACAGTAGTATTGCCTTACAGTATCTTTTGAAGCTCCTGGAATATACCAACCTTCTGAAAATAAGGTTTTATAAACCAAACTCATTTATGTTTTATCTGATAAAAGAAGTCAGACAAAACATTTAAAAGTCATACAAAAGCAGAAATAAAGTGGAACCACATTACAGATTTGGGGAAAATAAAGCTAATTTTATGTATCTGAAGAATCAGAAGAATGTAAGAATTTCTAGAAATACACTACACTAAAATAATAGGAGTGACTGAAATAATGTCATATGAATGACCATAATCAACTAGAAGAAAAAAAAAATCTGGAAAGAGGAGGAAACCACAAACTCATGCTTAAAAATCCTTGAAAATTAATGAAGGGACTAAAATCGATCACTGATCAGTCAGTCACAGGCAACATGCTCATGTCAGACTCAGCACCTTTTCAGGAAGCTGCACCATCAGGAAAACGCATGATTACATCGTTTGCCACTCTCCACGCGTCCAGGCACAAAACCATTGTTATGGGCTTCCTGTTTCAGAAGACTAACATGTAAAATAAAAATAAGTATCTCCTAGAAGTAACACACAGACAATGCAGCTTTGCAGGCAATTTCTAAGACAAGGCAAGTTTGAACCTCCAGGTACTGTCTCAAAACCATGAAGCATTCTTAAAGTCTAATCTTGGTGGCTTTTATGTTGACTATTTTAAGGCATTACTGATTAAAAGCTGCACCATTCCTTTTTAGACTCTGACAAAGAGGTGAGAAGTTTACACAGGCAAGACATTAAACAAACATACACACACCCCCTACAAACACCCACAGAACATTAAGGCTACTGAAGAGAAGGAATAAATCTAACCAAGAGACAAAAGGCAGAGTTTGCTGGGGCAAGCTCGATCCCCAAGATGAATATTCAGCCTATAGCGCCTTCCCCTCTCCCTTCCAGAAGGCTGATGGATGTACAGGGTACCCAGCAGGAGACAAGAGTGGGCAGGTTTCTTCTGGCATAGACCTGCTCTTACACCTGTTGTGGCCACGCTACAGACTGTGAATCCTCTTTAAAGGCAAGAATGATAGCTTTTCAGAAAACATACACAAATACCTTCAGGCATAAGGAAGCACTCTCTGGGAACATCTTTCCCAAAGACAGGCAGTCAAAGCTCTGAAAGACACGCTACTCCCCTATGTCCTCCACATTCTTGCTATCCCAATAGCAAAAGATCATCCCATCTCAGCCCTCTTCACTTTGGCTCTGGCACATCCCCCAGTCAGGCCTTCCCCCTCCTCTGCAGATGCTCACAAGCTGTTCCCAGGCCCAGGGCAGAGCCCTCAATATCATCTTCTGCACTGCCATTCACAATTCAACCAGGCAACACATTCATGAGGTATTTCCCACACGCACAACCATACAAGCCCAGAGATGCTCACACTTTCGTAGTGGCACGAGACCACCAGATAAACCAGGTGATGGTATTTAGACTACATGGTATGATTTAATAGAAATCTTGCAATTTAGGCTCTGCTTCTGAAGCTGATGAATTGCATTGTCATTCAGTATATATAAAAATCAATATATGATATAGAAGGATATTTCAGATGCACTTCAGTGTCTTCGGAAGGAACAAAGTTAGTATGACGTGTCTTTCAGTGATCAGTAATTTCTGAAAAACTATCACAATCTTGCTGGACTCCAAGTCTAATGATGTAGAGAACAGAATTCATGTAAAGAGTTAATAAAAGCATTTCAATCACAGCTGATCTTATGAGCGAAAAAATCACATGACATCCCTATTCAGCACATTACCAAGCAAGAACATCTTACTGCAACAAGAAAAACTCAGGAAATTTTGTTTTGGAGGCAGCACAATGACCAAAGTCATGTCTGGGTAACAGATTCTTATGCTTACGTTCTTCTGCTCTGTTTTCCTAGTGCCCTATAGATCTAAAATTCAATGCATTCTGCTATAATGGTAGAATTTGGACAGAAATGCCTACAGGAGGCAGGGAAATATCTCCAGGCAGTCATTTTCAAGGCTTGGAGAGAAGGGCTATGTGAAAGACCTTCATTTCTGTTCCTTGTACAACATCACTTGTTCTTCCTGTAGTTAAACTTGCAGGTGAGGGTCATCATCACCATCAGGACAAGAGTGGAATTTCTCAGCTAAAAAGCAAAGCATGCTTGTGCGCAAAAAAGAGCGTGCAGACCAAGATGAATACTGGCAGGGAAACCAACTGAGCTCCGATAAACACTTGGGGGGAGGGGGAGTACTTGCCACAGCATCACCATCTTGCTTCTGTTGCAACAGCAGCATCTAGCTGATCTCACTACAGAGCTGAATTGAATAAACTGAACAGGAAGTATAAAGGAAAAAATAGACAAGATATGATTTATTATGTACTATACAAGAACCACTGGTTTAACTGTCTGCATTTCAGTACATCCTGACAAAGAGAGGAAAAAAAAATCAATATTTATCATAAAACAACAGTTCTTTAAAAAAAAAAAGGGAGAGAACCAAAAACCAAGCTGTACTTGCTGCTCAATTGAAAACCAAATGAAAGCACATTTTGGGAGAAGTAATATGAAGGCACTGGTAGATCTTAGAAAGTTAAAAGTTTGTTGCTAAAATATTTAGATAAGACAGACCATCTTTTAAATGCTATGAGAATAGCACATGTGTCCCCCTCTAATGAGTGGCAAGACTAATAAATCATGAACAGTGAAATCATGAGCTCCGAGGGGGGTCTACCTCTTCATCTGTGACAATTAATGTGTCACCCTCACAGCAGCCCAGAGGCAAATTCCTTATGCTATTTTTTATGCATGTATTGTTTTAAAACATATCTCTTCCAAAATTACTCTTGACATTTCTTTAATGGAATGACTTGCACTCCAGCCAACCAGCATCATAGATTTAAAGACATCAGACACGATAAAGATCTTATAAAATTCACCTAATGCTCTATTTTCCTCCCACTATAGAGGGATAACTTCTCCCCCCACAGAAAAGGCATTAAAGTATCTTTTTTTACTTACTACCAATAACACTCACTACACAGGGAGACGTTTTTCCTCAAGGTTCATCATGAATTTTTCATGATTAAAAGCAGTGCAAAATAGTCTATGGTTGTGACCTATATTCACAAAACAAGGGAATGTAAATGTAAACAAAGGAATAACAAGGGAATGATGAAATGTAAATACCCATTCCACAGTATGCACAGAAATCAAAAGGCTCACCTTAGGGTAAGCTTATATTATGCCTAATTTTCAGGTTAGCCCCTGAAAAAGGCTGATAAAGATCACAGCCTTCATCATTTGCCTAGCACTTTAAAAGTTGCTTCGGTGCAATTTTCTTTAATACCTTTGCACACTGCTTGTGCGTAAATAGAATTCAACTCATGATATTTCCCTGGGTTTTTTCCTCTCTTACTTTCATCATATATTTTGTGACATCTGCAGACAAGCAGCACTACTCACATAAGTTGTATTACTAAAAAAATCAGTTGGAACATTCAGCAGACAAAGCCTGAAAGCTTGTCTCTCCCTATAAATGAGAGAGGAAGAGGTTTATAGCAGTAAATGAGGACTTTGACAAGGAAGCTGCAACAATTTTCTGCCAGGGGGTAGGACACCATCCTCTCCCATCCCACTCCTGCCCAAGGACTGTCATCTGTGTAGCTGAGACGGCAGAAGAGAATGCATGTCCTTGCCACCCTCACCATGGTTCACTCTCAGCATATTAATTTAAACCAGCAACGAGGGCACCATAACGCTAAGTCCTAGGATGGATAATAATTGCCTAGATTTTATATTGATTCACCTTACAGGAAATAATGACTATCAATGGCATTTTTATGTAACAGCACATAAAAACAACTTTTTTTTATACCTCACTTTAAAAGCTGGCAATCTACAGTTTTTGCCCTGCCAATCCACATTCATAAATGAGCACATGCCAGTAAGCATTCTACTGAAAAACAGGCTTTCTTCTGCAGGTACTATCCAAAGTGGGAGGTGAAAACAAGTCAAGAATCTTTCAACACCTGGGTTTTGCAACATTGGTATCTCTACCATCATACATCCAAGCCAGAAAATGCACTAAATGAGAACAGGTCAGCATTTTACAGGGAAGCATTGAATAGGTCTTGGTCCTGTGAGCTCTGGGAGCCAGCACGCCCCTCCTCCTCCTCAGCTGCTATTAGAGGTCATGAACAAAGATTAAACAAGAATTCACAACCTGACTCTGGCATCTTACCCAAAGGCTTCAAACTCTAGCTCTTTCACAGCAGAAATAATTTTGCTGCCCCAGTGACAGCAATCTCCACAGGCACTGAGCAATGAGAAAAAAAAAAAATCTGTGATACACGGCTACAAGATCTTCAGCCTATCACACAAATTATTTAGGACTTTAAATCAATATTTGAGATATATATCCTGGAGTTCTGAATCAAAAGGAAAGAAACCAACTTTTAAAGATAGGGAAAGATGGAAAAGCGTCTCTAGCGATGTTTCAAACTCTCAGTACTATTTGTAATACATTAGAAAATTCATGAGCACATCTCTTCTTGCATCAGGCTCTGCGGCTGTTTCTTTCATTCCAGTGACTCTAGAAGTGACTAACACCATAGGCATGTGAATGCCACACTACAGCACGACTAGTGCCTACATGCTAGGACCTGAAAGACTTTGGCACCCATCGGAAATGAGGTAGTGAGAATTGTATTTGCATGTCAGAGGCTGCTATCAAGTCTTTGGGGACTGTTCACACACTTTTCCAAAGCCCTCTAAAAGTACTAGGAACTTATTGCTGGCTACTCCTTCAAACCATAGAAATCTGGCACTCACTGGAGAGGAGACAGCTGCCCTGCAGAGACTGCAAACCCTGGAGGATAGATACTTGCCATAGAAAGCAAGGTCTTATTTTTCACATCCCCTGCTACTCCAGCAGCAGCCCACTTGGCACCAGCTGGCCACGCACTCTCAAGAAGCACAGCAAGAATATAATTTCACAGAATTGCCTGCTGCCTCTAGTCCCCTGCCTGACATCCAGGTCCTTGTTGCATAGGTACAGTAACATTCATGTGATACCTGAAGGCTTTATTACAGCCTAAAAGAAAAAAAGGCGATAGAAAAGCCTGGTGAGGATCCTGCGGAACAGATGCAAGCTGAGGGAACAGAAGAGATCATTACGAGTTTTATTTCTTCATACTTACACTAGAGAACTCTAGTGGACTACACAAGATTAATGAGGACCTGTATTAAACATGTAGCCACTCCCTCTATATAATGAATACGTAGGCATTAAAAACCCCTGCTGCTCTACTTAAAGCAGATGGGGTAATGCTCGGCAGCCCTGGTTTTGAATGCATCTGGTAGTCAAATGCCATCTTTCACAAAGCTCCTTCTCAGTCTCTAGACAGAGGCTGCTGGTGCAGCTCCTCAAGCTACAACTGACACAATGCAAGCCTCCATGTAACCATCACAGAATGGAGCTCTAACACACTTAAAATCTTAGCAACAGTTAAAACATGATTTCTCATACTACCTTGCAATAAAAAAACAAGATACCTTAGACTGGATTTGCAAAATTGCTGACCAAGCTTACTCAAAGAAATTATGCGACATGAGCCATGTACCTGCAAATACACCAGAGATCAGCAAAACAAATAGGACTCGTGACCAGAAAAGTCTGGCTTTCATTGAAATGCTTGCTTCCTCACCATTGGAGAAATAATCACTGCCACAACAACAGAGGACAGTTTTAAGTGTGCGTAAGTTCACAATGAATATTTTGCATCATTCTGTCCACTCTGACTTAAGGCTTTTCTATACGTAAACTGGTGGTTTAAAAAAAAACACACAAAGGGAAGATTCTTGGTATATCGTTTTTCCACGGAAATAGCGGCAGCTCAGAATTCTGCATAAGAAATGTTTATGAAACAACGCACGTTAATGAATACCTAGGGACCCTTCATTACATGACTCGGTGACAATAGAGCAACGGTTACTGCAAATGCATATTTAAAAGGCCTTTCATATGCATATGGCCGCACTCACAATGGGGCTGCCGGGGCCAGCCCAGTCCCAGGCCGGCTGGGGGGACCCTTTGTGCACCGCCTCGGCCCGCAGCAGGCACACGGCTGAAGCGAGGCAACGGCTCCTCCGGAGATGCAACCTACGCCGCTGAAGCACACCCGTAGGGTTCAGGCCAGGCATCTGTACGAGACCCAAACACGCCGGGTACATGTGCGAGGGTAAAAGCTCTCTCCTAAAACAGGGAGCAGGCCCGTCAGATGCGCAAGGCAGGGAGCAAGGGACGGAGCAGCGGCAGCGCGCCAAGACCTTCACGGCAACGACAGCGTATTTGTACGTGCGCCTGCCGCCACGCCGGGCCGGAAACGCGGCCACTGCGCGCTGAGAGACTCTAACGTTTCAAAATGGCAGCCTCGTCCCCCGTACGACTTGACCCAGAAAGCAGCAATGAGGCAAGTTTGCACTTGACATTCAGTACGTTCAAAACCACTAGCATTTTTCACTAGGCTCCGAGCCGCCGCGAAAAGGCCTCTCGGGCAAAAAACCAAAGCAAGTGACCACTGTGAGAACACAGCAGGACCCAACGTGCAGGAAAGGCTGTCAAAGGCGCCCGTTAAACTAGCAAAAAAATTGAAGTATTTTATTCCCCGCCTTGCTTTGGGAGCACAGCTACACTGCAAGCGAGAGGAGGTTAAAATGCTTTGTTATGTAAACAGACGCAAAACTGTAATTCTAACTTGATTGCATTCCTTTAAAACACCAATTTCAGCACACCGTTCTGTAACAAACTTGTTCAGTTTATGATCTAAATCATACCACAAATGCTTCCTATGATCAAAATAGTGTTTTTCTTTTAAGGATTTGTGCATGTTTGATAAAGTAACGGCTTTAAGGGATAAATGCAACTAAAAAGCTGCGACTGTTTACAAACGTATTGCCCTCAATTTGTATTTGCATAACATTACTGACTCCAAAATTTCAAAACACAATACAATCCATTAATTGCTGACCCATTATCAACCCTCAACATGTAATATGTGCTTTAATTTCATGCCACCTTGCCCTGGCAAAAAAAAAAAAAAAGATTCTTTGAAATATTAAATAATTAAGATACATGACTTGCCACTGAGGTCCAAATAAGACGTTTGTATTATTCTGCAAGTTTATTGCTTTATCGGCTGGTTATGAACAGGGATAAAGCTTTCAAAAAGGTTCTTTAAAGGGTTATATTATTCAGCAGTTTTCTGAAACTATTAAGTTACACTCACATTTCCCACCCCCCTCACAAATTGTAGGTCTTTGTTAAACATTCTTTTAGCTTTTACTATGGCAAAGAAAAAAAGCGGTGAATTGTGGGATGCCTCTTACTCTGGGGGAGAGGTTTTGAATAGAACAGCTGTCCAGAGGCCAGGCAAAACCACACTCCCCTCTGAGAATAAGGGGCTTTTTGTGGGGAAGGAATAGGAATTCTGAAGAAGAATTTATGGAATTGGGTAGATACAATAGGAGGTTAAAGAGAGGACTTCAATCAAGAGGAAGGGGAAAAAAGGTACTGCAAAAAAGAGAAGGGAGACATCACCAGCCAGACCAGCAGGGAGCAAAAAGCTGAAACAGTTGTTCGATAAAAATGTATAAACAGTTGCTGGACTAAGGAGAGGAGGAATTCACGATAGCCTTGGCCCCACGAGCACCCCGAGCGCAGGCCTGCACCATGGCAGGGGCTCCCTTTCGCTCTCCCTTCTGCAGGCTGACACCACCTCAGCAAAATTACACCCCCCACAAAAACAAACTGGGTGGGTGGGTAAGGCACTCTCCAGGAAGGTGGGAAATGGGGGCTTGACTGTTTCTGTAGCGAAGGAGAGAAGTGAACCCAGCTTTCACATCAAAAGGGCCTATTTTAGAGGAAAACGGAGGCCACAGCTCAGTTTATGTGGTCCAGTATTGCAGACCTGTGCTGGGCACACTCTAGGTCCTCTCGACTGCAAGATGTTAAAACAAAGCATTTGTCAAAACATATCACACTTGCCTCTCACATGCATCTTTCTTGCCTCAAAAAGATGAAAAATAAAAAGAGAAAGGTAGTTCTCAGACAGTGAATACCTGCATTTCTGAGCTATCCAACAAGCGGGTCTCACACTTACAAAAGGTGTTATTAACAAATAACACCAAAAAATCCTGTGTTGCAATGCTCTTAAGTCAGTATGCTTGTTTAAGGGTTATTTAATGCTTATCACCATAAGATGCAGGGCAGTGCCCAGGTAGAAGGTACTTCACTTGTTAACCCATTTCACTGCCTAGGAGCCTGGCAGCTGCTTACATGACAGGGAGGAAGCACAGCATCCTGCACAGAAGGCTTGCATGCCCCTACAGCTACATGTGAGCTACCATAAAAACAACAATTTTCAGAAGTTTACCTCAATGTGATATACCCCATCATGTACTTACACGAATACTTTATTCTATATGTTGTAACAGAAATTACAAAGTGTTAATGCAGATGCAGTAGTTACACAAAGGTGCAGGCTTGTACCTGTATAATTTTATGCTGTGATTAAAAATGCCGTTTTCAGTTAGACTTCTTCATATTTCTCAGTCAAAACAGAAATAAAAGGAATTGACAGGTATTGGAGTTTAAGAACTTACTTAAATCTGAGCTGTGAGGTTGGTTAAGAACACAGTGCTCAAACACCTGAAACTAGATTTTTTTTGTGGTGGTGGAAGGTTACCCAGCACTCACCACTTCAGAGAGGGTATTTTTTTCCCCCCACACTGCATTAACAGTGGGACTAAGAATGCAGCACCCCAGATAAAGTGGATGCTATCCTACAAAAAAAGGAAAAAAACCCACACCCACAAACAACCTACACACCAAACCAAACATATTTTCCATACTTTCTAGAACAAGGCTGGTACACAGTCCGTCCAAAATGCTGAGCAGCAGAAATGAAGCTTGTTACCCCATGCATAACTGGTACTCAAAGACTTGACAAGCAAGAGTGCTGCAAGATCAACCCCCAACTGTTCCTGCCAACCACCCCAGTGCTGCTAGCACCTATAATGCTCTCCGATCTTCTGAAATAGGCACTGGACTAAAAGAATTAGTTTCGCTGCACCTGCACTGCACAGACAGGAGATAATTTACAATAATTTGTCAGGATTAACCTTTTGATAAGGCATAAATTTTTCTAGATTTAAAGCACTTTATAAAGGTGCAAAGGTTCATTTATATTAAGCAAATGCTGCATCAGCAGTTTGACAGTAGCAAAAATTCTGATGCTGAGACTACTACTCTGCTGGCCTTAATCTCTATTGCAATAAAATGAAGCTTGGCATTTCAGCATAGCAAGATACAATTCATAGCCAACCATCATTCTTATTTAGCTTTGGAAATGTCAAACAGCGTAATTAACAGGAGATACTTGTGGGTTCACACATCCCAGATATAGAGGTTTATGTGGACTTTGCATCACCAAACACTGACAAGTTATTTGTAGCCGTGTGTTTTAAAACTGCCTTTGTAGTTTCATCATATTCAGTGCAGCCAAACAGAACAAGTCAGATCTGAAGGGTGCAGTTAGTGCTCCTGACCTTATCCAAGATAATGAATAAAACACAATGTTGGTTTATTATCTTTTCACATTCCAAATCCAGCTGTTTATAAACATATCAATAAAAAAAATAAGGTCTATGGCCTGTTGTTCACATGCGACTTTTATTCTCTCTCAAAAAACAGCCCCTAGAAGCCTACAGCAAACGTTACCCAGTTCTCAGCCATTCATACCACCTACATTTATATTTACAGCACTTTTCTTCACTCTGCTGAAGTAGGCAGGTATTTTTAGCCATGCTGTGATGCATGTTTAAAAATTGATTAAAATAAATACTCCTACAGCATTTCCATTTGAAGACTACACATCCCACATGCTCTTCCGCTGGACCAAACCACACATAGTAAGGTGCCAAAATATTTTCTTGCAAAACAGACACATCCAAACATCACCCAACCAGAAGCTACCCTGATACTTTGCCAAGACCTCAAAGCAACAATTAGTAACTACAAAATATAGTCATCTTCCTTGCTAATACAGAGGGGAAACCCTTCCACACAGAAGGCACAGGCCCTGGGTATGACACTGCACTGCATTTTGAATCCATATTCGTCACAGGCCATACCCATATACTAGAGACAAAAGAAGCAGGATTGCTTGGTAGGTTGTGTGCTTCAGTAAACCTACTCTGGTTCTCACTTTTTCTTTCTGATAAAGAAAAATCTACTGAGGAACAATTTGACACCTAAAAAGCAACTTGATGTTTTCAGTTTAATTTGCCAGCAACAAATATTTTTATCATTTCAACAGCATTGAAACATTTTAACGGTATCTAGACTCACACATAAGAATATGCCTAATTACTAACAACATTAGGTTTACCAGCCTTCAAACTTACTGCTATGTCTATTCACAACAAAGTTATTTTCAGTACTTTTTCTTTTGAATGACTACTTTGCTCCCATCTTTGGGGTGTGCAGAATACCTACATATACATCAAACTGTTAGAATCACATTTGCAATCATTAGAGTATCAGAAATACAATCTCTGGACAGAGTACACATTCATGTACCAGGTATGACTAATGCCAGACAATTTGCATCCCACACACCAATTCAGGAGAGTGCTTTTTATTCAGAAAAAGATCTAGACCTCAGTATTGGCCTTAGTAGGAATGAATGTAAGCACACATTTAAAACTTTGTTAAAATTAGGGTCCTCGATACTTATCCCCACTGCATGGACAGGTCTACCAGCATGCAGCAAGGCAATGGATTCAGAAATTAAAGCGTATAGGTTTTCTCTCCTTATTGGGAGGGGGTGTGGGGGGGGTGATTTTGTTTGACCTTTTGGGTTGTGAAGGGACAGAAAAGAGAGCAAAGTAGAAGACAAAAAGAGACCATCTAGGGGTTTTGTTGGAAGAACCCAGTTTTTAATCCTCTATTTTTAAAGAAAATTTTCTTATAAACTGTCACCTTCTATTTACAGTTTCTGTTCTTGAACTACAGAAAATTAAACAGCCATTCAAAAGAAAACACCCCATTAATTGAAAATCATAGATAAAATGCTGCTAAACAAAAAGAAAGTTCTTTACTGACAAAGTGGAAGTGAAAGAAAAAACCCAAACACACAGAACACGTTCATTCCTCAGATGAAAACTTGGACACTAGATTCATCACTGTGTTGCCCAACAGAAAAAATTCTTTCTAAGCAGAGAGAAAGAAGTTATGTTCATATCCTTCAAATATTTGTACAGATCCTTAACTCCTACCCTATTATTAATGCCACTAAGTTCACAAGCTTCCACATGCAATAACAAAATACAGACTTTAAGATACACATTTTGTTCATCTCTAGACCCATTGAAATGGGTCTCTAACTTCAAGGGGAAGAGGACAAAAGGCAGCTAAAGACAATGAAAGAAACAGTGCTTATCTATAGCCTTATGTCATTTTTTTTCCAATACTTATAAAAATTAAAAAAGGAAACACCCTTCATAGACTCTCACCTTGATCACATTATTTAAATCAAGGGACTTAAAAACAACAGTTTTAATCACCATTTGCATCAATCTAAACAAAAAAAAATTCAAGCTTACTTTGTAAATTCAAGCTTGTATTTGTTTATTTTCCTTAAGGAAAAAAAATAATTTTCATATTAGTGACCTTCAAGACATTTTCATTTGAAATTAATTATTATCCTCACAATACCACCAGCACTTCGCCAGAAATTCTATTTATATTTAGTGAATGTGATTGACTCTGTTGGTGACCATGCCCCGCAGTGTTTAGAATTAGTAGATCTTCACCTACTACACCCACTGCCATCTTACGCCAGAAGATAAAAGACAAGCTCTCCTGCCTTCTGTTCCAATTTACTCTTAATTTTGAATGGAATAGCTGCTATACTGAAGTAAATGAAAGAAAATATTCCCTCTCTGAGCAGACTGCCTTTGTCAAATGCTCACACCTCAGGCATAAATTCAGCAGCCTCCCACCCCTGAGCGAGCTGATTTTTCCTCTATAAGTTCAACAGTAAATTCACTATTTTTTTTTTTTTTTTACTTACTGTAATTTCCTCAAGCCTAAATAAGCTCATGCCTCACTCTCCAGTCAGTTTTAAAAATCAATGTTATTTCAAGAAAATATCAAACTATTACATGTTTTTTCAAAATAAAAACATTTTCAACTCAGTCTTTCAGAAAGGGGACTTTGTAAATAATAGATTTTGTTTTTATCTCTAAATAAAAGCGTGAGTATATGTTTTACAGCTTTTATCTCCCTGTTCATACAATCAACTGTTGTGATTTTATTAGTGCATTTGGATATTGAAAAGAAACAGGAAGTGAAGCCTACCCAACCATTTTGTACAAAAACCACCCAAACCTTGGATCCAAATTACCAACAATTCCTCATCCTATTTCTCTACTTAACATTTTTTCCTACTCCTACACCAATTTAGCATTTTTTTTTAATGCAGAAATGTCTTCCTAAAGTGACACCAATTGAAACAAAATTGCCATTTCACTGGTTTTACCCTGGCAAACAAAAACTAGCCAAACACAAAACTAATGGAAGTAACAAAAACACAGAGTAGCTGCATTTACATACTACAGAAGGTGAATCCAGAATAGATAATGCCATCCCACCCATATCTCCATGACAGCACAAACACACTTAATATCTTGACTTCACTCCTAACACTGGAATCCTCCATTGGGACGATTACCACTACAGACATTGTATATTGTGTATATACCCTTACTTCTCTGCAGACCTGGTAAAACCAGGCTTTCAGTTACTCCATCACAAAAAAAAAAAAACAACCCCAAAGACCTGTGGACAACAGCCTGGAAGGGAACAAGGAAAGGCTTCACATGCTGCTCTCAGGACTTTCATTTCAAGGTCTACACAAATAAAAATCACCAAATCAAAAGAACGAGAAGGGCTTTTGTTTTCTGGGTCCTACAGATCATGTTTCAGTGAGGAAACAGATGATGTGGAACTGGGGTCTGTTTGTCTCCAACCAGCACAGGCTGTTGCCCATCTTTAATCTCCCCCAGACCAGCCTCTCACTAAGCTTGTAATGCGCCCCGCAGTAGAGCACAGTACAGCAATGGAACTCAAAAGGCGAGCAGAGCAGCACTAAAGCCTTCAGTGACAGGTTAGATGGCATACAAAATACTGACAACTGATCCTAGCCCCACTCGCACCATGGAGCGGAGGAGTAGAGCCTGGCACGGGCCAATGTCGGGGGTAGCAGCAGGTCTAAGGGCTCCAGTGCTCCCTAGGAGGACAGCCCCATCTGCACCGCACAGCCTGCTGCGGCGTGGCACCTCCTCTCCTCCACCAGCCCAGCCACCACCAGCTCTTTCAGTGTAGACTTAAACACCTAACCTGGTTAAAAAGCAGTTAGGAGATCTTCCAGTTGCGCCAAGACTGAAATCATCACACCATGATTAAAAAATATATATATAAGCCGCCTCCTTTTACGGCAGAGCAGTAGGTGACAGCAGGATTGCTGTGGCATGTGGAAACCACATGAAAGGACAGCTATTTTTAAGAAAAGAACTAACTCCTCCTTCAACCTCTGAGCTAAAACATTTTTTCACCTTCTACTGAGGAATTTTTCCCATCATGCAAGAACACCACACAATAAAGACTGCTAAATTTAGAAAAAGTTTCTCAGTTTGAGCTAGGTAATTTTGTTAGACAACACTTGGAACCAGAAGTCTGACTCATCTTCTAAATAGCTTAAATGACCCCTATTTACAATTACATTATTTTTAGCTCAATTAATACATTTCTAGATTCTCCAGAAATACATTTTTTTTTGACCAAGAGTTATTATATACCAGAGGATCTATTTTATTTTTCATACAGAGCAGAGAAGAAAGATCTCCGCTTTAAGTGCCAGATCTAGCTGTAGAGACGTAAACTTGATAACACCGTGTCATAATTTCTAATCTCAGACATATGTCAATACGTAAAGGCTCCGCCTAGATATAGGCTAGTGCTGGAGACGAGGACAGACTTCATTTCAATTTAAATGGGCTCGCTTGCAATGCGTATTGTTCTTCTCAGACAAGGGAAATGAATGACAAGTAGAAATACCCTACTAGATTATTTAAGCATTAACTGCAAAGTTGAGAAATAAAGCATTGTATGAATACAAAGACAGAGCTAGTGATGAAAGTATGATCACTTACTGGATTGCACAGTGATGCATGTGTTACAGCACCGGACCAGAACACACCAGTCAGCCAGTATGTCACGACTATCAAAAATAAACTTCTGATTTGGACTCCTTTAAAAGTACCAAAAAAATTTTTTTAAAAAAAGACCTACATAAATCTCCACTAGGTACTTATAACTGGATAGAGTAATGAACTACGACTCTCAAAAAATATCTTTTAAAAAAATGCTCTAAATTTTAAAAATTCTTTAAACTAATATCTCCACATTTCTTCACTGAAGAGAAATTAGAAAAAATATTATTCTCTCAACTGATCTGTTTCTTAGGAAACACCACTGTTCAAAATGCAGTCCTGATATCTTTGGATTCAAAGAGACTTATCAA
Source organism: Ciconia boyciana (assembly GCF_034638445.1). NCBI lineage: Eukaryota > Metazoa > Chordata > Aves > Ciconiiformes > Ciconiidae > Ciconia > Ciconia boyciana. The sequence goes on along the minus strand of NC_132935.1, from coordinate 101,976,684 downwards.
CAGCTTATCCTTTATTCAACACAAGAGGAATCATTCTTTAATATTCACTGAACAAGAAAAGAGCTCTTAATAAATCTGATATTTATGCAATATTCAACTCCCATCTGATACCACGGACAAGACCCAATTCATCAGACACATTTGGTACTACCTGCGTTTCAGCAAGTTTAGCAGGTACTGTTTGAACAGGCAGGGCTCTAGCTCATTCTCATTTTCTCCTTTCAGCGTTGCTCCAGTGATCCAGCACACAGAGGTTTCTGTACAGCTATCAAGTGCTGACAACTTCTCAGAAGCTCTCTCCTTCCCAGACTCACTCTGAAGGGGAAAGGGCAGCTTGCAGCAAAGCCATCCATCACTTTCCCTAACGAGGATTTTGAATGCAGCCACTTCTCTCAGGCAGACCCCCAACACAGATAGCCTGGAGTATGCCATTTACACTTGGAGCCAAGCACTATGGCAAAAGGGCTACGTGCTTGTGACTTGCTCTTCCATTTTCACATCATCAGAGAGGAAAAAAAGAAGAGAAGAAAAGAAGAAGAAACAGTACAACAAGCATAGGTAAGCTGTTCTTCCAAAATCTATCAACTTAACAGAGGCATTTTTTTAGCAACCCAAACCCCAGTGTAACATAAGCCAGAGAGATTTTGCTCCCCTTGCTGAGTTCTGCCCCTTTTTATTTGACACTACTGGCTATAGAACAGTGAATAGAAAATGTAGAAACTAAATATCTGTGCAAGTGATTCCTGGTAGTCACATTTCTTTATGAATAAGCCCAGTTTTGCAGCTCACGCCAAATAAACTGCGCACATGGAATTTGCAAAGCAGGTGCCAGAGGATGATGCCTGTGGGACCATTGCAACCTCACTTACCCAAACTAAATAAAGGGTGTCAGAGGACAAAGAGGACAAAGGGCTTGCCATTCAAGAACCTGCTTGACAGAAAAGAAATACCAGGCACGCTACTCTCTTAGCACTGCAAAACATAACTAATTCTGAGAAGTTCGTGCCAAAGTCAGTATAGTTCCCCGCGTCAGCCTTCTCAAGCCAAACACAAATACTCAACCATCATCACTGACAGACAGCTTCCAGTACTTTTAACCAGATAACCAACATTTATTTTTAAGGTGCCCTGTGCAATAAGCAGACCCCTGCATCTCCTACAGGAGATCAGCATTACTGGTACTATGCAACAGAAGTCCACTAATTCTCTCTTTTTCCCCTTCCCAGTTTGTTACGGGTATTCCCCACGGCCTTCTTCAGCAAAGTAGCTGAATCAAGTAAGTGCTGTTTCTCTCCTGCTGTTTTAGGATTTGGAGAGGTGATGCCTATTTTTCTAAATTGATACACATCTAACAAAATAGTCTTAGAAGACCCCTGTGTTGCATCCTGGAAACCAAAGTTTCCGTTTATAGCCAGGCAAAGTAGCATTTTCATCATGCAGTGGAAACACCCAAGAACTGGACTTTTGTTTTGCCTTAGTTTTCTCTTTACACATCTACAAGCCCGTGGTGACTGACATCAGTTTCTAACAGTGCAGACAGACTTTCGTCTGACACTTCTTGAAGAGAGTGTCAGCAGGTGACAACCCCATGCACTTTTGATGCTGTTCAATAATTTAACATGGCTAATACAGATCAATCTGATTCCACGTCCTTTTTAATAGGTACTTTCTAATTTTGACACAGATGCACCAACCCATTAGACGTGGCTACTGAAGGCTAGTCATTACATATTTAAATCCACAGTGCCTGAAACTCAAGTTCACTGAACTTATAAGACCATTTGTACACATTATCATCACCCATACCACCTCTACAGGGGAAAAACATCTTTAGCAACACCAATTTAACTAATTAATGCCTACTTTGCTCAAAGGGCTCAGTTTTCCCCTATACAACCAAGATGAGCTCTTTGACATGATTCGTGTTTCAGTTCTGGGATACGCAAGAATTAATAGCTTCTTCAGCCGCCCCATTCCTCTGGGACTGGTTTAGAAGAGCTCTGATCTTCCTCCTACCTTTTTGATCTTAAGTGACTGTCATACCCCTTCTTCAAAAAGTTTAACATCTTAAGAATCACAATGCAAATGCCTTTAATCAAAATCCTGCCTAGAACGGAGATAGTTAAATTGGTAATACAGGATAGGAATATACTGTCTGGCTGTCCTCTGTATAACTCTCTGAAGTAGCTCTAGCGATTGAAGTCCACATTTAACCAAACCAGAGGTGCAATTTTTAGGTTTTCTTTCAAACAGAGTAGAACATACAACTTGACTGATTTTTTTTTTTTCTTTTATTTGGTCATGAATCATAGAAAACACATCTGCAACTACCAGATATCACCTCGGTCTGTATGCAATTTGCAAATCATACACTGAAAGCTGACAATAAAAATACTTCCAATATCTGTAATACACAAGGGGATGCTTCCTGTTCTGAATGCCTCTCTTCTCAGCCACTACAGCACAGTTCCCATTAATCCCTGAAGCCTTCCTTGTCTGTCAAATCTGTATCCAGGCATGGTGACAGCAGCCTCCATCTTACTGTGCTGTACCTATACATCTTGCTTAGCTAACAGAGAAGAAATAAGGTATTTTCATTGTCTTTGGCACAGTTTTAGGACAGCACCACTAGCTCTTTCCAAATGCACTTGAAGCATCTAGTTGCTTTATTTTTTCCTCATCCTCAGGATATATAATCTATATGAAAGATTTAGGTTAATTGTATCATTAAAGTTATTTTGCATTTTTTTCTGTGAAACTATCAGGAGTCAAAAATAAATCTATTGCTGTCAAAGAAATAACTTTAAAAAAATGTAGCAGCAAACATGCAAAAAGGCACATGCTAAGTTTCTGCCACAAATACTTGTCAAAGTGATCATGATGCAATAATTAGAAGATTTGCTTAAAACCCTCTATTCCACCAATATGTCTTAGTAAGTAGTAAACAATATTCCTTTTTATTTAGTTATACTAGATACAAAAATAAAAAACAGTTTCTGTATTTTTAGCCTACAATGAGGACAGACTATCCCTACTGTACTGATTCTTGTACTTGCTGTCTGACTCCCAGAGGAATGAGCCCTTCCACCTCTTCTTTGGCCTGCATTGTCAGCTGGGACAGCTCTAGAAGGGCTACAGCTTTTCAGCTTTATTTGGATGAGCGTTTCTTTAACCTCTGAAAAAAGTTTTCAGCATCTTCAGTGACTACAGCATTTAAGTTATAGGTGAAACTGAATAAAAAACAATAACACACATATATGTGGAGTGGGACTATGACAGGGAACACCTCGTATTCCCTTTACATAGACAGCCATGAGTCCTACCAGTAAGGAACAAAGTTCTGGGGCAACAATAGATTATTTTAATAGATAGTTTAATTCTCTGTAGCAGTCCAAAAGGAACATAAAAAGGAAACAGAATGCTATCAATTATTACAGAATCCATACCGAAGAAAACAATAAAAAGCTGTATCACTACATAAACCTGGTTTCTTCTCTCAACAGGACATAAAAGAACTAGAAAACACAGAACAAAGGGCAAAATAATCAAAGGTAAGAGACAGCTCCTACGTGTGGCTCCTTTAGCCTCATAACCTCCTTAAAGAGACCACTGAGGGGAGACGATGCAGGGTTCTGCAAGATCCTAGCTGGCAGGGGAAGGCAAGCAGGAAACAGTTACCTTTCCTGTTACAGCAGCAGAGGGGCATTGGAGGAACCCAGCTCATAGCAGGTTCAAATGAAACAAAAGTAGATTTCTTCACATGAAGTCCATTGTGGAATTCACTGCCACTGGGTGCAGTGAATACTACCAGTCTCCATTGGTTCAAAAAGTGATGGGAATAAAAATCCTCAGATGATTATTAACTACAAAGACACTTTCACTCAGACAAGTCCAAGGTTCACAAGCCATAAATCACTGGAAACTGTGAAAGCATAAACACAAACTTGCCCTGTTCTCACGCTCTTCCTGAAGCACCCAAAACAGCTCAGTGAGGATCTTGAGCATATCAGCCTTTAATCAAACTACTTATAGCCCCTACAATAAAGGTCCTGAGCTACCGATTACATCATCGTTGTCTTTGTGCATACCGTTTCACTCAGATGTGCCACAAAAAAAAAAGTTCTAATGCATTTAGACAAAACCCTCAAAAGACAAAACTTTGTTTGACCAACTATCACCATTCCTGCCCCTGAGCTCTTCCTCCTCCTTACCAATATCCTATATCATTCCTTTTATAGGTAGGCAAAATATCATTTTCATATTCACACCACCAGAGCAGTCGTAGATACATATAACCATGTAAAGATTACCATGGAGTAGACAAGGCAATCCCCAGCCAATGCAGATGTTCACTGAAATTTCCCCTCCCAAGGGACAGGGAAAGGTAGGGAGAATTGATACCTCGCTCCTCCCAGGTACTGACTTTGTGGATTTTATTCACAAACAAACCATAGACCTTCAAGGATTCCAGTTCCAACAATTATATTATAAAAGGAAACAAACAAACAAAAAAACCACCCCACAAAAACAACAACAAAAAACTACACAAAAAATACCCAAAACACACCACATGCAACACCCAGAAATCCTGACCGTAGAGTGTACAAGTTGAGATCTAGACCCTGCCAAAATAACCAACCTGAAACTAAAAATCCTAGTATAATGATTAAACAGCTCTCACATAGACAGTCCTCTCTTGTGTATCATTTCTATTACCTCTTAGAGCAAAATTATCAGAACTGAAGGAAGAAATCAAATTCCCACCACACAGACAGGAAAGAAAAGCCTCAAAGAGGGACGTAACACTCTGCTCAGATACTCTATAGAGACAGACCCCCAAATGACATTCCCATTCCAATCGGCACAACTGGTACAGAGAGAACAAGGGTCCTTCCTGGGACTTCATTGCCCTGCATTTCAGAAGCATCTCTTCATCCAGAGGAAAAAGGATCCAACTACAGAAGCAATACAGGAAAGCCTAGGCAGTGCCGAAAGCAAAGCAAACGTTCTTACCACCCCCACAATGCACTCAGGGAAAGGATGCCTACTTCCTACAGCCATGAAAAAAAAACAGCTGTGTCCACTATAACCCAGCCAGGGATAGGTGCCTTCAATTGAGCATGTAAAGTTTCAAATAAATTGCAACTTTAATTATCACAAGGATCACAGTCCCATGGACTGGTATGTCCAGTTTAACTATTTCCTAACATCTTCTTCCTCTACTGCAGTAATACTTCACCCCTCCAGTGTGCAGCCAAAGTCCCACCACAGAGAGACTCCACGCCAAAGCTTCCCCCCCCACACGTTTTTGAGTTGAATAAATTCACACTCCAAATTATTAAAATACATCAGTTAAGATTTATTGCATCCAAGCCTGGACCAGGCAATGTCAAGCAACTACTCAAGTCACCTGCAGTATCACAGCACTCACCAGTGGTATTGCCAGATGCTGAAAAGAGCTTATGATGGGGTTACCTGGGATTATCCCATCAGAGTACTTAGGAAAATGAGATACACTGACCATCTGTCAATTGGATTAAACTGCTGTGGAGGGGTATGTTTTTCAAACTGCATTCCAAAAAAAGTCATACTTCTCGCAACCAAGAACAGAGCAAGAGTGTCTGCTCGTCCTGCCCCTCTTCAACATAATCAGAGCCATGGTCTGAGAGACACTAACAAATACTAAAATAGGTCCCACAGAAGAACTATGTTTTATGTGGATGATATCCTGATTCTAGTCTCCAATCCTCAAAGGTTAATACCCAAATTATAAGAACTCATTGAAAACCTTGGGCACTCGCCCAGATGTGTGAATTTACTGGAACAAGTCCCAGGCATTAGGATTAATTAAATGCACATAAATCAGGACTTGCTTATTCACTGCAGTTTATAACAGCAGTCCCTGGTATTAAAACATCTAGGAATTCTAACCCCGAGAGACTACAGTCAAATAGTTAAACTTGGACCAAATCATCCACAAATCACTAATGACTTAGGTTTAGGGAGTGTCTATGCACTTTCCACTTACTTTGGACAAAAACAAACCTGAGAAAAAGTGCACATACCACACAAATAAATGGTTGTACTCTGGGGACTCCCACACCTAATATTCCAATATTATTTTCAGAATGTCAGGTATGGGGTTTTTTGTCTAGTTTTCAAATCAGAAATAGGCACACAATTACTTTAAGAGTCTTTGACAAGGTCAAGAATAGGAAAAAGGAGAGAGAAAGGCTTAGTAGAGCAGCAACATGCTACTTTTGTAATAAATTAAGCCACACAGCATAAGCTAATTGTGAACAAAATCCAGTAAGCAAGAAAGGTATTTCTCCATCTTCTACATACAGCTCTCTGCACTGGATTCTTACTAACAAAAGAAACCAAATCCTACCTCACACACACATAGAGTTAGATAAATGCCTAACTTCATATACTGAAACAATTCCCTATCTCACCTCAGAGGCCTCAGTATAGTAAAATCCAGTTGTAAGTGAACAGAAACAGAGCCAGAGAGTATCCAATAATACAGAAAGCCAGCTGGAGGGCAACACATCCAAGACATCCAGTTAAGAAACCAAAACCACAGAACCATTTTTACTCATATACAAAACCAACTTATCTAATCTGACTACAATACTGACAATTCTCCAATACATTCACTACACTTAACTAATATAAACCAAAACAAACCCATTTTTCTCCTAAGCATCAAAACATCTCAAAAAATCCAGAGAATACTACTATTTCCTGAGCTAAGCAGCTACTTCATAATGCAAACTTCTCGTGACCCTTCAGAGATGTAGTACAAATCTAATGAAGCAAGAATGGAATAGAGAACTGGCAAAATACCTAACAGCTAAAGCAAAAAGAGCAATAATGAAAATTAAGAGAACATCACACTCAGCCTCCAGTTGCATTTCTACCAATAAAGTTATCTTTAAGGTGCTCAGAGGTCCCAAAGACGTTTTTAGAATATGTAAGCGCTCCCCAATGATCAATGTTAGAGGCAAGAGAAAAGAAAACAAAAACACATGTATTGTTACAAGCTTTTGGAATTATATGAAAATCAAAATCAATGAGATCCTTGTAGCTTCACTTGTTCTTTAAGCAAGTAAAGTACACTCTTGGATTTGTATTTAGTGAACAGACACTCATATTAAAAGGATGTCTATCAGAAGAAGCTTTAGGACATGAAATTTTGCTACACTGGAAATTAAATTATCTTTTTTTTTTAACCTACATTCTGCTCTCTTATCTTCACCCCCATCAAACGAGGCAAAAAAGATGACAAAGGTTTCTATAGTGCACTAGAAAATCTATTTGCAAATGGAAGAAACCCAGACAATTGACAGAAAACCCCAGAAAGATAAGTACCACCGAAATAATTTCCCAAAGCTCATCAACTAAGGGTCCCTGCAGGAAATGTGAATAAAAGGTCAAAGATAAATACACCAACTTCCTTTAAGGTCCCCCGCAATGCATGCATACACACACACAGGTGCTCTCCCTTTTGCTTGGATTTCCACTTTATTTTGTGTTTTCATATGTGCCATAAAATCCATATGCTGAAAATAGTGTTTAATGTAATCTAAGCTTTGTCTAAAAAATCCATCCTCTCTTAATACCAATGTATAGAATTTTTGTATATATCCTGTGTATTGGCACTTAGAATTTGAGATTTGAAGCATGTAATAAATGTAAAACAACAAACCTCCAAACTGCTTTGATGTATGACATTCAACCAAATCAAGTCACATAACCTCAAACTTCACCAGGTAAGCAAACAAAAAGGCACTACAAAAAAATGCATTTTTCTTATTTTACCCTCTTGTATTTAATCACATGTTGTTTGACATAATCTGTAATATATTACATAATTTAAGAATTTAGGAACATAAGAATCAGAAGTGCTTCATTTTATTATAGGAGAACATCACTGATCCTCCCACTTGCAAGAAGATTCAAGTGTGACATTAAACTAGCCAACAAAAGTTGCACTAAATTTCTTCAGAAACATATCAAAGATTCATTTCAGTCTCATATATTTTGCTGATATGGAGATGACAAACAGCAGTAGTTTAAAGAAGTGCAGCTGTTTCTTTGTAGATCTTGGGGTCTATTCTGTAGCCCTCAAAACAGCTGATACTTCACATTATCCACAAAGATACTACTCTGACAGCAGGCTGGTGAATCTGATACGCAGCATTACTCAAAGTGATAGTAATAACCACCCCAGCATAGTTTTTCCTATGTTGTAAATCAGAGACATACAGGATCACAGACTTCCACACAGGCACATTCCAGCCACCTCCTGCATCCACATAAGTTGGCCAAACAAATAAAGGGAAACCTTACTTTTCCCCAGACCTGTTCCACTAATTAATATATTAAAACAAGAAGTAAAAGAAGATATCAAGGTTACTGTATTCCTGCCCCAGTTCTAATGTACTTTACTGAGTATTTCAGGGGATGCACCCAATTTAAAAAAAAAAAATCACATATTAAATACAATCCGTATTCACAGGAATTTGCATATGGATTTCTAGTTAAAGCTATTAATAATAAGCACAGTAAGATTACCAGCAAGTGCATTACTACTCTGCATGCATCAAAGATGCATCTTTGTCTGCCTTTTTCTTCTGCTTATCTACCCTGTTTGGAATGTTAAACTTCTGTGCTATGTAAATGAAAATATTTAATTATGCAAAGCAAAGGGGAAAGGTTTACATTATTATAATTGAGTTAAATTATTTCTGCTTTAAGCTCAAATACTGAGAACATAGCTGAGCATCTGTTAAGAATTTCAAAGTCTTAAACTGCTGCTTTATAGATTTTAAGAGCTACACGTGAACAATTTGAAGCCTTTTGATGTTAATAAAATTACTGTAATATATTCAGTTTTCATGGTTAAAATTAAAGGAAGTCTGAAAGCTTAATGCAAATCCAAGGTGAGAAGCAAATTCAGAAAGAAGTCGCTAGTTTGCTACAATCTTTCAACTCTTGTGGTAACCAGAATTTATCATTGCAAATGAATGAATGAGCAAATGGCTAAGAAAGCTAAAAGTAAAACCATCTTGGGAAAACAGCGCCTTAAGAGCAACCTTTTCACAGAAAGGGGTCTCCTTCAGTTAAAGGAAGACCTTCATAGTTATGTGCTATTGTGTATGTATCTCATTAAAAGGTCAGTGTGACACATTGAAGATTGTAGCCATTTCAAAGGGATAGTTGTCTTCTGTCACACCTAACTGTGCCGAGACACTCCACAAATACTCCAGTGCTATGAGCAGTAAAGCAGGATACCAAAGAATGGCACATTTTTATGAACAAAACTTCATTGAATCTTCACACTGAAACAAATAATCACCAACTCTGCTTTCTACTGCAGTACAGTGCAAATAGTCCAAAGGAGCTTAAATGCTCACATAATTTGGAAGGAGGCAGAACAACACTCCTGTTCTTCCGCCAGCTCCACCTGCTGCAAAGCTGCCGTTTCTCGGATCTGAAACACTGAATTTAGTGGGATACTTAAAAAGATTAAAAGAGGTAACCTAGTTTCTTCCGATGTTCAGACTAAGATGATAGAACATCTTGTCTGTTTACTTGCATTTCATTACAAGGTGGTAACCCTTCTTTTCTCAGATCAACCTCATCATGTTTACCTGGCCACAAAGCTACAATAATCTGCTTCATAGGGAATCAAACACACAATCTGCAAGCAAAACATCTGTTTGGTTAGTCTATGATTTCTGAGATGCACTAGTAGGTGCCCTGCAAAGTTTCAGATGTTCTCTGCCACATTGTGGAGGGACTGCCTTGCTCCTGTGCCATGTAAGTGCTTATGGCCTTTAGCAATGGAGGAGTTTTAAACATTGTCATGTTAACATTTCTGATGCAAAGTCCTTGTCTCTTGACCACGCCTGCCTGTACTGTTCAAGTGAAGCTCCACTGACTCTCGAGACCTGAGACCTTCCACTCACCCAGGCTTCCTCAGGCAGGGAAAGCAGCAGCACTCAAAACACTTATTCAGTTGCTCATTGCCATTCAGATGCTGATGGTTTAAATAAGTAAGTAAACGTGGACAGCATCTTTTGGTTAGAGGTCTGATCAGACTAACTTGCCTTGCCCATCCCGTACCCTGGAATACCTGTAACAGCCGAGCAGGATGCCAGGACTTGGCACAGGCTCACAGCTATGTTGGCAGCACCACACCATCATCTCCTCAGAGGCTGGGGGATTATTTTGAAAAAAAGGATGATGGAGTCACACTGACCACTCCACAATTACAACTTAAATTTGCCTTCCACTATAGGCCCAGTTCTAATGCTTCTCTCAGGGCAGAGATAGATGAAACTACTTAACTAAGTCCAAGCATGCATACTTGTAAATGTTTAGCTGTGTTGTTAATATCAAATTACTTGGGTTCTGAATACAAGCAGATTTGAGCTTTTTACACCACTGTTTATGTATGCTTTCTTTGGGTAACCCAACACCGGACAGATTTTTTTAAGGTTAAATCAGTGTTACAGTATCCAATCCTAACTCCAGCATTTCTACCAGATTTCTCACTTGGCACAGGCTACACTGTATACTGTACTGCATAATCTGAAAGCTCTGCCTCACTTGCTTATCCCCCACACACCCCCCCAAAGAAAAAACCTCACACCACTGAAGGCATTAAAATGCATTAAGCTGGATGACTGCAAAATGTCATGAGTCCTTACCGACTCCACGGTTTAAGTGTGGGTTTTAATAGAGGTAATATTTCTTCATTGCTAGCCACTGCAAGATTTGTTACCTACACAATGACTCAACTATGACATCTTTTATGAGTGATATGTTAAACTAATTAACATTAACCTAGCAGAAGAATCAAGCATAAATTAGAGACCATTTCAGTTAAAGATACAGAAAGCTTCTATATTGATGATTTTCCCCAAATGAAAGACTTTGACCCCTGAAGTATGAGATTTCATTTTAAGATTAATATTAAACTGATTCAGAACTCTTATGCTGAATTTTTTCAAATACAATTTCTACTTATTTCAATTTCAACATAAAATAGTAAGGCATATGCAGCTAGCATAGCAATTCTAAATCCAAGAATTGGAGAACCAAGACAGGACAAGAACCAAAAACTGTAAAAGAAATTAAATATTCTATTATGCTTAATGAATTGTTTGTTCTCCTTCCCACTTGGGAAAACAAAAAAAAGACAGCCAGTAATGCCTATAGATTTTGCCAGCTCTGCTATACAGCAAGTATGGCCCTATGCCCAAATGCAGGCATCAACTGTTCACAGCAATGTTCCTCAGAGTCTGTATTTCTCATCTTTGAACACCCAGACAAGAAGTGGATTAAGTCAAAATTAACTAAAAATACATATGACAACATTTGTTGTCCAACAGATATGCCAATATTCTTCCAATCAGTGCACCCTGGTTCTCTTGAGACATGCTAAGTGGCTGCATCTCCCTCAAAAGCTAACTCCTATCAAGTATCTTTCTGGCAAGTGGTTATTAAACTATATTCAACCCCTGCCTCTCCACAGAGATTCTCTTTTTGTTTTTCACAGAAGAAATTGATCTTACCTAAGCAGAACTAGAGATACTCTATTTCACTTACTGTGTTTTGTGGTGATGGCAGTGTACGATCCATAACAAGTTTTTGCCAAGAAGTTAATCCAGGCACTGACCTGAAATAACAGGGTCTACTTCATACCTCTCTTCAGCCTGGAAGCATTCAGAATAAAAAAATAAGAATAAAGACACCCTACTCCTCTTACACAAATCATGGCCATAAACCACTGCCCATGGTAGAAAACAACAGGAGCAAATGTTATATGCAAAATGGCTCCTGGCAATTCCTGGGCTGTTTGCACAGCACTACTCACACTAAACAACAGAAGCCTAGAACATACGCTGCTTTAATTCAGCAAGCGTCACTCAGATACACCATTTCTGATACAGCAGAGCAACAAACCAGAGCTCCCCTCCCCTTCATGTTCAGAAACTATCTACCAAACTACAGTGTGTCCACAAATCCTTATTTTTAATAATGCTATAGACATTTTTCAATGTCTAGAATATGGTCTCTTACACAGTTATTGGACAGCCTAACCATGCTTCACAGGACTGTACTAACACTAAGAAAAGGCTCAAGATGCATAACCCTGGGCAACAATCGCAAACACACAAGTCTGCAAAAGAATTCTTATTCTGCCTCTTCTGTCCTACTCTCACTCTGATCCATCGTATCTTAACTTACTGCCTTTTGCAACAGTGTTCAGGACAAAAAACTATTTCAACTGCAACACGCAATCCAAGGTCAAAGCGGGAGATTGATTTTTTTGCATTTGCAAATGCAAAGAAATCAGTCTGGGAATGGTTCTAGTCTTCCTTTGCAAACAACCTTTCACTTGTCTCAGAGAGCCACTAATACCTCTACCCTGCGTGAAGTCCACAACAAGTAACATTCCACACATAGTTTTGGTGGCACTCACAACAATTCTTACTGAAGATGTTAAAACAAGATATTAAAAAAAAAAATTTCCTCTAGCAACTTCAAGTTGCTAAGTTCACTGTGCATAATTTAAAGCAATTAATTCCATCAAACCAACATATATAGGTATGTACATACATATATACATTATACATAAACACATTAAAAAGTTAAGCCAGATTGATTACCAGTTAAAAAACTTATTTTTTTAGTGTTTGTCAGAGCTCCACTTCAGATATGCCGTGCTGCTTTTCAGTGGTGTCTTTTGGGGGAGGGAAGGGGAGGAGTGAGCAGTATGCCCGAGATCAAGAAAGTGTTTTACAACTGATTACAGTGAATTCTTTCAGTATATACCTGATCACTACTAATTCAATAGACACTTTCCCATTATATGTTTTTTGACTGATCAGAATTTACATGCAGGATGTATTTTATGAAACAAGCTGGTAAATTGGAACAGGGCACGTATTTCATTTTGAGTAGGTAGAAAACAAAACAAAAAGGCAACACAGCTTAGAAGACCACCGACACAAGATGACAGAGGCAAGGTTTGGGAATGTACTAGACGCTGCTTCAAACAGAGGGGAAAACCCACCCGTCTCCTTCACGAAGCTGCCTCAGGCACCACACCTTTGTTTTTGGACTGTATGGTGTGCATGTGTACATGTCTGTATATATATATATTTATATCTAAAATATAAGAATGTAATGTACATGTATACACACACACACAAAGGCTCTGGTGTCCGACTTGCTTTTCCAAAACCCCCGATGGTCCATATCACCACTGAAGTCAATAGCAACTATTATTTGGCTCTGCTGCAAATTGACCCAGATGACTGGATTTAGACACAGCAGCTCAAGTGTTGGTGGCTAAACAGGAAAAAAGTGTACTGTGTAACTCAAACTGGCTGATGAAAATATTTCAGGTATTAGTTTTAAACTACTATACACTAAAGTGCATACAAGGAAGGTGTTAAGTATGCATTTAAATAACACATTTAAAATAAACTAGCATCTAATTAATCTTGCATCTAGATGTATTGTGTGGTCCAAAACCAATCTCAACGGACATTAAGCAAATTGTCCATTCATTTCTTTGGGAAGAGGGAGCAACTGTCTCTTACTGTTGCCTTTAAAACTTCCTTTTCAGTCCTATTACTAGGTGAACTGCTGTCATGAACATATACCAAGTTATAGCCCCCTTCCTCCACTGCCCAAGTGCTGGAATTCCTGCAGGAGATATACATCAAACCCTCTCTAGCTAACTCCCATAGCTGATGTATAGAGAGTAACTAAGTTGACAATATAGATTTTTACAGGGACAGCTAATTTGTTTTTGCAGGCTATGCTCCCATTTATGCTTTAAAAGCAATAATCACTCAACTTTTCTCTCAATTTAAACAAAGTTTTTCACAATGCATTCAAATCATCAACTAAATTAGGCTGGAAATGCTCATGCATCAAAGTGTCCTGAAGATGGATGATAATATTCAAATATCAGGTGTTGATACCATGGAGAAGAAGCTATTTAAAAAGAAGAAATGGCAGTTAATCCAAATCTGATAAGCCAAACCATGATCTAGGACACAGATTTTAACCATATGCAAAAGGAAAGCTTTAAACTGATGAAGCCACGTAATGCATAGATTTACAACAATAAAAATAATGTATACAAATCCTGAAGCTGAAAGGTATCTACATGATAAAGAACAAGCTTTTGGGTTTAGAATTGCAAAAGAAGGAATGAAAGAAACATAAATGTAATGAATTTCAATAAACAAAAAAAGCAAGCCACTGAAAACATGAAGTTGTGAACCAGAAGCAAACTTCCTTCCAATGTCTGCTTCTCAGTAAGGACCCATGCCTAAACATGCTCCACAGGTCCAGTCCAGGAGCTCGAATGAATAAAGCTACTGTCTATATTGCATCATAAAACTTTGAATATGGCAAGCTTAAGCCCTAGAGATAGCACACCTTTCATCATCTATCTTACCTTCTGTTTTTTACCAATAAGGCTACACACCTTCTGTAAGGGGAAGAGTGTCTCTTCCAACACCTTTACAGTTTCCAACACTTGAAGCCCAAAGCCTTTAAACAGCTTCTCTACAAAGCACAACTGAGTCCATGTTCACACCCCACAAGGGAGGCCAGGGAAAAGCCCTCTGAGATACTACCAGCTCAGGTCAGCTCCAGCACCAGCAGAGCTGAAGCCACATCATACACAAGCTCAGCTGAGAAGCAACAACTAACCGATCAAGTCCAGTAGCACCATTACACAGTTAAAGTAGCTTACAGGCCTAAATTAACGCCCTGCGTGGCACTACACCAGCCTGCACAAAAGCAGCGAGTTGCTTAGATACACCTCAGTGTTTGCTGCATAATCTAGGGTACCTTCTTAGGTATTCTGGAGACATCACAACTTTTATTATTTTCAGAGCATATATGCACAGAGCAACACTGATACCAACCAAAAACCCATTTGCAAATTCTGAAAGATAACTAAACGAGCAGCCACACAAAGTCTCACCTCTGAGATAATCTCAAAACAACATATGCAATTCCTGAACCACTTACCTAAATGATTCTTGCCTTGCACAGTATTGCAAAGCCAAACAGAAGAAGCTAATTTGTATCCTCAACTGAAGATTGCAGTTATTTTGGGAGCAAATTTAATTCAAAACATGCAAAGCTAAAGTTAACTTGTTTCTGTTTAATGGTGTACAAGGAAACAATTTTATCATACACCAAAAAGAAGCCAATACTACTGATTCCCGAGATATTTATAACCTATGCTACAGCCATTTAAAGATTTCACTACATTTTCCCATTAGAAATGCTCTGATGGCACAGGCCTCCAGACACATAAATTATGACAAACAGCTTCTCATCCATTCCCACAAAATCTCCTTTCTCTATCCCATCAATCACTAGTGACTAGCCCTAGTTTTCAAGATGCCACAACCACTTCCTTTCCTCACTGATCATCACTGGTTCACAACTAAGTCAGACTCCATCCTTATCGGCCCAGAATACCCCCTCCCATTGCCCACTTACTAAGTTTTATGACAACCACGTGCCTTCCCCCTCCATGGCCATACACCTCCCATGCCTGCAGGGAATCCCATGCAAACATTCGTGGTTCTACTTCACTGCTTTCCCTCATCTCCGAAGGAGAAGTAATGCCGACATCCAGAGCAACACCACACTCATCTCCCTGTGCAGGACTTAAGGCAAATCATTTGATGTACAAAATGCTTTAGGAACAGTTTAAAAAAAAAAAGCCAAAAACAACCAACAAAAAAAAAACCCCACACACAGAAAAGTGACAGAAAAATTTATAGTGGAACATTTAAGATGTATCAAAATGCAGTATATTTCATGAGGTGGCAACATTGTTCCTAAATAGAAGAAGGGTAGCTTCTTTTTAGTTTTTAAGTACAAAAAAAGGTAATAATTTTGCTATATTTAGGAGAAGCATGCACATTTAGACTAGGTATAAGCATTTTTCTCTTCTTTCTACAGAATTAAATGCAATATACTCTCACTAATCTACAATATTCATAGATATGAATACAGAATCCACACTTGCAGTAGTCTTATAAACTTTCAGAGGCAGCACTGTCCCTGTCCTCACACCAAGACCACAATTAATTTTGTGTTAAAATATTCTTAATCCCCTAGCTTATTCATTTCCCCCTACCAAACCCAAACATGTCTATGCATTTTAATCAAGAAAAGGTCAAGATATCAAGCACAATAGCACCTTACATCAGGCTTCACAAATAGTTTGTGACAACTTTCATGTTACGACAATGCAAGTAAAAAAAAAAAAGAATCAAAATAGAATCTGTTAGTGAGCTGGAAAGCTTCTTGCTATGTAAAATAAATCCAATCAAGAGAAAGAAATCTATTCCAGACACCATATGCCTCTGTCTTGACATAACTGATAGCATTTTACAGAAAGCAGCTCACATGTTGGAAGGCTCCTTTTCATTGTAGGTTTTCATGCAAGTATTTCTCAATTATAACTGTAATAGAATGGAGGGGTGTAAACCCCCCAGATTTCAAGTGGCAGCTCTCGCCTTCCAGCCTTGGTCGACTTTCTTCTACCTCTCTCACCAAATTTGCTCACACAAGCTGAGAAGAAACAAACCATACCCAATGCTTATACTGATTCTGTAAGAGTATCGTACCTCAAGTTACCTGATAAGGCGACAAACAAGTGAAAGCAGAGAAATAAAAAAAGAAAACATCGTATTTGCAATTATGATTTCTACTATATGAAGCTATACGATTAAGCACATGAGATTCAACGAGCATTGAGCAAAATAAAGAGAAAAAAAACAGACACTGTTATCAATACCATTTTCTATGGAACCAAAGCTACAAAGCCAGCTCCATTCTAGAAATATGCCCTGTCCTACAGCTTCTACCTCACCTTCCCAGTGAGGAGCACAAAGTCACTACTTACCATGCCATCCTCCTCATAATTGCACAAGACTGTTTGAGAGCCCTTTCAGGGACTAACAATCGTATTTCTAAAAGCTTTCTCCCAAAATTTTACTCAAGAGTCAAACTGTACCTCTGCATCCAAAGGAGGATGCTCTGGTAAAGCCTCCAGAGAAGGAAGCTCCTTTGTCCTGCACTGCCAGGAGCAGGGCATCCCACTGGAGGAGTGAAAGGCAGCAGGCCCTCAGGAAAGCATCCCAGTCTCCATTTTGTATCAGGAACCAGTGGGGCACACACAGGTCTACAGAAATTTCTACCTCACTTGGGAATTCTGGAGTTCATGCCCCCAAAAAAACCACTTCAACTAAAGGGAAGGAACAATCAAAGAAATAAAATAAAGTCCTTATTGCATTTTCCTTTCTACCTTCCTAGATGTTCGTTGATAGGAAGTTACTCTATATATCACCTCCTCCATCTGCTACCTAAAAACCCAGAAGTTACAAAACCTGCCCTTTTCTCCTCTGCCCATTCCTCACAACGCACAACTCCAGCACTACAATTCACCTACTCACAACACACTGTAAAAGCACTTCTTGCAGCCTGTTAAATCTCTTCCACACTCATGCTCCGTTGGCCTGAGACATCCCCACGGTTAGTCTCACCTCAGTTACACGGAGCAAGACACCTTCTCATGCAACAAAGTGCATTAGCTAGAAGACCTTCTTAACTGAGAGCACAGTTGAAAGGAGGAACCGCTGCTCAGACTGGACTTGATTTAATTTGGTTTAGGTATAAGTTCTGTTACCAGCTTAACAACGACACAGCCCAGGGCAGGCTTATGAGAGGGAGTTCAGAGCTCACCCCCAAGCCCATACTGCCCATGACACCTGCAAGGTCTTCCATCACCTTCCAGGACAGCCACAAGCAAAGCAAGCAATGGCCCAATTGTAACCAGAGACAAACCACAGGAACAATCCTTTTCACACACTTTAGAGCTACAGCGTTAGGGCTCACATACCTGGAACCCTCCTGTCAAGCAGCAGCTCCTCACAGCCAGCCCCCACCAAAGGCAGCAGGGCTGCTTCCTGCCCCAGTTAAGGCAGGTGCTCCCCATTGCCCCTCCTAGGGCCCAGGTGCTGCTCCTTCCCCACAGTGCTCAGCCTCCATCCATCACTTGCCTCGCCTGCTGTTGCTGCCCCTTTTGCTGGGACTGCTCCCAGGAGAAAGGTACAGAGACACTCCAGCCAGGGCCTGCAAAAAGCATTTTCCCCAACCCTGTGCAAGCCCTGCAAGGGTCTCACCTCCCACCAACGCAGCACACCTACCAGATGGGAACTACCGCGCTAAACGTTTCCGAGCTGGCCCTACTTCTCCTCTCTCAGCAGATCTTATCTCCGAATACGAGAATGCTTCTTTTCATTTTATTGGAAACAGACCAAAGAAATTTGAAGACAGATAAATTGTATTCCTCCTCTTTATATCTTAACAGTTTTGTCACCGAGTTATTAATGTTTGAAATGGTCCAGGTATAAACAAACACAAATATATCTAATAATTTGCATAATATATCCTGAATCCTATGGCAATGATGAAATTCAATCTACACAAACTCTCACATTAAGCTAAGATAAGGAGTTGTCTTTATTTACATTAACTGTAAGTAAAAATTCACTTCAGTTTTCAGTGTTAATGAAAATGAATGGCTTTCATGTAGATAAATGAAGTGCACTTTTTCTGTCCAGTTTAGTTTTCCTAAAGAGCCGCAAGTGCCTGAGAAGAAAGTGAACAAGAAGAAAATCTGCACAGAAAGAAAAAAGGAATGCAGTTTTGGTTTCTTTTAAATACAGAGACGTAATGACTGGACTTCTTTTCCAAGACGACACTAGATAGCAGCTCTAAATATTTTTATCCGGCACAATCCATTTACTATTCTTTTTTTCTTCTTTCCACAAACAGCCTAAGACTTTCCTTTTCTGAAACTTCAAAATAAAGACTTTCATATGGCTAACTTAAGTCATGCAAAGTTCAAAAATAGTATAAATGCAGAACAATGTTAAGAATGGAAATCTAAATGTACATTAATTGCGTTCAGTACACAACAAAAAGCTTATCCTCAATAATCAAGAAAATTAAGAGTAGGTCTTTATTAAAACACAGTCAGAACCAGGAAATTAGGACAGTATTGCTTCTTGTATCTCTGTTTACAAGTGGAAAGGATAACAAGTGATTATGCGTTCAGATTTCTATTTTGCTCTAAAGTAGGCCAGCCAGCTCAGCACTTTTCTTAAGATTATGAATACTTGTCTGCCCTACATATGGTATAGGCTGGAACCAATCAGATGAGCTGAAATATGCAGCAAAACCAACTATTTTCATGTCATTCATTTTCAGCTATAAATAAGAAGTGCACAAAACAGGTGAAAGGATCAGATTTTAAATAGTTTTAAAATTTGCTTTGCAATTTTCATAGTTCAGTAAGGGGCTCAATGATTTCCTCACTGCTGAATTAACACTTAATCTAGATTCAAGAATAATTTCTTATTCATGAATAACTCTTTAACAGCTTGTTTTCTCCACTAGTTTTCATTTCATTTTTGTACATCGGTTATCTCATACAATAACAAGAAAACTGAGCAGTGTCTGCATTCAATAGACTTTCACAGTACTAGCACATTCAGGATGCAAACACGCTCTGCAAGAAGCCTTAAATCAAAACTTTAAAAACATAGGAAACAAAAGAATTCCTTGAATTTTTAAGTGAAATATTTCTATTTGCTGTCTCCTGCATACGAGCCATCCATAAGATTTTTGTTGCTATTTGGAAGAAGAGAGGTTAAATAATAGAAGGTTGTTTTTCTTGAGTTCAACTCAAAATAGTAACACGTCTTTAAACAAAGTCGGCTATTTGGAAGATCGTAATTGTGGAAAATGCTTTGTTTAAATTGGGTTTAACTTATTTTTCTTAAAAGTTAACTAGTCTGATTTTCTAGAGCTGCTAAGCACTCCTACAGCAAATGAAGTCATTACCTTGAAGATATCAGTTAACTCTGAAAACAAAAATACTTTCATGTTCAGTTTTTCCTTCTACGTTTAAGATATAAATATTGCCAAACCATTAGTAAGGCATTTCTGTCAGATTACACCACTCAAAACTATTGGTAGGTGTCAGCAGCAAGGCAAAGCCAAAAATATAAAAGGTTACAAAGCAAGGTTTTTTTAAAACGAAGACGGTGTGCTTAGTATTTTGATGTATGAGACATAGTATTTTTGCAACAGGGGAGAAGCATACCTTTCCTCAGCTGCAGGACCTTGATGTCAGATGGCGATATAATCCAAAAGGGTCTCAGCAACATTTTCCACGATATCCTCAAGTTTTGGCAAGAGCCTCTTCCACTTCTTCCAGGAGCCCATTAAGTTATGTATGAATCCAAACGGTTAAGACGTTCAGCAGCTGTACGGTACAGTTTGTACCACGTTAACCACCCCTGAAGAATCCCAAGCTGTATTCCACCACTCAAAGAATAATGCAATATGGCAACCATCACAGACTGGCGTTTTGGCAACCATCCCATTTTCCTGACACCCATGTTTTGACCTGTTCAAATAAGAGGAAGAAGTGTTAGTTCAGCACAGTAACTCTGCTGCACCGCTCAGGGACTAACATACAAATATAAAGTTACATTCTTCTGAATAATTTCAAATACATATTTCTTCACAGATTTAGACACATCCTAAACTCAAAGCCTGGTGACGGCATTTCACTTTAAAAACATCCCCAGGCTGGAGTGTAGCAGAAGAATCGAGCTGGATGCTGTCGCTCTTGTACTTTCAATGCTTTAAGAAAAAGGCTTTCATATTTCTCTACACATTGTACAGTCTTACATTACAGAAAGTGCTGAAGTGCCAGGAAAGGAAGGTAATATAAAGGCTCTTCAACTGCCCTGGCAGGTATTTCAAAACTCACGAAAATAGTAAGTCAATAAAAAAGCCCCAAGTAGCAAAAATAAAACTCATCAACCCTTTTGAAGGAAACATATCAGGATGGTGGAGGAGAGAACTTAATGGTGATCTTTTCTCCCCCCTTAGCCTGGTTCAGTGTCCCCTCACAGCACCTCCACCAGCAGATGTGCTACTGCAGCCGGGGCTTGGGCAACAAGCACCACTGTTGATACTTGGCCCAGCAAGGAGCAAGCCAAAGCAGCCAAACCCGCGCCTGTCTATGCTGGTACTCCTGCTGTGCCGTTTGTTCAGAAGTACCAACAGCAACTTTTTGCTTAGGTTGGGAAGGGGAATATGAGGAATAGAGAGAAAAGTTTGAGTACACTGCACAGGAGGGAATAACAATGTGAAAAACAGCATTGGGTCTGCCAAGCTGGAGTGGGGGAAAGGGGAAAGAACAAACTTCCACACCAAGGACAAGGGAGAGGAAGTAGAAGAAGCTTTTAGAGACTGGAAGATGCATGTGCACTGAGATAAGGACAAGAAGAAAGGAGAAGGTGAATATTGGTAGATGCACAAGAATTTTTGCTAGAAGCTCTGTCTGCGTAACTGAGTAACATGCACATAGGACAGACCACAGAAGAATAATTTTAGAAGAGGGAATGAGAAGCTTTTATGTTTGCTTCACATCAGGAGAAACCTGAGTGTATCTACGCATGCATGAAAAGAAAGATCCTGGCAAAAGGACTTTTTCATGGGAAATGCAAGCAAGCATATAGGTAGAAGAATAAGTGGAAAGGGACCAGAAAGAAGGAGAATGAGTGACAACAGAAAGTGGAAAGGTAGAGACTTCAGAAATTCTGAAACAGATAGCTCTAGGGAGGGAGAGGGACAACTGGGAAATTGGGACAAGAAAATAACACAGGAAAGGGAAAGTAGTAGACTGGCATGAAAAAAGAGGAAAAGTGGCAGTTGTTACATAGCATAGAAAAATGGAAGGGGAAATAATAAGACACTAAATTAATCAAGACAATTAAGAAAAGCATGAAGAGCACATGAGTAAGTTTTCTGAAGTTGCGATGCTTGCTCTAGAAAGCGCGAATACCAAAAAGAGTGGCACAAAACCCAAGGCGACTATTGCTTTTTCAAAGGGACGAAGCGGACTGCACTGTGCAGGGGAAGACAAGCCGAGGAAGGGCCAGCCTGGACCGACCCTTCCCACTCTCCCTCTCCGCTATCACGAATGCATTCGGAAGACCAAAGTCCTCCTTCTGGTCCCTCCCCTCCTAAAATTGTCCCTCCGCACTTCGGCGCACCTTGCTCCCCTGGGATGCTCCCCCAGCAGCAACGTGTGACCCTCTGTGGTGTCCCCGTCCCCCCCGGCCCAGGCTGGCACCCAGCGGAGCCCCCACCTTGCCCCTGCTGCGCCCTGCCCTGCCCAGCCCCGCCCCACAGCCCCCACTCCTTGGCCAGGGCCCCCAGGACTCCCTACCATCCCAAGAAGTTTTCCCCGACTTCAGCTTTCCTCTGTCCCAACTCTTAAAAACACAGCCCGACCCAGAAAGCTCTCTGAGCCCACTTCCCGTCCCCCCCCCCCCCCCAAGAAAGAAATTAAACCACTACAACAAAATACCAAGCAGGCACAAAGGAGGAGGCAAGACCCCCCGAGTGGTGCCCCCCAGCCTGCATGACCGCAGCTAGGGCGGAACGACGGCCTTACCCTCCCCAAAAATACCTGCATGTGCTCCGAAAAGTACAAAGAAAGGGCTCGGCCGGCCCGCAGCCTCCCTCCTCTGCGCACTCCCAGCCCAGAGGGCAGCTTGCGGGCGACCAGGGAGCCGAGAAAGAACAATAAACCCGAAGTCCAAACGTACCTTCTCCTTTCTTTAAACTGTGAGACCAGATTTCCTTACGAGCCTACAGCGGGGCTGTTTACTTTTAAGCGGCGGGAGAGCTTGGAGAAAGTTGGGTAAATCTCTCCGGATAAAGTTGCCGAAGACGAGATAACCCGGGAGAGGAGAGGGAGAGATGGAGAGTTCATCCGAGTTTCTCCTTTTGTTCAAGTTGCCCGAGCAGACAAAGAGCCGGCAGCGGCGGCAGGTCCCCCGCGCCCCTGCTCCCCCCGCGGCCCGGGCGCAGCCGGGGTCCCGCACTGCCCTCGCCCCCCGCCTCCTCCCACCGCCGCAACTTTCCGTCTTCTCCATCCCTCCTCAGCCCCGACCCCGTCTCCGGCGCAAAACTTCCCTCGAACTGAACCTCCCAGAAAAAAAACAATTTCATTCAAGGCGGGAGGGTGGGGGGTGGAAAGGGAGAGAAACATCTCTCAAATCATTATTTCCGGTAGATGCACCTCTTTGTTTGGATTCCCCCGACTGTCAGTGAGGACAAGCCTCTGGGTATCTGGTTTCGGTCAGTTTGATCTCCCGGAATGAGACGGGCAAACGCAGGACATAAAGAAAAATAAGTTTAAAAGAAAGAAAAAAAGAAAAAAAGAAAAAAAACCCCAAACCTCCGGAGTTGCGAAACGAACCCTTTTTGCATGGACACGGGAAGTACATAAATAAACAACTGAAGGGGAATTTGGGAAGACTGTTGCTTCTCCTCCCCCTCCCCTCTGCACTCTTCCAGAGACCGTAACAAAAAAGCCCCCCGAAAGCTCCTGGCCGCGGCTCCGTGCCACCACCGCTGCGGCCAGCCCTGGCATCCCTACCTGTTGCGTAAAGCGCAAAGACGGGGCCGACCGCATCCGTCCCAAAGAAACCAAAAGGGAAGGAGGGGGCCGTCCACGGCCCCACGGCCCCTTCACCTGCCCTCTGGCCGCCCCCACGGGCACGCCGGCCGCGGGCGCCGCCGGCAGCCACGGAGCGGCCCCGGGCGGAAACCGCGGCTGCCCCCGCACCCCTGCCCGGCCCCGGCCCCGGCCCGCGGGCCGCCGTCGGGGCGCCGAGGTCCCCGCCGAAAGTTTGGCGGGGCGGGGCAGGGGTGCGCGGCGGCCTCGCACCGAGACAAAAGAAGCGCGGAGCAGAGCTGCAACTCACCTTGGAGGGAGGGAGGCTGGAGAGACACCTTCCGCCTCACTCCTCCTCCTCCTCCTTCCCACCCCCCGGCCCCGTGGCGACGGCGGGGCCGCGGGACAGGCTCATGCTGCGGGCCGGGGCGTGGGCGCGGGCGCGAGTGGGTGCGAGTGCGTGCGCGCCCGGCTCGGCCCCGCCGAGGGTCCTCTCCGCGGCGCTGAACAAAGGCGCGGGGGAGCGGCCCCTCCGCCCCCGCCCCGCCCGCCCCCCCGGTGCCTAACTTTCTGGTGCCCACCCCGCTTCCCAGCGTCCCGGCCCCGCGCTCGGGGAAGGGCACGGGGGAAGCGGGGCGGCCCGCCCGGCCCCGCTCGCAGCGGGACCCCCACGTCGGGGCGGCGGGGCCGGGGCTGCCGGCAGGGCGGGAGCGCTGCCGGGGGGGTGCCGCCGGGTGGGATGGGATGGGGTGGGGTGGGGTGGGGGGGACACGGATCTGCCGCCCTTTGTCTGCACGTGTGTGTGTGTGTGTGTGCACGTGGAGGGGGGCGTTGAGGGTGCTCGTGCGGGCACGGTGTGTGCTGTGAGTGTGTGTTGTGAGTGTGTGTGCACTGCGTGGGCGTGCACAGCGCGTGTGAGTGTCTTGTGAGTGTGTGCACTGTGAGTGTGTGCGCGGTGTCCGTACGGTGCCTGCGCGGTGCATGGTGTGTGCACTCCGTGGGTGCGCGCGGTGGGTGTGCTGGCAGAGGCTCGGGGCACCCCTGAGTGCTGTCCCCCTCCCAGTGCCCCCCATTGTCAGGCCCTGTTGGAGCAGGCTGACCGGCTCTGAAGATGCCCCGGTTGCAGCTTGCTTTTTTTCCTGAAAAACAAAAGAAACCTTGAAGAAGTTACCAGGAATTGGTAATTAATAGCAGCCCACACCCGACATGGTAGGGCTAGTTTTCCGAAGTCAAAAAGCAGAGGATGATCCTGAGATGTGCTTTTTTAGAAGAGGAAAAAACAAGACAGGAAGGGCGCAGTATTTATCCCTCGGTGTCCTGTTGACACCACCTACAGCCCCTGCTCACCTATGTCCCTTCCCAGTTCCCTTCAGTTTGCACTAGCAGCCCAACTTGTCCTTCTTCCAGCTCCTTTCCCCCCTGCCCATCTTCCCTAGTTTGTGAGCTTTCGTTCAAACCATTCCCTCCTACCCAATGCTGTCAGCCTCAAAGTCTTGTTCTTCAAAATGTTTTGTAACTCCCCTTTCAGGATCAACCTTTTTACCCAGCTGCCCCAGGGAAACTGCCCCCAGCTCCTCCCTTCTGCCCCCACTTCTTCCATCACTGTGTGTGATGTGTGTTGGTCTCAAACGTCTTCCTACGTTCTGCTGCAACGTACTTTGCTG
The DNA here is from genome assembly GCF_034638445.1 of Ciconia boyciana. NCBI lineage: Eukaryota > Metazoa > Chordata > Aves > Ciconiiformes > Ciconiidae > Ciconia > Ciconia boyciana. The sequence continues at coordinate 101,951,403 of NC_132935.1, read as the reverse complement.
TTGCTTTTCATTCTAGCTTTCTGACATGAAATGATAATACATAACGCAGTTTAACACCAAGCATGTGAAACACCTCCCTATATTCATTCTTCTTTGCCATTCCTTTCACCGTACTTTCCTCTTCTGCCCTTCTGCATTGTGTGTTCTGGAGCAACTATTGTAACACTTCTACAATTTCCTTCTGAATTATTTTCTGCAGACTGTTTCTCCTTTCCCACAATTTGTGGCTTTTTCACTAATCCTGGATTTTTATTCTTCCCATCTACACTACTTCCATGGTTGTTTTATCCATACTTCTTTTTCTACCTCCTCTCTTTTGTTTTTCTTAATTCATCAGTTTCATGGGAGGAAGAGGAATGTCGACTGCACCACAGCCCTTTCATTACTTCCATCCTTATTTTCTCTGCTTTTCACATGCACACTTTTAGTAATGCACATTGATGTCCAACCAACATGTACTCTTCTGCTAAAACATACATAGCTTTTGGCTAGGTCTCTTTTCCAGACGGCCCCAAATCCAGTGGAAGGATGTGCATTGTGGCACAACCAGCAAACATCTTATAAAGGACTACTCTTAGCAGCATTTTCTGGAAAAGCACAAATTGTACAAGTAGCTCCTGGTTTCATGGGGTTTTGATTTTGTGAGACACTCAAGACACCTTGCATAAAGGTATTGCTTGATGAAAGTTTGTGAGGATAGTGACTTGCCCCATGGCCTGTCAGTTGAGTTGGAGTTTGTAGGGCACGTAAATGGGATCACCCATGTCCACTTCTCCTCCTGCCCTTGGAAGTTCAAGGGCAAAAGTGTCTATAAAAAAAAATAATCATATATTGCAATTCTCTAGTACAAACTGTATTTAAACAAGGTATATCTCTACCTTATTACTTCATTATGAGGGATAAAGATTAGCTAATCATTGGACCAGAGGCCACCGGTTGCCTAGGGTCCCATAACTGTGACCTGATTGCATCCAATATGCACAAACAGAAGACAGTCACAGGTGATAATATGTAGCTGAAGAGCTAACTGGGTGAGGATGAGCAATATTAGAAAAATTGATCAAAAGGGCAAAAATATCAGAAAAATTTCAACAAAAGTTACTGTTTCTTATAGAAGAGTTTATTTGATGGATAAAAGGCCATCTGTAGTCAAGACAATAAAATTTGGTTAAAATCCCTGTGTGGTTCATTGGCCAGGCAAAGGCAAGCATTAAACATTACAAAGGAATACATCAGAAGCAAGAAAAAGGGAGCAATTGATGATAATTAACATGAAATAGAAATTATACAGTGTAGAAAATTACTTGGAAAAGTCAAAAACATTATAGAAAAATTCACATCTGGAATGGATGGAATTCCAATAATTTTACAGTTAGTGAGGAATGAAGCATCTTCTAACAATGCTCATAGCCTGTCAGTAGACACAGTAACATTTTTAATCGTGATACAAAATGCACTAATAATGATACCTGTGTTCTGTAAGTGGAAAGATAAATATTGCACACAGATCGTAACCTACTCTTTGGTCTGTTCGTCATTGAAAAAGCTTTTGGGCAGAACCTAGTTCTGATAAACATTAAATCCTTAGCCCCAGATGCCTTGCACCCTAGCGTCAGAAAATACTTGGTAATTTATGTCACAGCGATGTTCAGCTTAAGAAATCTTGGAGTGTCATGGAAACTATGGGAATCTATTGCCAATGTTGTGCTAATGTGAAAAAAAGGTAAGTGGAATGACCCAGATTACAATATTCCGTTTTGCCTGACATCGGTCCCTTCCAAAATAATGGAAAGCCTAACAGAGGATTGAACTCAGAGGAGAACTAAGGATAATAATTATTATTCTAATGTAGCGTCCATTCATCTTTAATTCTTCTTTTTACCTTTGTATTTAGGTTTCACTGTAGCTGTAGGGGGGATCTCAGTGTGGATCTACTGACAGCACCACATGCTGCTGTCTGGTTTGAAGAAAAACACAATGGTGAAGAAATTGCCCATAGCTTGTCAACGTTTAAACATTTCCAAATAGTAGTCACCTAGTCTGTTCTGATTCCCAAATAATGGGGACAAGTGGCCTAAACTACCCACGTTTAGTTTTTAAATCCTTGATTCTCCCACTGCTCAACCACATTCTTCTTAATTCTTTCAGTCTCAGATATCTGATCTCTTTCTGTCTCCATATGACTTTTATGCTGCTTCCCAGGCCTGCTGGAGGAGAGGCTTCAGTGAAATTCACTCTAGACATAAATTCAGGACTTTTAAGATCGGAAAAGGTCATTAAATCATCATATAAAAGATCAAACTGGACAGAGAATAGAATCCCATTTCTCCTGTATTTATCCTGGTCAGCCATATTCTTCTGAAGTCTAACTTCCAGAAAGGTTTTCCATTTTGCTAAAACATTAAGTGATAGACAGTCAACCACTTCCCTTAAGAACTAAGTCAACTATAATCCTTGCTGTCAAAAAAAAAAAACCAACAACAAAAGCTGTGCTTCACTTTAAATCAAAATTTGTTTGGCTTTAACTTCCAGTTACATTTTTAAAAATTCTTTTATGTCTCGCCACCACATTAAATTACTGCACAGCTAATTTTATAAATGAGGGCCTGAAAGCAAGACTGGCTGCACAGGACAGGAAACCTTCCTGCAGAGATAACACACTTACAGGATTGTTTTAATCTCTTTGAGAGATTACTTACATTAACTTGTTAGGTTCCATTACATTTACCAAGAAAACATACAATTGCTCGAAGTTCACCAGATGAGTGTTTGTTTGGGGCTGTGACACTCATTTAACATTTGATTGCCACACTAATGGCAATGGTCATTTTGAAGCACGTGTCAGTGCCATAGTGGTGATATGAAGACTGGCACCCCCAAAGCCCAGAATTTCATGCAGATGCTGTAAGCCTCTCCTATGCAGATCAACGTGAAGGGCAGCCCAGCCTGCAGTGGAGAGCTGGGGTGCTGCTGATGTCTCACTCCCATTACACACCCTGCATGTGGCTTTTTTACTTCCCATATAAGTTTTGTTATGCTGGAAATAGGGGGAGTCCAAAAGAACATCACCTGGACTTCTCCAGACTAAACAGCTGGTGGCCGGTTACATGCAGTTTTCAAGAGGCTGGATTTGAAGACCCACATGAACCCTTCTGATCTTTGTTCCTGGCTGTGTGGAAGAAATTCAGACTATGCAAGATCCCCAGAGCACCCCAAAAGTGGAGGAGTGGTTTCAGTTCTTTCTATTTTAATAGATGCCACAGAGGAAATGACAAACTGCAGGAGGGAACTCGCAGAAAAGTTAGCATACATCAGCTACAGTAACTGTCCTTACTTTTACTGTGAGAAAAGACTGTGCAAAAAGTTATTTAGTGTTGTTTGACCCCATTTCCCTGAGAAGTGAACTACCACTCAGCTTCCAAGAGCATCTGAACATTTTGACTTGCTTATGAGCTTTTGGATGTTGCCATGTATAGGAACACAGGCAACATAGCAGAAGATCGGCAAAAGGTGGTCTTTTAGCAGATAATTCAGAGCACCTTCTGGGTTTTGCTGTCCTAGCAATTTTTTTGCTTCCCCTTCTGTTTTATTCTTCTATACACAGAGGCTGATGTCACCATTAGTCTCTCTTTTAGAATTACGAATCTAATCATTAGGTCAATCCACTCCTGTAAACGTAAAGACCAAGACAGAGAAGCCTGCAAATGAAAGAATTGTTTTAGCGTGGATATATTCTTGTCTGGTCACACATACTCAGCAAATTCATAGGATGTTTATTTTGGAAATGTGTATACTGGAAACATTTGCTTACAAAAAAAAAAAACCAAAAAACAAAAAACCCCCACAAAACCAGTATTATTCCAAAAGGGTAAAAAACCATGAGCTTTCCAGCACTGCATTCTTTTGAATCACCTAAAGGTTGTTCATAACATCAATACTCTAGAGAAAGAAAATACAATTTGTAATTGATTCTCAACTACCTGCATTTTCCTTATGTTTTTTTCCCCTAAGCCAGAAAAAGGGTAGTGAAATCCTCTCTGATCTTCTTTTCCATCAAGTGTTCAACCTGATCAAGATAAGGAAAGTCTTAGCTCAGAGATCCCATTAACATAACTTCTTTTTTTTAGATATGTACACCAGAGCCTCTTTGTTACCTCCCTTTATGTCTTCTTTTTTTTTTTTTATCCCATTTAACTCACACTTTTTATTTGGCAAATCAGTGGCACGACACAGACCTGGTTCCATTTTAACTGTTTCTGCCACTTTTCCTTCCAGAGCCTATGGTTCTTCCAACAGATCTTGTAGAAACCCAAGAATCCCTAGAGAAATAGATAATTACGAAAAAAAATTCCAAGTGTTTAGTTCAGCAATATGTTCGTATATGATGGTTGCTATTGCAGTTGTTATTCCTCTCAAAGTAAAATATTTATTATGAAGAATGAAAGCTCCATTGCAAGCTGAACAAACGAACAGACCCATTTTATGTTATTCTTAATAGACAGGGGCAAAAAGATTACTTTTCCATATTCTTGTTCCCATTTACTCTATACACATAATTATGAGTACTCAAATAGAAGATTATTATATTCAAAATAAGACTAAATTTGGGGAGTTCTGGTTTCAGCCTTACTTTCTTATAGAATCATAGAATAGTTTGGGTTGGAAGGGTCATCTAGTCCACCCCCCCTACAATGAGCAGGGACATCTTCAACTAGATCAGGTTGCCCAGAGCCCCATCCAACCTGACCTTGAATGTTTCCAGGGATGTGTCACCTACCACCCCTCTGGGCAACCTGTTCCAGTGTACCACCCTCATCGTAAAAAATTTCTTCCTTATATCTAGTCTAAATCTACCCTCTTTTAGTTTAAGACCATTACCCCTTGTCCTATTGCAACAGGCCCTGATAAAAAGTTTGTTCCCATCTTTCTTATAAGCCCCCTTTAAGTACTGAAAGCCACAATAAGGTCGCCCCAGAGCCTTCTCTTCTCCAGGCTGAACAACCTCAACTCTCTCAGCCTTTCTTCATAGGAGAGGTGCTCCATCCCTCTGATCATTTTTGTGGCCCTCCTCTGGACCCGCACCAACAGGCCCATGTCTTTCCTGTACTGAGGACTCCAGAGCTGGACGCAGGACTCCAGGTGGGGTCTCATGAGAGTAGAGCAGAGGGGCAGAATCACCTCCCTCAACCTGCTGGCCATGCCTCTTTTGATGCAGCCCAGGATATGGTTGGCTTTCTAGGCTGCGAGCACACATTGTCAACTCATGTCCAGCTTTTCATCCACCAGTACCCCAAGTCCTTCTCCGCAGGGCTGCTCTCAACCCCTTCATCCCCCAGCCTGTATTGATACTGGGGGTTGCCCCGACCCAGGTGCAGGACGCTGCACTTGGCCTTGTTGAACCTCATGAGGTTCACATGGGCCCACTTCTCCAGCTTGTCCAGGTCCCTCTGGATGGCATCCCATCCCTTCCTTAAAGTTTTAAAACATAAACTTGGACTTCTTCCTTCCTGAAAATGTTGATCTATTTGAGACATATTAAGTTTATTAAATATTATTACATATAGCGACAAAAATGAGATACTATATAAAGATTATTGATACTATATAATCATTCTATACGATACTATATAATCATTCTAGATGATACTATATAATCTTCTATACTGTAATGAGATACTATATAAATATTATTAAATACAGCTACAAAAATGAGATACTATATAAAGATTTTCTAATCCACATATGCCTTCAAAATTGATAGAAAAAAATGGCAGTTTTGAACATTTAAGACTAACGTTCTGAATATATTGTTTGATAATATCCTTTCTTCTCACGTTCAGACAACGCTCAAGTTATTTCTAGTTGCTTTTCAACTGGTTTAATTAATTATCCTCCTCTCTGGCTTATATTGAAAATGTCAGCCTTTCTAGTTAATCACTTCTTTTAAGAAATCACCCCACAGAACTGACAAAGGCATTGAACTAGAATCGTAGTCAATATGATCTCTTTGGTTCATAAATCTGTTTGAGCAGTCAGCTGAATATTTGTGAAGCACAGAGACCGTATAAAATCCTTCTCTTGAATTCCCTCATACAGAGGGACAATGCCAGGAAAAGGATTTGAGTCCTACTTACAATCTTGGCCTGGTTTAACAGGGCTTTGTGCACCTTGTTATCATATAAAACACCTGTTTGTAGCTTAATAATATATCTTTGTGCCTTCATAATATGACCGGATAGATAGATGGACAGATAATAGACAGGGTTTTTGTGGCTGGCCCAAAATCTAATTTGGGACTTCCCCATCTCCACAGCCATAGGCAGTCCTCCGAAAATGTGCACTTCTGCTTCATGTGGTGTGGGTGCGGTTACACAGTCTGCAACCCTCAAGAAAAAAAAAGAAGAAAAAAAAAAAATCAGTCTGCGACACAGTACACACTTCCCCTGCACGCACGAAGCAACAGGAGAAAGAAGCAACCCAGAGAGAACAAAGCTTCTCCTGACTCTGGGCGTCCCCAGATGCCAGCGAGGACCCCCAGATGCCAGGGCGGAGGAGGCTGGTGCACCCAGAGGGGTCGGCTGTTGCTGGGGCAGCTGGAAAGCGCCAGGTCAACGAGGGAGCGAGCGAGCAGCTGAGGAAAGGGAAGACGATGAAGGACAGACTTTTCTCCACCACCCTGTCAGGGGCCATGCAAGCAGGCAAAGCCTCCTCCAGGCACCGGGCTGCCAGGGCCACCACGGGGCTGCCCTGCAAATTCAGTCCACACCAGCACAGCAGCTTTTTTTTCACTCTACACGGTAACACATTCTCCTGGCCACAGATCTGGCAAGCCAGCCCAGCCTCCCTGCTTTAATTTTGGCCTGTGTGAGTACTGACCTCCTGTATCTTTAGGTCTTATGAGGTTGACCCTTTTCACACGGAAATAGGTATGGCAAAAATGTGGACATATACCTGCCATTGTGAAGGACGATGGAATATAATTTGTTTTTGCAAGAAATATCAAGGTCACTCGAAGCACAGAAATCTTATACCAGCTCTGGTAAAACCAGCATAGTAAATATAGACACAAGATAAACTAACTGTCTGGTTTTCCATTTGTCTGTGACCTCTATTACTGTTCTTTGTTCCTTTGCCTATAACCTCTATAATTGCCTTTTTGGTCCTTTGGGTCAATATGATTATCAGTCTCAACACTGCTGCTGCTCTCAAATTTTTCAAATTAAACCTCATCTGGAAAGTTACAACCCTATTCTATTCATGACTTATTCAAAAAATTCTGCCTTTGACATGCAATACAGAATACTTTCAGTAATAGAACCATATTCATAAAAGGGTAGCTATTCAGTCTTATCAATTTATTTTCCTTTTGTTACTGTTTACACAAAATAATTTACCTACCCTGCTAACATTTTTCAAAGTATACCCTTGTTTTAATAAGCACTTATGAAAATACAAACTGTACACTGAAAACCAGCATTTGGAGGAGTCCCAGTCTCGAATAAGGTTACTTGGCATGAATGAAATACATGCAATAACGATGTCAGTCTGATAAAAGTTTAATTTATCTCTGTATTTAATGAGTAAGAAGATAGAATATATACAGAGTCTCAATGAGATATTGCTTGTGCTCCCTCAAGACAGTTGAGGTGTATATTGGTCAATATTGGTAAAACAGTAGATCATTTTCCTTAAACCCATGATTTCTAAGTAGGGATTCAACCCAGCTGTCAGTGAAATGACTGAAAAAATGTCATTGGCAGCAATATTAATATACTCACCTCCATGCAAACCCAAACAATATGCAGTTAGTATATAAAGAAAAGTGTGCTTTCTCCAGCCTCGCTCTTGCAATCTCCCATGCAAGCGACTTAATGCACATGTGTCTGACTACTGCATGAAAGCTGTATTTTGAGAGTCCCAGTCAAGCACATGGCAAGTTCCAAAGACAACAGCTTGAAACATGAAAACTTAACCCCAGCCTTTTTTTTTTTCCCCATCTTTTCTCTGCCTGGTGCTATTTTTAAGAAAATGTGACAAATTTAAAAATAATAAAGCTTCAATAAGCCTATTCCCTTCAAATTTGGTGCTTCGCACAACGCCAGAGGTGTCATGAAAGAAAAATGTCATCCATAATATGTGACTGTTTGGAATCAGATTAGAGACACCCATAATCTGTCAGTAACCTCTGCCTGCGAGGTCACATTACAAATTCTGCATCTATTACTTATGAACACGCTACGTTTCCAGATTCTGCCTCCACAGACAGTGGGTAATTTATGGGGTCCATCAGTTAATAGCTATTTTATATTAGATTCCAACTACATGTACATAAATATTTTCAATAATACATTCACAGGGACAGCAATCAATTTTTTTTTTTTTAAACAAAGTGAAATAAAGTGTAGGAGCAGGTAAAGAGAGCCTGCTTTCTCAGTGATGACAAGAAAAGCCCAGAGAAATCACCATATGCATAAAAAGAGGCAAATATTTACTAGATAAAAGCCAGGCAGAGAAATTACTACCTAAAGGCTGCAGCTGGTTGTCTCTGTAGATTTAAAGGATCAGCTACCGAGACCGTAATTCTAAGAATATCTCCTACTAATGGATAAAACTAAACTGCGCACTGTTCAGTGCAGTCTGGGCAGTGAGAAACAAGGTATTCCTTAAGGAAAAGAAAAACTCTGGTTTCTCTAATTGCAGGCTACTAAATTTGCTTCTCTGGCTGTAGTTCAACGCGTCGGTGCGATACGTAGCCGCATCCTGGTGGCAACTGGTGGCTTCCGTCACCAGTTCATTTCATAGGTCACCAACCTGCCATCAGATTGTAATGACTTCTGGCTATTTCTAACTGGGATTTGAATCAGTGACCTGAAGTAAAGACACTCATCCTATTACGAGCCTCCTGAGCCATGTAAATTCCAGGGGAGCATTTTTTTTTTAATTCTTCTTAAGCTTACTTCATACAGATATAAATGCTCATGGAATATCTGAGTTGAAGAAGAGTCAGGCCCTAAATATTGATAGGAAGCCTCATTCCTCTTTTCTTTAGTGAAAACTCTAGAAACCTCTGGTTTGCATTATTCAATCACTAAGCCACCTATGTACGCAATGGGCATATGAGAGCTGTTTCTGCAATTTATCAGCTTTAGTGATGGCTGAATATGCAGATTTTATATTCTAATACATATACCAGAAACACCTGCATACAGATATAAAAAATACTTAGAATATTTCTTGTGGTGGTTTGTTTCATGTAGACATACTGTACTCAAAAGGTCAGTTTAAAAGCACTGGGAGGACTTCTGGGAAATTTCCTTTCTCTTAAATCATCTCCTGTTACATCAGTAACACAGTCCATGAGCTTCACACTTCCATTGCCACAGATACTTTAAAAAAAAAAAAAAAATCAATGTAACCCAATTTCTCCCATCTTCATCGAAAAACAGAAATTGAAAGTTCCACTCCAGGAAAAAAGTTTTGCTAATTCAGAATATGAATTGCAGGGAAACCAAGGCATTTAAAAAAAAAAAGCTCACAGACAACTGCACATGAAAAGTTTAGGTCATTATATTTAATCACATAAAATGAACAAATAGCTGTGAAAAACTGAAATTCCTGGAAATCAGGTCAATAGCTAACCACAATCAAAGGCTGCAGAGCAATTATTAACCTACTGTTGCTGAGCTTCCAGCCACCATAGGATCACCAGACTATTTTTTTAACCTATTTTAGTTATAAAATGTCTTTAGTTGCATTGTTTGCTTCCTACATTTATTTCTGAAAATCACATAGACAACACCTTTTATATACCCAGTATAAATCAAGTTATTATCCTAATAAAGAATTCTAAGAAAAATAAAAATTCTGAAATTAAAATCAGTGTGAAAAGAGATACTTTCCTTGCTTTACCATCAAGGAAAGAATAACGAATGTTCTAATGTCATAACATTTTTAAATATTCAAAAGTAAAACATATTCTTGATTTAAACTAATAATAAATATATCTGGTGTGGAAAATGTCCTTTGAAGTGACCACAGACAACATGGCTTTCTAAATACCACAAACAGGAGACATTTTACATCATAAGACTAAACACCCTGTTAGATGACAGATAGCGAATAAGCTGTAGACAAAGTAGATCCTTGGCCAGGCCTGTGCTGATCTCTGTATATAAAGCGTTACATACACACGCCCCAGATAGTCACGAAACACAGAAATAGTTTTGTATGAAGAGTTATCAGAACTTACAAGGCAGAGAAGCATTTAGAGGTAACTGCAGCCCAAACAACTCAAACTTCTCAAATTATCTCCAAATTCAGAAACACAACTACTGAGAGAGGACAAAAGAGTAGCATGAGGTGATGCTGTGATTAATTTGCCTTAGCCAGTTTTTTCCACTGTGAAAAGCTGCTGTTACCTTTAGGTGCCTAGAGGAGGGTCGCCCCTGCGAGAGGCATTCTGAGGACAACAAATGAGAGAAATGGGATTTATTGGCAAACATCTGAAACCCATCGTGTCCATCCCTTTTGGCAGTCGAGACTGCTTATTTAAGACTTTCTGCATTGGAGAGGACTCACACGTGACTTTCTTCACTGTCCCCCCATCACACAGTGCACATTGTGAAGCCTGTCCAGATCTTTGCAGAAGCAAACCACCAGCTCAGTCAATCCAGCGCTCCCCAGTAAGCACCTGGCTCCCTGCCCACGCAGCGCACTGGCACCCTGAGCCCACACGACACCTTCGCTCATGGGGAGGACAGATGACCTTGGAGGAGGACGAACAACGGTGGCCAGTCACAGCCTGCAGCTGATGCTGTAGGATCTCCCCAGCCTGCAGGCTGGTCCCAGCACTGCTACCTACCATCATGATCGCCACTCATGTTAATTCTGTGCATGGGTGCACAGAGCTGATCAGCTGGCAGAAACTGGATATTATTGCCAATTGCTATAACACTTCATTGTATTTGGTTTTAAAAGGTAATGACTAGGATCCTTGGCGTCATGGGATTGTGACCTGCTCCTGCCTGGCAGAGATACCACCTACAGCAGCGGCTTAAATTATGCAATAGGATCTATTAGAAAGAAAAAAACCCCAAAATCAAGATTTCCCTTTCTGAACACTCCTGCACCTCCTGGCTCTTGCATGTACATCACCCTCTCTCCTACTGACTCATACAGCCCTAGCTGAACTGCCAGGTGGCTTATATTACATGCTGCAAGTCCTCCAGGAGACTCTTCTTGTATTAAATTATTCCTCAGTTTTCCAATCATTTGTGAAGAGAATTATCTCAGCTTTTACTGACAAAAAAGTTACCTTTAAAATGTGCATATATAAACAAGGCCTATTGAACAAAGTAGTCAAGTTCAGAAATGGAAGAGAATTATTTCTGAAGGGGAATATCCAAATAGAAAAAGTTACTTCAGCTCCCACTATGGGCATATTCCAAAGAAGATTTAAATCACTGGTGCCTTTTCTGCTCGGGTTCAGCGCACTTTGTATCAAACTTCATAAAATATCACTTCAGATGTTCTCATTAGAAAAGTATGAAAGATTAAAAACCAACCAGAAACATCAAGGCCTATTTTTACAGACTTACGGTGCATTGTGGATGATAAGGTGAAGCTGGTTAATTAACATGTGAGCCAATCTTCATTTTCTCATCTCTGGTGTTGCTATTTAAGTAATTTCTGGGTCTCGTGGTGCCTCAGCTAAAGTGCAGAATAGAACAAATAGAGCAAAAAAGGCCTTTAGCTCTGCAGGAAGGACAAGGTAGAGCTGGGACAGGGATCACTCCTGAGCCTGCACAGCCTTCTTCAGGCAAAGCTGCTCCCCCTCCCAGGAGCAGGGCATTAGGATTTTTTATTCATAAATCACACCATTTCAAAAAGCTACTGTCAGCTCAAACCCAGCTTCAAGCCAGCATGAGACAACAGGGCTAGAATGCAAAAGTTCATTGCCTTGTGAGGTTTTTGTTGTCTTTCTCTCTGCTCTTGCTATGGAATCCAAATGGTTCAGTTCGGGTTTGTGTGTGTTTGAGAAATTTGCATTGTTTCACTTATTCAGCAAGACTTCTATCACAGAACCAAAAGTAGTCTCTTTTCCTTCTTAATTAAAGGCAGCATGATTTTGTTTACTTCCCATGATAAGCAATTCAAATAGTTCAAAACCCTTTATTTTGGGAATGCAGTTTCTAGGACATACTTATATTCCACTGAACTATGACAAGCAACATTTTATCACAGTAAGTAATTTCTGTGATACCATCAGAGGCAACACATTATCCAATTTAACACTTATTACTATAGAAAAATATATTAATTCATCCTTTAATCTGAACAGCTACTTTATTTATAAAATTATTTGCATGAAGGATCAAATTAAATCTAATCCCTGACATGACATTCAGTAAAATGGACAAGGCCTAAAGCAACTTACATCCTCTTTCATCTCCTATATTATTACATATGGCAGGAAACCTTAGAGTACCTTTATCAGCTGTTAATCAGAACTCACCCTACAAGCAGGACACTCTCAGAATTTTAAATATTTCCCATCTTCTATTTGTGTTCGTATTAAAGGAATTTATATTCCACCTGCACAGAAGATCTTATGAAATCCTATCCTTATGACTAATACACATTGGGTACATTAATTTGTTGTGGAGAAATATTTGGGGCCAACTTTGAACTAAAGAGAGCGAGAAAAGAAACGCTGTTAGTGTGAGAGCTCCAAGGTGTTGCTCAAAGATATGCAGGGCTGGAGATAAATCAAGATCTTGAGCAAAAAAGCAAGAAATTCTCTAAGAGCAGCTATTTGAGGATCGGAGGAAAGGGATGTTTTGAAGTAGAGGACTATGTTTATTCCTCTATGAAGTATAAAAATAACGGGCTTTGCTGGAGGAAGGGAGGTAATTTTCCAGCTTTGTAAGGCATGATGGATACAATAATGCAATGTCTTTATTAAAATAACCCCGCACGCATAAATTAAGAAATCTTCTTTTAAAAATTAACCAGTTTAAATTTGGTATTAAAGCCATCAAACATCCAAAATACAGAATCACCATCCTCAAATTTGAGAGACTTAGTCATGGCTATGATGCATCACGACAGTCTCATTAACATAATTTTCATCACCATATAAACATAAAGTGGAATTTTGTCTTAGGTTGTTTTCTATGTGTCTCTTTCTACATTTGCATACTACTATCTATTTGAGACTGAAGGGTCAGGCATTACGTGTCCCTGCCTTTACAGAGATAAGGCACTACCAGACACTTGGAACCACAGTGACAGAAATGCTAACACAAATAAGTGAAATTAGTAGCTTGTTCTGCAAGTGGTGAATTAATAGTTCCTTAATTTCAATTTACACAGTTGGCTTTGTTAAATGCTTATTGCCCTTAAACCTGAGAAACTAATTATGAGCATGATGGCCAGATAAGACTGAGATTAGATAGGACTTAATTAGTACTTTGTTACTTTTACTAGGTTTGACTGTCACATCAGAATTTTTAATAAAAAAATCAGACTTACTTAAGCAGAAATCAAGAGGTAGAGGTAACAGTCTTTTACTAAAAAACCAAACCAAACGTTTCTGGCAATTTGTTACTTTTTTCATACTTAAAACTACTTTGGCCAAGCAGAATAAGAGGACCAAGAGATTTCAGAAAGATCATTTTAGGGAAAGCTTCAAACAACTATTATTTAAGCTTGTGCTTTTATAATTCCAACCATCTACTTTGCATACATCTTACATGTTGTGGAATATATTTAGGGCACCTTTGCTGTGTTTATTTTTATCACATAGAGAGATGTATGTGTAACACTGAGGGTCACACAGACCTTCCAAATATTTTCATTCAAAACTCCCTACAGCCACAGTAGCTTCACTACCTGAAGGAACACTCAGTGGTGAAACAGTCTACACTCACAAATAATCTTTTGTCGTCAGGATGAAAGGTTAAAAAATTAAAAATTTCTTGATTGTCTAGTTGATTAAATCAATATGTTCAAGATATCCCAGTTAGCAAAGGAAGAACTGTATCTTCCTCATTACTCCATACCCAAAAGACTGTTAAAGACCCTGTAAGTGCATTTAAATCTAAAAAAGAAAGTATCACAAAACTTTTTTGCATTTTTGCTGATTAAGTATAAATGCCTTCTTCAGTGTCAAAAATGAAATAAATTATACTTCCCGGTACAGCAAATTAAGAACCTTCTCCAACAGCCAGGTCTTCCAGGAGAGTGTCATGGTAGTGCCAAGACACACGAAGCAAACAACAGGGATTAAAAGTAGAATGGTCCAATTTTCCTGTTCAATTAGGCTAAAATGCATTATGAGACACTGAAATCTGTTTCTAAAACATTGGAAGACACAGTGACAGTTCAGCTCACCAACCACAGACCATCCAGGTAATCTAACAATCAGTTAGGATGCAGAAGCACTTTAGCACTAAACTCCATGATGGTGTAGGGGTAGAAATAACCCACTTCAGTCAAAACCGCTGTTACAAGCTGCCTCCAGCAAGCTCTGAACCAGGACGCCTTGTCCTTGTCCTAGAGACTCAGGATGACTGGTGGCTTTTCCTCTTTCCCACGCTCTTCACTGACACCAGCTTGGATGGAGAAGCCACCATTGTCCTTGCAGGAGCTCCTGTCCTTGGTGGCTTCCCCTTCTTTCTCCTGGCCCAGACCTCAGCTTCACCACACAGTCCTTGGACTCTGAAAGAGGTCTGTGAAGGTTTTAGCAACGTAGCCCCACCTGGTTGGGTGACACGGGCAACTAATGGCCCACTAAAATAACTTATCATAGCTACAAGTCTGAAGTCTATGGCAGATCTAGACCTTGCTTTTTAGAAGAAACACATTCTAATAAAACTATTTCTTAGCTACCCAGCATATTTTAGCTAACACCCCCTTTCCCTCCAGATTTTATATATTTTTAATGAAAGTCTAATTACCATCCAAATACAGTTTGAAGCAATGCATGAGGAAAAATAAACATGATTTAGAAAGTCAGAAAATACTCATTAATTCTTTTTCTAGCACGATAAAAGTGTATAAATTAAGAATATGTGTAAATATATGTTAAGCTACTTAAATATATACAGACGTAGTATGTACATAATCCTCATGGTTAGCAAAAGGAAATACTGAATTACACCAGCCAATGAGAATCAACCTTTATTTAGAAAAATACTTAGGAAGCGCAAATGCAAAACAAGATGAAAATCAATTATTTAAATCAAGGTTTCCAACTTGATAATTTAAATCATGATTAAAATTGGCAATTTAAATGACTTTGATCTAAATCAATCCCTTGATGTGAAACCAGACCATTTTGTTTGTCATCATTATTGTTCTCAGAGCACCCTGATGAAAAAATTATTTGTAAATATGCACATGTGGATATTTCTTTATCTACATGTTTGTAATTCATTTATGACACAAAGAGCATTAACTACACCTTAGCATACCTATGACACAACTCTATTTACCAAGAAATATTATTAAATGGGAATTTTATTTTCTAAGTGATAATATTTCCCATTCTTTCATAATATTAGCATTATTACAGGACAATTTAGAATTAACTGAGTTTCAGATCACCAACAGACCTGCCAGTCACAAACAGAGCCACAAAAGCTTTAGACCTGCCATTTGGCATCTAGCATCCTTCAGAGAAGACTACAAAACCCACATCAGATCTGTAAGGCCACAGGACACCAGGTCCTATGTTGAGTGCTAGGGTCACCCAGAGTAGCACAAGCACAACCCTCAAATGCCTCCACAGCCCATTGCACCAGCTGGAGATGGCTACAGGCTCTTCGGACTTGCCTTTTTAACCTGCCTTCCTGAAGATGTGTCATATATGTGTCTTCATTCATCCATCTATAATTTTTACAGATGGAAGCTGAGGTCCCAAACACACTACATTTCTACAGGCTTTGCAAAGGGAGATGCTCAGGAGAAAGGATAGAGGCCCAGGCCTCAGCTTAAATGAGCTCCTGAGGGGTGGGTGAGAGTCCCAGGTGGGGCTGGCCAGGGGAATGAAGTTAGTGCACTCCAGGCCCTGCCAGACAGGTTGTAGCAGGGAGTAATGTACCAATTAGACACCAGAGAGTCCACCCAACGGTGCTCTCCTGAGATATGAATCTGCAGAAGCCAGGTTCCATTGGCTCACACAATGATTTGCTGACATCCTCACCTCAGAAGAAATTAAAACCTCAGCCTTTGTCTCTAACATTGCCTGTGGATAATGAGCCACCCAGATTGTATACTCTGCCTGAATTAAACAAAGATACAACTTTCCATCTCCACTAGGCTCTTAAAGTCTTCCTCCTACCTCTTTCTCAATTACTGCCCTAAGAGACCAGTTTCTTGTTAGTAACCAGCAATAATTCTGCTTTACTATACAGGCTATGCTTTAATAGTACAGTTTTTTTTAAAACTTCTCTTCTTGAAGTTCATATCACCTTGGGTCCCAACTACTGCAGTATTTTTTTCCCCCTTCTTCCCATGCATCCAGACTTTCTGATTCAATGACCGTTTTCGTGGCCCATGGGCTTGACCACGGTAACCTCATCCATGCTTTTGTCCCCTGGCTCTCTTTCACAAGTAACCCTATGTCAGGGTCCTTTCCAGCACCACCACAAGCTTATCAAGTATCTTATTGTTCCCATGCAGCAGCAATGAGTTGGCTACGATCACCTCATGATCCCAGCTTCTTAACTATTGGTTTGTTATGTTCTGTATTTTCTCTCATCATGAGAAATACTTTGGAAGAGGTCCTCACTGGTGCAAATTTATGTGTGTTGTCTTCCAAATCCCTTGTTAATACCTGTCTTCATCTGTGATACCTGCAAAGAATGAAAGAGCAACTGGCTCAGGCTGCTGCTGTAGTGAGATCAGTGCTGCCAAACCAAATGGTAATATTACTTTGTTTTCTGCTCATATCCATGGCTGCTTTTCTGTCCTACATTTAAACTATAAACAGTCTGAAGTGGGTCTTCTCTTTTTGTCCTGTACTTATAGTGCACCAAGGACATGAGCTGCTGATCTATGATTAAGGGCACCAACAACTACGTAACAACAATAATAATACAATAGAAGAGAAGAGGAGAAGGCACTATGATTTCATTTCTATCTAAACCTGGAACAATTTGTTAATGGAATTAGGAAGCTTCCTTTATGTAATTATCACTGAGTACGTCAGCCAAAGTCTAACTCATGGTGTGTATCTTTCACTGTGATAATACAGTATTTTAGAACTACATGAAATACACCATTTAGATAAGCTGAGCTGGAATTTATGACCCTCCATTTCAGACCAGCTCCAGAGCACTAGTGTGCAGTTTCAATTCAGGATAGGGAAGCAAAGGACTCAGTTTATAAGGCTTCATGCCTGAGTTCTTAAAACCGAGGAGAGAGCTCAAGCAAAGAACATTTTCACACTTTTTTTCCCCCAAAGCTGATCCAAAAGAACGAACCCAAAGATTTTTAAAATACTCAGGGTTCCTCCTTTTTTTGAATGAGAATGTAAAAGTTTATTCTTATTCTGTTTCATTACCCTGTTGTCTAGAAACATCACACATTTGTAATTTATCAATTAATAAAACCCCCTCAAACCAATCCAAAGGAAAGTAGCATAACAAGATTTTCCAAATCATGTTGAGTCTTGGACAAAGTTTGCAGGAAGACGAGGAATTAATCTGAAGATGCCTGTTTCCGACCTCCTGTTTTATCCGCTGTACCACTCATTTCCCTACAGCTAGAACTATGCAAGTTCTTTCATTAGAAAATAATCATGTTGTTTTCTTATTATAGAAAAAAATTGCTTTCTGGAACAATTGAATATTTACATAAAATATGTCCCTCTCTGGAAATTAAGCCCTAAAGGTATGTACAGTTATATAAGCCCTAGAGCACATAAATACTTACATGTAAACAGGAGCTACCTCACATAATGTTAAATTGCTTTGCCTTTGTTGGTACCCTGAGTAAGTCTGAATCAATGGCATCACAGGAGCAATACCTCAAATGCCACGTTTCTGAATCATAGCAGTCCCTAGCATGAATTCTGCCAAGTCTGAAGACATCTGAATTTGCTTTCATGGAAGTAAACCAATCCAGATCTAGGTGTTCAAGCCTGGAGAAATGCCCACATCCCCCTTTAAAGTGCCATTCCCTTTGCCACTCACCGGGTCCCACACAGTCCTGTGTAACCCGCTGTCATCAGCACACCAGTCACTTTATGTCCGGTCAATGCACCCTCATTAGCGACCATCCCACTGCGGCAGTAATTACAACTTCAGCAGTTCTGGGGTCCTGGAAAGATTTGGATATTTGCTTCACGTTCTTGAGAGGTGCAGACCATGAGCTGCATGCGGTCGCAAACTTCAGGCAGACTGCTACAGCAAAAAGTCACTCTATTATGTTTTCTCTGACACATGAAGAATTTGCCGGTTTGAAAGATGTGGTTGGGCTCCAGTTACTGGAGTATACAGGTTTCAGTGAGCTGTGCTGAGATCATGCAGTCAGATCTTGTCTGGTTTCATAGCAATCCCACTTTTTCAAAACAGTCAACCTGAGCAACAGCCTCTTAAATTATTCAGTTAGATACCGGCTGTTTTCATTTAGCTTTCAGAAATGCAGTCACAGTTTGTACCCAGCTTGGTGCTATTTTTGAGGCAGACAATGTGCAGAGATACCCTCATCTGAAAGCCTTGGACTAAGCTCAGGATGATAATGTAGCATGGGTACATCTTGGATACATCTTAAATTAGATTTCTTTTCTTTCTACTGCCACACATTAGGCAATGTGCCCTTTGCAAGGGAAGGAGATGAATGCCGAAACACAAGGAAAAGGGGGTCTAGGAGCAGGAAAGACATAATGTTCTGGGTCTACTGAATGGGAATTTACATCTCTAACATAATATTAGCAAAACTCCTCTTGAAGAAGGTAAGGAAGACATTCAGGAAGAAGCAAGGTCAGAGAAAGGAATGTAAACTGGAGACTGGGCGGGGGGAGCCCAAGAAGAAACTCAGTGAATTACTGAGAGAGCAAAAAAGGAAAAGTAAGAAAGACCAATGTTTCTCTTTTTCTTCCAGGTCTACGTTACAAGGGCACTGCCAACACAACAAAGCATAGCTTTGCCAGTATGACACAGATTTTGTCTACTATTTCGCTGGCATAACAGTGCCAAACAGGACTCAAAGCCCATAGCTCACCTGGCCGATGCCAGGTCTGAGTTTCTACTTGTTTCCCATCATTCTGAAAGACCCATATGGGCCCCTTGCAACCAACCTGCCAGCCTTGCTCCTATTTCTGCAAGCCCTTTTCCTCCTCCTGTTCAGGCAAGCTAATGCTGCCTATGATAAGGACGGGACACACAAGGGTGCATGAAGAGACTGGTCAGCATTTGTTAGCTGTCAACAAATGGCATCAAGGCCAGGTTGTGGACAGCTAACCTCCTCTGTCACAAACCAATGAACGTCACCTCACCAGCAGCCACCGTTATATTGCCCTTTGCTTCAAATAAACTCACTTAAAAGGGAAGATGTAACAGGAGCCATTTGGAGTTTGGGGATATGCTTCTGCCACGTGGGAGAATTAAGCTTTGTTTGCAAAAAACATGGAGGAGCTAGTATGGGGGAGAAAGGATACTAGGAGTTAGTGTATTGGTAGGAAAAAAGGCATAGGAAGTGACTCAGAACAGTATAATCTAGCCAAAGATACAGTATTAGGACATGTTGCATAGCCGTGCCTATGAGTTATGCCTAAATCACATTCCATGGGATTTAATTCTGTGGTCTATAGGTTGGTTACTATCGGTTCAATAAATGCTACTCCTTGCCTTGAGATGTTTATGTACAATGCACAAAACACAGCAGTCACTGACTGGGTAATTACTAAGTCTTGAATAAGTCACCTTTTGTGGCACAGTATACCCATCTTGGAGACAAGCACATTTATTTTCCTCATGTGGGTGATGAAAATCATAGCTGATGTTTAGAGCTCATTCGAGGACCCTGGAGAGGAGAGGTTGAAATGGTGGGAGGTGGATAATCGTTTTTGAACTCTGGCATATCAGGATGATCACAACATGTGTAGACCCAGGAGGTCACATTGTAGTACCTTGTTAATGTCTTCAAAGCTTTTCAGAGACCTTTATGGAGTTATTCTACATGAAAAATTAACCCTAATATATACATTCAAAAATTAGATCCAACACACAGAATAAAGAGCCCTTGAGAGGAGGGTTAAGCTCTAATCTTCTACTTTTTCCACTTTCTTGTGGAAGCAGATGTGGCAGAGGAGGGCTTGGCCAGTGTGAAAGCTCTGCACTTCATGTATCTGCACTGTGTCATGTATTATGTAAGCATATGTCACGACAGCTAACGGGGAGGCTGGGGAGGCCTCTAGCTCAATACCGTCCTTTCTGCTCAGTCAGGCTGTTTCTGCTGGAAGTGTAACACGGGAGTACAAAGCTTGCAAATGTGTTCAGTGTTGCTGACTCCTGGGGAACCCTACTTTGGTGCTGGAAAAGAAAGAAAATACAATATGGTCTATGCATGCAGTCACATCACACACTGCTTCACAAGGAAGGGAAGGAAATGAAATGAGACACAGGGGAGGCAGACCTGATTGCTGAAAATTATATATACACTCTTGAAGTGAATAGTCTTTATCTAATTTGCAGGTAAATTAATGATTTATAAAGAAGCATGGTCCAGTAAAAATAAATTTTAGCGACAGACATATGGTGATTTTTCATTTAAATCTTCTAGTTCAATTATTTTCTGTATCTCTGTGCACTATGAGATGAGCTGATGGAGAAACAGCAAAGAGCTATACAAATGAGTGGCTTAGCAAAAGACGAAGAAGAGACAAAATTGTCACAGTGGACAAAATTATCTATACCAAAGTTAAAATAGAAAATAGAAACTTCATTTTTTCACTCAGCACACAAACAAATTCACTCAGCATTACCACAAGATGTTGCGGAGGCCACAAGCAAGGAGGAGATGCCGTGGAGGATAGAATAAATTAGTGGAGCGGGATTCACTGGTGACAATGACCATGTGTGGCTGTAGAAGTCTCTAAAATGCTGATTACCAGAGTGAAGGCATAGCAGGGAAGGAGCAATTTTGCTTTGCCCTGTTTGCTCGAGCATGGTTGCAGCTTCCAAGAGCGGGGCTGGGGCCACTCATACCAGCTGGGGCAGAGGCCCCGGCCACCACGATGGCAGGGCAGCAGGAGGAAACGACTGCTACAGCAATCTCAAGTCAGAGGTTTCATGATGCTGTGGAAATGCACCTCTTCATAGGCACCCGCCACTCTGGCCCACGTCCAAGAGAAGATCTGGTGTTAGGCAAACCTACGGTCAGACACCAGTTGCGAATCCTAAAATCTAGTTTTCTTTTACACAGATCTTCATAAAAAAATCCTTGCAATAAATTTGCTAGCCTTCACATTTGCTAAAGGGCTACTACTTTTCCTTCCAAAACAATTATATGAGAAATATGGTCTATAAAAAAAAAGTACATTTGGTGATATATCCTTGTGTGGCTTAGTTCTGGGTGGTTCCTCTAGTGAGAGACTTGCCTTGCTCCATATTGCAGGCAGCAAGGAACATATGAATATTTCCCATTCATGTATATATGCACATATGTAATGCTGTGTGAAAATATATGTATATATTTTAGCCTGACTTCCACTTAGCTATCTGGAGGCAACAACTTGTGTCACCAAAGAGTCCCCAGAGAAACAATCCGTTTGGCAACACTGGACTTTATTATAACTGAGAACAAAAACAACGTACGCAGGAAACCATAAAACCCCTCAAGTTAACTGCAGCCAACGGCAAACAGGCCTGGAGCAGCAGCGGCGAGCCGGGCTCAGGCGGGGCTGCAGCCCAAGCCTGTCGCCTGCGAGGGGCTGCAGTTCGAGGTTGTCACCCGTCCCATCACCCCCCGGCCGTCTTCTTCCCTGATTTTCACCTGTGCTCAGTCCCAAGAGCAAATTTATCGATAACCACACCACCTGGGCACCGCAACGTGCTCAAGCCGGGAGGGTTTGGGCGCACACCTCCGGCGGGGTGCCGGCCCGCCTCCCCCACGCACCGCCCGGGCGCGGATGCCCCGACACCCGGGTGGCGAGCCCCGGGGATGCGCCGAGGCCGCGGGCAGAGACACCCGATTTGCACATGGCCTTGGAAAGGAAAGGCGCTGTATGCAAAGAGGCTAACCAGGAAACCTCCCAGGCAATGGGTGGCGTGGGGCTGCTGCTGATGGGGGATTTTTGCATGGCAAATACAACGCAGGAATTCACGGCGATGAGGCAGGGCACACATTAACCTCCTGTGCCGGTGCCTTTGCGAAACAGCCGGTACAACGTCTCTTTCCGTTTGCTGCTCCTTTTTCATGGAAAAGAGTTTATGGCTCAAAGCCAGCTGTAAATTAACAGCTAAGCGAAACCATTATGTCAGTGGGATGCTCTAATCGGTTTACAAAACACTGTTCGAGGTACCATGCATATTCGCATGCAGAAGGGGAACGCAGGCGGGTAACCGGCAGGCCGAGGTCGAAACCCAAGGGGGTCACCGGCCGTGGCCCCCGCCGGGCCGCCCCCCCCCGCGGCGGCCGGGGGGGGGGGGGGGGGGAGGACCCCCCCCGGGTCCCCTGAGCCCCCCGACCCCGCCCCGCGCATTCACACGGCTAATAGCGCTGATGGCCGGGCGTTTGCAAACGCTTTGCATGAGAAAGACTTCATTAAAGGTGCCCCGGAGAAACTATTTTGGATGGGGGGTGGGCGGCGGGGCCCCACTGCTGCCTGGGCCCAGTGGCTCGCTCGCTCCGGCGGCTCTCACCCGAAACGCCAGGGCAGAATGAGAAAAAAAAATCCCGTAAAAGGGGAAATAATCTCAACTCGCGGTGCCAGGGCCAGCTGCCCCGGGAGGAGAGGCGCGGCCTCCCGGCTAACGCACCGCCGGGAACCAGGGAGAAGCACAGCACAGCCCGCCCCGCCGTGCGGCTGCACGGCACCGGCTCCTCCCGCCCCCCTCACCTGGAGCCGCCCGCCCGCCTGCACGCAGCCGCCGAGCCCGGCCCCGCAGCCCGCATCCGCGACGGCGCTTCCCGGCGGCCGCGGTCACCCCCACTCCCCGGCCGGGCCCCGGAGGCCCCGGGGAGGGGGGGCGGTGGTTGGGCGGCGCGGCCGCCCCTCCCCTGGCCCCTCCCGGCGGGGCCGGCCGTGGGGCGGTGGCTCCGCGCTGCCGCCGGGGCCGGGCCGCTGCTCCGGCGGGCTGCGGGTAGCGCTGCCGGGAGGGCGAGAAAAACCCTCCCGGAGAAGGCTGGGGGCGTAGCAATGATGACAAGAGCAGCCCAGTGTTAGGGTTCAGTTCCAGCTGATTTTATTTCCTTCCCGAAGAAAAAAAAAAACAACCAAAAAAAACCAAAAAAAAAAAGAGAGGTTATTTACAGAAGGTCTATCAACAATCTGACAGGCAGTGAACTTGACATGGTTAGCTGGCATGATTTTTTTTTCCCTCTTCTTTCCCAACGTGGCGTTGTGGGTGATCGTTAGACAAAAAAAAAAAAAATTAAAAATTCTACACAGCATATTGCACAGGATGGATGACCAAAAAAATAACAAAAAGAACAAAAAAAAGTTAAACCCTTAACGGAACCACCTCATTAGGCAGACGTCCTAGTGCCTGTCATGTTATATTAACATACATAAACACACAATCTTCTTTTTTGCTTATTATAATACAGACTTAAATGTACAAAGATGTTTTCACTTTCTTCATCTTAAACACAACAGCTATAAACCTGAATACATATGCTATCATCATGCCATAAGAGACTAAAACAATTATATTTAGCGACAAGTAGAAAGGATTAAATAGTCAAATACAAGAATGAAAAACGCAGTACATAGTGTCGCGAACTCAAACCGGCATTTAGATAGATCCAGTGGTTTAAACGGCACGTTTTTGCTTATAAAAAAAGTGCAAACGATGTGGTTTACAAGTTAAAGGTACAGGATCCCTTCTGTGTAAATGCACCAGTTGCTTTACTTCATTCCGGGACAGGTTTCCCCCCAAAACGGTAGCATACAGTGTATACGCCTCAGGCTCCCCCTTCCCCGCCGGCTCCCCGGCCCCCTCCCGCCCGCTCCCCCGGAAAGGCAGGGGGCTGCAGGGCGGGCGCGGGCGGCGAGGGATGCTGTCACTTTAAGATGCCTGCAGATTGGAGTGTAAACATGGATAAAGTAGGGGCTGATTCGTGGGTGTGTGAGAGTGTGAGTGAGCGCGCACACGCGTGTGAGATACTAACCAGCGGCCCTGCTGTTAAAATCAGGAAATCCAAACAGCGATTTACACCGATTTACACCCCCTTTATATATTTTTTACAAAAATACACTGAGAAAATAATCAAACGTTTTCATCTCTCTTCTCTTTTTGTTTTTAAAAGTGTCAAAAGTCTACATTTAAATATAAAAAATTAAAAGTTAAAACTCTAGCCCTTCAGTGAAGGAGACATAAAAATGGTGCGGGTAACAACGAGAACTACCAAAAAAGGACAAAGAAATACAAGTCAAAAATGTTTGGCCAGTATAAATACGTCCACTTATAAAATGGCATCCGATTACATTTACAAGGAAAAAAAACAATACGAGGATGGAGCATCGGTGAGAAAAAACAGTCTTTTCATTTACAGCTATAAGGAACAAACACATACATACTCTGAGAAAAAATTTGGTCCTGAATTTTTTTTTAAAGTCCAGCACAGATTTGAGTTGCGTTTGAATCCTTTAAAGAGTTAAGAATGAAAAAAAGCTGGTGATATTTTTGTAGGAATCAAACATAGCGCCATCTATCTGTTTTTATATTATCCTAACACTATTTTTTTTAAACTGTTCAACAGTCTTACAGAAATCTTAAAAAGATAGACAGGATAACATGCTGTATTAAACCCCACCAGTGAAATAATCCAACACCATCACGATTCTGAGTAAGAAGAAAAAAACTACTTTTTTTTTTTTTTTTTTTTTAGTATTTTCGGTTTTTTGCAAAAGCCATCGCCCTCCATTTCCCCTGTACCACATCATGACAGAAACTGTTCCCGTTCGGTCTCTGTTTGAAAAGAAGTTTTCAGTGTTCTTGAAGTTTCGGCCTTATTTTTCTCTCTACATATGACATAAGGTGACCGAGAAAAGCGCTGCCGGCACCTCATCTGTACGTGCAAATCCGTTTCAGTTTATTATTATCTTCCTCCCACCGTATTTCCAAGACAGCTCTCAAGTGTTAGTCTGGCTCTTCTCCGCTTAACTAGGATCTCAGTCCAGCGCCCAGCTCCATCCACCTCCTCCTCCTCCCATCATCGTCGCCTCCTCTCACCGCAGAAGAAACCGGGACAGGATTGCTCCCCCCAAAAGCGAACCTTGCAAGGGCTTGGGTGGATTTTTTGTTTGTTTTTCTCCCTTTTTTCAAGCAGTTCTGATCGCTCTTTCACACGAAAGGGCGAATGCTCAAGACATCCAGTGTGCGCTCAGCACAATGCATCGCTCCCCCTCCTCTTTATTCGGTATAAAGTGGGCAATAACAAAGAGCCCAGAGGTGTGTGTGGTGTCCCCCCCTCCCGCCCCGTCTCTCTTTTCAGGAAATCTTTTTATTTCAGGAAAAGGACAGCGTTTCGCTCCCGCCAGTCTCTGAAAAAGCAACGTCAGGCTCGTCTCCCGGAGGGGGTGTGTGCGGGTCCGTCTCCAGCCGGAGGAAGGGGACTGCGGGCCTTTCCGCAAGGAGAGGGCGATGCCTCTCCCGCCGCCTCTCCCCCCGAGCACAAGAAGCAGTCTCACCAGCCCCTTCCCAGAAAAAGAAAGAAACAAAAGCGCCCCGGCGGGGTGGGCCAGTCCTGCCGACAACGCGCGTCTGTGCCTCCTCCAGCAGGGCCCGGCTCTCGCCTCAGTAAGTGAAGACCAGGTTGGAAATGCTGGACTCCAGCCAGTCCCCCGAGATCATCTCACTTACCTCCGGCGTGCAGTAGTCCGGGAACTCAAAGTGCGAGCCCGAGCCGGGCTCGAAGTTAAAATCCAGGTCCCGGTCGAGCACCGAGGAGCTGAAGCTGCCCAGGGACATGCTCTCAAAGCCGGGGCTGGGGTTGAGGTCCAAGAGGTCGTCCTCAAACTCGTCGTCCGACGAAGAGGAGCCGGAGGAGGAAGAGGAGGAGGAGTGGGAGGACGCGGAGGAGGAATGCGCCGTCGAGGGGGCCGGGGAGGAGGCGCGCAGGCTGGTGTAGCTGCGGTGATCCGAGGGCGAGCCCGAGCCCGAGCCCGAGCCGGAGCCGGGCGGCGAGGGGCAGGCGGCGCCGCCGCAGTCCCCGTCGGGCCGGCCCGCCCCGCCGCCCCCCTCCTCGTAGAGGCTCAGGGGGTCGCCGGCCTCCGCCGAGCTGCTCAGCGTGGGGCTGCCGGGCACGGCGCCGCCGGGGGAGGCGGAGGCGGCCGCCGCCTGCCCGCTGCCGAAGATGTAGACCCGCTTCAGCTTCTTCTCGGCCAGCGGCTTGCCGGGGCCCGAGGGCGCGCCCGCCGCCCCGCGGGGCTTGTACAGCGCCTGGTGCTCGGGCGGCAGCAGCGCGGCCGGCGGCTCCCCGGGGAAGGGGGCGGCCTTGCCGCCCGCCGCCGCCTTGCCGTGGGGCTTGCCGCCCGCGCCCGCGCCGCCGCCGCCCGCGGGGGAGGGCTTGGAGCCGCCGCCGCCCTTCTTCGGGGCGGGCTTGGCGGGGGCCGCGGGGCCGCCGGGGCCGCCGCCCGCGCTGCCCCCGCCGGCGCCGCCCCCGCCGCCCTTGTCCGCCTTGTCGCCGGGCTTGGCGGAGCTGTTGCCCGACTTCACCTTCTTCCTGGGCCGGTACTTGTAGTCGGGGTAGTCCGCCATGTGCTTGAGGCGAAGCCGCTCCGCCTCCCGGATGAAGGGGATCTTGTCGCTGTCCTTGAGCAGCTTCCAGCGCTTGCCCAGGCGCTTGGAGATCTCGGCGTTGTGCATGTCGGGGGACTGCTCCATAATCTTCCGCCGCTCGATCTGCGACCACACCATGAAGGCGTTCATGGGCCGCTTGATGTGCCCGCTGGGCGTCTTGCACCAGCTCGGGTCGTCCGCCTTGCCCCCCGTGGAGGCGGTGGAGCCCGGCGTGGGGGAGGAGGCGATGCCCAGCTCGATGCCGGCCCCGGAGTCGGAGGTCTCGGCGGCCAGCAGCGCCTCCGTGTTCTCCGCCGTGTTGGTCTGCTGCACCATCGCGGCGGCGGCGGCGGCGGCGGGGGGCTCGCCGGGGCTCAACGCCGCTCCGGCGCGGGGCAGGGCGCGCAACTTCTCACAGCGGCACCGAGGCGGCGCAGCCAGCCGCGCAGCCCCCCGCGGCCGCGCCCCCGCTCCCCGCACCACTTGTACTTCCACACCGGCGCCTCTTCCCCGGCGGCGCGGTCCTCTCCCCCTCCAGGCGGCGGCGGCGGCGGGGCCGCCCGCGGTCAGAGAGAGTTTCTGCAAAAGCAGCGCCGCGAGCCGCCCGTCCAAGTTTGCTTTTTTCTTGGGGTGCTTTGGGCTTTTTTTTTTTTTGGAGGGGGGTGTCGGTCTGCTTTTTTTCCTCACCACCTCGGATCTCCCCCCTCCCCGAAGCAGCTGGTCCAGTTCACAAGCGCTTTTCGCCTGCCCCCGGCGTTTCAGGAGAGCAGCGCGCCCGCCGCCGAAAGTCTCTCAGCGCTGGGCACGGCCAGCGTGCACCGCCGCGGGGGAGGGGGGAGGCGGCGCGCCCCCAAAGCCCCGAAAACCCCGGCTCCAGGACTCGTGGTGGCGGCGGGGTCGGCGGCCCGGAGTTTGTGCAGGTAGGATTTGGCAGTTGCGAGGTACTGAGCGAACAGAAAACCCCTCAGGAAAAAAAGAAAAAAAAAAAAAGGAAAAAATAGTAACAAATGGAAAAAATCCCCGAAAAAAAAAGAAAAGCGCTCGTGCATGAACGAGTGTGTACGTCCCCGGCAGGAAGAGCGGCGAGCCGGGCGCCGAGCCCCGTCCTCCTCCTCCTCCTCCGCGGCCGCCGGTGCTGCTGCTGCCGGTGCTGCTGCTGCTCCGCGCGCGCGGAGCCCCGCGGCCCCCCGCCGACCCGCGCGCCCGCCCGCCGGGCGATGCCCCGCGCCCCCCGCGCGCCGCGCTCCGCCGGCTGCAGCTGAGAGCGGACCCCGCGCCCGCCCCGCGCCGCTTTATCCTTTCGCAGCCCGCCCCGCGGCCAATCGGGCGCTGTATCCAACGCCTCCGCGTGCCAAGCCCCGCCCGCCGCCCGGCGATTGGCGGCCGCCGCGGCGCGGTAATAATCGCCGCGTGCAATGAGAAGCGCCCGCGCTGACCTCATTCCCGGCGGCGGGGCGAACTTTTTAAAAGGGGCAGGAGGGCAGCCCCGCGCGCCGCCCCGCGCCCCGCCGCGCACGTGCCCGTGCCCCCCCGCCGCGCTCCGCCCTCCCCTCCTCCCTGCCGGGGAAAAATTAGGAAATCAGCAAAAATCACCTTAATACAAATAATTAAAAAAAAAGGGGGAGGGGGGGGAACTAACCCGGCCCGCCCCCGCGCGCCGTGTCTGCGGGAGGCGGCGCTGGGGGTCGCGGCGGGGCGGGCGGAGGGGACGGGGCGGCCGCGGGTGGGCGGCGAGCGGGGACACCTGCCCGCACAAAGGGACGGGCGGGTGTCCCCGCCGCCGGCGCTGCCGCACGCCCGGCGGGCCGCACGCCGGGGGCTGCGAGGGGATGCCGGAGCGCCCCCCGTGCGCGCCGCCCCGCGCCCACACACGGAGTGTTACGGAGGGGTCGTCGCCCCTCGAGAAGTGCCCGCGAAGCGCTGCCGTCACGCCCCCTCCGCCACGGAGTTGGAGCTGAGCGGCGCCGGGGGTGGGACGGGACACACGGCTGGCACCTCCCGCCGAGCGGCCAGCCTCATACAGGCGACGGCCCTAATTAATCGCTGCCACCCACCTCATCTCCCCGGCGCGGTGGGAGGAAGAGGTGTTGCCTTTACCGCCCGTTTGCCCTCCGCGCCCTCCCCTGCGCTTCGCCACCGGCCGCTCCCGCACGCCGCAGCCCCGCCGCGCCGCCCGACCCCGGGGGGGGCTGCGGCTGGGGGGCCCGGCCCGGCCCCGCCGCGTCCCTCGGGAGCGGGAGCGGCCGCGGGGGCAAAAAGCGGTGCTGGGCCGGCGGGCAGGTACCGGCCTCCCGGGGCGGAGGTGCTGCCGTGCCGGCCCCCCCGCCCCCTGCCCCGCCGAGCAGCCCCCCGCCCCCGTCTTCGGGGCCCTTCCCAGGGCGCGGGATGCGTGTCGGGGATTGCTGTTTCATCTCATGCCCCCTCCCTCCGCCCTGCAACGATCGATACCGAAGAAAAACAGGGCGGCGGCGATATGCGCTGTGAAGCACCCCTTAAGGCCTCGCGGCATCAAAAAACCCCAATGCTCAGGTAAAGGGGATGGTAAGGCCATAAAAAATTGGCAGTGGTGCTCCCCAAAGATT
This sequence comes from Ciconia boyciana, assembly GCF_034638445.1. NCBI lineage: Eukaryota > Metazoa > Chordata > Aves > Ciconiiformes > Ciconiidae > Ciconia > Ciconia boyciana. The sequence goes on along the minus strand of NC_132935.1, from coordinate 101,921,867 downwards.
CCTCACGTCATTCATCAGGGCAGGGAAAACAGGCTGTTAGACAGAACAGCTGTGAAAAATTTTGTTCCACACAACACCAGTTAAAAACACTTTTTAAATCAGAAAAAAATGGTTAGAAACAGCTGAAATGTCTAAGAAAGCAGTCTAAAAATAAGTTACACATTTTTGCAAGAAAATTTATGGTAGGATCCTTTAGCATGGTTTCTAGCTGGTTTGAGAACAAGCTTTGAATATTAAGATCCCACATTGGACTCAAACGATTAGACTGTCATGAAGCCCTGAGAAAAATCCCGAATTCCTGATACCTCCCTGGGTAGGTCACCTACATTACTGAGAGTATTTACAAAGATACAACCTAAATTATTGCTTTGCTTGCAAAAATAATACATTGTTTCCTCTTTCAGCCTCAGGTAAGCATTGGATAAAATACTGCTTTCTGCTAGGTTGACAACATGCAGTGACATCAGTGGAGTTTCTCACCTTTACACTTTGTGAGTAGTAAATCACTCTCTGTTTTTCCCCCGCAACCCCAAAGCTAACATCAAATCTGTTCTACCATATACCACCAACTTCTATGGAAACGGAGGCTCACCGTGGTTTTGGTGTCAGAAGTACCGGGTTTCTTTACACTCTTGGTATTCACGTGCAGCAGTGTGAAAAACTGGGCCTCGGAGCAGTCAGCAGCTTCTGGCTGCTTCACCTCTTAGTACTGTATCCAAAAGGGTTTCAACCCCCAACTATCATATTTTATGTATAAATATCAATTTGCTTAAACTACAAAGCAAGTGAAATAGTCTCATGTTCCTAGACACAGGTTAAAGCGGAACAAATAAAAACTAAACTGATAGGCAGAAACATAGGAAGAAAAAGCTTTAGAGAAGCTTTTCACTCAGTGCCTTACGGTGTGCGAGGTCTTGACCGCCATGAATAAAAATTATCTCCAGGTGAGTTAAGTGTTATCTTGATGAAAGCAGTCACATCAATTTAATCTTGGTTCAAGAAGTGCGCATGTGGGATGGACAGAAGCTTATTATTTCCTGAATGAAAACTTTACAAAAGTGCAATTTAGAACTGCTTAATAAAGCAATTGTAAAAATACGATGTGAAACTCTATAAAAGCATTTTATTACACTTTCTTGGCTGTTTCCTTGAAGTTAACTGCTTCCATCCCTAATCCTCCAACGCTGGACTGCAAGTGCCTTCCAGCTCCCCAAATTTTTAAGCCTAGGTGTAAAGCGTGAGCATTCAGCTTCTATCTAAAACGCAGTTTTAAGAGCATTGGCAAGATTTCTCCACCTTTTACAACTTAAAAAGCCTCGAAACTTGGTTCTATGTCCTGCAGGCTTTGCAAGGCCGGGGGTGCGGAAAGGGACGCGAGGTGGCAGCGCTGAGCCTCTTCTGCTAGACGTGGGAAAACGCGGAGCTCTCGAACCCGGTTGTTTGGTTTTTGTTTTTTTTTTTTTTAATTATTATTACTTTTTTTTCCCCCTATGGTTTTACTGAGCAGCGTAGCGCTGCAAGTTTCTAACCGAAATTCAGTAGGATTGCATACAAGGGCTGTCAGAGTGGCAATGCCGACACATTCACCTGTACGCCGCTGAAACGCTCCACGATTGACCATAAACCTCATCAGGGGGGGTTAAGGGCACGGTCATTAATAACACGATTGGCACACGTACGGCTGAGAACCGGAACCTGCAGCTCGCCTTGCCCATGGAGCAAGAGCGTGTTTCAAAGGGCTTGTCCTGAGACAAAGCTTCTGGACAAATCTGCAGCAGTGCTGGGCACTACAAGCATTGATTCAAGGTTTTCTGTGTGAATCAGACCGCAGTCCCCACCGGTTAAAATGTCTTAAGAACACGCAGATTTAGCACCGCAGCAGGTTTTTTTCCCCCTCTCCCTCTTAAGCTGAGGATTACTAGCGCTCAGGCTTATTTAACTGCAGCCCTTGCAGTTGATCTTTTCCACACCCCTAGCTCTGTAGGCTGTGAGAAACGCTTCGGAGTCGACTCCGGCTCAGCTTTCGGGAGGCAAACCCTCCCTCCCGCTAAGCGTGTTCCTGCATGCCCGCGTCGGCACGGAGCGCTTCCCTCCCCTGACGGTACTGCCCGGGCAGCCAGCACAGCGGGCAGGGCCGGGAAGCCCCCGCAGCTTCCCCAGCCGCCTTTCGCCCTCTGCCGCCTCCTGCGCTGGGCAGCGGACGCGGCTCCCCAGCCAGCGGGAACCGGCAGGCTCACCCCTCCGCCGGGCTGTGCGTGGCAATTAACACGCACGTTAATTCCACGCTGCTGCCAGAGCAGACACCCTCACCGCGCTGCGCACAGAGTGCATCCCCTCTCTTTAAACACCCGCCCTTGCCCAGCGCAGCTCCGACCCCCAGCACTTCCCTTCACCCCCGGCGCCTCCGCGCTCGCGCAGCGGGGTCCGGTCCACGCACGGCATAAACACGGGCGGGCACAACCCTCCTCCCGCCGCCGTAGCCCTCCCGGGCCGCGCCGGGCGCTTCCAGCCCGCGCAACGATCAAACCCCGCCCGCGAGGGATGCGCGGGCGCGGAACGGCGGCGGGCGGGGCTCCGGGCGGGTGGCGGGGCGCCTGCCTCCCGCGGCGGAGGGCGCTCCGCGGATGCGCACCGCCCGCAGCGGGGGAGGGACGAGCGGTGTCTGGCAGCGCGGCTCTCCGCGCCGCCCGCTGCCCACCGAGGTCCCCGCGGCGGGGCGGGGGCAGGTGGCGGCGCCCCCGCGGGACTCAAGCCGCGTGGGGCGTGTCCACCTGCACGGAAGAAGCAGGGCCCTCACCCGGGCACGTCCTGGGCAGTGACATCAGCGGGGCCGTTTAGCGACCCGCGAGGAAGTGCTGCCGGTAATCACGGCGATTCCCGGGACATCCCGCTTCGCGCCGCTCTGTGACAGGCATCCCCACGGTGGGGAAAGGCGGCGTCTTGTTCTCCTTAAAAAACCCCTGTATTACTTCTGAGTTTTCCTGTCTGCCACCGAAATTACCTCCACAACATATATTTTGCCCTGACATTCCGTGCCGCATTTGAAATAGGCGTTTCGGGGTGATTTTAGCCTTCTTGAATTGCAAATGACAAGGCCCCACCAGAGCTGTGCTGCTAAAGACCGCCTTCCCCACCATCTTTCTGTTGCCTACGTTGATCCAAGGAAAACGAAGTTGACAAGAGACTTGCCATTAAGGGGAAAAAAGCCCTGGCTTTCAAAATACCAGGATGATAGTGGATATTCATGATCAAAGAGGAGCGTGCTGGAGGATCAGAGGTGTAAACTGAGCCATGAAAGTGGGCCCTCCTTCTTCATCCTGTTTGCAAGAAGAAAACTCCATTGTACAATTGCATCACTCCGATTCACACAGTATCTTTATTCAACGTGATTCATAAACACTTTGAACTCTCCCGGATTGCTTTGTTGAGAAGAACTTTTGTTACTGGGAAGTGTTTTATAGAGGATATTATTGACTTAGCAGTGAAAGATCTGTTGCCTAAAGTTGCACGGTGCTGTTTCCTTCAATAATGTATGTTTGCTTATATTTTACTTGAATACAAGCCTTCACATAGACACCCAGTGCTCTTGTTATGAGAACGCCAAGACATTTCGAGCTCATTTAATACAATAACTAGGTAAGAAGCCATTTGCGTATACATATTTATATTAATTCAGATATTAATCACTTATATGGAAATGTTTGGTTTGGGAAGGCAGAAACACCTCGCCAGAGATTTTTAATAAGAAAGTATGATAATACCTTCTCTCCTTTATCCACTTTGGTGACTTTTTAAGTTTAAACTTGTTCTCTAAGAATAACACAAGTTCAAAAAGCTCTGTTAAAAAAATTAAAAAGAAACTTGGAAAACACATTGTTTGCATTTACTTAAAAGGAGAATTGCAACCCCTATCCAATCCTGTAAGATTTAGTAAACGTTTCTTTTTTTAAAGCTTCATATAAGAAAAGCTTTCGCTTCATTTTTAGAGCTGATTTGGCAAGCCTTTTCTGCAAAGTGAAAAGCAACATAGCCACAAGGTTGAAGAGGAATTACCGGTCTGCTGCATATGTATCAGCAGATTGCATATTCATGAGCTGCAGCTGCCGTGAAGGCCACCCCATGAAGGGTAGCCCAAGAGGAGAGCAAGTGAAGAGGAGCAGCGGCTGGCGCGTGCCTGCAGCCAGCCCTCTGGCAGAGCTGAGCCTTCCTCCCTCCCGGAGGATTAGGGAAGGAGTGCCCCGCTCCTTCTGACCACCGCACTGTTTGAATCTGCTTCTCTGTTCTGCCCCTTACGCTCCCTCCCAGTCGTCTGTACTCATCCTTCCTGCTTGCTCTCGCCTTCCCGTGCCTTCTCCAACAAGCTTATCGCTACCGCTCTCGTAACGTTCAGCTCATCTTTTCCTGCCATCTCTACGAGCGAGCAAACAGCTGCGAGAAGACAGTTCAGCAGAAGCCCACACAGTACCAAGAATGAAGTAATATTTCCGCCCACTTCCACAACATCATGATGTCACCCAGATGTTAGCGTTGTTGATAAGATGGAGCTACAAAACCACTGTGCGTTGAATTAAATTTGGGTTGTTTTTAAAGATCATTTAGTGGGATGTTGCATGTTATTTAATTCAGTGTATGAACGATGTCTTAAACAAAACGTTGCTTATACATAGTACTCCTGGAAAGGAGGCATAAGGTAATCCCTGTGCACATAGAAAAAAGGATTATTCTAAAATTTAACTCTTCTAACTTGTTTCTTGCAAGACCATTTCTTGAGTGATAGATTCAAGACAATTAAATAATAATTAAAAAAAGATCTTGCATAGGGTTTAGTTGTGATCATTGTCTTTTTTTGGTAAACTCTGGGTTATTAATGGGTGCTTATCCACAGGATCCAACTCTAAGTAAATAAAATGCCTTCGGCAACCTGCAGACAGTTGGGGTTGTCCATATACTCTAAGATGGTTCTGGCAGGGGTAGAGAAACTCTGGAGCAGCACCTGGCTTTTGACTCACCAGAAGACGGTCACCCAGGCAGATCCAGGGCTGGCATGTAAGATTTCTGGAGGCCTTCTGCAGAGACTCCAGAAGAGCCTGTCATCAAATAACGCTGTTTACTGTTCAGAACAGAATGGTGGAGATAATAACTGTGATTATTTTAAATGTCTTTAATTTTAGGATCTCCTGAGGCATGGAAATAACTGTGACTAAAACCAGCAATGTCATGCCATTCAGATTGGTCTTAAGAGCGGGCTATCATTTTCTGCTGTTTCAACTTTAGACAATGTTTAGTATTTTTTATCATAAAATTTGCTTTGTACTCAAAAATTCATCCCCTTCAGTCAGCCCCGTGGTCTTCAGACATAACGGATTAATTTCTGTCAAAAAAATTTTACTTAATTTTTCTGTTTTGTCGTTTCTGATGCAGAGGTCAAAAAAGCAACAGCAGGTTCTGGCGGGAAGTGGCAAAATACATTTTAGTCTAAAATGAATGAGAGCAAAAAGTAGTTTTCTTACCATTTTTTTCCTTTTGTGCTCAGGACAAATACAAGTCTGGCTTTCTTGGTTTCCTTCTATATAATTGTTCTTAATGATGGTGGTGATGTGACAATTAGTAAGTAGATTTTTTTTTAATCCTTTCTGACTAGATTGCTTAAATGATACCATTCTGTACTTGCCAGGGTCTATTCTACAATCTCTGTCATCTACCACGCTTATGCCTTTTGTGCAGAATAAGGTTACTGGTTTAATATTAAATATTAATATTAAAAAAAAGTTTTCAAAAGTTTTTTTTTTCTAAGAACTGTATCTTTTTGAATAGAATGTCAGAAAAGGGTGGTAAAATTCTACACTACTCTGTGTAATCCTGATCTAGCTGTCACACGCAGGAAGCATATATATGAGTAATCTTAATGTGCAGGTGTGCTCAAGTGAGGCAGGATGTCTGAATTTGCATTGCTTTATAGAGTCTGTATTTAAGTTTGATTAGTTGCTATCAGAAATAACAAATTGTCTGTATGGAACCTCAGGAAGCTAGAATATTATACACTATTTTGTGTTACAGAAATCAGGCATTTTCCATGTATTATTCCAAAATTTTAATCCTCAGCTCACATATTTCACCAATACACAATCTGGTGTCTTACCTAAGTATCAGAAATGAATAAAACCCCCTGAATTTTGTTTATAAAACTACTGATGTATCGAATACTGTATAAGAAGATGTCAATGTATAGTAATTTTGTGGATTATAAATATAGTAGCTGAAAAAAGTGAAAAATATTGCAGTCCTGCTAATCAAAGCGCTTCAATAGAAAGATTACCTGCTAAACAGCCCTTAGTTTGGTTTATTGGGACTGCCTGTGAAATTTGAGGTGTAAATCTTGTTGATATATCAGAAAATATCCTTGTATTCAGGAAAGACTATGCATATCCAATTAGTCTATCCTTACTCCCATTTCATTCAAAGAAAAAAACCCTTTTATTTTAATACCTGACTGTGGGACAACTTCCCCCAGCTAATAGTCTGCCCAGAACTATAAGTTACACAATTAGGTACCAAATAAGATGCTTTAAAATGGCCTTACACCTCGAGCATCATTGAGATAATACAGAAAGTTGGCATTTAGACCAACTTTGCTCAGACTTTGTGGCACCTGTTTCCACCAGGAGCCTGAGACTTACTCCTTCATGCTCTCATCCTGGTAACTGGTCTTTGTGGAGGCTCCGAGGTGGAAGGTAACGGTGCCAGTGGGTGGGTGGTTGCTGCAACATACCTGCACGCTGACTGTTTTAACCTCAGGGCTGGGATGAACAGCAGCTGCCCATGTGTGGCGCAGTGAGGGGGTTTGAGGCACTTACTTTGTCTCAATGCAGATCTTATGGTTTTCCTCATGCTCTCACCCCTGTGGCACAAAGTACCTCCTCGTGCCTCTGCTGGTGTGGCACGGAAGGTACGTTGTTCCCAGGGCAGATGTTTTGCACGGGGTGGAAGTAACCAGGATACAACACTGCATCCTGTGTATCTGACACCTGGTGTGTAAGTAATGCTCATTCCGGAGGTGTACGACTGGCAAGAAACATCTCTGAGGCACCACAGCATGTTGCTAATACAAGCACATGCATATGCACAAGCACTGTGCTGAAGACTTCTGTGTATGACCTTTTCTCTCTGTATATATAAAAGGGGAAAAAAATCACTGGCAGGCACAAGTAGTGAGACGACTGGGGAAAAAACAATATTTAGACTACAGAACTAAAAAAGACAGAATAATATCAAGTTCCTATAGAAATAGACACTGGAGACACTTGCTTTTTAGGACAGATGTTCACCTTAGACTGTGGTGTAGTGTAAAAATACCTGAGCTAGCTGTAATTGAGCCATCTTAGGTACCAGAAACAATAGTACGTGTTTTCAGGTTTTCACCCTTGATCTATGCGTCCCATCAGCTGTGATTCAAGGGTGGCTCCAGTTGTCCGAGGTATTTATACGGCAGCTGGGAATGGGCTGTGGTATAGGTAAGTTCTGCCCTGCTCTTCTCCCACTGTTTGTCTCTGCACAGCTGTGCTCCCAACTCCCTCCTGGGGTGAAGGCTCTGCAAGGCAGGCACCAGCAGACTTTTGGCTCCTTTGCATAGCTTCACCAGCCCGCAGCTTTTCATGTCTTGAACTTTCTGCTTCCCTGCTCTCAGCCTTAGTGTTGCTCTAATATAATGCCTGCACTAATTTGTTTTTAATCAGGTAAACAAAATTTAAACAGCATTCACCCAATGCATAACTCACATTCAGTCCAATCTTGCAAAAATTTACCTATGGGAAGTTTATTGATTTCATCTTCAGAATCACATGGAGCAAGTGAGCAGATAAATTCCCCACCTACTGATGAAGATAAAAATCATCCGTCATTTAAACTTTCTCAGGTAATCTGTTTTTGTTTTTCCATTCTCTTATCCCAGAAATGTAATACCGTCTTTACCGCTATAAATGGAAGAAGCTCTGCTGTTCTTACATAGATATATGCTGATGTACTTTGTAATCTTATGTACTTCATATCTATATTCAGTAACTGAGGTTTCAAAATTCATGCTGCTGTACATCCTGGTGTTAAAAGGGCTTGATGCTGCTTCTCAGAAAAGCTCAACATGCAATGCCAAAATTATTGCAAACTAGGGGAGTAGAAGGGGTGTCTGACTGCTCTTTGGATTGTTCACAGATTTCTAGGCAAATGCAGCCATGAAAGGACATCTGACACCCGACTATGTCACAGCCATGGTGAGCCTTCAACTCAGACATTTGAGTTGAACTCATACTTACAATATTTTGCCTGCAATTTTTCTTCTTTTGGAACGCAGGGCAACAGCACTATATTAAGCACACACTGACAGGGGCAGTGGAATCTGTTGTCTAATGAGGACTGTGATATTGCATGCATGCATAAACTGTGGTGGCGTGTGATATGCCATTACTTAAATGAGAGACTTGCATAGCTGACACTTACTGTCATCTTGTAACAAGGACAAATTACAGTGCAGGTATATTTTCAGCAAGATGGTAGAGCAGCTTTTCAGGTTTAGTTAATACAGTAGAGGATAGTATCTAGCTGGAGTAAAAAAATCAAACCCCCATGTTCAGAGAGCTCCTTATTTACCATTCTGTTTTTTAATTCTTCAAATTGACTTGCAAGTGTGTGGTCCGGTTACGGATTTGGAAAGTTTACCCAGGGCTAATGATCCTTCAGACGCCTCTCAGGCAGCAGTGCTCAGTTGCATCTTGCCACGATAAAGCAGGAAACGTTCCTGCTGGTTTGGGGAGCGGTACCCCGCTCTTCTGCACCTGGGAACGGTGGCCGGTCGCCCACCACCTCATGGCACTGCCTTGCTGCAGAGGAGCGGGCACTCACCAGGCACTTCTCAGCCCTCGGCGCACTCCTTTGGCCAAAACAGGTTTGCTGCCCCACAAGGTGCTCAGCTGCCCTCCCTGGGGAGACACCAACCCCAGCGGCTCCGTAGGGAGTGGGAGAGCAGCTCTGGGGGGTGGCTGCTGCTTCTTGCGGGGTGCCAGAAGTTTTGCACACCTCAGTCCACGTGACAGCCCTGCGCCGCTCTTCACGGCCACCCTCCACTTCCCAGCGTTTTGATGCCCGCTCATGAGTAGGCAAAGCAGTGTTGGAACGCCACGCATACGACGAACCTCCTCTTTTTTGTGTGTTTTCCTAGCCTAAAAATAAAGGGAGCTGTTACTCAGGAGCTGTTGGTGACTTCCTCAAGGGAAAAAAGTGACTGCTGTAGCTGTTGGTATGTTAACTTACATTCATACTGTATTTTTGTTCAAAACCACAGAAAGTCTTGCAAGGCCTTTTCAGTCCTGAAGGCAATTTCATTATGAAGTGCTTTTTCTCTCTCTGAAACAAACATATTCAGGTGAGTTGTTCAGTCCACACTGATGAGATGATACAGTCTCATTTATTGAACTTACTCCTTCCCTCTTTCAAAGCAGGAAGACACCGAGGCAAACTTTGCACAAACTAGAAAAACAAATCCGCTGCATACCAGTTTTTCCTTATTATTTCCTCTATTATTTACCAAAGGAAAAAAAACCCACCACCAACAGTTACTCTGCATTTATCACAGTGACTAGTAGAAAGCATGTGATTCTTATGGTAAGCAGCAATTTACAGATGGCCAGGTGCAATCAACATATCTAATCTTATCATGTATTTGTTTTATTTGCAGCTGCAACAGTTGGTGTCAGTTAATAGGTTACCAACCATGAAGTATATTTATTTCCTTTTATCCTGCTTCAGGGCTACAGAAGTGATTTGTAAACTGTCCTAGCTGTTGAATTTACATTTAATTTTTGTGTGCATGGCTTTTTTGTTATTTAGTTTGTGCTACTTAGGAAGAAAATGAAAATGTCTTTCAGAGAATCCATTTTGTTTTCATTTGATCCATTTCTTTTTCTATGGATTTAGAAACTTTAAAACTGTGTGTTTGCTCTCTGGGTTTCTAATCTAAAGTAGAACACAAGTTATTTGTCAAGAACAAATTTTATTTATTTATTTATTTTTTAAAGAATTATCTCTCATCGATGAGGGCTCAGTTTTGCCTGTTTAGTTTCATCAAGTCACGTGATGGATTCACTATCAGCCCTTCCAAGTAATCAGTCACAATCTGTATAAGCTAAATTTTCAATTGTAGTCATAAAAACATCAGGATTAAATTCTGTTCTTGGCTTTATGGCTCACACTGCGGACATTGGGATGTATAGCTATACATACAGTAGTAAACCAACCACATAACCTCCAAAGCTCTTCATATTCTGGTACAAAATTAAAGAGCCTGTTTAAAAGAAACGTATTTAGTCCCTACCACTGATTCCTTTCCAGTTTTTGTAATGAAGTGACAGTCTCAGTTGTGTCATTTTTTTGCTTTCACTTACATCAAGACCGCTTTGTGTTAGATAAACAGTGATACAGTAATAATTCCTCTATAACTTACATGCTTATATATATTTTGCTTACATGTATCTTCAAATCTGCTTCCCAAGAAAAGGAGTTTTAATAGTAAAGAGTACAGCTATTAGCACATGTCAATGTGTGTAAATCAGGTATTCTCAAAAGTAACGAAATTGCACATGTAAGTCAGTTTGACAAAAAAGAGAAAGAAAAGAATCTCAGATTTTGATCCTGATTATGGTTTTAAAAAGCATGACCAGCAGTGTCTTATCATTGGCATAGAGCAGCCTATATGCATAGTAATTGGCAGACGTTAAATGTATGAATTTGATGGACCTGAACAAATAATTGCAGGGAATAATTTGCCTATTCAGATTAGCCCCTTTCTCTGCACACATTATTTTGAGGTGGATTGGAATTCCCTCTAACTTTTTATTCTGAATTACATTTTCACTTTTTAATACATTTTTGTTAATCTGATACTTAATCCTAGCACTATATTTGCATCGCTGTATAAAACATTGAAAATAAGATCTTTGTTTAAAAAGCCTATTAGTTCTTCATAGACTGAGAATCTAAACATTAGAGAATTTAAAACATTTTGTAATTTTATATAAATAATGACTGGATGCATGCCAAGATTTTGCACAAACTGGCCTTTTTTCTCCACTGGCCTGACTTTGAAGGCTCTGGTGTTCATGCTCCTTTTTATCGCTCATCATATTATTGTAGGTGGGAAGACTCTTCTCCAGGTAAAGCTAAAATCTTTCCAGATATATCTACACCATTTACTCTGTCACTGGTGTTGGAGACAAGATTATCCAGATTAATACATTGTTAAATGTATGAACTTACAGTTAGGCGAATAAGGCCATAATGGCAATTTTTAAGCTTCCAGCTTAAGGAGCTTTTGTTGTTGGAAGGTGAAGCTACTGCCTTACCTGATTTACTTGCTAAATCTGAACTTAACTTTCAGAGGTTGTATATTTGAATAGTTGGCTGCTTATGCTTGGTTACACATGCTAATTCCAGTCTAATGCAGAAGATGTATGCATGTCTACCCGTTGTAAGGTTTTGTACTTCATACTGAGCTCACTCACTGCACAACAGTGTGGGGATGGGGGTGCTTTTGGACTCATGTCACTAGCGTGGGGTTTGAGTCCTGGGTAGCCTGCCTGGGGTTCAGTGCCAGCTTCAGTGGCAATGCTCAGAAATGCCTGTGCAGCTGTTAGCAACCGAGTGTCACCCTGGGACCACTGCTGACCAGCGCTAGCAAGGGTGAACACAAGAATGATGATCGCCCTTCTGGTCCATGGAGGAAAGTGTTAGGAGTGGCTCTTGTGGCACCTATTTTCCCAGCTTTTTTTTGAGACTCTTTTTTTTTTCTACACAGGACCTGTAGAATAGCAGAAACATTTGAAATAAACTTTCAATAGCAACGTGTTAGTGACAATAATGATTTTTAACAGGTCCATTTTTTCACTATGCCTGCGTGTTCTGAGGCCACAGTAACCCACTGAGGCCCAGCTGACCATTCTGGATGGTGCTGCCCTTGCGGCTCTGAACGAGGCAACTTTTGCAGCTTTCATCCTGTTTTATTCATTAAAAAGGGGAAAAATGGGTGTAGTCCTGATGGTTTTAAAGAAAACTCTGAAAGGCTGGGGGAAAAGCCTGAATCTTCTCTTTAGCAAAGCCTGCTCTTAGCAGCAGTGAGGGCTAGAATGCCCTTGTCTTATCTCTGGCTCTATCTCCAGTGCCCATTGATGTGATTTCATTATTGATGCTAATTGTGGATTTACTGCTGAGCAAAGCAAAGAAGAAAGAAGCGTAGGAGCAGTGTCCCATTTCGGTGCTGTGGCAGGAGGACATTTAGGCAAATGCTGCTGTTCTCTGCACAGGTCAGTCTGTGGAGCGGTACACCCCAGAGAGAAGCTCAGGGCACCAGAGGTTTCCATCAGCCATGCACTGAAGGGAAACCAACTGCAAGAGCACAGGAGTGCTACGACTCCCAGCCAGGCTGTTCCCCACTGGAGAGCCACCTCCTCTCTGGGGGCCAGGGCGAGATGTTGGAGTCTCCCAGTTCTCAGGATGTCTGCTTGCTGGCCAAGGCATGCATCTCAGCATCTTTAACACTCGGGTCATGTTTTCACTTTTTAAGTTTTTCTCCCAAAGCAAGGAGAGCGAGAACCTTTTGGTTGTTTGCCAAGCAAGCGCTGGCACCATCACAGGACTCTGGGAATCAGGATTCTATGCACTTGCTTACTATATTACTATTTTTGATCTCAGTGGTCTGAAGACTTAGTAAAAAGTAATCTACTGAAGGAAGATTTAGTCTTAGAAAGTGCAGCGTTCATTCATACAACTTTCTTTAGAAACATAGGTGAGTGCACAGCTGAAATGGGTGCAACATAGGAGGGAAGTGCTGCTCTCTGCGTCCCCACACCAGTTCTCAGTGCAGAAGAAACCACCAGGTACTAAAGTGCTTATCATCCCCTTCATGTCTATCTATTCTTTTTCTACTTGAATGTGGGCAACTTTCTCATGTAAGACAATACTTCATAAAACTGCCTAATCTGATATATTGTCTAGGGAATAAACAAAATTATCTTTATTTTGTTTTTACCTTTTGTACTGCAGGGCATGGTCTGACTCCTAACACCACATAGTCAATCCTCAAAGCCCATACTCCATTGTAACAGTAGCAGTAACCTTGCACTCACCTGGCTTTCCTGTGCCACAAGACTTGTGGCTTTTGTCCTTTTACCATAGGTACACAGGGGTGTTCTGGCCCTGGGAGTTCATCAGTTCAGAACTTACATTACTTCTATTCAGTAATCTTCTCAGGTCAATCTGAGGGCTTTCTGCAAATTTGCCAGTTTAGAACTTGAAATGGAATTGGATTAATTTTGCTTTTTAATGACTAAGCACACCATTATTTTAATAATGACAGTGCAGGCACCCAAGTAGTAATTATTCCTGACAGTCTACAGGTGAGCATATCCAGCTCAGAACACATTACTAAACACGTGTTCTGGCAGACTTCAGAGCAAGCAAACAAAATTACTTCTTTCTTACCCTCATAGAATATTATTTTCTATTAAGGACCATTTGAGAGGTAATATTCTGTCTCTTGGCTTGGGGTGGAGGTTTATGAGGAGGGGTAAGAAAAGATCTTTCCTTCCTTAATCTATTAAGAGACACCTAGATTTCGAGCCTTAAAAAGAATGTTACCAGTCTCAGACGCTGCCTCTGAAGAAAAAGGGCATGAAATCAAGCATTAGCATCAGCTGAGGGAAGTGGGTGCTGCCATTTGAAGGGTGCAAGAACTTCACTTTCCATTCATGGCAAACCTGTTTGAGAGAGACTCTTCCCCCTGGACTCTGCACCATTTGTTGCCTAAGGCAGTGTGTAAGAGAAAACCTGGCTCTCACTGATCTATAAAATATAACAAACCTCACAGGTATCCCACAGCAGGGACTCTTCTTTTGTGCTCCAGACTTCATCTACTCAGCGAAAGTCCTCTGCTGGAAATAGGCTCAGGCAGGGAAAGACAAGACAAGCCAGCGGAGCCAGGAAACAACCTTCAGTTTTGGCATTGACAGGTCTAAACCCATGACATACTGAAGGGAGAGATGATACCATTGGTACCTTTGGTACTGTTAATAATAACAAAGTTTTCCAAACAAAATTAGATCGGATTGGTAAAAAGAAATGTCTTTGATCCTCATTAGTTCAGGCAGTATAATGCACAGATGGAAGTAAATGGTAAATGGGGCAAATACACTCTCAGCTTTACAAAAGGTGTATTGTGGCCAAGTAACTCAAAAGCTGCATTAGATAAGATAGAAAATTCTCTAGAAAAAACAAAATAAGTATTTAGAGGTCAGTTAAGTATTTGATATAGTGCCGCATAGGAAAATATTAATTAAACTGGAGAAGATGGGGAACTTCACAGTATTTGTGAAGTTAGTGAGGCACAGCATCAGGGAGATCAGCTCTGGGGGCTGCTGAAAAGGGAAGGTTTGGGCTGGAGGGAAGCTCGTAATGAAGTCATGCAAGGATTGGTCTTGGCATTGTTTTTATTTAGTATTTTCATTAATGATTTGGAAGCACATCAAGGAAATCTACTCATAACACGAAGAGGCACTGCTGATAGAGAGGAGGATTGGGAGAACATACAAGGAGAACTGGATTAGCGTATGAAAGAGGCAGGAGAAATGGGATAAGGAAGTACAAAGGGCAAGTCCAAGCTGGTACAAATTACCAGTAATCATTATTACTGTGGGATAAATGCACAGTGGTTATAAATGACAAAGGCAGTTGGAGCAGTCTGGATATACAAGTCTGTCGCAGCAAGATTATCATCTATCAAGGTGCTGCAGCCACAGAAAACCATAAATTTCATACTTTCATAAATCATAATGATTCTAAGATCAGTTTAGGTTTTTTTCAACAGAAGTTGAAACTGTAATACAAGGCCCTGGTTAGATACTAGTGAAAAACCTGGGATACTAGTCATCCGTTTTCAGGAAAGATGAATTCAGACTAGTATAGGTTTAGAGAATAGTTACTCTCCAAGGGAGTGGAGAAATCTGATGTATGTATGGAGGCTAAAGAAGATTGGCTTCTTTATTTTGGCAGACTAAAGGGGGAGAGGGGATTGTATTTCTGCCTAATTAAAATAAACAGCAAATAGGGAAAACAGCTCTAAACCAGCTAAGCTAAGAATGGGGTTATCAAAAGATTAAATGGCTATAAAACAGCTGTGAGCAAATTGAGCAGTAATTATTAAAGCCAAAGTTCTGTACAATGAAATTATGTGGAGGGAGCAGGATTGTTTAAAACATAATTTAAAATGTCTGCCCAGCAGTCTTTAGACTGTATTAATAAAGCATTTATTTTATTTTAACCTTAATCTTGGCATTCTGTAAAAAAAGCTTTTTGCACATATTTTTTTAAAATACACATTTTTAATATATGAGAAAAAAGATTTTCTCTTGCCAGATACTATTACACTGTTCTTGGTATTACAGCAACCTTCAATGGTCAAGGAGTGCGATTACAGGGAAACGCTGTAGCCCCAGGCCGGATCGTGCTTCCTCAGCATGTTGTGTGCATTGGGCCAGCCACGTACCCAAAGCTGCAAGGGGATGAAATGCCATCAGTCGCTCTGGAGGGGGAACAAGCAGAGCCTGGTGGCCAGATCCTAATCTTCCAAAACACTGAATGCCAGACCTTAAACCCCCAACACATGTGAACCTCAATATTTCAGAAATTCATAACTTGGTCACATTATGGCAAATTTGTACAGCAATGCAGTTCTTTGGGCTATCAGCTTTCCAGTCAATGCTTCAACAAAGCAGCTTCTCAGCAGACCTGCTTGTAAAACGTGGTGGTGCTGTTAACATGGACAAGACACGTTCTTCCTCGGTCATAATATCAAAACGGACTTAAGGAGAACTTTTCCATAAAATACCAGCTTGAGCTAGATGTGTGCCATGGATCTTTTCAGCCTAAGTAGGTTTAAATTTTGCAACAATAAAATTAAGAAAAACAGTACCTCACAGTAGGAAAAGTTAATAAGTATTGGAATCACTTATTTTTACACAAATTAAGATTCATTTCATAATACCATTCATAAGCATTGGTATCACATTTTTATATGAATTATGACTAATTTCATCATATGGTAAACAGACATAATTTTGTTTATACATTCATCGATGCACATTATATTTCAAACTTAAAGGTCTCCAATTTGACACATTCAATTGCTTATGTTTATTACCAAATAAATAATAACCATACAGCAAACTCACTAACCAAAAATTTGCTCAAGGCCCGTGGAGCTAGGAAAACCAGACTGGAAAAGAGAAAACCCACTCCGTTTTGAAATGTTCAAAGTCTTGCATCAGCAACCTCTGCCTCTCCAGGGAGCCCCGGTCTACGCGGATGTGCCAGCCCACGTGGGACTGCGGCCGCACTTGTAACTGTTGTGTTTCAGCCATTGGGGAATTAGTCCATTGATAGCAGAAACAAGGTCATGTGGTTTATGAATAATAAGATGAAGAAACATGAATGAACTCTCAGGAAAACAGTTAACACAGATCAGAGAAACCTCTTTCCAGAAAAGTGTTTTAAGACATATTTTAAGCATATGTTTAAACATGTTAATTTTTTTTTTTTTAAATTTGTGAATTGAGGCTTCTCTTACTTTCGAAGGCACTTAGTTCAGTTTTTAAACTATTCCAGAAAGGAAAAGGGGGTAAATTCAAGATGAATGTTAATTGCACCTAATAGTTCAACTAGAAGAACTGGTTGAGCTTCATTTGCTGATTTTTAAAAAAATCATTCATTATATTGTTGTTTAGCATAACAGCACTTTATAGTTTCAGATAAGATCAGAGATACACTGCATTTTGTGTTGTGTCAAAGACACACAGAAACATGATTCCCATCCTGAGATTGTAGAGCAAAGGAAATTACTGCACATAAAATCCTGACCCTGTTAAGTCAATGGGAAAAGATAACCACTATCATTCATTTTAGGTTTCAAAGCAGAAAGGCACATTTTTATTTCCCACAAAAAGAGATTTAAATTCTGTTTTCTTTTTGATTGAGCTGTATTTGATTTACAGATAGAAAGAGAAACAACTAATTTTCAAGGGCCATATAAAACTGCAGAAATCATTAAATAGAACAATATTGACAATTTAAAGCAAAGAAGTCCGTAAGCTGTGTGTGACTGCGAAGCACTTTCACATGGCTCGTGAAAGAGATGTAGATTTACATGCACATCTGCTAACTGATGTGTGCTTGCTATGTGCTTAATATAATTGCGTTATAGTTCCTCTGAGTGGGTGAAAGTCCATCAGGCACGGTTTCCTGTTTCCCAACAGCAGATGCTGATGAAGAACAAAGCACGAGAAACTGGGTAAGTCCAGGGTGGTATTTCCACAGACACATCCCCTTAGACCTAGCAATCATCAGTTTGCTTGTCCTGCATGGAGAGCGGTGAGTTTGCTTGCTTGCATTTATGTCTTAGTATGACATGTAAATGTGGTTTACCCCCACCAAAAAAGGTGGAAGGTTCCTGGGTGAAAGATGAAATAGAGAAGGTCATTTGGTGTGTGGTCCTTATCTGCACAGCAGCCTCCAGTGCTCTGGGCGCTCAAGTCTGAACTTGTTTGCAAGTGTGCACTGTTACCCATGAACCGTGGGTGGGACGGGCCTATCAAAAATCCACGTACACGTATGGAAGATGGTCCTCCAGACGTTACCTTCTGGTGCAGTTGCACAAAAGACCTTTAAAGATTATAACAGTTTGGTTGTGCTCTTCTTCTAAGCTACTGTGTCGATGGCTATAAACAGTACACAAAAGATGACGGTTAAATTGGCACTACACAGCACTAAACATTTATATTAGTAATAGATTGACCTCGCATCAAAGCAGGTTTGCTTGAGTGTTGGAAAATGTTTATTCCTTTATACAGGAGCTTATGCATACCACCTTCTCTTAAGCATATGCAATTTAAAATCATAGTGGTTGCCTTCAGCAGCTATATTGAAACCAGTTTTAACAATCTTATTAATTCTGAGTAATAATACTTTATTCTACAAGTAACTTCACAGCTTCAGAAGAGTGAACTATGCTGTATGTAGTATAAAAGTCGTATACAAGTGCAAGTACTCTTATGGTTCAACAGTAAAACAAGTTACCAATCTGCATATAAAATGGTTTCTATTAAGCTAGCAAATGAACTGATGATTTGGTTAATTCTAACTAAGTGACTGCATTGCCACAGCTTCACAGGTCCCAGCAGACCAAAGATGAGACCTACATTACATTGTGATTTATTGCCCTACTTATTCTAGAATGTCAGAAACATTATTTGCAGAGAAAGCTTGCTAAAGCTCATTAAAAATACGTATTTTAGTGTTAGGAAAGCTAAGCTGACATCCAGGGTGTTGGAAGCCCTGTGTCCAGAGAGGAGGATTGTGCGGGAGGCTCTGGCATGTTTGCCAGAGGACTGTGCTGGAGGCTCTCAGGACATTTTCTTTTGACCCTTTGGTCTTTTCCTCAGAGGAGATGTGGATTAGCTCCTTGCTGCCTTGCAGCTAGGTGCTTGTTTTGATGCTCTGCAAGGCAGGGTATTCAGACCCTGAACCTTGCACTGCATATATGTAGGAGAACTTCAAGCTGGGACATGCCAAATCAACGCACCTGGGTGGGTGGGACACAAAACTGAGCTCTTGCCCCTCTAGGTGGGAAAAGTCAGACCAAGTTGCAGTTGTGCCTGAGAACGGGAAAGTGAAACAGGTCATGTGGCTGCCAGAGTTGTGACACAAGGAAGGGAAAGGTAAGAAATATGCAAGTTAAAATGAGAATAAATACAATAGCTTTTTAAGTGCTTATTTAATAATTTAATGGGAACAGAAAAATATTAACTGTATTAATTGATTATTTAGTTACATTACACCAGCCCATGTGATATTATGCAAATATTCCTACACAGAATTTTTAAAAAAAATTTACACAAAATCCCAGATGCTGATATTCTTTTGGGTATTGGATACAATACTAAGCAGTTTTGTATCACACAAAGCCTGATTCTGGACACACTGCGGATGAGGACTGGCATGGGAGTAGAGGTCAGAACGGCTGATCCTCAGTGGCTGTTTCAATGAAATAGCTCAGTTTTACTACTGACCGCAAGACGGGAAGGGAGTCTTTGTCTGTGGCTCTACTATCACTTCAGCTTGGATCAAGAGGGTGCTTCTGAAGCACATCTTTCAGTTGTTTCCATTTACACTGCTGATGTTCACATCACGGAGCCCCTTTGCAACACGCACACTGGCATCCTTTTGGGTTACCCTGATCTGGAAGACGTGCTCCAGAAGCTCACCTAACACTTATCTGCTCGTGGGGCCAGACTAGTGCTAGTACTGAATAAAGCCCCAGAAATTTATACAGGGCCAATACCGGGTGCTTGGCGTCAACTGTTTTGCTCTATCACTCAGCTGCTCGTGGGCTGCATCAGTCACTAATGCCTGGGAGCCCAGCCTTCGCCTGTCACAGCCTGTGTGTCATATACTGCCCTCTATAAACCTAGTGAGTTCCATCCTGAAGGATAATAGGGTTTTTTTAGCCCCAGTTCTCCTGACTGCAAGCCTCTTCCAGATTCCCACTGCTCCGCTGATTAGGAACACTCCACCACCATTTCAGGAGCCTGCTTCCTTAAGGATAGATTTTGAAACTTAATGCAGAGCGTGTAGAAAATTAAGTCAATACCTCTGTTTCTTCCCATTTTTAAGTGAGTGAAAATAGAAGTCTGGAATGACTCTAAAGAAAACCACTAGTAACAGCCATGGGTCCGTGACCACCCAGTAGTGGAAAGGGGGGTGTGAGTGTGGGGAGGCTGTTTTTAATCTGGAACTGATTGCATTCACTTTAGCACTTTCCTGCATGTTTTTTTCTATTTGCAATTTTTAATTCCGATTTTTATTTTTAGCTGGTGTATTTTAAAGCTTTAAATGAACAAACTGATTTACTTTCTAATTGCAAGCAATACTGATTGTTAAAACGGCATCTATTAGGAGCATGGTAATTTTAAATAAAATCATTACATATCAAACACGCAAAAATACACAACCATGTAAACACTGATGAGAGCTTGGGGTTCTGGATAAAAGTGTGAATTGTTTTTATTAGAGGATTAGGGTCCTGAAAGTTTGGGGAGAATTTCAGGTTTCTGGGTGGGCTGTAGCAGATTGATGGCTTTTTATCTGCAGGCTGCTGCATTTGGCCAATATATTTAGTGCACTCACTCAGTTTTGTCCTTTTATAGAGGTTCCCCTACTTTATGCCATATTTTTTGCTTTTTATTTCTCTCCAGGATTGTTTCCTCATTCATCCCTGGCACTACTGCAGTCTTTCTTAGCAAAGAGAAATACCAACTGAAGCACAAACAAAAACTGAAAAAACAGAGGCCCCAAATGGATAATCTTATAGATTATTCCATGATTAATTATCCCAGATTTATCAAATGCCACATCCAAATAAGGTCAAACATGTAATTGTAATCTCCCTCAAGACATGCAGCCACCCCCTTTGCACAAGCCTTGGTTTCTATCACAGCAAGTTTAAACTGACTTCCATTAGTAATGATAGAAAAAAGAAGTAATGTTGATACATTCTGAGCAATGTACTCAACATGTCAAGGAGATCATTAGTGACTGACACCAATGATGTGCCACGGACAACAAGATGTCTCTTTTGTGCTTGTCCTTTGCTGACATTCCTGTCGCATCCTATTCACCAACCTTGTGCAGTGATCCTCTCATGCTTTGGATCAAAAAATTTCCATGTTATTGTTAGTGGTTTACACATATCGCCATTTTGTTCTATTTTTCACAGTTAGTTTTGTTTGTATTTTAATCACTTGAATGAAAATGGTTATTCATAGCAGAACAATCAGCGTTGCTATATATATATATATATTTATCTGTACCTGGATGACTATCATCTTTTTAATAGGTTATAAGCCCTAAGTCCCGGAGGGAGACTCAAAAATTCACTTCATTTCCCTGATTTCACATTTAGGTCTCCACATTAGCTATAAATGTGTAAAACCACATGGAGGTAGTTCCTATTTACTACATAGCTGAGGGGGCACACGGCTCTTTTTTCTTTCACCATATGGCTGAAGTAACTCGCACACAAGCAGTTTGTTCTGATTCAGCTGTTTCAGCAGGAAGGATTTGCAGAAGCAGGATTGGGAAATACACAGGATTCTCTTTCACTTCTGTGACAAGAATTATATTTTTAATTAGCCCCTGTTTGTCTTCTGAAGACAGCTTGTAAAAGTTTAATTCTGTATCTCAAGTTTGAGTCCCACTTGATAAGGCCATTTTCTATGTGTATTTAGGAACTAGTTCTGAAAGTATTTTCGGGTTTTTAGAAAAAATAGTTCCTTGGCAAATTCTGCTGAAGAAAAGTAAGAGCTTTGGATTTTCTTTTCTCCCAGTAGACTTGACTTACATGAAGCTTATTGAAGATATAGGGAGCAGGGGGTGTTGGTGAATATGCTGCTTCACTGAGCTCTTAAGAGAACCAGCTGTCGGGAAGATCTTATACAATATGTGTATACTATTTTAAATACCTGAAAAACCAAAGTTTGTACATTGGGAAGGAATAAAAAATTAGGTCAACTGATAAGGGTCAGGAAAAACCTGTAGATTAATGTATTCCCTGTTGCTTGGTTACACACTAGTATCATTAAAATCAAAGCAATTGGATTTACTAAAATCTGACAAGGAAAAAGAAAAAACTGAAAAGGTCCATTTGAAATAAATATTAGTTGATTAATAAAATAGCATTTAAGTATATGCATTGACTAAAAATCATAACCAATGTAAGAAACAGAGAAAAAGCATAGAACATAAAACAGCCTTATTAATTTGCAGTGATGCTCTGAGATTTTAAAATAACATCAGCTGAATGAATGTGGTCTTGCACATGTTTAGGAAGGGGGAACACAGTATCCAAAGGACTTGTAAAACGTTTTGAGTTTGTAATGTCACATAATACGTGGAACATATTTGGTGAAGCCTTAAAAATTCAGCTCTAATACAGCATCCTGTCAGCAGTGCTGCAGTTAAGAGACTGTGAGAAAATGTCCCTTTAATGTCATTGGCCCTTCAGCTTTCAGTTTAATATTTAAGCTGTTTCTAATTGTGTTCAGCTAAAACTTGGCATACAGTTTATGGGCTTGGATGCAATTTTCATTTCAGTAAAGAAGAAAAGGGGAGAAAAGAGGCAAAATTTTAATCTGTTCTGTTCCCAGAGTTATTAAGTGGTAAATGAGGTAAAGTTTTCAATAGTTTAATCTTCCCAAATTTGTCCACGTGTTGATTTCTTACCCTAAACATAATGTAATGCAGTGTAATGTAGTACATACACATGCATACATAGCCAAGAACTAATCAAAACACTCAACTTCGAACCTTCTGCAACAGACTTTAAGAAAACCAAATTAGGATCTTGTTCACGGGGGGAGGTGTGTTTGTTAATGACCAGAAAAGGAGCTCTGCACACATTTTAGGAAATCGCATTAGCCTTCATCAACACCAGAAAAGTACAGCGCAAAGTTGATCTCGGAACCAAACCCTGATGTGGGTTTTGGGAAAGCTCCTGACCTGTTGTCAGTGGATATGCCCTGTCCTGCGTTTCACACATCACCGACCCCCCAGGGCACCGCTGCCAGAGCCAGCTGGCCTCCCTCACACTTTCCTCAGCAAAGGTTGCAAGATGCATGCTCTGGCCTTGCAGGGCTTTGGGGGAACAAAATGCCTCTGCCTACCCCCAAAGAGACAACGGGATTACAGGGAAAAAGCTTGGGAGAAACTTTCAGTTTGTGATTGTCATAGCTGTAAACTGGCCCCACAGAGCTGGTGGTTGGGGAAGAGAAGAGAAATGCTCCCTCCTGCCCTCGCACGGCTGAAATGGTTGGCGGAAACGCATCTCCTGCCATCTACAGACCATCTTTCGCTTAGAAAGAGCTGCTGCTTGAAAGATCCCTGTTGGAGGAACAGCCATCCAGCTTGTAGTGAGGCCAGAAAGTGAGGCCATGGAGAGGAGCTCAGCAGAAAAGGAGACTTCCTTAGCACAGTCAAGTGTAGACTAGTCCACACTAGTCATCCAGCAAATCCTTTAAGGCAGGAAAACTGGCATCCTTGGCTTCCTGGAGTTTGCCTAGACTTCGTGCTGCTGCCTAGCTTCTAGCAGAGATCCCAGAATAGCAAATGAAAAGATATTCTTGAATATCAAGTGTACGGGGCTGCGAAGGCACAGCCTGTAATTGAGGAGTGTGGTCGGTTGGTTGTAAGGGGGAGGAGGAGGGCAGAGGCATCTCCCCGCTAGATGTCTGCGCTGATTTTGCTGATTGCAGGAACACTGGCCTTTGGGGCATTTAATAAAAAGTGATTAAGGAGGAGACAGGACTGGGGCTATATTACTCGTCCATTAACCGGCTAGGCATGAGACAGACATTTCTCCCCCTGAAGCAATATAGCAATGGACATACAGTTTTTGCATGGGTGCTCTGCTCTTTGTGTTGTCTAAGAGAATTGCACCTTAAAGATACAGCACAGCTTTTACCATTTTTATGGCTTTACTACAGTTTGCTTGGGTTTTGGTGCAAATTGTGGTGTTGTAACAGAATTCTGTATTACGTCCACTTTAATGCTGATGTAATTTAGCATGAGTAGAGTTATTGCAGGGAATACCAACTTAGTGTATAATGCTTGCTTGCTTACTTGTCTGTTGCTAAATTTCAGGCTAAGACTTTCTGAGTACTTTACAATGAACTTATAATGTGTCTTACTGAAATGCACAGTCTACAGTAGTAACTGTGAGAGGCAATTTAGTTCTGGCCTGAG
The DNA here is from genome assembly GCF_034638445.1 of Ciconia boyciana. Classification (NCBI taxonomy): domain Eukaryota; kingdom Metazoa; phylum Chordata; class Aves; order Ciconiiformes; family Ciconiidae; genus Ciconia; species Ciconia boyciana. The sequence continues at coordinate 101,897,981 of NC_132935.1, read as the reverse complement.
AAAGTACAGCACATCCACTGAGATGAGCAGAAGCTGATCTGTCCTAGGCCAAGGGTAATGCAATATAATATAAATTCGTTCAGTAAGTGATTGGCAAGTTGATTGATGGCAATTTCTGGCAGAGCTGCTCTAGCTTTAGGTATCATTTAAGTAGGTAGACACATGGTGAAGTTTTTCAAGAGTGTGCCTGACGTTCCCCAAGGGAACTTTCCAAGTCCCAGGTGGCGGTGGGGCACTTGACTCCTGTTGACTCTGAACTTTAATCAGTTCCTGTATTTGCCAGCTGTAACTTTAAAGTTGTCCCCTCCGATTTCCCAGAGGCATGAGCAACCAAATGTTCCCAGTGAATTTAGTTGGGAGCTACAGAGAGCTGTGAAAATCAGTCTAGGTAGTTAGATACCTCGATAAGAACTCAGAAACGTGCTCTTGCCAGTTAGGACTTGCCCTTCAGGGGTGTCCACCCGATTACTTTGTCTCTCCTGGAGCACGTCCCTAGTCACGGGAAGCAGAGAGTTAACCAAAACCCACCAGGTTTTCTTGTAGAAACCTGGTTTACAAGCATTACTTTTAACACAGTTTACCTAACCACTGTTATTAATGGTAACTGTTGTCATCAGCTGTACATGACCATATTGACTATTCATGATAGACGGAACACTGCTCAATAAATAAGAAGTTCTGTTTTGTAAAGAAGAAGGAAAGGAGGAAGGGAAAAGAGACCGTTAAAGACTTGCATGCTCCCGATGATAATGCCATACATCACCCCAAAATCATTTGCAGGTGTACATGAGTCTCGCCACTCCTTCTAGCCCAATTTTTGTATGCAAGGTCATCCTCCTGGTGCTACCTTAGAAACTGGCCTTATTCTATAGAGGACATTGAATGATAACACTGCGAGTCAGCTGACTGCTGTGTCACAGAGCTGCTGCTTTCTACATTATCGCAACTGCCAGAGCTCTTACTGCTGCAGTTTTCTAGTCGCAGTGCGGCAAAGCAGACGCATAGAACCAGGCACAAAGCAGCATAGATTTTTTTTATTCTTGTCTTTTTCATACGAGGGAAATTTTCCTGGTGTTAGCGTAGGAACAGACACACAGCCTGGATGTGTTGGCTTCAGCCTGGCAGCGTTTTCAGCTGAGCAGGGACTGCTCGGAGCTCTGTACCCAAATTGCCTCTGAGGAAGAACGCCTGGTTTCCCACTTTGTGTACTAAGAGGGGTTTTTTTATGCCACGGTGATATACCTGCAGCAATAGGACAAAGGAGATGGTACTTGTCACTGTTTGTCCGACTGGGGCCTTTGCAGGCACTCCACTGCCGAAGCTGTGCCAGCGTCCCAGGGTCATATAGATTGGTAATACAGATTGCCGCAATCTCTTACATCAGTTAGAGCAAAGCTCAAACAAGAAACCAGACTCTCTGACCTAAATCAATCCCAGTCCTTCTGGATACAGGGCAGCAGTCGACTAGCAATGACACAACCAGCCATCAAGTGGAGAGTCTCTGGGATTGCAATCTGTATCAGTTGGAGTCTGAGAGAATGAAACCCTTTCGGTTATCCAGTCGCTTCTCCTTCTTCTAATACTACAATTACTACAACTACTACTACTACTACTACTTCTGTTTTTCTTGCCTGTAAGAAGCTATTAATTGTGCTTGGTCTCTGAGTGCATGTTTGCGTGGATTAGTCTGTCTATAATGCAGTCCTTATCTGCGCCTGCTGGAAATCAGGGCATGAAGTCAGCCTGCTTTAACAGTTGTTTCTTTCTGCGTGATGCTATGCAACTAGAATGGGTTACACTGACAACAAAGGAACAAGCACAAAGCACCACTTTCTTTGCTGGACTGTTACAGGAACATAAGTCTTCTTCGATATGACGCCCTGGTCTCTTCTCTTTGCTGGGTTTTTTTTTTTTATTATTTAATTCATCTAATCGAAGAGCCTAACAGACACCATCGTGGATGTGGTTTTTAATGATTTGGAAAAGACAGCCTGTGGAGACTGCGATTTGAGACAGCAACACATTTAGGTTATTGCCAATTTGAAATATTTGGTTTGTGAAGCACAGCCCTAAGGGACGAGCTCAGTAACTGAGAAAGAGATTGTAGATAAAGAAATAAAAATGACAAGCGTAATGGAGGCTCTGCAAAAGAGACTGTCAGAGAATCAGTTCATGGATGGCAATTTCACCAGTCTGAATCTGAATAATTCATAGATTGAAATTACCCTGCTTTCACCTTTCCATTTAAACCGGCATGATCTGAATCTCTAATAAATTTTCAAGATAAAGTAAAATGCCAATTTGAATCTGAAGAGCTTTTAAAACCAGATGCTACACCCTGAATCTTTCGATACCTTTCACAATTATCCTGTGAGAACCGCACTTCATCACGAAGCACCATTACCAGTGAAAATTACTGTGATTACAATAGCAACAATAGAATACCATCAAATGATCTCTAATTTACCTAATTTACCAAGGCTGACTGTGTGCCCATTGTGTTTCACTACGCCTGGCATTGGATCAATATCACAGTGGAACAAAAATGCCTTAGTGTGTGCTTCCTTTTGGTACCTTTAACTTTGACAGCACAGGAAAAATCCATCTACCGTTAAATGTTTTTACAGCCAATCTACATGCCTGCTGTAGGATCTGATTGATTCTCCATTATTTTCTTTAGTTCCCGGGTATTGGATCTCATTGTGTTACTAATTTGTTTATAACGTATACTCATGCACAAAGACTGCAGCAAACGAGTACCAGCAGAGAGACCCTGCACTGCTGCTGCAGTAGCAGCGCTCTCGCAGAGGAAGCCAAAACGAGTTCGGTGCCTTATGTGAATAATTACTCGTGTCTGAGTTATGAATGCTTTCTAGCATCACCGGTCTTGGTTGTACTACATGAAAAATGTATGCAAAAGCCATGGTCAAGAAAAATGATCGTGTGTAATATTAACAAGATTTTTTTCCCCTGTTCAGCAATTAGCATGTGGTTGTGAGAGACAGGCTGCGACTCCTTCTGTAGATGTGTACAGGATGTTCTGTAGGTACGCATGCACATACATAAATGTAAAGATACTGTGCTTTGTGAATATGTGCCGATCACTGAAAGTAACAACTTTTTCTGACAAGCCAGGCTCAGTGTTTTGCCACAATCTCCTCGGTTGTAACAAAGCCCTGTTTTGGAGGTGTAATTTCCTATAGGATGATGCATGACTTCTGGAACAGTAAGTACCATTTAAGTAATATGTTAGTACCTATAGCTATGATACAGAATAGTATTTTAAGCATAGTTTGAGTCCTTGTAGCATAACTACAATGTGGAGAAGTGAGAAACATATACAGAAGGCTAGAAACAGGCATTCTTCATGGAGACGACTGTATCTGCTGTCTGTATGCGAGTTGTACACTTCAGGCTTGTTTTTCATTTTATAACCAGATTTACTCTGCCTTCAGGGAATATTTTCCAAGGAAGGAAGGTAAGCAGTATTTCTTCTTATTTATATGACTGTGTTGTGTTTCTTTTGGGGAAAATGCATGTTTATAGCACATAGTTATATAATATAGCATGATCTCATGACATCTAATTAAGTGTTTCAGTATTTGTTCATGTTAAACTGGACAAGAAAGCATATTTAAAACATGGCTTTTTATTCAAAATACACTTGTAGAAATACTACGCAAAAAATAATTTAAAGATTGGGTTTGTATTCATCTTTGATTCTTTAATGTTATTAAATAAGAGCTTATTCTACCTAAATAATAATGTTCTTGAAACCTTTGGATTTTAGATATTTTGTCTTCTTAAAACACAATTTACTGTACTTCTAAATTTCCTGTGTATGAGTGGAGGCTGTTCTCTAGAGGTAGAAGAGGCAGAAGGTTTTACAGCTTGAGCTGTGATAACAAAGGAATTTGAAAGGGCACAAAATATGATTATACAAACATCTTGAATTTTAAATTATTCAGTAATGTGATTTAGCAAACTGTTTTTCTTAGACAACATCCTCTCGAGTTACTACGCTATCTGGAATTAATTAGTCCATTCAGTGCTATATTTATATTCTTCATTTTCACATGGTATTCAAAACTTAACAAAAAAAAATCCTTGTACAGAGCAAAGACTGAAACTCTGGTGAAAGTGTAAAACCTACATTCTGTTATTGTGGTAATAAAATCAAGAGATTCGGATCAAACTTTTCTGAAGAGAATTAGGTGTTTTGGCTTAACTGTTTTATGATGAGCATTTTTTGGTTTTGTGTACACAAATGTAACATATACTGATATAACTACTGTCCTGCAAGGATCATGCAAACAGGAATGTGAATGTTTTGCAAAATAACCATACAAATACCTGCTAGCATTTACATTATTATTATTACTACCATAATCTTCTAGTATCACATACTCTTTTGAAATAATGGTGTGTTAACCATTTTGATTCTGTAGAGTATTTGCATTCAGATTTTTCTTTACCAGTGTTATCTGCTGCAACAGTCTGTAGAGAGTGGCTGGTCATGGGGTGCTAGGTGTCCTCATTAACCATTGCAGAGCAGATCTAATATGGAGTTTAAATGCTCTTGAAGGCGTCATTTAAGGGCCTGATCCAAATCATACTGCGGATCCACTCTGGAGTCCTCTAACTTACTTCATGTTTGTACTATTGAATTTTTAATGTGCCACTGGCTTTCTCCCACTGCTCCGTACTGGCCTCATGTTTCAAAATATGCAATGCTGGTCAGGCCTAATACTGTTTCTCATTGTAAGTCACTGCAGTAGTTGCCAGAGGATGTTATGACAGTGCCCTCAGGAGGTGAGGTTATCTGTGAGACTCTGTTATAAAGTACTCTAAAAAAGTTTGAAAACCTCAGGAAGTAAACTTTGCCTTTTGGGCTGGTGTGTGTTTCAAAGAAGGCAGGATTGCAGTCTGCCAGCAGGATAGATTGCACATGCAAATGGGGAAAAAAACATTAAAACCTTTTCAGCCACAGGATCATGAAGTTAATATTAGCAATATTACCTCATAAAAAGCATTAAAATGTATTCAACTCCATCATCAATGTATTTTCTGGTATGGCTATAGCTAATCAGGTGCAGCTACAGCTGAACTGTTTAAGCTGTGTAGTTGTATGTGCTGAAATAAATGGCAGGCTGTGCAATATTAGATTTCTAACATAAAGCCACTAATTTCAGCAATAGTCATTCAACAGATATGATACCGGAGCACGTTCTACTACCACTGAAGTTAATAGCAAGACTCCCTGTGCCATCAACATAAAAGATGGATTAATTAATTTCCTGCCATTACAGCCCTCCTGTGAAAGTTGTTCCTGTTTTTTTTTCTTCTTGATTGTAAGAGTCCAGTATAGTTGACATAATGTTGAACAGAAGATGCTTTCTGTTCACCAGGAAACATGACCTAAGCTAAACATACACTGAAACGAGCAACTCAGGATAGATTTATTTGCAAATTGAAGGGACCTTCTTGACTGTAGTTTTGTTGATAGTATTTGTGCTCACCAGCTTGACAATTCTGCATTCTTATCAGCTGCTATAAAACACACAGGTTCTGATCTGTAGTGGTTGTATCTGTTTGGACAAGAGCCCTGAGGATAGGAGGGTTTGTTGTGGGTTTGGTGTTTTTTTTCACCTTACAGTTGCTTTGAATTAATTGTAACTGCCTATGGAAATACGATCCCCTAAGAATGTAGAGGAATGCATTATTGATAAGTATGTATAAAGCATCTCTAGATTCCTCTGCACTCTGGCTGCTATGAATTTCACACCATTATTCCCAGACAAAAATGTTAGGAGGAAAGTAAGGCTGAAGTAACTTGAAAGGATAACAGCAGCATTTCCAAACCAACCAGTTCAACACAGGAAATTCAGAGTTAAACAGAAGAAAATCCAAATGCGTTCATAGGTACAATTAAAATACCTAAGTGGCTTACTCCCTTTTTGATGCCTTGTGATAACTGCAGGATGTGATAGAGGTAAACAATTTTGCCATTTCAGTTTATATTATATAGACACGATCAAAAAACACCTTTGGCTTTAGAATTATTTACATCGCGTTTCACAGTATCAGTTCCGTTTCTATATGGACTATAAACATACACCTGCTCTGTGCTTTTAGCTGCACAACTGTAACATAACCAACAGTTCTGAAAATTGAATGATTTCTGACCAACCGAAAGGGGGAAATTAATTCCGAAATGGGAATTGCAGTGGAGGCAATGGGTTTCCCAGGTCTCATGCCAACAGAGCTTCTTGTTGTGGGTTTTCTAGATCAGGTTAAAGACCTCATTGTGTTAGAATTTGTCTTAATAAACACAAAGTTAAACATGAGTGGGAATTCAAAATATGGCCCCATTTATGCCTGAAAACTTGCTCTTTTCTTAAAAACTACATTTCATACTATTTCTGCCACACCTCTTGTCTCAAAGTTTATCAGGGAATTGTATCCAAAAGCATATTTGCAACAATACAGCTCATCCATAGCTAATCAAGCATAGCCAAGCACACACAACGAATTAGCACCTGTGGAAAACGCTACATTGGGAAATGCTGTTAAAATGGGGAAAAAAATGATAGACTGTAGGATTGCCATTGAACTGTTCACTTATACTCAGTATTTCAGAGAGATTGTGCAGAAGTGAACGTACAGATACAGAATGCACAGAATGTACTCACCAACACGTTCAATAGAAAAGCCTTTTCTCATACTCACTCTTTTCTCTTTCTTCTGCCTCCTATGTTCATTCAAAAACCGTCTCCAATGGCACAACAGTCACAGCAACTGGCCACTCCTCTGACCTGCAGGTAGTAAGGGATGGTAGGAAGGTTCACTGAGAATGGGAAACTGATGGGATCCCACATCCTCTGCTCCTAAAGGCAATTCCCTGGTTGGCGGGGATAGGGGAGACAGACGTATGTAGAGAGACCTTGAGGATGGGAGGCTATTTATATGCTACATACTTCTGACTCCTATACTAAAGCAAAAGTGGAAAAATGTCATTATGAAGTAATTAAAGACAAGTAGGAACATCTTTAGGTTCTATGCTTTCACAGGCAGCTCTTCTGTAAACTTGTCATATTTATGCATGAACATCATGTATCGAAACTCCAAGTCACCCAGAAAGTTTACCTTGTCAATCAATGTTGTGACTGAAGAAAAACAGTTTCCATAACCCAACACACTACAATAATGTTTATTCATATACATATACACAGTCGCAGCAGTACTCTTCAAAACCAGCTTTAAGGCCTTTTTATTTGCATGTAAATGTAGCTACCTATGCCACTGCACCTGTAATATCTATAAGTTAACCATATATTTCATATGAGCTTAAGCAGCTACATCCCATTTAAAATGGCATTTTTGGTAATGGTACTTTTGCCTTTCCTTTGAGTGATATCGCATGGCCTGTATTATGCATAGAATTAACATGGATTATTGCAATTCCTTTTCTAAAAAGGAATTATGTTCTTCAAATCTTGTCTGTACTAAACTTATCACCTACCTTTTCATGAGGGGCAGCTTCTGTCTTTGGCAAGCTAACGGTCTTGATCTGGTTATGAATTGCTTACAGTTTCAGCTTTTTTTTGTATTCTATGCTTGTTTTATTATATCTAGGAGTTGGAGTCCATCCTTTCCTCTGCCACAGAACTTGATGCTAGGCAATTACTTAAAACAAACTTTTTAATGATATGCGCTTCATCTTCCAAATGCCCGACAGTTGTGTGTGACTTGCTGAGTCACTGAGCTCTCACAACAGTATCTGGCCCATAGGAGTTTGTGTAGGATGGATTTCTCTGTAAAGGAATAAAAAATGTAACTTTCTGGTGCTTCAGATTGTTTGCCCCAATTTAGACAATACTTGTGACCTTAATCTCTGGGTCTTTATTTTTGTAAATAAGACTCTCTAAACACAATTCTTCCACCTTATAGGGCACTTTATGAAAATAGTTTCATTAAGAAATGTGAGTCAGATAATGAATAGATAAGTGTTAGGGGAAAATCCTGCTGGAAACTAGTGCTCCCATCATCAGTGCTGTGTGTGGTACATTAGGAGCAGGGTCTTCAGGAAATGAGGACAAAAAGACTGAGCTGCTGCTCATTGAGAATGTTGGTTCTTCTGTCCATCTCAGCATTTTCCCATTTTGGAAAGCAACTTTCTTGACACGATCTCTCTGCCCACTCAAGCCACCTTTCCCCAGGCTTCCCACTCCTTTGCATCCCTTTGCATCCCACTTCCCACCCTAGGTCCCACTCTTTGGCTAGTCAATCCTAATCCTCTCCAAATAGGTTTTTCTTTGCTGTCCCACTTTACACTTGCCTTCCTGCCCTCCAGTTGAGCTTTTGTTTCCAGCTCCTTGGCATCAGGCTGGTTCTTTATTGTTCCAGTCTGTCCTTCAAAGTGTAGGCAGCTCCAAGCACCCAGAATGTGGATGGATTTCCACAGAGAGAGCAATAGGCACGTCTCCCAGGGAGAATGCTTCCTTCGTCATTCTCCATCTCTAGTGAGTTCTCCAAGGCACAGAGGCACAAGAACATTTCATGTATTTTTAAACTGGGGTAATGCCAAGAGCTTACAAACAATGGAATAATAACAGTAATTAACAACAACAACAATAGAAATGAGGAGGAAAAAAGTCTTCTGATGCAAATGCCCTGTGTGGAAAATACCAGCCAAATGGTTAAAGTCTAGCAGGACTGTAAGCATCAGAGAACAGGGTCACGTAAATGTGAAGTGCTGAGAAGCTTGAACAGTTACCTGCATACTGTTCCTATGCCTGTGCCACATGAAGATTTGTATGGGTATACCTTCACATAATTGGGAAAAGAATGACTTCATTATGTGTATTGCTTCTTTAAGAGCAGTAAGAACTTCCCAATTCTGTATTTGGAAAATATATGTATGTATAATTTGGGGGAATTTTAATCAGTATCTAATACACAAAGGTTATAAAATTGACTACTCCGAAGAATTTTAAGTTTCAGTGGTACTTCGGGGATGCCAAGGGCAAAAAATAAAATGTAGTTGTCAAGGGGTATCATAAAAGTGTGAAAAAGGCTGGGTACCTAACTATAATAATAATTTGTGTTTATCTATAAAGCATTAAAATGCTGTGTTAATTTGGTACTGAAAAATTCCCAACCTTCCTTCTGTACTGGGAGAGGTTCTTTCATCTTCCAATACAGCAGTAGTCCAGCGACTCTTGGCAGCTATCTACTTCTGAACAGACAGCTTATCTTATCTGTAGATGAGTAGTCCACGTTCTTCCACAATTTCTGCACATTCATAACAATAGGCTGGAAAATATTTGCATAGCTATATATTTAGTCACAATACCTATCAAGAAAAATCAATGTCATTGTGCAAAGCACTGTATGACGGGAAAACAAAAGATCTACACTTTGGAATTGATTTTTATGTGACTGAAGAACAGTCACTAAGCATCTGAGAAAGCGGTGTGCCATTTTGAGATATTCAGAGAAGATCATTTTTAGAAAACACAGAAAAAATAAGGCTATAAACTACAAGCTGAAAGATTCATATTATATATGCAACCCAGTTTTTTGAACAACCTCATTGCAATTCTCTTATCTATTTTTATGAAAAATGCAAATGTACTTGTAGTGATGAATTGATGATTGCATTTAAAAGAAAGTGTGACTTCCCCTCCCCCCAGAAAAATAACTGTGGTTTCAGGCCCTGATTAGGTGTTAGAAAAATTAAAGATTTAAATAATAATAATAAAAACCCTAACCAATCACTCTTGGAGCATTCATAAATTTAAATGCAGCAGAATGTAATTTAATGTGCATATAAGTCTTGAACAGACTCCCATCTGCCAGTGCCATTTTTTAAAGCTCCTTGTGTCTTCTATAAAGATTTAAGAACTTATTATCAGGTCCGGGTTGGAGTGACTTCCAGAAATATTCTGTATATTTATCAGCAGTCACTTAAGTATAATGCAAACAGATCTTTCATGCTCATGTAACAACCTACCATGTAGACAGAGAAGTTTTTGGATTTTTCATTTAAACAATTCACACTAAGTTACTCATTTTCCTTACCCACAGACAGAACACTGCATTTTTAAGAGACAGATTTGAAATAAGAAAATCTAGAAAATAAACTAATGTATCCTGGAATATCAGAAGTAGAGAAACTTGTTGGTTTAGACAGACATACAATTTACACCATAAGAATTGGTGGATATTCCTATTATGTGTGTTTGGTTTTTTTAAATTATTGTAACTGTAAAGGTTGGGTTGGTTTTTTGTTTTGTTTTGTCTTGTTTTTTAAAAAAGGTGATGATGAACTGCATCAGGGCTGTGAGCTCATTTAAATTCCTTCACAATCCAGGTTTAGTCAATATTGCTGTATCTGCATGAGAAAACTATTTAAATGAGTCAGCTGAAACTGAAGTTAGATGAAGGAACATGGTGACTTTTGCACAATTAGGAATGCAATTTTCATTGATGATGGACAAATATCTAGTTATTTTAGAAGTGCCTGTCACCAAGTTTCTTAATAGTATGATACATTTACTCTTTTCCCCCATCTTAAAAGATTTATTGCCATTTGCAAAGTACTTTCATTTAATACTCTTCTCTACTCCCAAACAGATTTATTCAGTTTTCTGACAATTAATCTATATAGACACTACAGAGGCTATTGAAACTGTATTTAATAGCTTCCCAAATATTAAATTTTCCTGTTGGATTAAAACGTAGTCCATTGGGAAAACTTACTTCAAAAATCAGCACATCCAAATGGCAGAGACAGACGAAGGACCTGCCAGAAATTCAAACTAGTCTGACACAAAGATAAATCAGAAATCATGGGTTATTGCCTCTTGTTCGTGATATTTTCAATGTCTAGTGGTTGATGACCACTAGAGCCTTGCTACTGACTAATTTCATTCTTTAAAACTCAGTTTGCTAGTTAAAACATGAATCCTTTCAGGGCTGGAAAGGATGAATCCTTTCAGGGCTGGAACTTTGGATCTTGCCTGTCCCTTTGCATCACAGCAGAGACATGAAAAGGTCTTAAGTAAAACCTGGAGACTATAAATTTAGATAAAATCTAACTATAGTGAAGAGAATGCTAGGGGTGGAGAATGGGGTGCAGGACTGAGACATGAGGCAGAAGTTTGAAGGGATGGGATTAAAATCTGATCTTCTTCATTGCTTCTTAAGAATAATCCTTGGCAGGGTACTCTACCTAGTATAAGCCAAATCATCTTTTTGAATCCCTGCCGATCTTCCAGTTTCTGTTCCTGACCTCTTTGCCATCAGCAAAGGTGTAAAACTTAACTGAGAGACACCTTTGCTTTTGTCTACCTGAACTCTACTGAGCACTGATCATACCCAATGTGTTGAATTTCTTCCCATATTGTAGCTGCATTTCCATTGCGCACAAGCTTCAGAAACACGCAATAACCTGGCCCTTAGAGTAGCTTTTCTTTGTTTCTCCTCCCTGGAAATTGTACTTTCACTTTCAAAAGCTAAATCAAGAGCTATTCATTTACAAGCAATAGCAAAACTTTACGAAGTCCCACCTGCTGACTGGGTGCTATTGGGATGAGCAGACTGGACTTCACAGAGGGAGAACACATTCCTCAGCAGTCCCTTGTCACTTGTTCAACAGACAAGTCATGGTGTCCTCCTAAGAGCTACATATGAGGAGAAATAACAATTCCTCATCAGAAATGTGTCCTTCTAAACCAGACTATAACACTATTAAACAACTCACTTGTACTCCCCAAGCAGAAGTAAAAAAAGTAAAGAAAAAAAAAAAGAAAATTGGCAGCTGTCTCATAAGTGTAATGGCTAGTATCTGAGTGGCATTCAGAGACAAAGGATTTGAAATTGCATTATTAATGATATGAGCTCCTTTTATTCTTAAAAACCTACTGAGGCCTTCAGGCTTGTAGCTTCAGTTAACTGTTAGTTGCAAAACCTGCTGAATACAGTAGCTAGTAACTATAAGTAAGAAGAGGTTAAAAAAGGAAGAAAGAAAAAACAGTTTCATACAAAGGTGAATTAAAGTGAACTGAAAATTGAGTTTCATACTTTTGACTCTTTTGCATTATTTTTACTACATATTTGCACAACTTGATTTTGGTCAGCAACAAAACTGGAAAAATATGGAAATGGCTATGTTTGCTTGTTTATCTAAATTTCTCTAATTTGGTTCTGTGGCCTTTAGGACTACCATATTTTTTCAGCAAATGGAGTGAGGTCTGTTACAGCCAGCCTACCTAATGGTGCTTCTCCTTGATGAGAGTCATGGTTTAACCCCAGCTGGCAACTGAGCACCACACAGCCGCTCACTCACTCCCCCCCGGTGGGATGGGGGAGAGAATTGGAAGAGTACAAGTAAGAAAACTCGTGGGTTGAGATAAAGACAGTTTCATAGGTAAAGCAAAAGCCGCGCACGCAAGCAAAGCAAAGCAAGGAATTCATTCACTACTTCCCATGAGCAGGCAGGTGTTCAGCCATCTCCAGGAAAGCAGGGCTCCATCACACATAACGGTTACTTGGAAAGACAAATGTCATCACTCCAAACGTCCCCCTTTTCTTCTTCTCCCAGCTTTATACGCTGAGCATGAGGTCCTATGGTATGGGATATCCCTTTGGTCAGCTGGGGTCAGCTGTCCCAGCTGTGTCCCCTCCCAGCTTCTTGTGCACCCCCAGCCTACTCGCTGGTGGGGTGGGGTGAGGAGCAGAAAAGGCCTTGACTCTGTGTAAGCACTGCTCAGCAGTAACGAAAACATCCCTGTGTTATCGACACTGTTTCCAGCACAAATCCAAACCACAGCCCCATACTAGCTGCTATGGAGAAAATTAACTCTATCCCAGCCAAAACCAGCACAATGAGCAAGGTGAGGAGGTTGTATGTGCCCTTTTCCTCTACATGGTACAGCCAGATTCCTCCAGTATCTGGTCAAGTACACTTACCTATGTGATTTCTCATATATTATTATGTTTTGACATGTTATCATAATATTTGATGAGCAAGTACCAACTATAAGCTATGCATACTGCAGCTGATAATATTTACTAATTCTCTGTAAGGCCACTTACAAAAGATTTATTAATTACATAATAAATATTTTGTAAGTGGGCTTACATAAAATATAAATGATAAATAATTTATGATAAAAATACACTTATAATTATATACATATGTGTACACATACACTTGCAAATAAGAATTTTTAACATGACTTTAAACTATGCATATGCAATCATTTCGCATTGTTTTCAACAGGGTTCTGTCACTTGTTTATATTTTGACACTGATAGGGGAATACCTCTGTCTTGCCTTTGCAATGTTTTGTTTTTCTTTCTGCTGCTTGGCTTTGCTGATGAGAGAATGTAGATTAGTTTTTAAATAACTGTAATTCTTCAGATGGCATAGTGGTATACCACAGATCTGAATTTCAAGAGCCACTACAGTGTTGGGTGAACCATATTTATTAGCTATTAATAGTGAGACTATTACAGGCATCAGAGGCTGCACAAGAAAATCTTTAGAAGTGCTTTAATGTTGGGTCTCTAGGCTAAACTCCTGACTGCAATCTCAGCAAATTCTTTCTGTGTTTGTGGAAATTAGTTTCATAACATTTTCCTTATTTTCTTTGGACACTCTTCCTGAATTTTAAATTATTCTTCTAACTAACTCAAATATGTTTGTTTTATGTTTGCTTCTTTCTTTCTGATATTCAGATTCCATCTTTCCATGGTGATCATCAGTTTTTTCCTTTTTCCTAATACTGTTTTAGACTAACAGCAAATGTTCATCTGAGGAACTCGGTAGCCAAGTTTGGCCAGATTGGTATAAATAAATAGGCAGACATTATTTTCCAGATGTCTCCCATTGCTGTCCACACATGCTGATAAAACTATTGTCTAGAACGTTGAAGACTAAAAGAAGACAAGGCAAAATAAAAGTAGTAGAAAGATACACTATAAACCCCAAGAAAATTAGTATGTGACAAATTGCATCTTTCCATTAAAAAGAATTATCTTCCAACCTCTGAAGTACAATGTGATACCTATTTATCAAGTTAAATTGTTTTCTTCTTGCACAGCACAAACTTAATTATGGAGATAATTTACATATGGATGGCATTTGCTTAAGCAATATTTCTAATGCTGTATGCATAAATACAATTTAATTTCAATTATTTTTTTTACCCCATGCTTTCAGAAAATAGGCAAACATAATGCTGGAAACTGTCTCCTGGATGATCAAAATGCAGTCCTTTACTTACACAGGGAACTAAACCTGTAGCATTTTCCATGAACTTAACAATCCTCATCATTAAATAGCTTGAGTTGTTATTTTTTTGTCCCCGCTATTTGTATTAAAAAACTACTCTAGAACCTCACCACTTTTATGGTCAGAAATCTTCTAATTTCTAGCCTAAATTTATTCATGTCCAAATTACACCCATTTGTTCTTGTGCCAACATTGTCTGCTAGAGTAAATAGTTCTTTTCCTTGCCTACTGTTTACCACCCTATTGTGTCTTTAGAGAATAATTATTTCCTGTATCAGCTTTTGTTTCTACTAGACTAAACAAGAAAAAGTTTTGCAGCCTTGCTCTTAAAATGACTTCTCTCTGGTAATCTCTGCAGCTCTTTTCTTTACCTGTTTCATCTTCCATGAACATGATGAAAAAAATCTGTGTGAGGTCTCTCAGGTGCCTTAAGCAATGGCACAGATATTTTCCTTCTCTCTGCTAAGAAATAGTTTAACTGGTTTGTCCTTGGATGGCATTTGCTTTTTCATGGTTGTATCTCACTGGCAACTTAATAACACTGCAGTCAGCTAATATGCATACCTAGATCCATCTCCTATGTTGTTTACAACTGATATGCTCTTACTTTATAGCAGATTTTTTTTATTAATCCTCGAATGCATGTCTCCACTGCCAACACTACACATTTAAGAGTTAATTTAGCAGTGTGTATTTTTAATGTGCTTTTTCCAAGGGTAACAAATGTTTTGGATAAATTGTTGCCAAAGACAATAGAAAAATAAAAAGGAATAATGTTGGGAGACAAAGGGAGGTATTCAGCACACTGACAGCACCAGGTACGATGTATTAAGGAATAAGAAATTTTCACAAGTGCTTCAGTGTAATATGATAGAACTTAATGGTTTGAGTGTGGTATGGTGTGTGCAGTACCTTAGGAAATTCTTTTTTGGTCTTGTATACTCATAGCTGCTTGAATATTGCATTTTAGTTGGGGAAAAAGTTTATTGGACGCATTAGGGCAGGAGCTCCCAAAGCCACCTACAGAATCTTTCAAGGTGGCATGAAAAGAGTGTGGGGGAGCATGCAGCCCACCACGTCCTCCCCAGAGAAGCTGGGGAAGAGGCTTCTGGATTGCATGTGCTGCCCAAGCAGCCAAATGTCTTTCCTGGTGTGTATCTGAAGCTCAGCAAGCAGCTGGCAGCTACTGCATCTACCACAGTAATAGAAAAGAAAATGACGGTGGCATCTAAAGCAAATTAATTTGGAGAATCTCTGTATTAGAGTGCTCTGTAGTGGTAGTATCATTCACAAGCCATTTCCTAGGAATCACACCATTGTAGTTCTGCCTTTTTACTTGGTTTTGCTTATTTTTTAAAGTTGGCGTAACAATTAAGGACTAGAGACTTTACAGAGTCTGTATCTTTGAAGTAGCAGTGCAATAGTTTCTTTACATGAATGTTTAAAAATGATCAGGATTATGACATCAATATTTCCAGAGTTGTTCACAGTAAAAAAGCTTTGATACTACTTGATTGTAAAGGTTCCATCTTAAGGGCCATACACTTTGGAATGAAGAATACATATACACCTATTAGGTTTCAAAAGACATTGAGATTTTCAGAAGCATCTTAATGATTTTGGATGGCAAGTTCCACTAGCTAGGAATTTGGAAACTTTGAATGCTTTAAGAAAGGATTTAAATTTCCTTATTTTGTCATGGAAGCCAGCAATTTATAAAACACCTTTAGCTGCATAATTATACAGAGTAGAAGACTAGTGTATTCCCACACTTACTAGCAAGAGCTTCACCATTTATTAGAAAGGTGAACTAGGTTTTTGAGGGATTTTGTTAAAGGGAGAAAGATTAATCTTTTAAAAATCATGTAATGATAGATTATTTTTATTTATATGCATAAGAGTGCTGGAATGAGAAAATTTATTCAACAGAGTTATCTGCTAGGGCATGCAGCTTTATAGAATTCTTGAAAAATCTTTTTGTCAGTTTTAAATGTGATGGAAATCTGCTTATTGGGAGGGGAATCTGTATCTAATCAGGATTATTTTATTACGTTATTAAAAGGTAGTTTTATTTAATGTGCCCTCCTTGACTGTTACTATATAATACCTTCTTTGATGCTGAAGTGGTTAAGTGAACATATTAACTTTTTGCTGCATTATTAGTAATGTTTAATATGTTGTATTCTGTTTAGGGCATCCCTGTGGAGCTGATAGCTGTGGACTACTGACTGGTATATGTTGTGGTTTAACCCCAGCTGGCAACTAAGCCCCACACAGCCGCTCACTCACTCCCCCCTCGGTGAGGTGGGGGAGAGAATCAGAAGGGCAAAAGTGGATTGAGATAAAGACAGTTTCATAGGCAAAGCAAAAGCCACACACACAAGCAAAGCAAAACAAGGAATTCATTCACTCCTTCCCATGGGCAGGCAGGTGTTCAGCCATCTCCAGGAAAGCAGGGCTCCATCATGCGTAACAGCTAATTGGGAAGACAAACTCCATCACTCCAAACGTCCCTCCTTCCTTCTTCTTCCCCCAGCTGTATATGCTGAGCATGACGCCATATGGTATGGGATAGCCCTTTGGTCAGTTGGGGTCAGCTGTCCCGGCTGTGTCCCCTCCCAGCTTCTTGTGCACCCCCAGCCTACTCGCTGGTGGGGTGGGGTGAGGAGCAGAAAAGGCCTTGACTCTGTGCAAGCACTGCTCAGCAGTAACGAAAACATCCCTGTGTTATCGACACTGTTTCCAGCACAAATCCAAACCATAGCCCCATACTAGCTGCTATGGAGAAAACTAACTCTATCCCAGCCAAAACCAGCACATTCTCCACCCCTTATTCCATACCATTTATGTCATGCTCACTGACCTGACATGCTCACATTTATGTCAGGTCACACACTATCCAATACATCCTCATTACCCACCAACCCCTTTCCGTCCTTTGATATAATACAGACATCATTCTCTTAGTCCATGGACCACCCATGTAAAATGTCCATAAAATGTCCAGAAATGTCCACAAAATGTCCGTTGAGTTCCTTTAGTCCATGATTTTGGGCTCTGTCTGTTATGGTGGTCACTCAGAACAGGAGAGGTAGTGTGTTTTGTGGAGTTACTGGGCACCAAAGCCAGCTCAGGTCGGATCACTGCTGCACTTGCACTGCTTCTTGTAAGGCTTGTCCTCCATTGCTTCAGGTGTTTCCTGCTATAGTAATTCCTATAGTATGCAATTCAAATCATGCGTTACAACAATTCAAAGGTATTTCCATTACAATCTCCACCGCTGGTCCCTTTGGACCAGACTATAGGGTTTAATATTGCAATGAACTCCTCCCGTGCTCCTAGCCTGCCTTGGACTTATCCACAGACCACAGACCCTTAGGGGTGTACCTGCTCCAAGTGGAGCCTTATCTATGAGCCACAGTGTTTTCAGGGGTATACCTGCTGCGGCATAGACTTATCCACAGCCACAGTCGCTCTGAGGTGCACCTGTTCCAGTGTGGCCTTACCCATGGGCCACAATGCCTTCAGAAGTAAATC
Source organism: Ciconia boyciana (assembly GCF_034638445.1). Classification (NCBI taxonomy): domain Eukaryota; kingdom Metazoa; phylum Chordata; class Aves; order Ciconiiformes; family Ciconiidae; genus Ciconia; species Ciconia boyciana. The sequence goes on along the minus strand of NC_132935.1, from coordinate 101,880,142 downwards.
TGTCCAACATGGTCTTACCCACGGCTGCAGTCCCTCCAGAGGTGTACCTGCTCTGTCGTGGGCTTATTCATGGCCACACGCTTTGAGGTGCTCCAGCATGGCCTCATGCACAGCCACTGATGCTTCAAGGTGTACCTGCTGCAGCATGGACTTATCTACAGCCACAGATGCTTCAAGGTGTACCTTGAAGCAGTGTGCAGTGTGCACACTGCAGTGTGGACTTATCCTTGGGCCACAATCCCTTCAGAGGTATACCTGCTGTGGCACAGACATAACCATGGCCACAGATGCTTTGAGATGTACCTGCTCTGGTGTGGACTTGTTCACAGCCACAGACATTTCGGGGTGTCCTGCTCCCGCGTGGACTCATCCACAGGTCACAGTCCCTTTGACTCGAGTTCACACTGGAGATCCAGCCTGTCCCGGTACAGCAGCACAGAAACAGCAGCGATGCCCTGGCCATCTGCCAGCCCAGGCACACAGCCATTGCTGTTATCAAAATGTTCCCAGGCACAGCAGAGTAAGGTGATAAGCAGTACAGCAGCACAGCAAGCAGCAAAAGCAAAAAGCAGCCACTAAAGAGCACTAGACTCTACTAGACATAAGGCAAGCAAGCCCCATGGCAAGCACAGGAGCCTGCCAATTAATAGCTAAACAGCAATAACAGCTATAAATTCTATGTAGCACATTCCAATCAAATCTGTCGTTATCTTGAACCCTTCAAGCCCCACGTTGGGTGCCAAAAAGGACAGTGTTGTGGTTTAACCCCAGCTGGCAACTAGCACCACACAGCCGCTCTCTCACTCCCCCCCCGGTGGGATGGGGGAGAGAATCAGAAGAGTAAAAGTAAGAAAACTCGTGGGTTGAGATAAAGACAGTTTCATAGGCAAAGCAAAAGCCACACACACAAGCAAAGCAAAACAAGGAATTCATTCACTCCTTCCCATGGGCAGGCAGGTGTTCAGCCATCTCCAGGAAAGCAGGGCTCCATCACGTGTAATGGTGACTTGGGAAGACAAACGCCATCACTCCAAACGTCCCCCCTTTCTTCTTCTTCCCCGAGCTGTATATGCTGAGCATGACGCCATATGGTATGGGATATCCCTTTGGTCAGTTGGGGTCAGCTGTCCCAGCCGTGTCCCCTCCCAGCTTCTTGTGCACCCCCAGCCTACTCGCTGGTGGGGTGGGGTGAGGAGCAGAAAAGGCCTTGACTCTGTGCAAGCACTGCTCAGCAGTAACGAAAACATCCCTGTGTTATCAACACTGTTTCCAGCACAAATCCAAACCGTAGCCCCATACTAGCTGCTATGGAGAAAATTAACTCTATCCCAGCCAAAACCAGCACATATACTAAGCAGGTAAGCTTTGACCGTCTTTCAGTGGTAACATAAAAGGAGGAAGGAGTTCCCAAAGGAGGAAGAAGTCTTGATATTTTTTATTTTGTTAAGTCGAGTTTGGAAGGCTTTGATTTTATAAATCCTAAGATCTGTGACTTAAGTAAACCTAGCATATGCTAATAGTGGCTTCAAAAAGTAAACAGATTGATATTTCTGTCAAACGAGTTTATTTCTTTTGACCCATAATTCACTATCTTTTTAGAAATATTTGAGATTAGTTCAGACATCAGAACATTGCAGGCTTCTACTGCAGCAGGGTGCAACCAAATGATCATTCTTACTTGGCAAGATTAATTTTAAAGTGGTTCTTTCCCCTAACTTGCCTCTTTGTGTTTTGCTAGTTGTAGTTAGTAAAAGTATTTGTCAAACTGGAACAAAGCTTTGTCATTAGTCTGTTCTCTTTAGACAGTGATAGACTTATTGTGTTGCTAAAAGAAAGGGATTTGCAAAGTGTCTTACAAAGAGAAACATATCACCGAAAGTAAAACATGTAGTGGATGGTAATACTATCCTACTGATTTTAATCTGGTAGAGGTGTTAGGCTAATTAAGAAAGAATTAAACTACACATGACAATACCAGTCACATTGCTTAATATACTGCTGGAGGATACATAGAACCACAGGGGTGATGAAAGCATTGCAAGAACATATACAGAAGAGAAATAAAATACAATTGCTGCATGCAGGTATAGTGGGTTTTGCAGGTAAACACAGTATACTTGTTTGACAAGATGTTCTTTTACACAGTATAATTTTGCCATTAATACAGATTCTATATAGAAAATATTTGTTAAGTAAGTTATTTAAAATAGCTTGGGGGGAGTCAGTGAAGAGCAGGGAATCACCCTTCAGCAGTTATTTATATGAGAAATGTTTGCATTATTCTCTTAATATAAATTATTTATTTTTCCTTTTGTGCAGTACCTTCTGGTGCCATTTTAAAATGAAAATCAATAACATTTTTCCAAGCTAAGAAAATTTATGTTTCTATGAGAAGCTGGCCTCATCAATAAGTTAATTAAAAATACTGTTTGGCATCTACCTGAAGAAGCATTCAGAAAGTATTTTTTATGTAAAATGGAGAGAGCTTTTTCCTCAGTTATTTTCTCTCCATTTCTTGTGTTGGGTTCCTTTCCATTAGATTTCTTGACGCTCTGACTCAGGGTGATATAGATCTGTTGTTTCCTAAAAGAAGATTTATTAGTATGGAGACATAGAGAAAAAGTTGTCTTTACGCATACAAATTTTTGGTCATCTTCTCCATATTTTTATACTACTTCCATTTCTTTATACACTCAAGTAACATAAATCTGTTAGACCACCTAATTAGATACCTCAGTACCATAACATCGGTGTGATTAATCTGTTTTAAGAGAAGAGAGTTAAAGTGTACGTACAGCAGAAGGATATAATAAGTTTCAATTTCACGTTGTAAGGAACACCATGTTGATTCAAGAGCAAAAGTGGGAATTAGGGAATTAGGGAATTAGGGAATTTCTCTCTGGGAATTAGGGGCTGTGCCTCAGCACGGATGCTGCTGTGCCACGCAGGCTAATGCGGGCACGTGGCAGCTGATGGGACAGACCCCTGCGCCTTGCTCCAGTGCTGGCTTCTGCTTCCCCTTCAGTCTGAGATGGGAGTGGTTTCAAATAATAGAGTCTACAATATAAAGCTTTTGGCAATTTGTTTCTGCTTCAAAGTAGTTTAATACTTAGCGCAACTCTAGAGCTGGTGAGGATTTTCCTGTCTTTCAAGTAACTCCTTAAAATCAGGTGTTCCAGGTCATATCTTAACTCATGGAGATGACTGGAGTGTTGTGTGTGATTAGTTGTTGACTTGTGGATTAACTGAAGAGAAGGCAGCATGTGTATTGTGCACGGTACACGTGCACAACTATTGAAATGATACAGCAGATCACAAATATGCTCCCACGTCCACTACCCACACATTTCCCGCTTCTTCACACACAGAACTACAATAGGCAGGGCTGGTTTAGGATCTTAACAGAGCAAGTAATCCCAGGTGGAGCTGGGAAGTGAAGGAAACTGTAACAACCGGGAGCTAAACAGCTGTAATGCAGGAGTTATGAGGAGATGCTGCAGCTCATGAAAGTTTGTAATATCGTAGGTTACTATAATTATTAAAGAAACAGGAAATAAATACACAATTCCTCCCTTACAAACACTTTATATAAGCATATAAGACATCTGCAAAATGGTGGAGTTGAAAGGGAGATAAGGCTGTTCATACTCTGTGCTCGAGCTGGATGTGGGTTACTCCCTTTCAGGTGTGTGGTCTAAGCTTCAGGTGATGGGAGTGGTTCCATGTTTTTTGAAGTTTTACTTTTTCTTCTTTTTTCATCTTCCTCCTGGTGTATCACTCTGCTTTCTCATGAGCGGTGTCACTAGTAGACCATTAACCAGATGGCTCAGCAGGGCTGTTTTCATTTTGCTACCATAGAATATGCGTACCCTGGGTCACCATGCTTTCTTTTGCATTATATGTTTTCCCCTCTATCTGAGTTTCAGCTGAACAGTCTGTTCATCTTAAAAACAATATCAAAAACAAGAGAGAAGAAAAAAACTAGCCCTTACAAATCACTTGCAAGTTCACCTCCAAATTGGAAGTTGCTATTTCTTTCTTCCAATCCTGCTACTCTGTTTTCAGCTTTGTTGAGTCTTTGCAAGCTTTGTGTCACTTCCAGAGTCCTGGAAAGTGGATTACTATAAATAAGAATAGACCTTTAGAGGCTTTCAGTGTGAGTATCCAAGTTGAAAGTCCTTTCAACAAATTTAATGAGTTTAATTAAGAAAAAAAGAATCTTCCAAACCATTCTGCCTTTACTAGCAGCACAAAACCACAGATGCTCAAACAAAAAGAAAATAGCAAATCCACTTATTACTTAAAAGTATAAAAAGTTAACAGAAAGGGTACTTTTTAAGTAATATGTGTGAGTGCTATACACACAAACATTGAATATATATTCCCTTAAAAGCATCTAGAAAGGAAATAAAATATCAATTTGCATTTTACTCTTGCACATAGGTTTATTAAGATAATATATGTATCTTTTGGTATGAGCCATTGCTTTGCCTCTGCCTCAGCCTGTCCAAGGTGTATGAATATTGACTGTTTAATGTACACCCCATGGTGTATTATTGCTTACTTAAAGCATAATACTGCATGACCTTGTTTTTTCTGTTAATTATATTTTTCCCTTGTAGGAAAGTAAGTTTACTCATTCTGAACCATGCCAAACCGCATAATCTGGAAAGGAATATTGTGGCTCTACTTGGAAAGTACTAATTGGGCTTCAGCCATCACTGGGAAAGCTGTATAGTCTTTTATTATTTTAACTGGCCAAATGCCCTTTGTTACCACATTAACAGCCTCCCTACGGTGCCTGTAACTTTGAAATTATTTTCACTTTTACGCTAAATTTGACCAGATGAAAGACACAAACCCTCCAATTTTGAAATAAAAAAATAGGATGTTTTGTTAATCCTGTATTTCAGAGGAAAAGCCTGTGAAAATGATAACCTATGTCTGCTGGCCAAAGTTTTTGTTCAGTAAACCCATCCTGCCAGCTGTTCTCATTGGCAAGAGGAAAGACAGTATTTTGATATCTTTAATTTCTCCATTTTACAGCAGAAGTTTTGCCTGTGTCATCATTTAAATTGTGCATGTTAACATCAGTCTGGCAAACAATACTGCACTTCGTAAAGACCTCAGTTTGGATAGTATCACTGCAATGTTGCAATAAAGCTGTTTTAGACTATTAAATACGACTTAAGTTACTTACTGACTATGAACTATTGCAGGTGCACTGGACTGTGCTGGTGAAGAACTGCTTTGAAAGTCCTAAAAAAGACATTGAAGCAGATATATAGGTGCATTTTAGTCTGACGTCACTGGGAGCTAAAGATGCAAAATACCTCAAAAGACTGGGCTCTGACTCACATGCCTTAGGTCCTCATCTCACGAGGTAGACTGGACAAGGATCAGCAAATGGTAACTGAGGTGCAGTCCTTAGCAAATGAGGAGGGATGACCTCCAGCAGGAGACATGAACACTGGCACTTCTAAGAGACAAAAAGCGGTCACCTAAAGCTCTAAGCTTAGCCAGGTACACTTCCTGCACTGAGAATATCTGATTCAAAATGTGTACAGGGAATGTTCTCTCCCCAGCTCGATCTTTGACTGCAAGCTTTAATTTCTGCTGAAACAGAAAGAGTGTTCTCATCATGTTTAAGAACATTTAAGAATGTCTTTCTCAATTTCCAGGTAACCTGAAGCCTGAGTGGTTACAGGCGTATTGGATCCCACACCTTGGCAGAGGATTATTTCTGCACATGTTCCGGGACAGCTCAGCACTAAAGACTTACAAGGAAAAAAAAAAAATCTTGATTCTGCAACAATTTGTTTGGATCCCTTGAAGGTTTCAAGGATTTCTTTAAGTCCTCAACAGGCAAGACAAGCAAACTGATCAGGATAAAGCTAGGTTTCAAGTCTTTGCTTGTCTAGATGTAAAGCCTCTTTCACTAAAATGGAGCATGGGGAAGACAAGGAAGTCTTTTAAAACAAGAATTTCATTCATTTGTGCATTACTGTAAATTATATTACTGTCTTAAATGCTCTGAGGTTGATGGTGCTTGTGACCCTCCCAGTATAAGGGGGACATTAAGGGGGACATAAAGGGGACAGTATAACCTTGCCCTGCCCCAAAACAGAACTGAGCCCTTCCATCTATTAAAGCTGTCTTAGGCAACTCAGTGAACACTGTAATGGCTCCTTTATAGCCCTCTACTTGTACTTGGCAGTGTAGGGCACATTCCAAGGAAAATGGGGATAGTTCCTGCTTTTTGCCTACTTACTGCTGTTGTAACAGCTTGATGTAAAAGCTGATAACAAAATAGATGGTGCATTTTGTTAGCAGGGCTCAGCCCGACAACCACGTTAATAATATTGTAATTACATCAAGGAATCAAGTTTGCTTTTAAACACATTTCCCCTGGCATCTCCAATATGTGAATTTAGAAAAAAAGTATTTTTTCAAGTTTTAATTTCCTCCAGAAGCATATAATAATTCAATGCCTTTTCCTTTCCTTCAGGTTAGCTCTCAGCACTGCAGATACAGCTACAAGTGCATATCTTTTGGCTGAAGTTTTCTTGCCTGCTGAACTGCCAGAGCCTTTCAGGGTACATTTCAGGTAAGGAAAATGCATTAATCAAGTGCAAAAGCACTAAGGAAATGTATTTTCAAATGACAAATACATTTTGGTAGTACTCTCACAAATTACTTCCCTGAATTTGGCTTTTTGCAGTTAGCATGCCCAGTGTGCCCAGTTCCCATATGTCTCTAGGTCATCATTAATGTGTAGTGCAGTTTCACAAAGGAGTTCTGAATGGTACTTGTACCAGAGAGTTTGGTCAGAGGGAAACTGTAAACCCCAGCCTCTCTGGAAAGCTGGCGTTCCTACGCTCCTGCTCCAAAACACTGCAGCGGGTGGCTGAACACCCCATGCAACCTCGTCCCACGCAGCACGGCAGCTGCTGGGGCATCGCCAGGTGATGCACTAGTCTCTGCCCTGGGGGTTAAGTTACTGACACTCGCCAGCTGCTAGTTGTGTGGAAGAACTTGAACACCTTCCTCTTATCTTAGAAAAGACAAATACTGTAAATTGTAACAATTATACCAATTAACAAAGCTGATGTATTCAGAGAAAAAGTAACATCTTCCGTTTTTAAACTGTGTTCAGAACAACTTGAAAAATGTAGACAATCACATCATCTTAAATGAAAGGAAAAATAATTGGGCAAAAAGCCATCCACAGCTGTAGTATTTGAAGAAGGCCAGGAAAGCCATCTGACCTGTCATTTGAGTTCTTCTGTACCAAACAGCTACGTTAACAGTAACTGTAATGAAATTAGACTTATTATGCATACATGAGCAATAAAAAAAAACAAACAAGAAATCCACTATGATAGTGATCAGGTTTAAGAAAAAGAAAGTGGAAGACATGTCAAAGATATAAAGACATATCAAAAGTGACAACCCCAAGAGGAAGATACTTCCCAGCAGCTTGAAGTCTCAGAGTAAATACTTTAGCAAAAGCTGCCATGGTTAAACAGAGGAAGTTTATTAAAAAAGATTACATCCCTCAAGAAGTTGAAGGTGAAAATAGGACATAAAACATAAACACATCGTATGCCCAAAAAGACATTGACAGCCATCAAAAACTTGTAGTTAATCCTTTTCTGTAGCAAGCAGGACACCTGTCAAAGAGTTAGCAGGAGCAGTAGATTGCTAAAATATAAAAGGAGCACACAGGAGAGATAAGGCCATGGCAGTGAACTGCATGAATTCTTTGCATCCCTGTTCATTAACAGGTTCCCTTGTTGGAAGCCTTCTTTATATAAATTGGAGAGATCACCGAAAATCATATATCAGTAGGTTTCTAAGAAGTAGAGAAACTAAGCAGTAACAATTTCAAAGAGCAACCAAAACGAGGATTAGTGTGCATGGAAAAGGGAAGATAAAGAAGAGAGCTTTCTAAAATCATGAGTAGCAAAGACAGGTCAAATAGGGAATGGAAGTTTTTGTATCATGAAAGGCAGTGAACAAGGATGCATCAAATCATTAGTTGATTCAAAACAAATAAAACCAGAAGTATTTCCTCATATAACATGTTGGTAACTTTGAATTTCCTTGCCACAAAATGTTGTGTTCTACAGAATTTGACATGAGTTAAAGATCTCTTGGACAAACTCGTCCATCAGGACCTATTAAATAGAAAGACTCTACCTCTGACTTTGGAAGTCATATCTCTAGAAGCTAGGAATATAAGGCAGGTAGCTATCACTACATGCTTGCCATTTTATAATAATCTTTAGTGATCACCCTCCACTTTTCACCATTTTTAATCACTTTTGGAGCCAGGATACTGGGCCAGATGGACTTTTTTTAGCCTGAGCTGGGACAGCCCTTCTTACATCCTGCTTTTAAGTAGCTCCTGCAGTTTGTGGAGAGCCTTCTGTGGATTCATTTGAGTCAACCTGAACAACAAGAGTCAGATAAAGGACTCCAAACAGAATTAAGACTAAAAATACTAGGAAGAGGTAACTAAGAGAGCAGGATCAGCAAGTAATGTAAAGAAAAGATAAAGCAGAATTAAACTTGCATATAGTCTTTAACTCTGAAAGCAAAAAGTGCCACCACACATGAGATGACAGAAAATAATTCTTCATCCCTGTAAAAGAAAAAAATACTCTCTTCCTCCCAGCAGGTGAAATGACAAGAAAATTGCAATCTTAAACTGAAAGAAGCTTATTCTCAGATCAAATCTATATCAACACAATTAAAAAAAAAAAAGAGAGCTCTGCAAGTGGACAAATAAGTATGCATAGAAAATGAAGAAAATATACAGAAGTGCAAAAATCATAGAAACTTACCATTATCTATCTTTTTTTTTAAACTAGCTGAAGTAATCCCATAGCTACATAGCCCATATAAAAAGGGTCTTGGTCATGTCAGTCCTCTGTCATGAAAAATGATTGAACATAAAATGTTCTTTCATACTCATTCTGTAAGTGAAATCCTCACATAGTATGAATTGCTCAGGCTTCACCGACTTCCACAGAGCTATTGCAAGTCACAGTAGCTGAGGACCTGCCCAGCGTGTACCATGTTGGCTGCCACAGCAAAGTCATAAATCCAGCCTTGACAAAATTGCAGTTTTCAATGAGCTCATTGCACATGACACTGTTAACTGACCATTTATTGAGATTCTCATACACTAGCCTCTACCAGCAGAAGGGAAGGAGAAGAGCGAAGCAATGGTACAAAGCCTGCAATTTCCCTTTCCTGCAGTCCTTTGCTCAAAGGGGGCCTCCTGAGACCTACACAATAAAGCAATAAAGTAAGCCCATGCAGCTGTGAGATCTGTAGCTTTCGTTTTCATGGACAGCAGTACACTGTTCAGCCCCCACTGTCTTGGGGCTGAAGTAACCCAAAGCTTCTCTGAACCTAAGCTAGGAAGGGAGGAGTTTCTCCCACTAGCAGCACTATGAATGAACATTGTAAAGCCCAGTTGTCAACCCGCTCCTTAGTGAAATGCTGGAAGATTTATTCACAGTTAAACGCAGATGTTTTCTAAGTTGACCGTCATCATACAATTATCTCAGCCAACAGCAAAGATGGGACTGAGCTGCTGTCCAGTGACTTTCCCTCTCAAGTACCTTCAGAGGCTCTTCCACCTGACAAACTGCTCCAGTGACAGGATGCTCTCATGAGACTCATTGTTTGCTTCTAAGTAACCAGACCTCAGGCCTGTCACAATTTTAGAGCCCCCTAAGAAATTCATCCTTTAATTGCCATTCTTAGTTTATCCAAGAATTTGCAACTTCTGTATGAATTCCTTGGCCAAATTCAGTAATCTTGTTAATCTCAACCCCCATATTTCTGTTTCTTTCAACTTCTGCTAGCAAAAATTCTCACGGTGCTCTTTCCCAAGAAGGACAGAAACCTTCTGTTTCCTTTTTCCCATACACTGAAGAAAATATCCCCAACCATACATGCTTCTTCTACATTTCTTCTCACTGAAACCCCTGAGACTTAAATAACTCACTTCCAGTTGTCCACCTAAATTTTCCTTCACTCTAATTTCTAGGTCAAAAAACTGCATAAAATAATTTAAACTTTCTAATTTATAGGAAAAGTTTTGCTTTGAAATAAAATGCAAATTTTTTTGCATTTTCAACCACTGAAGCAGAATTGTAGTCATTTAGCAGACATCATAACTTGAAGTTAACCAGTATTTTTTTTTCAGGACATACAGCTAGAGAGAATTTTTGCATTGTAATGCAATTCCCTAATGAACCATAGTTAACATACTAGGTTGCTTTCTGTGTAACCTTGAAAAAAATACAAAAGGTATTTCATTATTGTATGAAAGAGATACGTAAACATAAAATGTTTCCTGTTGTTATAAGTTTTAAGGAATGACTTTCTGTAAGCATTTATCCATAGTACATCTAAGTTAAATAGCCCTGCTAGAAGGAAAACATTTTGTATTCATTTAGTCATTAAACAGAATCAGGAACAGTTGCTAAAATAATGGATCCCTATTATTCATTACCATTATGCTTTACTTGTTGCAATAGATACCTGATAAGAATCGTATCAGAACTATAGCTGCTAATGAATGATTAAAGGCTAGGGAGCAGTTGCGAAAGGAAAGTAGAACAACAGTACCTCATTTGTGTTTTTCTGGGGATGCTTATGTGGTTCTCCTTCATTCTCTTCTACTGAGTTTTGCTTTCAGATCTCTACAATATAATGGACTGAACTAGGACTGGATTTGGACTCTTTTCCATCTTGTGGAAAGCTCTCTTTCTTGAACTGTGACCAAAAAAGTTCAAAACCTTGACACAGTTTATGAACTAAAAGTAATAATAATGTCCAAAATGTCAATAGAAATATTTTATTTAGGTGATTTTTAAAACATTTCAACTGTACTAGAATTAGCTTACGTTTTGTAGCTAAAAGCCATTTTACAGAAAACCCAAATCGTTAATTTGAAGTATCAAAATCCTGTATTATCAAACTTAATTTTTCAGGGCCTTGAAATCTGATTTGACCTATTTCTTACAAAGTTTTGGCTTAGACAAATAGAGGCATTTTTGGATAAAACTCATTTTGCCAAAAAGCTCCAAGCTAGCTTTGCTGTCCATGGTAGTCCATACAAATATCACAGGAAACTTGTGGTATATGCAATGGCTTAATCAGCTGGAACTTGAATAACACGCAGACACGTATCTAACTGATCCCCAGATGACTAGGAAATCTGTGTCCCATATGCTGTTTAAAAAGGGAGGTCTTAAAATTTAATTAGACAGGAGAAAGAAAGAGAGCTTGCTTTTTTTTTTTTTAATCATCATTCCATTTTTTTCATTCTATATATCTATTTAAACCCCAAATATTCACCTAGTCCACAGATTGCTCCACAACTGGTTACAAGCTTTGTCATGTACTACCTAAATTCACCTAGAATTTTGTTTTATTGGCATCCCAAGAATTCAGGTCACAGAGAAACCAACTTGAGAACCCAGGAGACGAGTAAAACCATCATGGACAAACACACATGCTTGTCTGCATGGGAAATTAGCATGCATTCATTTATAGCACAAATGTACACTTCACCAAATCTGTGTCTTTCAGTCTATATCAGTCTGCAGGCTCCTAGTTTTCTTTTTCTTCCCGGTGGAAGTGCAGAGCTTTATGTAGCAAATCAAAGCTCCCTGACTCTTCGTAGGTAAATTTTCACAGACCTCTTATAAAAAGCTCACAGATCTCCAGGATCCGTGGACTACATGTGGAAAGCAACACCAGCACCAGTGCTCCAAACTTGTTCCCACATAGAAACTCTTCATAGTGCACAGACTGTCAAGTACCTCTACGCTGCTTTCAAAATACCCATCTTTTCCAAGTTCAACTAATTTCCAGTTACAAACACAGACGTGTGTTAGTAAGTGACTTGTCCAGGTGACAATGGGAGATCTATGGACTATCATTAGAAAGCTGATTGGTTATATAGTCCCATGGTCCTGTGTTTTCTGGTTCTAATTCAGGGGATTTTACCCAACCAATCTGAGAATATTTCCCTCCTGCTCAGTAAAGAATTGTGCTTGTGGTACGAAATAGAAATGTTACTACATTCCTTGGGCATAATGAAGTGCTCTTGGCACCAGCAGAGACTTTGACTTCATACATAAGCCTTATTAAGACTTAGTTACCTTTTAAGGTGGTAGGAAAGCAAGCATAGAGCATCAAGTGCTCTGCCAGAGCAGCTTTATCAAACCCAACAGTGGCAGTTCAGGGGATTTCTAGTCGCAGCTGTCTGCCTTCTGCAGGGGGAATGCCATCCCTCAGCTGCTCCCGTGGCTGTCCTGACTGCAGAGCGTGTACAAATGCAGCTGGGTCTCCTTATGACGCCTGCACATAAAAAGCAAGAGGAAAATTCAGTGCCTGGAAAAGACCATCTCCCTGATTGCAGGGCACAGACAGTTAGTTGTCCTCTAGCAGATTTAGCCACAGTCATCCCTGCATTGAACTGGTTATGAGAGTTGGTTCAGGATAAAAATAATCAATCAATCAGAGCTTTTCTGGGGGTGTGGAGGGGCAGGGTTTGGATCCAGGTTGTTGCAAAGCCCCATAAACAATTTTACAAGAACAACTGAAGGAGGGCATAAGCTGGGAATGAGCAGCTGGGGGCTGTTAAGATGGCATTGTCAGTGAATGGCACCACTTCCCTGAATTTTCACTGAAACAGAGCGTGAGCGTTCAGATAATCAGCCACGACATCTGAGACATGGGAGCGGTACCAAGCAGATGGGCCAATACCTGCTTAAAGGGCTCTAGCTCGAGTCACTGAAAAGGACATCTGTCTCTGCTCTCAGACTGGGTGCCTCGTTGACCCCGCCACAGCTGGGCAGCAAGAACTCTTCTGTGTGTTTATGAATGGGTATTTTTCAGAAGCTTGTACTCCAAATGTACTCCAAATTGAATGAAATTTCACAAGGCAGCCAAAAAAACTCCTGTCGTCAGATGTGCCAAATATCGAGTCCTTGTTGCAACGTATGGAGGTACTACAGCTCCTCAGCAAAACAGTTGCAAACATATTTTTAAGATGCCAAAACCAGCAAGCTTTTCCCTTAGCCTTGTTCAACAAAATAATTTTATCTGAAACTTTTCACTGAGGCACACAATAGTTTTGGAGATTTCGGCCCCTAGAATGAAAGTTTAGCACAGTTTATGGCATCTGAAAGTTGAATTCCTGAAGGCAAATGCTGGACACCTGTGGCTACATTATTCTTTAGTCTAAAAAGTTACCATGTCTCTCCTTTCCTCTTTTCTGTATCAAACGCCAGACCATCATATTTTTTTTCAGTAACACTTGTGCCAGCATACAACGCTAAAAGCATATAGAAATGACTAATATGAAAAGGCTGAATAAAAGGCATTTAAAAAATAAACCAGAAATAAATAATTACTTAAGAATAATTGTTTTGTTTGCTTGTCGTTAGACATCTGTTTATAGACACTGCAAACGTTCCACTTTGTGTCTGGGTTTAATAGTAACAACTTTGCAGGGATGCCTTCTTCTTCCTCATTGTTTTCACTTGGTTTCTAGGGCAAACAAAACCATTTTTTGAGCCCTTTAATAAATTAAAGCTGTTATAGAGTTAGAAGTAAATAACTGCATAGTATGGAAACTTAAATCCATCAAGCCTCAGAATGTATCAAAGGTCACTGTATGCACAGTATCAAACTCTTTCTCACTCCCTTCCCCTCTGGTAATCCCCAGGACCTCTCTGTGGTGACTGAGTAGAATTCAGGGCAAAACTTGACCTGAAAAATGTAGAGCTAGCGCTTCTCTTCCTCCCCTCTCCCTGTCATCTGCTAACATTTCCAGACAACAAATAGTGTACTGAACAACAAATAGTACTGAATCTGCACTGTTTATTTTGCTGGGAATGCCATCTGTGTGGTGGCAGCTGGGGTGGGAGGGAAGGCACACAGACGAACGAACAGCAATAAATATAGACAGCAGACAAAATTATGAAAAGTTCTGCTGCTTTCCAGCGTTCTGGATCTTTGCATGCTTCCATTAAGTGCATACAGCTCTTCTTAAACTGGTGTTTGAACATCTGGATTATTTAGCAAGACAGCAAATTCAGAACATTTGATCAGAGACGTCAAACAAGCCAGTTTGGGCAAAATGCTAAGACTACTGAAAATGCTGAAGTCATTTACAGTTATATTCCATTTTTAACATATTACAGTATACCGGAACTAGCAAGGGGAAACCAAGAAGATGAGAGTAAGTATTGTCAAAGGGAATATGTCACAAATCATCCAAAATGAAAAATCAGTGAAGATCTGGAGAGAATGTTTCTTGCAGACCAAAGATAAAATCAATGTCCAGATCATGGACAACTGAACCTGAATTCTACAAAGGAATTGCTGGCATAACATTTTAATTTCCTATTGCTATTCAAAAGGACCGCTTACATTTGAATCATCCCTTTTCACTGTATTACAGAAAGGATAATTCAATAATTAAACCCCCCATCTTAACGTATTCAGTTCTGTAAATAAGATGATGTCAGAGGAAATTTTAGAAATTGAAATTTTGCTCATATCTCTTCACTAGCAGCTTGCTAACAACGTCTTGTCTACGCAGAATCACAGAAGGACTGAGGTGGGAAGGGACCTCTGGAAATTGTCAGGTCCAACTCCCTGCTCTAAGCAGGTCTGCAAGGGAGCAGGTTGCTCAGGGACATGTCCAGTTGGGTTTTGAATTAGCTCCAAAGACATAGATTCCACAGTCTCTCTGGGTAACCTGTTCCAGGGTTTGACCAACCTCATGGGGAAAAAAATTCTTCTTCTCTTTAAATGGAATTTCCTTTGTTTCAGTTTGTGCCCATTGCCTCTTATCCCTTCCCTGAATACCAGTGAGAAGAGCCTGGCTCTGTCTTCTTTGCTTCCTCCTATCCAGTATTTATATACATGGATAAGACCCCCCCCAAGCCTTCTCTTCTTGAGGTTAATATATTAATAAATATTAGTAAAACATTAATCAAATATTTAAAAGTACATGTTTACTTACTTTGGAAGCACTTCAGAAGTATCTGCCCTGAGTTGTCCATGGTTTCCACGTTAAATATGGCTCCCAAGATACTTTTTAGGCAACTGCTGTTGTTGTTAGGAGTTTCATCAACTGCAGCAGGACACTTGACTTCAGCAATGTTGTATACTTTCAAATGATACCTAGGTAAGTCATTTGGTAAGACATTCTCCTCTTCCCTTAAGTGTTTAATTAGAATAGACACACATTTCAACCTTTTTTATGTCACTTTTGAGGTTTTTCTAAAGTTCATGAAATTTAGGAGCAATCAATAACAAGAAGTGAGCTCAGTCCTTGAGCAAGTCTACAGCTGCACTACACCTGCAGCAACTAAACCACACAGAAGCCTTTCAATGCACTTTAATTTACAGAAGTTGGATTTACATCCCTAACTTCATTTGCCTTAACTTGCTTGGCTGTCCTTATTTAGAATTGCCGGGAAATAAAGGTTTCATGTTCAGTGCTGCAGTTCTCCATGTGCAAGACTTAAAGAGAAGGCAAGGACATGTCATACTGGTAAACAAATTTAGCTGATGTTGGTCCACTTTAACAAAATCTATGTAATCATCAAAAGTGTAAAACCACATACACATGTCAGTTATAATAAGCTTGTCACTCTATCTTCTCTTCAGATTTCCTAAAATGTAGTTCTGTGTTGCAGTAATATTTACCTGTAGTGCAAGATAAGACTTCCTCTGCCATGATAATGCATAGACATCTTATATTTTCATTTAAGCATTAAATCTTTCAAAGCTGATACCCCATGCTGATAAACAGGTTTCTCAACAGAGAGCGTGAAGTTCATGTTACCAGCAGTACATATCTAAGCTGGATGTGGAAAACCATGCAGTAGCTACCCCTACAAGGTTGCAGTTCCATGTCCCCCTTCAGGTGACTTAACTGCTAGGTAACAAGCCAGCTCCCTCCTCCCTGCTGGTAAAGTTGTCCCACCTTCATCTTTGCACCACCTTTGACACTTATCGTCAAGACATTTCTGCATGGTTGCTCACCGGGTCTCTCTCTGCTGGCTTAGCAGACTGAAACAGTTCCGTGACCAGGGTCAGCCAGCACCGAGCCAAGCCGCAGTGTCAAGACCTGACCGTCTTTGCACTCTGAATGACACCTCTGGAATATTCCAGGGGTACGGGGAAAGTGAGGAGGAAGTGCCTTGGTTTAAAAAATGGGTCCCAAATGCCCGGAAAGCCAGCTGAAACAAGAAGATGGCATGCTAACAAATGAGCTAATTGTAAACATCAGTCAGTTTATAAACACCCTGCAGCATTAGAGTAATTTCAAAGGATCTGTTTATTTGAAATACAAGCCACAGATAGATTTTCATATAAGTTTTGGAGGCTCATTTCTGAAAGCAAATCATACTTCCAGAATATCCTAAATATATACTGTTATGCGTAATTCTCCTCTACAGTGTTCATGATGGATGAGTAAACAAAGGTGAGCTAACATACATCACATAAAAATGAAGAATAACCAACACTGCCAGTCTTCTATGGGAGATAGATACATTACAGCCATTCAGCTAATCCCTGTGGGCTCAATTGCTGGCCTTAGCAGAGCAATTCTTTTTGTCCTTTGCAGTTAAATCTTAAATCCTTTGCACTTAAAATCTTCCAATTTTATTAATAACTTATTAGAATTTTTCTTGAGGAAGAACCTGGAACCACAAGTCATCTGCAATAAGAAGAAAAAAGGTTTTCCACCAGCTGCAGTGAGTGGTTCACACAACAGCAAATAAAGCACAAGCAGACTATTATGATACCTTAAAAATATTGAATCACGTTGTTTTGCATAAATTTTTACAGAAATTCCTAAGGTCTTGAGTAAGCATCTGAATTCCTTTTAAATAAAATTAACCTTTAAAAAAACCCTGTCCTCTTAGTCTCATAATTTTTGAGATATCTTGAGATTTAAGACCCCCACCACCACTGAAAAGTTCAAATACATTCATAAAAATTTAAAGTTTATTGTCCTGTTTAAGGTTATGTAAGAAAATGGAGAAGATACACAACGCTTGATGTGCAACTAAGGGAGAACCACTTGTTTGAACTGGTTCTTATTCTTCAACAGTGCATACAGTTCATATACTCCCAGTAATGAAAATGGGGTCAATGCAATGCATGAGGATCAGATTTTGATAATCCAAGGCCATTTACATCACATCAGAGATCTTCAGCAGGCACTTACACAAACCTCACAGTCACCTTCAATACTGTAATTTCAAATTTGCAGCAGAGGACCAGTGACAAAGCAAGAGTGTATCCTGGTTTTCTTGAACTCTTTTCTGACACAAAAGCTTTGGTCCTCAGCAAACACTCACGTAACCTGGTGTTTGTAGTTTTGTTGGTTTTTTTTTTAAGCAACAGCTACTACACATTTGTTTTGCTCTTAAAGAAATATTTGCCAATTCAGCAACGGAGCAATGGTTGAGCTGGGTAGCTAGTTTAATAAATGAGCAAATTTGGTAACAAAGCAAGTTACTGAAATGGGCACAGAGATTTTCGTGTAGGTCCCAAAGGACTTTGGAAGTGCTTCCTCTCCTGGAAGAACCTCTGGTGGATGGTCCAGTCATCCATCACCTCAACCATCTAAAGTCACCACCTCAACCATCTAAAGTTACTTACTTCTAACTAAAATATTGTATGTGGTGGTTAACCAGGAAAATAATAACCTTGAAAAAAGGCCAATCGCAATTTTAGTTCTGAAGAACGAGCCTACTTCTGAACCTCTTAGGGGAGCAGTATAGCACTGCTTCTTACACAGGGTTCACTCCTCACCAGAATTTTCTGTGCTGGAGGAAAATAAAGCAGCATTCGTTTTGTGTGGCAGACAGAGATCTTTAAAAAAAACCACAACAACAACAAAAAAACCAAAACAGCAGCCATTCTTGCCATCAGAAACATCTTGGTGACTATATCATTTTCCTGGAAGGAAATCTGCAATAGCTCAGGATTTCACTAAGTATTTTGGATTCCTGGCAAAGAAGGAAGAAAGTTGTTGGGTTTGTTATGGTTATAAGTACCCCAGAGGAGGAATGCTGATTTCCTAGCACTCTTCCTCAAATGCAGGAGAATATTCCCTCCCATACACTTGCAGGGAAGATAGGGAGTAAGGAGTGGAATGACAGCCTGTCCCCCTTCTGCTAGTGGTGCTTGAGAAGCAGCCATGGAGGACAGGCATGTTTCCTGGGATGGGTTACAGAGGTACCTGGTAGCACAGCAGCCACTGCAGACATGCAGGAAGAAAACTGAGGACTTCTACAACTGAATGCCTCAGCCGGGCTCTTCCTGGCCTTGCTGGCTCTGAACTGTGTGTGTAAAGTGCAGCCCTATATGCACTTTCATATAAAGCAGTTTTTTGTATTAAGGGAATCCATTAGAGATGAATTTGTTAGGATTTTCTTCATCCTCCTGCCACCGATGTGCACTGTATTTGCCAGGCACAGACAACATAGTCCACTTGTCTCCATTTTCTTCCTTCATGAGTTGGAAAGTGCATATAATGTGCTAGTAGTAGGTTAGAAGTGGTCAGATTAGTGAATGAATAAGCTTTTAACGTCATGAATAAGCCATCATTCAACGACTGATTTTTTTAAAATATCCTTTTCCACTGCTCAGTGAGCCTTGATAAACAAGTATACCAGAAACTAGCTTATACTAGAAATTACTTCCAAGCTGAATTTATCACTTCATCAGGGGGTCGCAGTTTACAGAGAAAGCAGATATAAATAGGTTGAAAGAGAAAATTTCTCTTTCAGCAGTATGAACAACGACAGTGAAAAAAACCAACAGTGAAACATAAATTCTGTGGTTCAGATGAGTATCTCTGTTGTTCTCTTGGAGGAACATTCATTGAACCTGGGCATAGATGCCTTCATTTTGCCCGCTAAATGTCTTCTGAGGTTTGCCCTCTGGCACATGGAGAGGAACGGAGTCCTCCGAGAGGCAGTGAGAGCAGAAGCCTGGGGTAGGTGCACCGAACACTGCCTGGAGGAACCTTCCTCTTCACACACTGCTGAAAATTAGGACACTGCCTCGCTAAGTGAAGTACTTCAAGTTGGGTGTTCCACATTAAAAAGATTCATTAGCATTTTAAAAGGGAAGATAGCAGTGTTACCTGAGAATAATTATTACAGAATCCTGGAAATTCAAATTCTTGTTTTTACACATATTCATTCATGTGAATGTGGAACCTGACCCAGAGATTTTATTCAGGTGAGTAATCTGCCTTGACTTCAACTGGATTCTACTATATATGAACAAAGCAATCAAGTCAGGTTTTGCATTTGCACAGTAGCCTCCATTTGACTTCAAGTGGGGCTGTTATGTTGTAAAAACTCCCAAATCATGCCAATTTGTCCAGACGAGATTTCAAATCTCCTTTTTAATATTCAGCTTCAGCAATACGGAAAGCAACACTGCCAAATACTCCATTAACCAGTCTACTACGATTACTCACATTTTGACTAGAAAATTCTCATAAATACCATTTCACACGGGTGTTGTCACATGCCCTGTGCTAGATACATCATCTCCTCTGTGCAATTAGTTACACAAACGTTGAAAAATGAATTGATTACCTGGAATGGAGTTTTGATAAACCCTTCTGAAGACATACCTGAAACACAGCTCAGGAGAATCCTCAACAGATACAAATGATTTATGCATATACAATAGCACACACAGCCTCCAAACAAGCTAAAGACCTGCCAGAAGCAGCAGTAATTCAGTATCTGCTTTAAAAGGAAGAATTTAAATGAGACCACAACTGAGGAATGAGGCACTGAATCCTCCAACGGGGGAAAGGTAAGTAGAATACTAATAATTTGGGGGATTTACAACATCCCTGTACTTCCTGATGTGCAAAAAGGCGAGGAAGGAGCACAGAACAAGAATGGTTTGGACCACAGACATGGAAAGCTGCACATTGACAGCGCTCTGCTGTTTCCTTATTTAGGTAATTAATACTTGATCTTTTGAGCCACAGCTCCAACTCACCCACCACATGAGCTACACCACTATCACAAGAGTGACTATAATATGCTCTTTTTTTGACTCCTCTTCTACACAGGCTGTCTGCTGACTGCTGGCTACCTCAGTTGCACGCGGGTGACCACTACCACTGTGCTTGGGACAACATTGGTTCTCCTGTGGCTGAGGCTGTGCCTTCAAATTGCAGCAAAGTCAACATAGCAACCAGCTGCCATGAAAAGGGGTGTCCCCACACATCCCCACTTGCATGTCGTCAGTGGTGGTCCTTGTCTGGCCCCAGGGTGAATTGGTTCAGGGAGGTGGACAGCAACAAGCCAACCCTCCCCAAAGAGGCAGTTCTCAGGCTGGTGTTGTCTTAGCCAAGTCAGTCATTAAACAGCAGCAAGCACAAGCAACTGCTAAAAGCTATCTATCTGAGTGTTTTTTCACATGTGGGCTAGAAAAGAAAGAGGCTGTGGTATTGCTGTAGGAGCCAAGAGACCCAAAATACCCAGTATGGTGAGCACCATTCTGAAAACATTATATTCTCTTATTCCTTGGAGCAGATCATTGGGTGTCTCATATTGAAGAAGAATATACTAAACAAACCGAAACAGTAGGTTAGGAGCTGGAAAACAAAACTAGCTAAACATAAATAAATCATGGACGTCTTGTAACATAGTAAAATTCTTGGGCATTGTCATTTGTTGCTTATTACAGTTTCATTTACATTGGAATTTTCTTTGTTTCCCTGCAACTTTTGTGTATCCAAATAATTACAGTTGTATTACTGTATTATTTTAAATCTAGTCAGTAAAGTGAATAGAAGAGCTTATCTCTGCATTATTCTGGCCAATATTACATTCTGTTACATAAGAAATGGGAATGAAATAAATTTTAATGCACCACTTTAATAAGATGACAACCATAGTTCTAGACTGCAATTATGGAGATAATTGCATTGGTACTGCTTAAGATTAAGAATAAAAAATTAACCTTGGATGAACAGTTCATTATCTAAGATGAACTCAAGCTATTTTTCTTCTAAATCATATCTTGGCTTGTTTTATTTATTAACTTTGACTGTTTAATAAAGGCATACAGAATTTTACAGGTAGAGTATATAAAAACTTGCCTTTATTGGATGCAGGGGGAAACATAGTGACAAAGGATGAGGAAAAGGCTGAGGTACTTAATGCCTTTTTTTGCCTCAGTCTTTAATAGTAAGACAGTTGTTCTCTGGGTACCCAGCCCCCTGAGCTGGAAGACAGGGATGGGGACCAGAACGAAGCCCCTGTAATCCAATGGGAAATGGTTAGATACCTGCTACACCACTTAGACATAGACAAGTCTATGGGGCCAGATGGGATCCACCCAGATGGGTACTGAAGGAACTGGCGGAAGTGCTCACCAAGCCACTTTCAATCCTTTACCAGCAGTCCTGGCTAACCAGGGAGGTCCCAGTTGACTGGAGGTTAGCACATGTGACGCCCACGTACAAGAAGGGCCAGAAGGAGCATCTGGGATCAACTACAGGCCTGTCAGCCTGACCTCGGTGCTGGGGAAGGGTATGGAGCAGATCATCCTGAGTGCCATCACGCAGCACATACAGGACAACCAGGTGATCAGGCCCAGCCAGCATGGGTTCATGAAAGGCAGGTCTTGCTTGACTAACTTCATCTCCTTCTATGACCAGGTGAACCACTTAGGGGATGAGGGAAAGGCTGTGGATGTTGTCTACCTAGACTTTAGTAAAGCCTTTGACACCGTTTCCCACAGCATTCTCCTGGAGAAACTGGCTGCTCATGGCTTGGACAGGTGTACTCTTCACTGGGTAGAAAACTGGCTGGATGGCTGGGCCCAAAGAGTGGTGGTGAATGGAGTTAAATCCAGTTGGCAGTCGGCCACAAGTGGTGTTCCCCAGGGCTCAGTTTTGGGGCCAGTTCTGTTTAATATCTTTATCAATGATCTGGATGAGGGCATCGAGTGCACCCTCAGTAAATTTGCAGACGACACCAAGTTGGGCGGGAGTGTTGATCTGCTTGAGGGTAGGAAGGCTCTACAGAGGGATCTGGACAGGCTGGATTGATAGGCCAAGGCCAATTGGAAAAGATTCAGTAAGGCTAAGCACCTGGTCCTGCACTTGGGCCACAACAACCCCATGCAATGCTACAGGCCTGGGGAAGAGTGGCTGGAAAGCTGCCTGGTGGAAAAGGACCTGGGCATGTTGGTTGACAGCCGCCTGAATATGAGCCAGCAGTGTGCCCAGGTGGCCAAGAAGGCCAATAGCATCCTGGCTTGTATCAGAAATAGCGTGGCCAGCAGGACTAGGGAAGTGATCGTGCCCCTGTACTCGGCACTGCTGAGGCCGCACCTCGAATACTGTGTTCAGTTTTGGGCTCCTCACTACAAGAGAGACATTGAGGTGCTTGAGTGTGACCAAAGAAGGGCAATGAAGCTGGTGAAGGGTCTGGAGCACAAGCCTTGTGAGGAGCGGCTGAGGGGACTGGGGTTGTTTAGCCTGGAGAAAAGGAGGCTGAGGGGAGACCTTATCGCTCTCTACAACTACCTCAAAGGAGGTTGTAGTGAGGTGGGTGCAGGTCTCTTCTCCCAAGTAACAACTGATAGGATGAGAGGAAATGGCCTCAAGTTGCGCCAGGGGAGGTTTAGATTGGATATTAGGAAAAACTTCTTCACCAAAAGGGTTGTCAAGCATTGGAACAGGCTGCCCAGGTCAGTGGTTGAATCACCATCCCTGGAGGTATTTAAAAGACGTGTAGATACTGTGCTTGGGGACATGGTTTAGTAGTGGACTTGACAGTGCTAGGTTTACACTGAGTTGGACTCAATGATCTTAAAGGTCTTTTCCAACCTAAACGATTCTATGATTCTATAACAGGCTAGTTGGTTCAATGTCAAATTCCTGTACAGTGATTTGAGAAAAAACATTAATTTTGAAACAGTTCTGGACGCTGAGTATAAAGATTATTAAACATAAGTTTTATATATGCAGAAAAATTGCTTTTGCATAAATTCATTTTTAAAATGTTAATATATGCATAAGAAAATTGTGTTTCTTAATCTCTGAAGAAACACTTATCACTAGGAACCGCTTAATTCTTTTCCTGTGCTTGATTTATTAGCTTATGAAATTATGCTAATAGTTTGCATGTTAATGGTTTTGGGGCTCAAATGACCTGATTTTAATAATGAAGTAATTTATGCAGTAAATGTAATCAGCGTCTATGGATCTCACTTAAAAGAACATATCAGTGATTACCTATGCTAAAAACAAATGATTGTCAGCATGGTATGCACTGTATGTTATGACAGGGAACTGGGATGTGTTCAGCTCAGCACACCATTTGGGCTGGCTGAGTCCCACTTCGATGAACCACACTAACGCCTGCAACTGGAGCTCTAACAGCTGTTTACAGACCTTCAGTTGCAGACTGACTTCCTCACATGGTAATCTTCTAAGGAAAAAGACAGGGCAAGAGATGGACAGCACCAGAACTGAAGTCTAACCTGGAGCCAGTAGGAATTGCTCCGTGAGTAGAAGACCTCTGTGGCACAGAGACCTCACACA
Organism: Ciconia boyciana; assembly: GCF_034638445.1. Taxonomy (NCBI): domain Eukaryota; kingdom Metazoa; phylum Chordata; class Aves; order Ciconiiformes; family Ciconiidae; genus Ciconia; species Ciconia boyciana. Next base: position 101,856,483 of record NC_132935.1, on the reverse strand, counting down.
CCTGGAGGAAGCGGGTTGCAGGAAGAAGGGAAAGCGTGTGTTTGGGGAAGAAGTTGTAAGTTTTACAAGTTACAAGAAAACTGGCACTTTTATTAAGGATTTGACCTGCATGGCATATAAAAGATGCAACCCCCTGCAACTTTTGGGAAACCTATGTGAAACAGATCCTTCACAAAGATTCTTTCCTAAAACATCTGTATTTACAGACCTGCTCACTGTCAGGATGTATTTGAACTGTGCCTCTGTTCCCCTGCATTGTTTACTGTGGTGTTCCCCAAGACGAGAAGAAATTGAAGACTGGGCTTTGAAAAGTAAATAGCAATGCTTTTTTTGCAGTAATGTAAGCTTGTGTTTTGATAACCTGCTGAACATTGATATTCACTTTGGATTAAAAAATTAAAAAATATATTACTAGCTGCCAAAGGTGATCTAACTGTTCAAACGCCCAGACAGAAGCTGAGGGAAGTCAGACTGGACATTAGCCAAAACGTATAAAGCCAATGGAAGAAAACCCATTGATTCAGCAGAGCTGGATCATTTCTTCCCCAAAGAAATGCCTAAAGGCCAGAAGTCCTCTCCCCTTCCAAAGACCAAAACTGAACAACTATATTTTGTAATTAATAAATACCTTGCTTGCAGCATCTCAAGCATATGATACAAAACTGGCTTCAAACACCATTTCCAGAGTTGTTCGTTTCACACAGCAAAAAGGCGGTATGTTCTGGAGTGTGGCTAATGCTCTTTATTCCAGAATTCAGACTATTAGCTTTATGCAATTTATTTCATATCTTAAAGAGGAAAACAAGCAGATGTACCAGATGCTTTATCATTTTTTATGTTTTATCCCAGTCATAAATAGATTCCATGTAAGCCCAAGGCATGTATGGATCGTGCAAAAATAACTCAACAGAAGCTGTTCAAACCCTGCTCCTTCCATAGACCGCAGAGGCCTCCCTGTGCATTCAGGTGCACGCAGCGTTAGAGCAGGGCCTCTGAGAACCTCATCGGGGGCTGCGGTAGAGAGGGCAACCTATTGCCCAGGCTTCTGCCTGCACGTAGATTCAGAGGATGGCAAAGCTGACCCTCTGCATTAGCCCTGGATAGCCCTGGATGTGCCCATAGGCTAGGCACAGCAACTAGAAACCTGATGAAAGTGTCCCTATAGAGGCAGAGAGAGGGCTTTTTCTGCAAGCTGCAAAGTCCCCGGCTCCCGAGGAGCCCAGGCTGGGCTGAACTCCACTAGTATAATAAGAGCAAACTTGATCAAAGCCTGTGTGTTTGCTTTAGATGTGGATGCCATACACGCTGTTACCATAGAGCTGTGACAGCTTAATGAGCTGTCACCCGTCAACTGAGTTGCTGTTACTATGTGCACGCTCCTACCCTGCCCCCTCTCTCCGGAGAAATGATCTTGTTCGGTCTCGGGGAGAGTCGCATCCACGAGTCCTAGCTGCACGGAGCTGTCTGCTGCAGTCCCAGACATCCTTGTCTTGCCAAACAGGATTTCTGGAGGTGAAAATTCCCCTCTTCCATTTCCCTGTGTTGTGCCTGGAGGACATTCCCCTGACAAGAGGGACCTGCTGTCGGCGGAGGCAGGGTCAGGAAGGCAGAAAATAAAAGGAGAAATTTCAAAGTTCAGACAGTTTTCTTGGCAAACTATAACAGCTCAAAGGGGTAAGTATCTGTCTGCTGTTTACTTGGAAATCTGACAAGAACGACTTACCGCTGACAAACGAGGCTCACAAACACCACAAGCCCAAGCCACAGAGCCCCGAGTGCTGGTGCACACTTCCCATCAGACACACAGAAACACCCAGATAGCCGGCATCTACGTTTCAAAAGCAAACAGGAAAAATCCCGGCATGCTCTCTCTTCCCCGCTTGTGGGAATCTCGGCCTCCCTGGCTGGGTCAGGACCTGGGGCCCTGTGGTTTCCCCGGCCGTGAGAGGAAAGGGAGCGCTGCCATCGCTGCCCTCTGCTCCCAGGCAAGGGCTGGGTGCTGGAAAGACGGCGGCTGGGACTGTCGGTGTGCGGCGGCACTGCCTGCCAGCAGCCTCGCCTGCCCAGCTGCAGCTCTCTTGCAAGGCGAGGGTGCCCTCCCAGCCCCTTCTGCAGAGGCACGGAGGTGGTTGTTGACGGTGGGAGAAGCACGTTTGTCTTGCTGTGCTGCATTCACTCTGGCTGAGAGCTTTCTGCAAGGGGGGGTGAATGGAGGCTCATGTTTGGTGGGGGAAGAGTGTGAAATTTGGAGGGAAGAGCCAGGGGACCTGTGGTCCTTCCTTGTCTGCTGTGGCTTGGGAAGGGAGGCACAAGGAGGCGGCGTGTGATGGTGGCTACTTGGCTGCAGCATGGAGGGCTCTCTCTGAGGTTTCACACTGACATTTAAGGTCCAAAAAAAGCATTGACACACTGAAACACAGTGTTTACAAATGGACTAACCTTCCCTGGGTATAAGTCAAACACTGCAACTCCAGAAATTAGCTTGGTAGAAACCATTCTTCTATTTCCTTATCTGCATTAAAGCAGAACAGAAACATATCACAGCACACACAAAATGCTAGATGATTTGAAGCTATCAAATTGTTCATTAGCTGGCTTCAACAACAGCAGTCTGTTAGCACAGCCATCTTCATTTCATGCTACTCTTGTTTCTTATATTGTGTCTTGATTTAATATTAGGCTTTAAATACTTCTGGGCAAGGATTTGTTTCCCTATATACTTGTTCTACCCCTAGTAAATAGGCCTATGTTCCAACTAACGCCTGCAGTTTCTAAAATGCAATCAACAATAATATTTATTGCTTTTTTGTGTGCCCATCCAGAAAAAGACAATTGTTACCAGAATAACACTCAGAACAATAACAGGATGCAAATGTGCACCCTATTCTTCCAGCTTGCATGCTTTACTCCAGAATCATGCCAGCTTGTGTGGAAGTCAGCGGGAAACCTGACCAAATGAGGACTTCTGATTTGTGTCCCAGGCATCTTTTTGCTGGATTTATCACAATTAATGCCCTTTCGTTTGTCTCTCTTCACATGCTAGGAATGTAAGTAGGCCACAATGGCGAATCTGCACATTTGGTCAAAAAAGTTGCTGTGATTTCAAAAATAGGTGTGAAAAACACCGTGTTGCAAGCTGGGAGGAGAATAAAAATATGGCATTCAACGTATTCATGATTTTTAGAAGCAAAAAGGAGAAAAAAAGCCCAACTTCCAGTAACACCACAGAGCCTTTCCTGAGTCTCATCACTCTTTATTTTAATTTTAATTCCTGGAATCTCAACAGACCAATATTCCTGCAGCAGTTTGCGCTCGTGCAGAACACCCTGATCCTCCTGCCTAGGAATGGTTAACCATAGGGATACGGGGCTTTGCACATCCCTCCTTCTTTCTCTCTTCCCTCCCCGCTTCCGAATCAAACATCTCCTGCCTCCTCCAGTGTTGCTTCACCGCTCTTTGACTCCTCTCCTCCGCCTGTGGCCTGCCTCTTGGAGCGTCTTCCGTGGTCCCCCCTCCCCAGCAGAGCAGCCCCAGAGCAGGGTGACCTCTCCCTCGGGATCTTTTGTCTCGTCCTCTCTGACAGTGTGGAGTGACAGCGAGCAGGATCCTCACCCCGGCGCTTCCCTAATCGAGCAGTGCTCGCACAGCTCACACGCCTGCCTGCAGGCTTCTCTCTTTAATGTGACATTGATCATCATGACACAAAATGGTCACAGATATCACTTCCTAAAATTCAGGAATGTGACAGCTAGAGACAGAATCGCTAGTCTATGGCCTGAAGACTATATGGATTATTCAGGTCAGGATAAATCAGGATGGATATTTGCCCTACTTCCATATTCTAGCTATTAATAACCAAAAGCACGCCAGATTGTGGCTTGTTCTGTGCGACTGCACAAGGGAGCAACACTCCCTCTCCCACGCCTCCACATACACATGCACAGACTAATATTTTTGGCTAACGTTTGAAAGCCAAAAACCCATTTGCAAACCCAGCCTCTGAGCTCGTAGTCCGGCCCCAAGCACATGGAGGCCCTCCTTCACCAGGCAAGAAAAGGAAGCCAAGGCAGGCTGTAAAAAGATATGGGAGACCTCTCCTGGTTTACTGCCCCAGAAACCTAAAGAATACAAGCTGCTGCTCTCCCCTGTTTCCTTCAAGCCCCAGCACAGCTCAGTCAGTCAGGGCTCACCCCTTTGGCCAAGCACGCTGCCACAAAATGAACGTCCTTCTGGGAAGACCTGGTAGAGAAGCTGCTGAACACCTGCCCAGAGAAACCCAGCCACACTGCTCCTGGAAAGCTTTCTGTCCATCGCACCTATCCAGGATTTCAGCATGAAGAAGCAGCACTTCCTCCCCAGTACTGAAACAGAGACATCATAGAGTTACAGAATTAAGTGAAGTGTCATCTTCCCCAGATTTAAAATAGCGAGTGAATTATCCTCCATATCGAGTCAGCACTCACCTTTAGAAGGATGCAAGACAGAAATTGTACAGTGTCTCTTTGCAGAATAGTAGCTTTTCTGAGCCATCATTAAAATTTTGGAAGATAAAGCCCTCAGAAGCCTGAAGCTCTTCTACTTTTAAAATAGTCTTTCAAAAGCCGGCTTTTGCTTTTGGTTGCAAAGGGAAAAATAGAGAGATTTTTCAGTCCACTGACATGGAAGAACTGCCCTGACAGCTGAGACAGCTTCCCTGAATAGGATCCCTCTGCTCTTGGGAGTTGGAAAGCTATTCTCTGCCATCCCTTTTGGGTCACTTATGCAATCTGCTCTAGCAACTGGTGCCAGTTCAGTTCAGCTACAGATCAGACTCTCTGGACTGTCTAAATGCCATTCCCTGGATTTGCCTAGGAATAAAGCCTTTATACTTCCCTCAACCACCATATTCATGGCCTATTACTGTAAAGCATTACTATTAGTCCCAGTCCATAAAATGCCACCAGTTCCCATTTTAATTCCAAAAAGATAGTTCTTATGAAGCAACTGCACCACACAGCAGTTAGGCAGTAGTTGAGCTCTCTTGTCTGTGTTTCTAGACGCTACTCCATATTTTATTTATCAGCTAAAAGCCAAGCAAAGTAACAATAACGAGAGCAGGCTGAGTGCCAAGAGCAGCATAGGAGCCTCAGCCACACTTGTCTCCCCTCTCCTGCTTCTCCCGCACTGCTCCGTGCACTGTAGACTCTGATCTTATTTAGTTGACACGAGGCCTCAGCGATTGCAGTTCATAAACCCCGCGTCTTTTGTCCTCTGCTGAGCATAGTGCTAGTATTTCTAAGCAGTTTCAAACAGGCTTTTCCTGCTCAGCTCATTTAATAACTAGATTTGCTAGATCTCTAGCCATTATTTGGCAGAGGGCTTAATAAGTACTTGCCAAGTCCTATCTTGGGTTACTTTTCCAGAGATTCTTTAGGCTGGGGAAATAAAAAGCATCCTTCACTTTGTTTCAGTAAGAAAACCTATTTTTTTCTGCTTCCTTTGATTCTAATAATAATATTATCCTGGACAGAGACATCTTCAAATAAATACTGGTCGGAGGTTTCCTGAGGACCTAAACTGAGAGCATGTTAATAAAATAACAGAAAGCTCACTCTAGTCTCCCCCCTGCATTGGATTGTCCAGCTAAAGTAACTGTACTTTTGCTTATGAAGGCACAAGATGGACCAAATCCTCCACAGCAGTCCAGCAATCTGGATGTGCTGATAATTGTTCAGAGTCACATTCTGATTAACACGGGTACCTCCATTTCCAGTAGTACTGGAGCCTCCCCACTGAAAATTAGAAGAAAAAACATCACCAGGTATATTACATTAAAAGTTTAGCGAGGAAATGACAAGCAACTTGGGAAAGAAGAAAAAAGTGTAGCACTCCCACATTACAAACATTTTAAATGGACTTTCAAGGAGGTAAAAGAATGAAAAAACGAGTGTTTCCTTCTCTTTGTATCCCTGCTAACAGGATAAACACCAATCTGGGTTGCTGACCTTTCTAAATTCAAGGACTGAAATATATCATTAAGGATGGCAGAGGGAACAGCCACTCAGAGCAAGTACAGAGAAAAGGCATAGACAGGCCAAGGAAGTAGATGGAGTCCAAAGGTTTTGAATGGAGCTAATCTGCGAGCAGAGATAGAAGGGGAGAAGGAGATTTCTCTCCTTATTGCCTGTCCCTATCAGTCAAAATCTGAAGCAGGAGATCTGATGTACCCTTCCAACATTGACCCTCAACATCTCACTAAAAGAGACTGTGGCTTAACAGCTACGATAGAGCCTGACACTCCTAATGGGGTAAGTTTCAGACCTAAGCTACATGACTTAAGAATGACTGCTGGGCTGACAGCTGGAGCTGTAACAGGCAGTCAAAAATTTTGGAGAGAGAATAAAGAAAAATGGGATCATGTCCACCTAGAAGTGAGATTCAAACACGGAAAAAGCTTACTCTTGAGCTACAGTCAGCCTCTATTCACTGTAGATGCTTATTCCTGTATCAGATCCCACATTATAATTAGCAAATGAAGCATCGAATGATGAACATCTGATTTCGTTTGCAAACATATATATACACAAGATGATGTCTCGTCAATGCAAAATACAAAGGCTTAACAAATTGTGTAATTATACATTTCCTGCAGATTTTCTGCTACTTTTCATATAGTATTTGAACATTGCTCGCCATGTTATCAACAGCTTTTCATTATTTAAATATTTAAGCATCTTATTACCATATTTCTGCATTACACAGCTATGAAATTTGGTGCTCTCATACAAAAGGTACAAATATAAAATTGACATTGTATGTGAGGGCCTTTTGTTGAAATATAATACTGGCTTTGTGGATAACAAAAACGTATATAAAATGTGTTTCTCTATAATCACTACTTATTTTTATTATTCCCTGTATTATACAACATGTGATAATATTTAGGGAGGCCTGCTGAGCTCTTAAGGAGTTATTTTTTCCTGCCTGACATTGCCAGTGTTATTTTCCTCTATACATACTTCAGAGAAGCACTAGTCCAATAAAAACCTGACTTCCTAAGGGAAATTCCCTTGCAGAACACTGTCAGCAAGTACTGATACCAGACAAACAGGAGGAAGACACATTGGAGCCAGCTTCCCAAACAAATCTAAACTCACCCTCATGTTCCTCTACTTAATAAGGCAACAGCTCTAAGCTTGAGCGATGTGCATAAGAGATGCAAATGTACTAACACATTTCCTGGAAGGCTACTGGGAGGCAAACAACAATTTTGCAGCAGCATACTATAGGCTTACCAAGTATATACACATATTTATTACAGTAATATTAGAAGAACAGACTGCTTCTTTCACATGTCTGTGCAGCTTGTGCACAATGGGAGCCTCTTTCTGTTCAGTGTCTCTGGGCACTACTCCTTGATCCAAAAAAAAGAAGCAACAGCCTGTCCCTCTTTCTCCCCTCCCATGAGTATCTGAGATTTGCATGGTTTTGTTTGCTTCACTGAGAAATGGAAAAAAGACTAAAAGGAGGGTCAGACACTCACAACAGTCTGCTTTTTTTTTGTTCTTATGAAAGGGTGATATTTACCTACCTAAAATATTTCTGTTTACTCACATAGCAGAAGGTAGGAAGGACTTTGGAGGCAGAATATAAAGTTAAATCTGGTTTTGCAGAGGTAATCAAGAAGGGCTCTCAGAAGGCAATTCTGAGAGATTAAAAGTCAGTTTAGCTTTTGGACACAACTTGGGTGTTCTTACTGACAAACATTGTCACCTAATTCCTGGGAAGATTTCATCAGCGTTACAAAGGACAGCAATAATCCCACTTAAAATGCCTTCCACAAAAAGACTTCTTTCACCAAGGAACTGATTCCCTAGGGAAGTCTCGTTTCTTTAACCAGCACCAAAAATCCAAACTCATGCTCATCTCTGATATATGTCTATAAAAGATAAATATCTGACATGTGCATGCATGTGCATATTAGTTGTAGCTGTCCATGTATGCTAATCCAGGAATAATTTATGCTTCTATTGGACCAAACAGGAAATCAAGGACTCTAAGAGAAATCCAGATTGTATAACCATTATTGGGCAGCCTTTGGACCCTGCCTAGGACATTATGTATACTTCAACACTTAAACATGAGCATGTTCAGTGAACAAATTTCTTATAAGGGCAAAAAATTGAGAAGATTCTTTATTAAACATCAGCCATGTTTTGAGAGTTTGTCACACATTTTGTCAGTAACTCACCAGGCCCAAGTAAAATATTTTATTTAACTACCTCAGCTTTGAAGCTGTAAGAAGTAAAAATATTTTTCTTAAATGACTGATGAAGAACCTATTTTGGTCACAGCATGATGCTGAGTCAGCATGCCAAAATAGCAAGAGCATCAGCTACCATTGTGTACTGGGGTGCCCAAGAAGTTACAACTGGATTTACAAAGTGAGTTAAAAGCTTGGGATATGTTCCCTACAGAAATGAAACACGGTATCTGCAGGCAGGTGGTGGGATTTTGTTGAGGGCTTTTTTTTTTTTGGCCACATCAATCACTAGGAATTCAGTCATCAATATCTAGTGATTCAATCACTAGGGAATACAAAGCAGCAGTAGTAATATATTTTTTGACACTGGAGGAACGCAAACATGAATCTTGAAGTTCAGAGATGGACTGGGTACAGCAGAGAAGTTTATCAAACTACTTCTCTACAGTTATTTTCCATCTCTTCGTCAACCCTAAGGTGGATGCAGGAGGTTAGAATAACAAAACTAACTATACATCAAACATTACAGATGAAAAGACTTTCACCTGCATCTTTTCCTCCTCCTCTGCCCCACATGACGTGCAGCAGGCTAGGAAAAAAAGCAAATAATAACCAAACCACCAGGCAAAAACAACCTCAGCCTTCAAGACTGCTGTGGGCTAGAAAAATAATATTAGACCAAGTATGCAGACAGACCTTCCTGAGGAGACATCCTGCATTGGGAAAGAGACCATACCTTGTACCATGAAGCCATCTCTTAAATAGCTGATAAAATGACTGTCTGTATATCAGCTGGCCTATTGACCTGGGGGCAAACTGGGGAATATGAACGGGAAGTCAGAAAAAAGAAACTATTCTTGGACCATCCAAGTAAGCACACTTGGCCTTTGAACTGGTTAAGCTTTTTAGCCCAGCTACACTCCAATTCCAGGGTTTAACAGTGCTTTGGAGATGCAGTTATTGGGCCACCCATGTTACAAAATGTAATGATGCTGTAATGAGCACAGTTCACTCTTAGTTCCAGTGCAGAAAGAAATAGATGGGGACAGCATCCCATATATCAATGAGAGAACTAGAGAACAGTAACAATAGCATCTTTCCTTGAAAGCTGCTTTGGCTCTACTTTTTCTAGTGGAATAAGATTTGGAGGCACATAACTCACCAAGTTGAAAAACCATTAGGACTTCCATGTTAACCCTGGTATATGGACACTATGTGGTATGCCACGTGCTAAGGGTGAAAAGCCTCCTTCTGAGCAAAATGAGCTTCATTTTCAAAACAGTGGTTTGGAGGTTCACCCACGCAGGAGTGAAATCATCAAACCAAGGTCAATGATGTCATTCGGAGCAGCCCCAGACCACAAAGCACAGGCATGACTAACTTCTTTTAAACTTTAGGAGTGCTTGGAAGTGCTTGGCGCCCAAGCTGGTCCTTGGACTTTCTTCTAGAGGTAAATTTCAACCACAGATGTGAAAATGATCAAGGGTCAAGTATACAGTGAAATGGATATTCTGGAAAGGGAAGGGAAGAGGGAGGAAAAGACAAAAATATTACTAATGTACTGGAGAGCAGGGAGAGAGGACACCGAAGAAAGCACACAAGGTAGGGCAGAGAGCCTGCATGACTTTAAGCTTTGAAGTTGGCCATCCCGGGAAGGCCTGGATCTCTTGCCTGTGTCTGGTACTCTGAGCTAAAATCTTTAGCGATGGAAATAAATTAGAAAACCCAAACTCTTACTCCGAGCTGTACTTCTCTGAAGTTTGGCTCAGGATATTTAAAGGGCAGCAGCCAAACTTTTATGGTTTTAGGCTTTTTTAACCTGGGGCATGAAAGCTGGGCAATGCTCTTGGTGGTTGTACAACAGATTGAACCACCCCATGTGCCACAAAATCATGTGCTGAGCTGCAGTGCAGTTTGCAGCATCTATCCTGCAGACATCCAAGATGATAAGAGTGGAGGCTGCTGAACGATGGCAATAGGTGTCTTAGGAACAGCAAAGGAGGTGTAGGTACCATCTGCCTCTTCTTGTGTTAAGTTCAACCCAGTTACTGTCAGTTCATCAGGATTATAAAACTTTATTACACCTACCCACAAACCCAAGGAATTAAAAAAAAAGGAGGGGAAAAATTCTCTCTTGTTCAAACGCTGAAGATGGAACAAGAACAAGCCCGGTACAAACATTCCCGTCAAATAAACAAGAGAATTCAGTAGATGCCAAGAAATTTATATTGAAGAGTCTCACTTAGGAGATTGTAACAGCCTGCATAGTAGGCTTCAGCATAGTATTTTCATATGACATACTAACAACAAAAACTGATGAAATTTCACATTGTTCACAGTGAAAATAAAATATTAGTTCTTTTTCCACTGTTTTTGCTTTGGTTTAATCTTGCCCCAGTGTATTTTAACTTAAGCCAATTTGGGATGTTAACAGCATACAAATATGCTTTTCCCGTGAGCTGCCAGGGAAGGGGTTTTTGAGCTGGAATTGTGTTAAGCTGATTACTTCTTTTAATTTCATCTTAATAATAGAGCATTTTTAATTGTTTGAATCCTAACAGCTGATATAGCTGTTTCGAGAGTCAGGGAATGCAAATGAAGACTGAGAAATTCTTTCAGTATAAAATCAGAATTCTCCTATGCCATGGTGACAGCAATTTTTCATTAAATTATAGATTCCTCAGGGTTGCTCTTTCCATATTGATAAGATCATTTCATAGGGAAAGGAGGAAAGGGAAAAGAGAGATCTTACTGAAGAAACAGAATTGTTATGACGAGCAATTAACAACATATATCCCAGCATGTCACAGTGGGTCTTCTCCTTTAATTCCATGAAATAGACTGATTATAAAAATGCTTCCCATTTGAGTGCCTCAACCCTAATGCAGTTTGCATCAGGCTGCATTTTCCCTCAGGCTGAAAAATACTGACATCAACAGGAACACTGGATGTGTTGAACCTGCCATCACCAGCCTGAAAAACCTCTGTCCTCACTATTGCTCATACCTTCTAGTGAACTGCCTGCTTCCACAGATGGGGCTAACTCAGTTCCACCAAGGAGTCCGCTGCCACAGGGATTCACACTTTGCCATTTCTCCCAAATATTTGCATTTTTCATATGCTGTTTTTTTATGTCATCTCTTCCCTTTAAAATCCATGCAAACCAGTTACACCAAAACCAGCCCAGAAACCTGCAGAACCTCCACTCCACAGGCACTTTAGGTAAATGATCCATAATGAGTGGTAATAATGTAAAGGCACATTTACACGACTACATTATCTGCATTTGCAGGTCATAACAAAGGTGGTATTGACAGAGCTGTGACAAAACATGTCTTGGTACCTACATGCCACTAAGTTTTTGTTGTTCTTTTTTCTTATTTTTGTTGTTTATAGGAACTGTTGTGTCTTCCCCTCTGAATATCACTACGTGGTTTCTTAATGGAAAACTAAATGGGTCCTTGCTTTTCCACTCTCCTTTTCTGAAATTCCACTTCTGGCCATAAAGTGTTATCCTTTGTACCAATTAGTTAGAGAGTGAAGTTGTGTCTCTTTTAATCACATATCCCAGAGTAAGAAACAATACCAAGCACTAAATCACAGCTCAGTAGTAGGCTTTCGAAAGGAGTTGTGTCTAAACTGAATGTTAGGCATTGTAACCTTGGACTGCTAACGGTGGCCCATGGTCTGGATTTGAGCAACAAATCTGGGTACAGCTACAACTTGTACTACTGGGAGGTTTTAACTGGAGCAAAAAGTTTACACAGGCTCTACTGTATTACTGCCTAAGCTTCTGTCTGCACTGAAGTCCTCTGTCCTCTGTTTTGTTTTTTTAAGACTCTCACCAGCCTGACCTATTCAGAAACCTGGTAAAAATGCCAGAAAATGCTAGCAGAGTGACCTTGCCCTCATGTTCGCTAGCTTCATGACATATCTGCTTCTGCCCTGGGAGTACCTGCAAGATCAGTGCCTCCTGCGCGGGCCAGGGCGGAGTGTCAGAGGAAAGTACAGAATCACAGTTAGTTAGCCGTTAGCAGAATCCAATCTTCTGCTCTAATTTTGGGGAGAAGAGAGGAAGGAATGGACAATACACTGCTATAATTTTCCTAAAAATTCCTACAAATTATGCATAGCAAGGAAAATAATATAAACAAACACTCGCAATGTGTTTCTCTCTTCCCTGTGCTTTCCAAATGCAGTTCTTCCACATTTTCTAACCAACCATTCAACTAAAACCAGTTTACTAACAATGGAGGATTTACTGGCATGTTTGGAAAGTATACACCTGTCACAGAATGAATTCCCCTCTGTGTTTTATATCCAGTGGGTCAACTATTTTATCTGAAGGTTTGAACTGACTTCAGGCACAAGGGCATGACTTGAGATGAAGTAGTGGCTTTGCCTCATTTTATAGGTCAATCATCCAGTACTTCAGCCTAACACCTACTCAAAATGATGCGTCTCATTTCTGCTTCAGGTTATATTTGCTCTATTATTTCTACAGAGCCACCTATGAAGTTTCTGGAAGCACCAAGTTTGGTGGCTGTCTAACAGTACGTATATGTGTAAATGCCCATAAACTGTTCTGAGGAAGTTTAGCACATAAACTGTTTAGCACATAAACTGTTCTGAGCAAGATTCACTAACTAGAGATGTAAGATAAGAGCAATTAAAAAATAGCTGTTATTTAGACAACAAAAATGGCAGGGGATCTTTGCTAAGGGGTCATTTCTAAAAATTGTTTCCTAAGCGTCCCACTTACCCAGAGTACAGGGGTTTTGGCTGCCTGTTGGTGCTGAAGATTGTATTTAATGCTTCAGAAAAGTAAGGAAAGGAAAAGCACAAGCCTGTTCCCCTCTATGGATTTATTCATCATGGAGAAAAGCCACTGAAAACGGGGTGTGTTTTTCCCAGACTATTTTACATTCAAAACAACAGCCCTGTCTGCACTGGAAAATTCCACAGTATGTGGAGACCTACAGAGGGACTGAAAGAAGGGTCTTGGAGAAAAAGGTACATGTTTTAATTACATTGAATAAGGGTAACTATGCTCATATTAAACTTCACTCAGACCTTCTGAAGTTCCTCCAGAAAAATCAGAAAAGCCAGATTCTAATTTGTCTGATATTTCTAAAATTAATAGTATTGCCAACAAGCCAAAAAAACCCCACATGCTTCTCCACCTGTCATTTACCTCTTTTTAGACATTCTTATATAGGAAAACCAAGTTTTAAACTATCTTTTGTGGTGGTCAGTGATGTCAGTGAAAGTCGATTTTGCTCAGCTCCCTACAAAAATCAGTAGGGACAATATACATGCACACACACACACTTTAACAAAGCTACAAATGTATCTCTGCCCTGTTTATCAGATATTCATAAACTCTTCAGTGCTAGTTCAAGCTGTATTGCTGTGAAATCATAAGCAACCTGAGAAAGGGTTTTATGTGAAGTATATGTGCATTCAGTACTCTAATGCTTTCCATAAAACACATTTAGCATAACACACGCACGTAAACACAAACTGTCCATGCAGGAAACATATTCACTATGGTTATTCAGAAAACTCATTAAAAATTACAAGGCATGTACAACTGTATCTAAATCTTTGGTTTGTTCTTACAATTCAGATGCTAGCAGGGCTGGAAAAAAAACCCGAGAACTGTAAGAGCATTCTGGGAACTAGACTGAAAGCTAACCAGAGCTTCCACTTTGCTTCTAGAATAGCCATGTTATAAAAATTTTACTCTGAGTAAAAGAGCCTTTCCAGATGTAGCTAGATAATACTGAACTCTGTTTCCACTAAGAGCTTTAGGAATAGTATTAGCTCACATGGAAATAATTTTTTAACTAGCTGGGAGTGGTTCCCTAACAGTTCCTGAAGCTGTTCCCCCATGCTCATATCCCCTCCTCTCTGGCTCATTTTAGGAGCTACACCCAGTGTGCAAAATGACCTCTGCACCTAAAGAGGCACAAACTATTTTACGGATGGAAAGAAAGGAATATCGTGACTGACTGGCTAAAAACACCATAAGAGCCAAAGCAGAGTTTTGTACAGTTTTTACCTGACAAAAGCCAACAAGATTAATCTGTCTTAATGATGCTGTGATGAAATACAATGACTTTAGCTTTACAGGGTCCTGGAACATTATGACAAATGCAGCTTCCCATATGATGATGTAAGAAGCTGAGAAGCTTGGTAAAACTGGACTTGTATTTTCTTGAAGTCTGTAAATTTGAAAGGTTCTCTTCATATAGTCTGAGGTCAGAAAAATAGAGAATTATATTAAAATCAGTGATGGTGGAAGAAGAGTCAATTCTATTTAGACATGACAGCAAAGATTCAGTGCTTTAGCTCATGTATACTGAACCATCAGGATCACTTTTCAATTGATCTTTCTCTTACCTTGTCTCTTAGCAGATTCTTTGACCTGTTCACTTATTTTTTTCTACCATCCATATGGGTATATTTCTGAGTATTAAACTCCAAAATATCACAGCAGTCATAATAGTTTATTCTGGGAATAGTTTATAAAGAATGAAATAGATACATGCAACATGGGGAAAGGAGAGATTGAGACCTTCAAACTCAAGTGGAGGACAGCAAGTGGATGACAATCCCAATGCTGCAAAAAAGAAGCAGCAAGTGAGGGGATCAACCAGAAAGAATAATTTTCTGGAGAATAGTAGATACACAGAATTATTTGCCAAGTAAAAGACTACTCAGGTAGTTAATATAGATTGGTCAGAAAAACAGAGCGAAGAAAAAATACAACAAAGAAAGAAAATGGGACCACATTCTCTCTTCAGTTTAGGAATTTTTTAACCACTGTAAGACATGGATCCTCAGCCTGCCAGTCACACACCAACCCATTTCACTCATCTGTGAACTCCAGGTTTTATTGCTGCAATGCAGTGGACCAAGCATCTTTCACCCTGCTTTGCCCTGAAGTCCAGAAGGTGTAAGAGGCTTAGTAACCACTCCCGACTCCTATGTTGGTGTAAGAAGAATACTTCAATAATTTCAGCAACCTTGTGCTACCAAAATGTTTTACAGACTTCTGTGGATGCTCTGGTGAACCAAGAGAGCTGAGCGTGCCCTAGTCACAAGCAGGAAAGGGCATGCCAAAAGTGGTAGGAAGGCAGTTTTATCTACGGTCTTCTCTACTTAGGATCTGGTTCATTATATGAAGCTATATACCTTGAGGAACCACATCCACTTACCTTGCGAGCTCCCTTCTCTCTGCTCTCCACCACTACAATGGAATCGAGGTTTCTACACTGGTATTTTGTTCCAGGTCTATATGAAGGACCATCACTGTGTGGCCATGGTCTCCCACAACATCTGTGTTTCACTATAAAAACAAACCCATCACCAGATGTAGGACATGCAGCAGACAGAGCCTACACAGGCTCTGGGCTTGCCTTGTATTATGTGTTAGTACTGTGACCAACACCAAACTGCAGCCACAGCACTGATTGAGATGTATTTTTCCAGCTTAGACTCCCTTGAACATGTTTCTATATGCAAATAAAACTGACAAAAATGAATAAAGTTATTCCTCCTACAGGCTGGAAAGGAAGAAAATAAGCCAGTTGTTATAACTATTGTTAAATATTTAGGAGTAAGTCCCCCACTTTCAGAATGAATGAATGGATAGAGATATTCAGCCCAGTTGTGTTATTAATAATTTACACTATCTTTCAAACTGCATTAAATCTGCCCAATGCATAGCCTCTACTCAGAATTTAAAACATCAAATTAGTTTATTGATTAACTTAATTTTCTGCTGGATACAGCACCTGCTTTGCATTTCAGAATGAAGCTTCATCACAATTGTATCATTGTTGTTTATCTTCCACCGGGAAACTGACCCCAGAAATTTCATTATTCTGTAATAATATATAGCATCAACACCTATTTTAGTCACAGTCCTCAGAATGTAAATACAGGAGCTGACACGGTTATTTAATTGAATTTTACATGCCAGTTTGGAGTCACTTTCATTTAAATCCAACTTAGATGTGGCTGACAGTTTGAATGTCACTATGCTGTAAGCCAAGAAGACAAACCAGTCAACCTCGGCACTGCTAACTATATGGATTTCCCATTTTGCTAATGTAATTCCCTCCAGTTTACATGTCTTGTAAGCAGTATCTCTGGAAGTAAACAATTGAAGGAAGAAAACACCAGATTCAAAGATGGCTTGACTCGTTCCCATTGAAGGAGGTGGCCATGTGAGATCTGGGGCCACGCTCTGGGGAGAGCAGAGCTGGCAGGCACAAGACCTGTATTATATCTGGACCCACTGCTTATTTCCCTGTGAGCTGCTGAAGAATACTTAGCTCCAAAGCAAATAAATACAAGCTCGTGTACCCTGCTGCCCTGAAACCGTACAAGCTGATGACAATGTGTGTGGTGGATGATACATACACTGCAGCCCCCCAAAATGAGGGAAGTCTTTGTTTCTCCTTGTCAGAGTGGGTTAATTTGAATATTGATAATACACAGCCTGTTGAAAAGAATGGGCAATTCTTCCCACCAGACACCAGGGAATTAACTGTGCCTTCAGAGCTACATGTACTGGGACAACCTCCACTGTCAGTCCCTCTTTTTGCCCTCTATCCCCTCCTCTATGTTCAAAAACTTAATTTTTACTATTTACTTTACTGTATGAAACAGCTGCTTCATAGTAAGACAAACTTGGCAAGTTTGAGGCATCAAAGCCTGACTGAGTTTTGCAAGGCATGATTTATAGTTCCCTTTTTCTTGTACAGTATGTGGGGAAGCCAAGAGTGAATAAACCTTTCGGGTGTCAGGAATCCAAAAGCCTTGTGTCCTAGCCATAGCCATCATGAGGCAAGTAGTGTAAACATATTTTTCTTAGATTTTGGCAATACCGTTTCTTAGCAGGGTTCATCTAAACATGTAGAGATTATAGTATATTCCTACCTCATGTAAGTGGCCTGTATCATACGGTAGAATAGGTAGTTCACAAAAATTAGAGAATGACACCAATGCAACAGATGCAAAACATTTTTTAAAGAGAAACCTATCTATTTTTAAGATTAAACCTAAAAATAGCAACTCCCATATACACTTGATTTTAGAAGCAGGGGGAAACATACTCATTTGGAGTAGTTTTTGCATAGCCACACAGCTTAGATTTTATTAGCTGGTTAGATTTTATTAAAAAAAAAAAAAGGTTGGATTTTATAAAACCACTACCTTTACAAGTGTTCATTCATGTTGACACACAGGTCCCAACCCAGCTGCCAAACCTTTTGCTTTCTTTTTTGTTTACAACTATGTCCTTGTTTAGCTCTTTTTTGTGGTGGTCAGAAGCAATGCAAAGCAATTCCAGCTGATTTTGGCCAAAGAGAACAAATACATATTGTATTCTATTTCCACATACCAGAAAATGGTTTATTTTAAAACCAAACTAAGCAAAACAAATCAGCAACTCCAGTACAAAAATACATATCAAAGAACCAGAATCTGAAGTTTGAAGCACTGCTAGTGATTGGTTTTGGCATCTGGTGACAAATTTATTTCAAAAAGGGCTGTAAATCACAGGTGTCAGTCTCAGCCTCCACCAATGCCCAACTCGGCACTGATGCCAATGGCTCATCATTGCTAGTCTCGTTGCTGAAACATGACCCACCTTGCGAACAATATAGCAAAAGTACAGTTCACAGTGAAAATAAATACATTAAAAGATTTACTGAGCTGAACCCCATTCTGCAAATACCTGAGCATGTACAGCACCAAGAATTCTCCTGTGTCTGTGGTGTCAATGGCATCCCCTGCTCTGCTGAACTCACCATGAAGTGTGGCACATTGATCAAGGGAGTCTTCTTTAGTCTGTCTGAAAATCTGTGTGGGACACATGAGCAAAGTTATTCTCTGCAGATTCCTAATCAGTTCATTACGAAATAATTTCTTAAAACTCAGGGTGTTGGGACTGATTTTAATGCCCCATTTTGTTGACTTTTGAAAGGTACACCTTGTATGCAGTCCTCACCTTTTTACTTGCATACATGCAGAGCTCTTGAAAAAGCAACATGATTTTCAACGTGGATGGGAGGAAGTTTTATGCCACTGGAACAAAAACCTTCATGTTGATCTTTTATAAGTAGCGATTCCAAAAGTAAGCCTGCATTGCCAACAACAAGGAAAGGGGTGACACCTGAAAGTCAGACGTTCAACCGTGAATTAAGAGCAAGGAAAAGAGCAGCAAAGAGCTTTCACAGTTGCCAGAGACAGTGAACAGAGATTCATGGGGAGAAAAAAATGCAAATTCTATGTGTTTATGCGGATGTCTGTAAACATACTCTCAGCTGAAAAAAGCATAATAATCAGCTTATAGAGGACGTGGCTCCTGCTCTGTCTCTATAGCAATGAACCAAAGACCTGGAAGGACAGAGCTGCACCAACCAGGGTAGATACATAAAGCTGAGGTGACTGTGTGGAGACTAATGCCTGACTTGTTTTTCTGATTTCCAAGTTAGCCATTCAGTGCTTGACCAGATATTCAGCTTGACTAGAATAAACATCCTTATAAACCAAGCTCCTTATTAGGTAGGAAAACTTTTAAAAATACCATTTTCTCTACAATGAAACTCTGCTTCTTCAGTAAAATGAATTTTGCTTAGGAAGTCAGACTTCATGATGAGAGAAAAGCAGTGGGATGGGCAGGAAATGTAAAATCTGGTCACTAGGGGAATTTGCTTTTAGGTCTTGATTTTCACTGTCCATGAATAGGGTTTTACACCTTTCTCTGCCAAACATTTAGCAGGGAAGCTGGCACAACTACGATAGACACAGTCTCTCCATCTGAACCCGCAAGAAGCACCTGATGATAAAGTATATGAAAAAACCAGTGTGCAAGTCCACAAATAAGACACAAGGCACTTGATAGAAAATAAAAGACTCTCTCACTCCCCCCTCCACATAAATGCACTTTGTATAATAATTATGAAAATAATCAGTTAGTCTTTATATCACAAAACTAAGACTATTTCTTGATCAAAAAAAGAATCATTTCTGTGGGAAAGATGGGTAGAGTAAGAAAAAATAAATGAAAGAGAATAAAAAGAAAAAGATTTAGTTAATTAAAAAAGAAAACTAGTAAAGACCAGGATCAGGAAATAGCAGTTTGTATTAACCTATTTAACTGATGGATAACAAGCTCCAGAGGGAGGAATTAAACTAGTTGTATGAGCCGTCAAGTCTCAGAAGAGAATTAAAAAGCATAATGCCTCATGTTGGGAAGATTGAACCTTTCATTTGGTTTAGACAAAATAAAATTTATAGCTTGGTTTGGCAGCAATAAGTATTTTTTTAAAGACTAAAATACACATTTAGATTTCGTATTTGCAGTTTTCATAAAAGCAAACTTTGTGTTTCAGCTGATGGGAATACTTCAAGAAATAATATTGCCCTTCATTCTACAGGTACACAGACAAACATACAACTGCAAGATCAGCAGCTGCCCATTTTTCTCAGACTTCTGAGACCACAGCCATTGAAGCTGCCTCACAAAACCACATAACTGAGAAACTTTAAAAAAACCCACCAAAACCCAGACAACCAAGATAAACAAAACTGCTGCAAAGAAAGATACAGGCGTGGAGTAAAACCTCTCCCCCTTTTTATGGTGGCCTAAGTGGTGGCCACCTTTATGGTGGCCAATGTCACAAATTCACCCTGTCCAAACACAGTTAACAAATACATTGATGCTAGAGCTCCTTAGGCCATGACAGGAGGCCGAAGTGTAAGTAAACAAATTTTGCTGTTAATTTAAGGCCCCTTCTAGCAGAACAGTGTGAAGCAGACTTGGTACAAATGAGAAGGCCAGTGAAATCAGACACGTTTTGCTCCTCCTGAGCCAAATCACTGCTGAGAATTCATCAACAATCCATAACATATGAAGAATGATGGAAGTGATTCTATACTAATGTATTGAGTTTGCGTGGTGAGGTTTTGGTAGCAGGGGGGCTACAGGGGTGGCTTCTGTGAGAAGCTGCTAGAAGCTTCCCCTATGTCCGATAGAGACAATGCCAGCCAGCTCCAAGATGGACCCACCGCTGGCCAAGGCTGAGCCCATCAGCAACAGTGGTAGCACCTCTGGGATAACGTATTTAAGAAGGGGGAAGAAAACTGCTGCGGGACAGCAGCCAGGAGAGAGGAGTGAGAATACGTGAGAGAAACAACTCTGCAGACACCCAGGTCAGAGCAGAAGGAGGGGAGGAGGAGCAGAGATTCCCCTGCAGCCCGTGGTGAAGACCATGGTGAGGCAGGCTGTCCCCCTGCAGCCCGTGGAGGTCCACGGTGGAGCAGATATCCACCTGCAGCCCGTGGAGGACCCCACACTGGGAGCAGGTGGATGCCCAAAGGAGGCTGTGACCCCGTGGGAAGCCCGCGCTGGAGCAGGCTCCTGGCAGGACCTTTGGACCCGTGGAGAGAGGAGCCCACGCTGGAGCAGGTTTGCTGGCACGACTTGTGACCCCATGGGGGACCCACGCTGGAGCAGTCTGTTCCTTAAGGACTGCACCCCGTGGAAAGGACCCACATTGGAGCAGTTCATGAAGAACTGCAGCCCATGGGAAGAACTCACATTGGAGAAGTTCATGGAGAACTGTCTGCCGTGGGAGGGACCTCATGCTGGAGCAGGGGAAGAGTGTGGGGTCCTCCCCCTGAGGAGGAAGGAGAGGCAGAGACAACGTGTGCTGAACTGACCGCAACCCCCATTCCCCATCCCCCTGCACCGCTCAGGGGGAAGAGGTAGAGAAATCGGGAGTGAAGTTAAGCCCAGGAAGAAAGGAGGGGTGGGGGGAAGGTGTTTTAAGATTTAGTTTTTATTTCTGATAACCCTACTCTGATTTGATTGGTAATAAATGAAATTAATTTCCCCAAGTTGAGTCTGTTTTGTCTGTGATGGTAGTTGCTGAGTGATCTCCCTGTCCTTATCTCGACCCATGAGCCTTTTGTTATATTTTCTCCCCCCTGTCCAGCTGAGGAAGGGAGTGATGGTGCAGCTTTGGTGGGCACCTGGTGTCCAGCCAGGGTCAACCTTCCACAACTGTCTATGATGTACAGGTGTCTTTAATTATATTTTCCAAACATGAGAAACAGCACTCATTGGCTAGATACCATTAAAAGTAAGTAAGAAAAGAAAAGGCTAGAACACAAGAACAACTGAAGTTTGGCAACAAAAGAACTCCTGTGTTCCCAATGAAAGAGGCACTTTTCTTCTTAGTACTGCCTGGAGAAGTATGTCCTCTCCCATTTAGGGTAGGGTGGGAGAGAGGGTGAACACACTGCTCTTTTGCACAAGCTTTTCCAGATGCCCCTGATTATCCCCCCAGATGTGAGGAATGCATCTATCTGATATGGAGAAGGATGAAAATCAGGAGGTTCTGTAAAACCTCACTGAGCTCTGCCACTGGATGAACAGATTTGTGCCTAAGTTTATCATCTGTAAAAAAAAGATCTTGGTATTTACTTTTTGTTAAGTATCTGGATAGCAAATAATGAAGAAGATGCTACTAATAAACACTGTTTACGACATTTTCCTGCAGTAAACCCCAAAATTAAAAATGCAGCTTACAGAAGGACCAAACATTTTTTGCTGATATGGGAAAGCGGGTTTTTCCTTCAGCGACTTGAATGTATTCCAGCTACAGAAATCAATAGCTTCAGAGGTCAACAATGCAGAGCTGCTGAGGCTGAATCCTGAAGTGAACAGGCAGCTAATACTGGAAAAATGCCAAAGCTACATTGAAATTATTGGTGGCACCCTGACCTGACACAGCAAACAGCGGAGGAGATGTTGGTTAAGCTTTCAGTAAAAATGTCTGCAGTACTGGAAAAATGCAGAGCAGTAGCAGGAAAAGCAATATATTATTAGCACTTTCAGTCAAAATGTGTTCTGTCAGGGCAACACAACTGCTACAGTTAGAAAGAGCAAGCATTGCTTTTTCTGGCTGATACAATCTGTGAAGAGGAGAACCAAAAAGTACCAGGTAGTAGTTAAGAATTTTTAGCTACAGAACTTACTAAAAACCAGCTGGGTCAAAGAGCAGACAAGCAAACTCCATTTGAAAGGATGTGTTTACTCAGGAAAATTAAAAACTGGGGGACCATGGCAAGATGGGCAGCTGAAAATGGGGAATGGAAGCAATAGAAATTAACAGAATTAGAGGAGGAAAAAGTCCTTCCTTTGTTGTGGGACTCCTTGACTAAGCAGACAGCAAGATGTGTCAGAGCATGGCTGTGTGCCCCTCTGTTTTTACAGTGCTGTGCAGAAGGGACACTGCTACCCTACTCATTTGGGACCAACTCTCCTGCTAGAAGATTCTCTCAGCAACCTAATTCCTGAGGCCAATTATCATGCCAAAACAACTATCCCTGTAGGATGGTAGTACTAAGCTGTTTAAGCCTAGACAGGTCCCTTACTTCTACTGAGAACATGGAGAAGAACAGTGCCACAGCCCTTTTCCCATGCCATGATGAAACCCTTCCACCTGCCTGCTGTAGCTTTTCTGAACATCCACCAGGTCACCAGCCTTGGTCGGAAAGCCCAAACAAGCACATGCGTGTGGAAACTGTAGGGCAGCCAGCTCCTTACCCAGAAGTTGCCCAAGAACAAGGGGAAGGACTCAGCTGCTGTAAGCAAAAGAGCAATTCATGCTCTTTTTTTTTTAGCCACCACCTTTGCAGTTGCTTCTGAGATCTACGTGCAGAACATGAATTGCCTCCTTTCAGCTGGGACCTTTCCTAAGCTCACTTCACCCCAGCATGACTGGCTGAATGTCCCTCAAGCAGTGAGGGAAGGAGTCCCCAGGAAGAGGATGGTGGTTAGAGAGAGGTGCCCACTTTCACTAAAACAATCCATTTAATCAGACTATGGAAAGAAGGGAGGAATAAATTACCCTAGTAGGCCAGAGTGATCACATAGGACATAAACAAGGCACTTCTGCTGTAGAAGATGTCTTCAATTAAGAATGAAATTTAGGAAAAGATGCTTTTGCCATCTTAGTTAAACTGAGCAATACCTCTGTAGATCCATTGATTTCACCAGGATTTCCCCAGGGGACAGATAATACTTAGCATCAGGAAGACAGAAAGAGGGGACTAGGACATCACAGCCATGTGGGCTGCAGCAATATTTATGGACGCCTCATAGATCAAAGCCATATTGTACTAGGCATTGAGCAAACAAACCACAAAGCTCACCCAATGAGCTGCTACTTGCACATTTGCAGAAACGCTGGTAAATATGGACGTCTGGGGAGAGCATTGGTAGTAACAAATCTGCAGGATAAGCAGCAGCCACAACATGCAATTGTTAGATCATTATCAAATATTTTTTGCATTTATCTTAATAGAGGAAGATGTAATCATCCCTAATTTCCTTTAAATACATATCAATACAACTCTTTTTCTTGCCTTCAATTTTCCATTTTTAGCCAGTGCTTAACACATTCCTCTCCCCAACACATCCTCCCAGTCCTGAACCCTCTCTTTTCCAGCTCCTTGCCACCTTCCCCCCAACAAAAACATACCGTTTTGGGGGAAAATATTGTGCTAGGGTTTGAAATTTTTCTTTCTGGTTCCCCTCACTAACGTGCACAAGGATCTCCTCAGAGTGCAGCTCCATTTCAGAATCTGACATTATCACCTACCAAATCACAGTCACAATAACTTGGTATTTATTTCATTGCTAAAAATACAAAAATTGTCCTATATAGCATGACAAAAGGTTTGCTTTGTTAATAAAAGAGACACTGTTGCTACTGAATAAGCAAAGGCTTATTTTCTGACTTTAAAACTCAATATAATTAAACAGAGAGGTTAACATTGGATTCCCAAGTAACACAGCTCTGCTAATGTCAATTATTCTTTGCAAACAGAGTATGAGTTTTGATTAATGAAACAAATCAGTTCAACCTGCACCAGTGCATAAGCCCATTGTACTTTAAATGACCTTGAGGTGACTGACTGCATGTTCCTTTCCCCAAAGGGTATTTTCATTTTTTCACTTTCTTGTTCAGCCTTTTCCTAACCATGGACTGCAGAGAGTCAGTTGGAAGAGTAACACCCAAAAAGAAAAAAAAAATAGCACACAGATGGCTTTTAGCTCATGCATCAGGACTCAGACTTCACAAAAAAAAAATCTTCCTGAAGCAGAAGTCCTGAATGTCAAAGAAGAAAATAATGTATCCTCCAGACTAAGATGCAAAGTGGGAGGCAACACGGCACAGACAACACCTGTTTGTCCTCCTGAAGCCTTCAGACTCTCTGATTATCTTCTCTGATCCTATTTCTGCTTTCCCTAGGGACGTCAGTGCTTCATGTGTATTAAATTCATCACAGAGCTTTTACTGCACAAATGGGCCTTGCTGCTAAAGTGCCTCTAGCAATAGTTTGAGGTAGGTGGCTGCATCCTGGCAACATTTTCAGCATTACCCTACTGGGTAGGAAAGGGCAACATCCATTCTTTTTTTCAGAGACTGTCAGGAGACTATAGCACTATGCTACAGAAATTATAGGTATTTTGCACATATGGCACATCAGATATCAAAGAGATGCTTTTACTGGGGACATTAGCATTTTCTACATCGAGCTCCCATCAAAGCAATGCCACAAAGAGGTAGAGGAGGTCCTTAATTTGATTTCTTCAACAAAGACCAAGAAAAGTCTAAAAGCCTTAAAAAACGGATTATTTTTTCCCACCAAATAGTCATATTTAATTTGGAGAAAAGAAGCTCACTTGTATGACAGAGTTTACTTAGCACGAAGTTTTAAAATAAGCTGAGTGCCATACCACTCATCTGCTAATCGTGGCTACCTGAAGAGCAATATATATTCTGGGACTGACTTGTTATATAGGACACAGGGCTGATAGGATTACCTGGCTTTTTTCAAACGCATGTAACCTTACTGAACTTTTCCATGCTTCATAGAAGTGAATTTATTTGAGTGGTCCAGCCAAAACAGTTCAGCAATCTTTGGAAAAGTGCTAAGGAAAACCACTCCAGCCTTGCTGCTTTCCCATTTCTCTGGGAAAAGGGAGGGGAACACTCACACTGGTACTGCACAGCCAGTGCACTGCCTGACAAATTTAATTCAGCAATACAAATTTAATTCAGTTCAGGAACGGGCCCAAGCTCATATTTCCATTTGATTAGCCAAAGCACATGGAGTTTATGCCTGCTGCAGGAAGACAGACAACGACTTGATCTGATAGTTAGGCAAGCAGTCGAAATACTAACCCCTCAACATTTTGGAACAGATTTGAAGTGCTAGTGTGAGTTCATACCGTGTCAGCACTCTGCATTACATGGCTGAGGCATTTTTGATCTAGAGACCGTGAAATCAGACTTACTGCCAAAACACAGACCCATACTGCACCCCTACTGCTATTGCTCTTAACCATCTCTTATCGATTTCTGGCTTGGAAAGCTGGGAAAGGAAGGCTTTGAGAGCCTTTGTTCAGACTTCGCTGTCCGTCAGCGTGTTCTCATTCTGGGTGCCCATACACCCTAGCAACTGAGCCAGAGAACGGAGCTGTGCAGTTCCTCTCAACCTCAAGAGCTCCTTGTTCAACTGAAACTACGCTTGATAGTGTCCTAAGGACTTCATTCAGAGGGAAAAAATGAATGTGCACATTCACAATGCAAGTTGCGCACAAGAACTACCTCTGTTTCCTTCCACAAAATCCAGGCAAAAACATTTTCTAGAACACAAGGAGAAACTCCACAGATGAACATGGCTCAATCTGCTGTCTCTCCTCCCCTCTTCAGGCTCCAATACAGTGCCAGCTGGGCTCAAAATGCTACAATGATATTTTTTTGGCAAGGCTCTTTATGACATGTTTAAGAAAACTAATTATTAGAAACACAGCCCACCTGCTGCATATGCTCTTCCTCACTCCAAAATTAGTTGGGGTATCAGACAGAAGGGAAATAACAGTAGGATCAACTTTTGACTTGCAGGTAATAACAGCCTCATCAAAACCAAGGCAAATAACACTATCATGGATAATTATATGAACCTAGCATACCCTAGTAAAAATCACAAGAACAAGTGAGCTGTAATCTTCCTAAAAATTTGTTTCCCATTGAAATAAAAGCATTAGGCTTCTAAATGGTAGTTTAAAATAAAGGCAATAATTTGTTTCCAGCTGGTACAATCATTTAATAAAATGCCTGCTGTGTCTCCAGGAATAATATTCTTCTTTCCTTGGCAACAAACATAATTGCCCTGGTTTTGGACCACCAGTTAAGTCCATCCCCAAAGTGTTCTCACGCTAAGTACAAGGCATTCAAAAAGAATAATTTGCCATATGGAAGATAAGGAATTAAAAAAAGCATCCCAAAATGTGCAAATGATTTGGGGAAAAAAAATCTAGCAGAAGGTTGAAGTCACTTCACTGTTATAATTATTCATCTAATGTTTTAATAATAAGGAAAAAACAAGCAGTCTCACTTCTTCTCAACCAAATCCAAACTCCATACTTCGTAGGTGTTAAAATTAGCACCTTCACGCTGCAAGGAGGTAAGGAGAAGAGACGGCTTCCAAACAGCAATAGACTGTATGCAAATACTACCTGGAGCTGTAGTTAATTATCTTGCTGATGTTAATTGGCCTTGTTTGTCAACAGCCAAAGACGAATGAGGTGCTAGGTGTTGCTGAAGGGTTAATGCAGCGCTGTTTGTAAGGCTGCTTTCTTTAAAGATATAATTTACATAATGTATAATAACTATTTATCTTCTCCAGGCTCCAGAACAAATATTTGACTAATAAAAATAAAAGTGATTATATTGTTGCTTTTTTTTTTCCTAAAGTACAAGTAAGAGAAGAGAGGAATAAAACTGTCTATGGCAGAAGTGTCCCAGTGGTACAATACATTTTTCAACATTTTGATGAAGCAGTTTGTTTGGACAAAATAGCTGTGTGTTTATGAAACAACGTTATTTAGCACTTGAAGCCTGGAGCTGACATGCATTGTTCCCAAGCAGTGTGATCAAATTTGAATAGTAAAAAGAACACACTTTGTTTTCCTTTTCCCTGTGTACTTCTAAAAATGAAACATAAGATACAGAGAAATCCATCTGATGGCATTTCTTGGAGAATCAGTCAACAGCAGCTTCATAATAGCCAGCGTGCAGTGAGGTGGTCATAACTCAAGTACATATGCCTAACAAAGGGAACACGCAAATACAAGGAGAACTGGAACAGCTGTAGGTACTGCAATTCAATGAGACAAGAACCTCATGAGGTTCAAGAAGGCCAAGTGCAAGGTCCTGCACCTGGGTCGGGGCATCCCCCAGTATCAATACAGGCTGGGGGATGAAGGGATTGAGAGCAGCCCTGCGAAGAAGGACTTGGGGTACTGGTGGATGAAAAACTGGACATGAGTTGACAATGTGTGCTCGCAGCCCAGAAGGCCAACCGTATCCTGGGCTGCATCAAAAGAGGCATGGCCAGCAGGTTGAGGGAGGTGATTCTGCCCCTCTACTCCGCTCTCATGAGACCCCACCTGGAGTACTGCGTCCAGCTATGGAGTCCTCAGCACAGGAAAGACATGGACCTGTTGGTGCGGGTCCAGAGGAGGGCCACAAAAATGATCAGAGGGATGGAGCACCTCTCCTGTGAGGACAGGCTGAGAGAGTTGGGGTTGTTCAGCCTGGAGAAGAGAAGGCTGTGGGGAGACCTTATAGCAGCCTTCCAGTACTTAAAGGGGGCTTATAGGAAAGACAGGGACAGACTTTTTAGCAAGGCCTGTTGTGACAGGACAAGGAGTAATGGTTTTAAACTAAGAGAGGGCAGATTTAGACTGGATTTAAGAAATAAATTTTTTACACTGAGGGTGGTGAAACACTGGAACAGGTTACCCAGAGGGGTGGTAGATGCCCCATCCCTGGAAACATTCAAGGTCAGGTTGGACGGGGCTCTGAGCAACCTGATCTAGTTGAAGATGTCCCTGCTCATTGCAGGGCGGTTGGACTGGATGACCTTTAAAGGTCCCTTCCAACCCAAACGGATTCTATGATTCTATGAAGAAATTCGTAGTCCTCAGCAAGTGCATTCATCACTCTAGGAGGAATGTAGCAGCAATTTAAAAGTGGTGGTACATAAATACTTCAGGAAATTTTATTGAGCAACAAAGAACTGTACTGTGAAGTGGCATGTATATAACAACAAAAAAAAGTATTCAAAACCCAGATATTTATTACTAACTACAGCTTTACTGGAAAAAAAAATTAATGTTGTCCTGCTCACTGTCAATAGTAAAGCTTTTGATTAAATAACTGATCTGACTTTTAATGCTCCTAGCAGTCTGAGAATGACAACTTAAACATTTGCATACATTTCACAAAATGAGTAACACCTAGGTTGCCTCACTAGCCCCATTAGAGAGGTTTGCCTTTGCCAAAGCAGTGCTTACTCTCACAGCGTGTCGATGCTGCAGAAAGCAAAGGTCCCCAGGCTGTTCCAAGTCAAGACTCAATGAAGAAAGCTAATGGTGCTCCATGCCTTGCAGTGCTCAGCCCCTTGGGTGTTTGCACTGGGGCTGCCCTTGCCACCTTCTTAAGGTCTTCTTAAGACCACTCCAGCTGGTCCACAGCAGTGCTTGTGAGCTGCAGCTGAGAACAGCTGTACCCAAGCTAGCTGGAGGCTGTGGCACCTTGGAGCTCCAGGTACGTCTGTGCAGCCAAGAACCTGACAGGAGGCTACTCCCACTACTTCAGCTTCAGCAGTGAAAGCAATCTGGAGTATAGAAATTCCCTCAAAACCCTGGGCAAGCTCACTGCGATCTCAGCTGAAGAGATATTTTCCATAGCATAACCTTTCCCCCACAACCTCTCCCACTCCTTTTCAAAATGAACTTGTCACAGGCCTATGACACTTACTTTCTTGCCTTTTAACAAGGATCCATCCACATGCCACCTTTTCCTATATTATTCAAATTTACTCCTCCTTAAAGTGAATAGTATGTAGAAACTCCAACAGACATAACATGGAATAACCTTTAATTTAAGATAGAAAGGTCAGTAAGAAACATCAGACCCACGGTTCTGCTTATTGCCAGTGACTTTGCCTTCACCAAGTCTCTTTAGAGTAGAGCTGGCCAAATGGGAAATACTAATTTGGGCACAATTAAAATATTTCATGGGAATGTATCCATTTTGTCTAAATTCAGAGGAAATGATATAAAAATGAATATTCTTATAAAGGTCAAAATGTTTCCTTTTGACATTTAAGCTCTTTAGTATAAGTGACATATGATTGTGGGGGAATCACAACCAATTGTACTTTGTACATATGAAGAGGTCATTCTTTTCCAGGGAGCTCCAAGTCCTCCAAGTTATATCCCCTCCAAGGGGATATAACATCCAAACATAGGACTAGATTGTAATACTTTCGCTCACATTAAAGAATAATTTTTTATATAAATAATCCCACTGATGTCAGGACTACTGATGAAATAAAGGATCTTATTTGCCCAAAAAAGATGGTGGTCTGGCTTAACCCAATCAAGCTTAGGAAAGGCAAATATCCCATCCAACCTGTGATTTGAATATATTCGATCGCTTTATTTGTTTGCTACTTTGAGTTTCATCATAAGGACTAAAGATTCCACTTTGTATTTACTTTGGCCAACTTCAGCCAAAAGCCTGAGGTTTCATCCCTTCCTAATCTTTCACAAAGTGATGAGGTACAGCTGTTCAGATCTGTTTTCCAGGGTTTTGCTAGTCCTCCCTCTATGAAGTCTCTTCTGAATGTGATTGAGGAGAAATAATTGGAATTAAATAACTTCAGGGAAACAAACTATTCTGGGTAGCTACAACTCATGATCTTCTTACAGAAGGCACAATAAAAACCCAATCACTTGGTGAGAGAGGGATAGTGAAATTTAGCATTTGCAAGTAATTTTTCAGAAACTCTGGCATCCACCAAGTCTCTAATTCATCATAGGTTTAGAGTTGTTCCATAGCTTTTCACATCTGCAGATTGCAGATGTGCCTTTGATAGGGTTTTCCAGTCCAAGCCAGTGGCCCTTCTGGAGAACGACTGATCTCTTCCAGCAGCCTTTTTCTCTCACACTTGTATGGATTTGATGCTCATGACAGCACCAGACTTACAGTTCTTGAGACCAAACCTCCCTCTTTATGCACTTGTGCTGGTTTTGGCTGGGGTAGAGTTAATTTTCTCCATAGCAGCTAGTATGGGGCTATGGTTTGGATTTGTGCTGGAAACAGTGTCGATAACACAGGGATGTTTTTGTTACTGCTGAGCAGTGCTTGCACAGAGTCAAGGCCTTTTCTGCTCCTCACCCCACCCCACCAGCGAGTAGGCTGGGGGTGCACAAGAAGCTGGGAGGGGACACAGCTGGGACAGCTGACCCCGACTGACCAAAGGGATATCCCATACCATATGGCGTCATGCTCAGCATATACAGCTGGGGGAAGAAGGAAATGGGGGGACGTTTGGAGTGATGGTGTTTGTCTTCCCAAGTAACGGATACACATGATGGAGCCCTGCTTTCCTGGAGATGGCTGAACACCTGCCTGCCCATGGGAAGTGGTGAATGAATTCCTTGCTTTGCTTTGCTTGTGTGTGTGTCTTTTGCTTTCCCTATTAAACTGTCTTTATCTCAATCCACAAGTTTTCTCATTTTTACTCTCCTGATTCTCTCCCCCATCCCACCAGGGGGGGAGTGAGCGGCTGTGTGGGGCTTCGTTGCCGGCTGGGGTTAAATCACAACAGCACTGAACAGACATAGCTAGCTCCAGCCTGCTCGCCTGCCTGGCCTGGAGGTGAGTGAAATCCATTAACAGCGATAATCTAGCTCTTTAATGCATTCTTTACACTTGCACATAGTAGGAAGAAATACAAGAAAGTGGTGAGGCCACCATGTCACTATGACAACTCAAATCCTTAGCTCTGCTGGTGAGTTACCAACCAATTTCTAAATGAGTGCTGTTTGGTAAGGACTTCTGTTCAGTGGGAAGCAGGTATATACATCATCCATCTATTTCACATGGGTCAATGACTCTAACACGGCAAACAAGCTACTGTAGATGACATCCATCAAATTCAAACCTGGAACATATAGAGCTTTTCACATCTAAATTGCTTTCCTCTGTTGGCCATGACTTACTACAATCAGCACTCTTTCAGGGTAAGATTCCAGCTTTGCTGACATCAGGGGTGAATGGAGCAGAGATTTCACTTTCGGTGCTCAAAATCACGGAATTACCGAACACTCAGGTTTGGAGGGACCTCCCAAGGTCAGCGGGCCCAGCCCCCTGCTTAGAGAAGGGCCAGCTTTGAAGTGAGAGCTTGGTCAGCATAAAATCTTGGCTGTACTAGAAGAAGAAGAAAAATGGATTGCTTTGTCTTCCTGGAAGAGGCTTCCAAATCAAGGCAACCTTTAATTTATGTATGTATTTATTTATTTATTTTTATAGATATTCTCTGTTACCTACTCTTAGGTATAAAGAACCTTTCACTCCAAAATCACTCATCCTCTCATTGCAGTACAGCTACCTACTGAAACAAAATTTCCACAGTTTGTTTTTTGCACACCCTTCTGCTCCCAACACTCCTTCAGAAGCTGCTTTTTGCCTCCAGCCCTCAGCAACCGAGATCCTGCCTCTCTGCCTGCCCACGGCTGATTTCTTTTTCTGTCCCTGAGGCCCAACGTCCAGCTTCTGCCCTTGCTCCCCCCAGGTGCAGCAACGTCACCACAGAGCCTGAACTAACAGCAGATTTATTAGGCTGGCCTCTGCTCCGCTCCAAATTCCACTTTTAATATTAGTGTGTCTCATTAGTGTGCACACATGGCTAGCTGAGAACCAAAGGAAACAGAGAAATCACTCAGCATTCCCATTAACAGGCATTTTAAAATTTTGCTCTAAGTATAGATGTGAGAGGGAGACTAAAGCATTTTATCTGTACCTAAAGAAATCAGTGGCAAAATTTGCCAGCTTTAATCTATGCAGCATACAGGTCTGTTATCTACTGCAAAATGCAAGATAAAACAAACAGCCCCCAGCAGAAACGCTGTGAAGAAACCCTCCAGTCAAATGTGTCATGAGAAATACAGCAAGAAAAGGTTTTCCCCAGATGAGGGCAAGGACAGAAGTGTAGAAAACAGAGGTTACGCTTCCTTTTTTGGGAATGGTTCACTGTGGTTTTAAAGAACAAAAAATGTGGTGTGTCAGCCACTGGCAGAGGAAAATGGTAAGTTAGACTATTTTCAGCTATAGATCTAAACCTTTGTTTAGTTTGGCTTCTTCCCCAATCAGGTTACTCCTTAACCTCCTGTCCTCAGCAACGCTACTCCCTCCTCCTTTACTGCTAGACAGCAAGGCACTTAAAACAGAAGACACCCTTGGGGGGGTCACGCATTACGGCTCAGAAACAACAGTTCATTTAAAAGACACCTGAAGCTCAGGTTGAGTCCTACCTCCTGTGTGCACTTGAGGAATCTCTTCTGATAGCGTTAGGCTGCCTGTACATATAACACGAAATACTGGGGTTTTCTCATAAGGGCTGCAGGGTGATGCCGTATTTACTCTAACTGAATTTTGAATACTGATTCCACTTACACGATCACTACACATCCTAGAAATTAGCACCTCTGAATTCCTGTATTCAGAAGCCTGGTGAGCATATTTTTGGGAAAATATTACTGCTTGTACCACACACGCAAAATTTGCTGTCCATGGAAATTACAGCCAATTTCAGCCTCAAGGCTAAACAAACCAACCTCTTTGCAGGAAAATAAAAGGGAAAAACTCAGCATAGGAAATATTACAGAAAATCACCATTCTCTCGTGCTCTACCCTGTCACACACATTCTCCTCTGGCTTTAACCATGTGCTTAGATTTTGATGACACAAAAGGGGAGAACTCCTGCTGCTTCTTCTTGCATGTCAGTAGCATTAGTAACATCACTGTCTCATCACTGTCTATAATCTTGTCTCACTGATGACACCAGATGCCAGTTTTATACAAGCATTCAATTAACATTTCATATACCACAAAGCCCTGAGGTTATTTTTTAATGTAATTTACACACACATTCTCTATAAATTATTTTATCTGCTTTTATGGTTGTTTTGGAGTTATCTATATCTCACAAGCAAAAAAAAAAGTGCTACAAATTAGCCATGTGTAAACACAGTGAAACCCACCAAAGGACTTTAACATTAAAAATGCTTCTATTACCACATTTAACTCCTGGTGTTCAGCTTTCCTGTGGAGCCCTTCTCCTCTTCCTCTCCAAGTTACATGCCCTGCTTCAGGCCTTGGCTTTGAAGACAAGCCTCCAACCCTCTGGGAGTAAACCTAAAACTCTCAGAGTAATGGGTACCTGGGGGCGACTACACCTCCGCTGTTCCTAGAGGAACCTGCTTTGAGAGTTTGCATGATATTGAAGAGGCAGTTCAGATCTGCACAGCAGGTTTAGCTCTTCCAGTAACAGACCACCACCTAAAGCAGGGGTCCTGTTTCTCCAGCCTAATACTCCAACCTCCCACTCCTGGCGCTGAGCAAACTTCTGAAGAGACATAGACCTTCAAACGGTGAGTCCTTTCCCGCTAGTGTAACTCCCTGCACTGGCTCACTGCGGACGCAAAGGAAGGTAGCAAGGTAATAGCCTCTTTGAAGGCACTAAGCCTTTAGACTGGTTTAACATTATCCATAAAGTGCACTCTCGACCCTTTGCGGACTTACTGCTTTTCCTCCAGTCAAGGTCTCTGGCCCAGGAGCTTTCTACCCAGCCCAGCCCTGCACTGCAAAGTTACCTAATTGGAGGTGGGCAGTGCTAGCGCAGGAGGGGTTTTACGCTTGTTTTTCCCTGCAGTGTAGTTCTACATTTTAAAACAGGTAATACATTTATTCTTCATATTGAGGCAGAAAAAAAGGCAATTAATAAAAGGAAGGGTAGACCTTTCTTCCTTTTTTTTGGTTTGTTTTTTTAATAACCAATGGACAACAGACTTATTTAGACAGATGCTTGCCACTCTCATTACCTGTGACCCTTCTCCTCTTTGCTTATTCACTTCATCCGCTCAGTTCAGTATCTGGATCTCAGTTTAGAGGCTTTGCACATTGACCATTTGCTCCAATCTCTTCTTAATCTGTTGCTTGCTCCTTTTCTTTAACCTAAGCTTCTCCCATGTCGTTCTTGCTAGGACTGATTTCCTCAGCTGCTTCTCCAGAGTGCTGTAGTGGCATCCAGGAGACAACGCCATCCGCCCAGTGACAAAGACATGGAGGGGCCTCCACTGCTCCATCAATAGATGAAACCTCAGGAGCGTCCTGTCCCCTGTGGGACCTCCATGAAGGCTCCACATAACTGGCATTCCAGACAGCTCGCATTTGAGACTGCCTCCCACAGAGCCTGCTGTGAGTCAGCTCTGTGTGGTGAACACTGGAAATAGGGCAAGCCCTGCATTACATAGCCATGCAGTGTGCACAGGACTGCAGTTTCAGATATGCAACTTGCAATGGCCACATCTATGCAGCTGTCTGAAAAATTCCCAACTGGTTCTAGTTCGGTGGTATTTTTCAGGCAGAAATAGGATCTCTTTGGGAGGGAAAAGCTGTCGAAAGAATACATACAGGCTGCATTCCAATGGATGAAAAAAGATAGCTTTCACAACACCAGGAATGGTAATTCTCCAAGCTGGAGGTGATCCTGCCTTCAGAACAAGATGTCTCATGTTGTCTTTGGGAAGGAAGCCATGATGCTGATGGATGTGCATCAAGCTATCATTGAAAAGCAGGGGGGGAAACAACCTCATCACCAGTTGGATGAGGAGAAGGATGTCTTGAACATCAGAAAGGATGGAGTGAAAAACACCATTGAGTGGTGTTTTTTGTGTGTCTTGAGCCACACAAACACCATTGTGTGGCTCAAGCCACAACCTTGAGCTACCAAAGTTGAGCCCAGCACATCCTTTACCTCCTTTACCTATCCTTTACCACAAACACACCTTGAATAAACTAAGGACATGGTTGAACTTTCTGAAGTCACTTGACTATGGCTGCATCTGCAATGGGGCGAACAGGGAATACATCTGTTGATCAGACAGATCGCTACACCTGTGGTGTAGCAAGGGGTATTGCATGGGAAAAAGGATGCCAGCCAGAAAGGTAGACGCTGGAGGGCTGATGATACAGAGCTGGAGCAATCAGCACTAAGGTGTATAAATAATCCATGATGATCAGCAAGACTTTAGAGTCTGACAGAAAAAAATCATAATGTTTATTAATAATTGAGGCCACTCTCAAAGTGCCCTGGAGCACTATGTGTATTCCCTCAAGGACCGTGACAAAGTGTGGCAGTGATCCTGTCCTGCACATCTAAGGCAGTGACTAGCCGATAATCTGCAAGAGACTGGCGCTGGCGCCGGGGTTATCAAGTCAAGTCCCAAAGATAAGGCAGCCAACCGGCCCTGCAGCAACCGCTGAGAGGCTGCCGCTCGCTGTGCTGTGTTTGTCTTTCTGCCTATCTCCTGCTTCTCCCCTTTGCCTGGAGCTGCCTCAGCACACTGGCACGGCTGAAGGGTGACGGGTGGGATGTGGTGGGTGCAGCGTGGACGTGGTGCGGGCAAGGTACCAGTGAGTGCCAGCATTGCTTCCTAGTGTCAGGGGCACTCCATGCAGCATACAGCGTGGGTGGCCCTGGGTGCTGCTGGGGTGCTTCCGTAGCTCCTCAAAAGGACATATGTGGGGCAACAAGCAGGGGGTAACTGGCATGGTGTGACCTAAAGGGGCAGCATGGCCATGTTCTTCCCATAGCCGTGCGTCTCCGCTCAGCTCAGTTCGGGAAGAGACCCGTCTCTTCATTCGCTCAGTCTCCCCACTCAGCCCAGGTCTCTAAATACTCATATTCCATGAACACTCACTGATGTATTGCAGTAGGAAGGGCACATCCCAGCCTATCACAACTAACAGGTAGCATATTACACTAAATAAGGTCTGAAGTCCAGGCTCAGTTGAAATTTGCAGGGCAACTCACACCTTTATATTACACCCAAACTAAGTTTTTCTCTTTTCTGCCACCCTTTATTCATTTTTCTCTGGTTTTGCTGCTTTATGTTGTATTTTAAAGTACAGTTTCTTAGGACAGAGACAGTGTTTTTACACCGCAAAGGGCCATTGTTATTTCAACAATCAGTTTTTCCCTGTGTGCCCTAGCACCCTCTCACAGCACTGTCATTATCAAAACTGCATCAGGACCCATGCACAGACAATATATACTAACAGATTTAATGGTCTTAACTACCAAAAAGACAAAGGTTTCCGCACCTACCCACTTTTTTTTACTGGTTGTTCCATTTGCTATCCAAATGTCAGTGTTCATTGTCTGCAAAATGACTGTTGAACCAATGATTATGGCGTGGCGCATTTCCTTTGAGTGACAGTGCCTGCACAATGACTTTTCTCCAACACACTCGGCAGTCAGCATTAAATATTCTTGGCATGTAGCCTGAATAACAACACGCATACTGAGACCTGCCAGCATTGGAAAGTCCCTAAGTCCCAGGAGCTAAGATTAATTGCCAGCTATTCTTAAAATTTTCTCACCACTCCACCCAGTTTCTTGGGTCTTCCCACCCACTACAATCTTACAACTGCCTTTGTGGAGTTTCATAAAACTTCCCGAGACAGTTTCAGATGAGTGGAGAGCACTTAAACTCCCCCTTGAATTGACTGACTTCACATGCCAACAGTGCTCTCCTGGACTTTACGGAGGGAGGCTTGACCAGGTACAGTTTTGCCTCTCTTTATTACCACTCAGGACTCTTCCCAAACTAGTTTGTCTCTGAGGCAGGGGGATGGAAAATATGACGTTTAAGAAAAAGACAGCAGAAAGCACTCCTGTAACCTACTTAACCCCTCTTTTAAACCAGGGTATGAAGGCAAGTCCTGTGAGATGCTGAGCATCATTAACTTCCATTAAGTATAGATGAGATGAAGGCACTTGTACTAAAGCCTACAGCCCCAGTACTTCTCACTGCTGAGCCCAAGTTTATGCTAGTGGTGGAAAAACACAGGAAGAATAATAATAATATCACCTATTTCTTAGCACAGATCACCCTCTTGCTCATGTAACATTGCTCTCTGAACAACAAAGAGGTTTCACAATCATGAACCACAATCCCCTTTTCACCAAGGACTCTAAGTATGATGAGAAACAGGGGAAACAACCACACAGGAAATGAGAAAGCCCCTCTTCTGGCATTTCCAACTAAAAGGAAAGCAGGAGGTATGAAAAACCTCCACATACTTTTCACTTTGGCTTTCCACCCACAGTGGTTAGGATCAGCTTTGAAGAACCACCAAAGTTTTTGATCAAAGTTTTCTGGATAAGACAACTTGGCCCGTTAATGTAGAATGGCTTTTTTAAAAAATGAAAGGTGTGGTTTTTCCTTATACAGATGCCTGTAAAGGCATCTGACTCCAGAAGGCTTGAGCATCCTGGTTTAACCAGCTTTAGTCAGTGAGTCAGTTCTCTGATAGAGCTTAAAAATGTAGCTCTTTTGCTCTTTCTCTCACAAGTTTCTCTCCACTGTTTCTGAGCTCACCTGCTATTATATTTAGGACTGATCTGAGTTAGGAACTCTAACAGAGGCTTTATATTAATCACCAAAAAAGACTGTTATGTTGCCCATTTCTATTTTAGACCTTTGGCTCCAACCCCAGGCTTTCAGCTCAGAGTGAGCAATGCCAGACTTTTGTTTTTCTGTTAGCTTTTTTTCCATAGGTGCCTAAGAAGCACTTGCAAAACATTTCAAGTAGCTGCCCATGCAAAACATGTTCCCTAGCTACTCTGTGTGTATAATTTCAACTGCCT
Organism: Ciconia boyciana; assembly: GCF_034638445.1. NCBI lineage: Eukaryota > Metazoa > Chordata > Aves > Ciconiiformes > Ciconiidae > Ciconia > Ciconia boyciana. Next base: position 101,818,351 of record NC_132935.1, on the reverse strand, counting down.
GACTACAATGCTTATAACTGCATTTGTATCTGTACATAACTTGAGTATCTACACCTGAAAAAAACTCTCTCAAAATCAAACAAGCAACCAGACATCATCAGGCCAACCTCCAAGCAACTTCCCAGCACAGTTTCCATAATGGCCTATGTGTGCAAGAAGATGTAGATCTTTATTGTTTTACTATCTGATTGAAATACAATGCTTTTTAAAAATGACTGCTCACAGGTGAAGAGACATAGCCACCTAAACTCTTGATTTATACTAGGTGGTGTTTTGAATACACTGTCAAAAGTACCAGATCTACTTTCATCCTCCAACACTTTAAGTTAATGGATTATTAATCACACTTATCTAAAAGGAGTTCCAGTCACAAGGTATCATTTCAGCATAAATATTGAAGCAACCGGGTGTTGATTAACGTATTTCTTTTAAGGTTCGGTCATTAAGGTTAAGTTAAGGAAACGGATTTCTTCTTGCGATCTTCATGAATATGATGGAGAACTACCTATGGAGCTTCTCTGTAAAGCAGCAGTAAGAATTATTTACAAAACAGTCAGGGCTTAGAAGGCAATCAGATTGAAACACAGCAGTAAAAAAAAAAAAAACTGTCAAAAGCCAAGAGTGTAAATTTTAGAAACGAAACACCTCAAATATTAGTGAACTGATGAAGAAGTCATGGTACCATACTGATTCAAACTACTGGGCACATTTTGGAAGTGGAACACATTTTTGTAGCAAACTGATCAAACTGATGTTGTATTACCAGGACTAAAAACTAGCATTTTGTGGACAGCTCTCCTATTCGCTACCTGCTGGTCAGCATGACATGTGTTTCAACATACATGCAAACGCACTTCCAAACATTTTGGAAGTGCCATCTTTGCTCGCTGCAGCAATTTCAGTTGTAAGAGGCCTATTCTCTCTTCTCTCCTACCCACTTGAAGATTTCAAGGAAGCAGCAGCACCTTTTTCAATCACAGGCACCCTCTTGCAGGGGTCAAAAACATGGGACACAGGAAGCTTCCAGTACACCCCTTCCCTATCCTCACACATACACACACGCACTATATACCAACAGCCAGTAACAGGCACCATACATTTAAACTCGTATTTCGCACGTCCCTAAGGCAGAAATTCCCACGTTGCTGCCTCGCTCCTCCTCAGCTGGTGGAGAGAGCAGCCAAGCCCAGCAGCTTGCCTGGGAGGGCAGTGGATGTGGGTGCTGCGTCGCAGGCCACTCGCAAGCAATGCTCCAAGGGGCAGTGGGCATCTCGGGGACCGCTCCAAAGTACCTGCCCGTTGCTTACGCTGCAGCGCTGCACTTGCAGCATCTCCACTTGCAGCATCTCCACAGCTCTCTGTCATCTTGCCAACTGAGGCAAGATTGTCCAAAGCTATTAGAGAAAAAAAAACCCACCTGAAAACTCTCCCAAATATATTTCCATATTAGTACAAGCAATCGATTTTAAAATGTAATATTCCTAAACTAAGCCAATTAACATATCACTTCTTCTACAGTGGCATTTTCCCGGGAGAGGTCTCTCTCTGGGGAAGACCTGAGCCGGTTTGATTGAATGGACTTGCTTTCTAGGAAGGACTCTTCTAAAGATCTGGCCCTGCAAAAGCAGGGAAGGCTTGCTGGGAGCCAGGGCATTATGGAGTCACATACCACTGACATGAAAAAATGGACCTCATGGCAGTTCAGGCTAGAGAAAGGGCTATTATATGCATTGATGCATTTAAATTTAGTCTTTCAAAAATAAAAGGGCAAAAATGTTCTTTTTGGCAGTTATCAGTTTAGTGGCCGTTACTGCCCTTTAAATAATCACATAACAGATGCTTTCAGACCCACAGATAGAGTACATAAACAGTGTCACAAGGGTGCAACACTAACTTCTCTTGAAATAGCGCTATTACTGTAATGAGACACGAGTTCAGGAAACTTGATGACCATTTCTGCAATGGAAGATGGACACAATCTTCCTTACAGAAGGATCCAAATCTAAAGCAACTCACTACCCATAACTCTAAGAGTATGTGAATGTAAAGGACAAAAGATTTTTGCTCATATTAAATAAAAAATAAGGAATGTTACAATTACAAGCAAGGTCACCTTCTCCCTGTTCAAGTTCTTTGTAAGTAATACTATGTGAAAAGAAAGTATGAGACCTTAGAGTCACTTATCCTCTGGCTCTGTTTTTCTCTCGTTAATTAAATGGGTGACAAGCAGGAGCTCAGGGCCCATAGATCAGCATCAGCACAATGCATTTCATAACTGTTCTGTGAGGACAACTCCAAAAGCCAATCACAGGGTACTTATTAAAGAGGCCTTCTGATGTAGCCCCTTATAGCAAAAACCTGCTGGGTGCCCCAAATTACTCGGTTACACCTCATTAAATGATACCACTTGTTTGTTGCCAGCGTATTCTCCATGCGGCCCAATGGCTTTGTAACCCAAGCTGCTGGAAACCTGTTTTGTTGCTCAATTGTTTTTTTTTAAACTTCTTAGGCAATGGGTAGAATACTGTAATTTGTTAGAAAAAAGCACAGAGGATATATTAAAATAGAAGAAGAGGGAAAAAACCCCACAAATCAGAAAATCAGTGCTGTTACATTAAGGTTTTTACTAGGTTTCTTTCAGCTACGTTTGCTTTCATGTTCTTGACCAAAGAGCTCTCGGGTAAGGAAATGTTCATAAGTTGCTTCCTGAACAAGTCTCCTCAATTACTTTGCTGCCTCTGCAATTCAAACACTTACAGAATTCTTTCTAAGGGCAGCAGCAGCATTAGCAGAGCAACTGGGGTGGTCTTGTTACTTTAAACCTCTTTGAAAATTCACAGCCTGCAATCATCTCACATGCCAGTGTCCACTCTGGCTTGGAGGCAGAGGAAAAAAAACTTTGGAGAGGCCTATTAAATAAACCCTGTTTTCACAACAGTAAAATCCCTAATAGTTTTGATTCACTGAAGCAGTGCTCCCAAACAACTCCCTTTGTTTTCAATCACTTTTATAACAGTCTTAAACTAAAAAGCCAGACCAGAATACCTGTCTGTGTGTGTACACACATATAAATTACCTAAACAGACTGATTTTTTAGGACTTCTTGTCAGCATGGAGTAATTTTTTATGTTTCAAGAAAATTTATTTGACTCCAGAAATAGATTTGAATCTATTTGCTCCTCCACACTTAATAGCACTCCTTTGTTAGCATTTCTATGTTACTGTGAAGACATACATCACTTAATGAAAAACACAGACAATAAGGCCTTGGAATTGTCTTGCTGCAGATCTATTATCAGCCAGACACTCTTTCTGTATTTATTCCAGTTGAGAGGGGAAAAATAATCTCTAGTTCCTCTTCACTGGAAACTCCAAAGATATTTTTTATATAAAAAAAGGAAATTTAGGGCCAAAAGCAAAATTATTTAAAATGCATGGGCACTGAACACAATGCATTCCATTCAGCTTCTGTTCTCATGCTTACCAATCTCCAGCTGAAACATTAAACACTTAACCCACAAGATGCAAAGGGATTTTAAAAGACCCCTCTTCAGGGATGGAAATAATTATCTCCCAAGCTTTAGGTTCCAAGGGCTTAGAAGTGGGACTGTACAAAGAACTAATTAAATTAGAAATGGCACCGGAGCGTGGTCTCCTGAAAAGGTGAATTTGTGGGCTGCAGTGCATTGCTAGGAAAGAACATGCACTGCTTGTGCAAAAATAAAAGAGCACACTGGAAAGTGATAGATTTGTGTTCTCAGCCCTCAAAACCACCAGTCTCGGAAACATGCTTGCTGGAGACATAGAAGAAAAATGCTAGTATGAGAAAGCCTAATTTTATGGAGCCAGGTAATCCTGAAGGAATACAGAGCAAACCCCAGGAGACAGCCGTCCCCAAAAGGTTAGACGAAGCAGCTGGACGACAGGAGACCTAGAAAACCTTGCTTTGCTGGGTTACAGCTAGCTCTTCTGAATCTCTTTCCCACTCTTCAGGGTCCCATCTGGTAGATTAGCGCTAATAAGACATTCAGATAGCTGGGAAAACATTGTTACAAAATTAAAAAGTACATTTTAAATGTAGGGAAAGGGAAAAAAAAAAGGAAAAGCATAGATGTTCAATGGAATGCTTTTTACACCCTCTTTCAACACCAGATAGTACTCAGTAAAAATTATGATGTAAAAGACCAGCAACAGCTTCTTTTATATCCTTACATGTATATGTATGGATATAACATATGCGTGCAATGTATGTGCTTTACTGCAGCACCTATGTAATAAAGTACTAAGTGAATAAATTTAGTTCTATTTCACAAAATGGGCCAGATCCTTAGTTGAGACAGCACAGGATCATTTCCACAGGGTTCAGTATCAATTCTCTCTCTCTGCCATGTTCTTCAGATTCACTGCTTTTGTTAAGCTTGACAGGCAGGAAGAAAGAAGCTTCCACTTCTCTTATCAGCACAATGAATCACCGTGCTGCTTAAGTCAATGAAAGCTAACTAAAACCGGGTCAGGAACTGTTGGCCATAAACTCAGTAAAGCTCAGTCAGCTATCCTTAGTAAATATCTAATAGGAGGAAGAAGGGAAGGAAATAGAAATTGGAAAGGGACTCGAGACTCCTGCGGACTTCCTTGATAAATTACAGAGGTGCACTGCTTAACCAACTTTTCATAGAAAGTGTTCTGACATTAGTGTAGATTAGACTTTTAACTATAAGCCATGTCAAAATTTACAGCATTTAAGTAGAAAGCAATGTCAAATTTGCTTGAAAATTCTGGGGGAAGAAACATTGCAGCTCATTACACATCTATGCAGTGAACTATATGTTCATGTGATATTTATGCAAGATTTCTAGTTAAAAATAAAGAAAGAATAAGAGAAAGAGCATGTTTGTGCTGCAGACAAAAGCATTTCAAGGATGAATCGGCATGGAGCTAGAGGTTAGAAGAAAAGGAGTGTCAGCATCAGTTAAGTTACTTTCCAGTCAGGTGAAGTCCCAAAGTCAAATTTAACTAGAAGTTAATAAATTTCACTTCCACCGAAACAGTACAGGCCACAGCAGTTGTGTAAAATCACACACTGGGCACACAACCATAACAGATGCAAATAGCAATTTGCTATCAGCTGGAGAGCAGCCATGACTTACAGCCCAAAACATGCAAAACAATTTTATCTTCAAGGTTTCACAGAAAGGCATAGTGTAGCAGGAGAAGCAACTAATAAGAACAGGGAGCTAAAGTTATGCAGTCTTGTATATCCTTTTGCAGTGTGGCTCCATTTTTTTCTCTACAGCAAAGCTTTGCCACGGATTGAACGGGAACAACACTACTGAAATAAATGGTGCTCATCACAGGAACTCGATTTATTCTCCGCACTGTACCAAAAAAGCCCACCGTCTGAAGACTAACTGGTGTCTGTCGTTCATCTGTACACACCTGCTTTCCGACCAATTTACAGTGAATGATGTTTATACAGTTATTTACCTCATTATCAAAACAGACTTCCAGAATCAGAAAGGTCATCAAAAGTTTGCAGGAAGTGAATAAGTGAAATTGTTTGACTGAACCAGCTCTCCACCCAGTCAGGGCCAAATAGCTGTGGGGTTGCATGTGGCACGGCGGTTGTGTCTTCTTCTCATCTGTGCTTTGGTGAAAACGTTTTTCTTTGCTGGGAAAAACACCCACAAACAATGTATTCTGTCCCTATTACCTGATACGATGCTAAAAAAATTAAGTAAATACAGGTATGTACAAAGGACGGGCACAAGATCCTGGACACATAACAAGGTTTTGACAAGGTGCCACTAATAGTTCATGATGAGACAAAATTATAACTCTGACCTTTTAGCTGAAACAAAAGGCGAAAGAATCTTTAGGGCAGTGCAACCACTGACTCCTCTGAAAATGAGAAGCACTGATTATTATCCTAGCCTAGGGGGAAAACTGCAATTCAGAAATTGCTTGCTCTTGTCACAGTAAATCTTGAATGCTTTTAATGAAAGTTTCTCTTCTTCATGAAGTATTTCTTGCTAAAAAACAGGACAGCACATTAATACAGGTCTTTAGATATCCTTAAAGTCAGGTTTAATTGGGGCAATTCCCTTCAGTGAATCGAAAGATGACATTCGTCTTCACTGCCTGGTTGGAATGCTAAACTGAAAGCAGGGCTGAAATGTCAAGGTAAAATAATGCTAATAATTATTCTGAATGTTACTTTCCTCTTGACCTTGGAATTTAAGAGGCTGAGACGAAGGCCTTTTGTCAAAAGTCAGAAAGTCATCTGGAGACTTCATTGACATTTATGATTAATACAATCTGGCAACATTAGGGGAGGAGATACAAAACATGCTATTAGTTTCCAACACAAGGGTAATTTCATCTTATATTGTTGTGGGATCTACAGATACAGAGTACAAAACAACACATCATCTGCAATATTACTGCTAATGTTTTTAGGTAAGAACATGAACAAGCTTAATGCAATAACCATAATCTCTATAAAATAAAATTCATACCACTGCCACAAAAGAGAAGAAAATATTCTCCATTTCATACAAGTAATGATTTCTTGTAAGACAAAAAATAGGGCACAAAGCCCCGAATCCAATTGCTTCACTATTATGTCTTGTTATCACAGAAGATTTTCCACTTCATTTGCAACTTAACACTAGAATGATAACTCTGTGGGGTGAAGATTTTATATATTAGTGTCCTGAAGCGACTCTTACAGCCTTTATTTGCACCTCACGTGTGACAGAAAATGCCTCCCCCACTGATGGCAAATACAAGGCAGGGAAAGCCTTAAGTCTTTTATGGTCCATGTCAGAGGAGACTCAGTATGCTCAGCTTCCATAAAAACCAGTGGAAGGGGACAGCGCTCCTTTCTACTCCTCTTTTGATCCGATCATACTCCAGGCAAATGAAATGCTGCGACTGTGGACAAAAGGAAGAATGAAGGCAAGTATTTGTTAACGTCTTTGCTGGCATCTGCAGAGTTAATCCTTGCCCCAAGTTCAGTTTCCTACGGTTTCAAGGAGATAATTTACTGACACCCCAGTAAGTTGACAAGTTACTCTTTTTAAAATCTCTCATGAAATTTGGCCATTTTAAGTTTATACACATAGGTACATTTGAAGATAGAACCCTATTGAAGATGCTGGCAAAAAAAGGTCTCAGAAGAACATGCCCTAAAAATGACATGCAATAGTGAAAGCATGTCTCATTCTCTGTCCTGATTCAATGGCAGACCTTAACTGTTAGGCTTGGAAATAAAATAAAAGAGGGAAAGTAAGGCAACACAGGTATTCACAGGGAAAATGTATTTTTTTTTAAGTTAGTTTGGTACTAAAATAATTTGAAGCAGTGGAGATACTTCGCTTTGGAGCCTGCCTACTGGGCATGTAAAAACCAACACATTTTCTCCAGTTATGTTTTTAATTGTGGTCCATACAAATCTTAAATAGGTATTTGCATAATGAACTCCTACAGCTCATAAAGCCCATTATAGACTATTGAATAAATGGCAGAACTTTTAAAGATGGTCCAAATAATGATTCCAGTCCCTAGATGGAGTGTTTATAGGCTTTAGCTTATTAAATGCTCCATGTGAGTATCCTAAGCCACATCTGAAAAATCCCATTAATAAATTTTACTAAAAGGAGTTTGTAATTATTCCAGCATATTGAAGACTTTTCCATCTGATGTATCCTCTCTGTGTTAGACATCTTTATGAACTTATTTTGTGAAATGCTCTTCTCTCTCAAAATTTATTATTCAACTCGTGAATTTTCTATTAAACGCAAACAAGATGAGACCACAGAAATGGTAAGTGTGCTTCAATTTGTGAAAACTGAATTCATATTTTGACTTATGAATTCAGTAAATATTGTACAGACCTTCCAAAAAGAATAGTAATACATTGCCTAAACAAAGTAGGCCAGATTTTTTAAAATTAGGGAAAACATACAGAGTGCTACATGACTGTTCAATTTTAATATTCAGTTACTGTTGCACATACGTACATGAAGCAGCTATCTGCATATGCCAATACAGCGGTAGACATTAAACCAGCCATCTGTATATTCTATATCTTATTTACATAAGAAATATAGTAATTGCCCATTTATTCTCTAGGAATATTTGCATGGTTTTCCACATTCTTTTCTAAAAAAATCCTGCATAAATTCAGCATGTAACAGATGAGTGTTTTAGTATATACAGGCCAGAGTTTATAATTTAAAATTGGCATTGAAATATCAATGCTATCAGGATTTCTCTAATGGAGGACTGAGTTCTCCAAGGACAGGTACTTCTCCAGTCATGGAGCCACTCAAGAATTAGGCATAAGCTGTAGCACTACCCTTTCCAGCACTGGCAGCCTGAGGGTTTGGAGTACAGAAGAGGCCAACGGCACCTTCACACTTCATTCTCCAGGAAACTGAGTGAGATCACAGGAGGATGAAAGGATGAGATTAACTGGAGCTGCCCAGAATGTGCTGCAAAAGTCATTAAGCATAGAAAAGAAGTTGGCTGGCAAAACACATGAACTCCTGAGTGAAACAGTCCACCTGGCCCAGTCTGTTGGACATGAAAGACTCCTGGAAGCTGCTGCCAGACTGTTTTCTAGCCTCTCTCAGTTGGAAAATGGCCAAAGCAAGGCTTTACAAGAGATAGTTCTGCCCGTAAGATACTAAAAGCCACAGACCTCCGCATTTTTTCCCTGTAACAGCTCCTGCAGCAGCAGAGACCACCACTGGGAAGAGAGCATCGATCTCTTCTCCAGCCAAGTAGCATTTTGAACACACTTGTGTGCCACAAGCAGCCAGCATACCACAGCTTGGAAACACTTGGAGTTTCAACCAAGACTAAAAGGCAGACATTTGAGTCAATAACCGGTGTACTAACTCAATCGTTGCCCAGATCAGAAACGCTCTCAGGAGTTGAGCGGGAAGCTGGGTGAGAAAGGAAGTGCAGGTTTAGTGGCAAGTGCTCAGCCAAGGCTCCCGGCCCTGCCTTCCTCAATTACTGCCGGAAGCAGATCCCCATCATCTCCAACTCAAATGTTTTGCAATACTCACACAAGGGCATCTTACATGTGAATAGCTGCAATACAGAGAGAACAGTGTCATGGCTACAGACTTTTATCAAGCATCTGCAACTATATTTTGACACAAAATGAACATGGGCTTAATCTGTGTTTTTGTACAAAAATATGTTAGTGAAGGGATGGGACTGCGACCGTTTGCAGGGATGGGAGGGGTAGATGGGAGTATGAGGTTAAGGTGGGGCAATATTTGTGTGGGGCAAATACATTGGCTGGGACCAATTTTGAGGGAGTGAGGTTAAGTGACAGAAGAGGGTGAGGGACACCTCCTCATGAATATGCAATAAAGGCAGGAGTCCCTGGGCCAGTCACCCCACGTGGTATTATGGCTGCTGCCATGTAGGGATGCTAGGGGTACCTTTGGCCACTGCTGGTTGCAGTAACTGAAGAAATTAAGATTGAGGACTCGGGGCTTGAATTTACAAAGGCAGATGTTTCAACAAATCCCTAAGTAATTTCTTCACAAGGCTCAAAGCAGAGGCAGGAGGAGGGGGAACAAAAAGCATTGGTACAGCACTTCAGAGCACAGCAAAAGCTGGGCATCGTCTCCTCCACAGATGATGATGACTTCTCCACAGCAGTAATATTTTGCTGCACGTGAAGAAATAGTTCATGGATTTAGCTGAGTTCCTTTGCTTGGGGGACAATCTAGATAAAATGAGAACTACAACAACATTTGGTATACTCGCTCTATTGAGAATTTTTTAAGCACCAACTTTCCTACTGAAAGTGTCATTCATAAATGTCTTTCATTGATGAATCTTACAGAGTTTCCAAATAGCACACTGTTGTAAGAAACTAATGTACTTGTTTCATGGAGGCTAAAACCGCCTCATATCCTCAGCAAAATAATACTAAGCAAGTCAGGGAGACACCCTGAAGTGGAGCCTGAATGTTCTGCTCACAATCCTGTGCTCTAATAGATATAGGACATTTCTACAGCTAGGAACACAACCTTTGGGACCCATGGTTAAACATCTGCAAATTCGATTCTGACACCAGTCTGAAGATTAGTTAGGAAACACTAGTCTTGAAAAGTACCTGCAGCTAGTCAGCCACATCTTGCTTTAACACCTCTGGCTAAAACAGAAAATAGCGTTTATACACAAAAAGTCAGGATTACAGAAACAGAAGTTTCTTCAGAGCAACCAGTGCCAAAGCATGCAGACACGTAAAAACCCCAAAATATAATTTAATAAAAAAAATCAATGCCAACAAAAGTATTAAACTCTAAAGAAATGTAGGATGAGGTTTCTGAAAGATGCTGCATGCTTCTGCGAGTTCCCTAAACCATATCTATCCAGGAGGCAAAAACCTGAAACCATTAAAAATATATTAAACCAAAAACAATGCCTGGAGGGCTTCCCAAACACCCGTGCCCTCCATAGCGTCCTCATTGCATCTCCTCAACTGACAAAACCTGATTCTTCACCAGTTCTCCTGGGAACTTCCAAGTTCTTCTCTGCTTAGGCTCTGGCATGGGTTACAATGCCCTAGATGTCAACAGGGCTTACCCATGTGGGTCTGACAGGGTTCAGTACTTCTGTTTCTTCCCTCTGTTCTTCTAACAAAGAGCAAGTACCACAGTATTGTCTGTCTGAATTAGGAATAGGACAAAACTTCAAAGAAAAAGAGTTTTAGAGCTATAAATGGTCTCTCTCACAACTCTTCCACCTATTCCCTATGAAAAGAGTTCAGGAGGTTCAGGCTCCTCAGACCTTTCAGTAAGGTTTTTTCATGAGGAAATAGCTTCTTAGCAACTCCTTTGCCCTGATCTGAAAGACATTTTACATTCTTTATAGTCCTTCTGCTTTCCAATAAAAACAAAACAAGCTGTTTAACTTCATTGCAGCCTGACAGTTAATAGCTCCTGTATTGTCTCTTAATCACACTGAGATGTCTGTTGAAGGATGTATCATTGTTTTAGCTTCCTGCTAGCTTTTTTCTTACACAGCCTGCCGTTAAACTAAATTAACTGTATTCACATTGTAACCATAATTTACAACTTTTTAAAAAGACATGACACAGATCTTTAAATTCATAAGTGGCCCACAAAGAAGGTGAATGAAAGAAGGGTTATTCTATGTTTTTCAAAAAAAGAACTAGGGGAGCATCAATGGAAAAGGCAGATCAGAGTTTCAAAGCCAAGAGAAGGGGATGCTTCTTCACACAGTGTGTCAAGACGGTTGCTGCACCCTCCTTGTGGCAGGATGTTAAAATTTACCTGGCTCAGAAAAATCAGGAAAATTAATGGAAAAGAATTTACACAAAGACCCACTTTGGCTCAGAAAGTCCTTGAATCACAAGTCACTGTAGGCTGGGAGAATGTTGTTGTGAAATATTGCTACATACTGCCTTGCTTATACACTTTTCTCTCAGTACTCACTAGTGCCCACCCCTCCCGTCACCCAGTCATATTCCCTGGGGCACTGCATTGCTGGGTCAAGGCACAGAGCAAGCTCCAAGTCCACCTCCCACTTTCCACACTCATTGAACATCATGTCCTCATATTGAAGGTATGCGTGGCATAAAATTGACAAGAATGGGTACTACACTTGATTTTAGCTAAAAGGCCGAGAAGGGATGTGGAGACAAGACAGCAGGTTAGTGTAAGCCAGCATGTCAGTTCCTACAGCCTCATTATGGTGCTATTCCATGCCCTGGCTGTGTCTCCGTGGAGAAAAGCAAGGACTTCACAACACAAACAAGCCACCATTCTGTACTAACATCATTACCAGTGTGAGATACGAATGAGTGGAAGAAATATGTGCCTTCATTTTTTCCCCACATTTAAAAGTGTGTAAGTTTGTATTTTATCTTTTGATAATTCCTTTCTTGATTTGCTAAATTTTGTTTCCACCCTAACTACTAACCTATTTTGCTTCTTTTCCTTATTTTTCCTTAGTTCTGCAACACCGCAAGACACCCTCCCATTCCCTCAATGAATCTCTCTTGATTGTTATAAACACAGCTCTTCCAAAGCTCCTTCAATCTTAGCCTCTCCTCAGATCAAAATATGAATATATTAGGCCCTTTGACATCTGCATGAGATTTGTATTGTATCAGTCTGATTTTATAACTAAGAAGTTTTAGTAAAAATAAGTGCCTCATCCAAAGTCTGTGATATTTGTGGAGGAAAAGAAAAGCAGGCCTTAAACTGCTTGTCCTATGCTCTATCTATAACATACTGCTGCATCCTTCAAACTGGAACCCACAGGAAAAATCCTTCTGTTATTTTTAGTCTGAAGGCAGTTTCCTTCATCCTCTTTCCTTACTGAATGATTTTAAATCCAGCCATTCTAGGTTCCTGAACAAAGTGAAAAGGCTCAACCAACACATCACATCCTTTTTGGAAAAATGATTTAAAAACCCGTACAATTTTGACTAACTGCTTGGTGAAATATTATACATATCCTAACACCATGGGTCAAAGCAATAAAATGCAGGAACTCTTTCATTCATACACTCACAAATGCTCCTACATTCTAGGCTGAAACAAATGGTCAGCAAAGATGGGATGCAAGAGAGATCTGAAGTGTCTTTACTACACATCGATGATGTTGTGAGCCCCAGTTAGCTGACCCTGCAGCCTCCATACATTGTAATCCCTCTTTTGGAAATTATATCATTCAGCTCCATGCCCTGCGAAACTTGTGAGGCAAAAAAGTCCCAATAATATTAATTTACTTCATCTTTTTTGTACCAGACAGTACACACAGCACCAAATTTTTACCAGATTTGCCAGTAAATATCCCCTTGACATTCCTTTTTTGAGATTCTTCTCTACCAGACTGAGTAGGAGTGATCTGCAGGTGGTGGTTACCTTTAGATAAATCCTGATAGGTACCAGATATCTCCAGTCACTGTGCCATTTTCATTAAATGAGAAAAGACAAACATCCCATTTAAAAGAAAACTAATAACTTTTGAGAAAAAGGGAAGGGCTTGATGAGATGATACCATACTATAAGCTTTTGTTGTGGGCAAACAGAATCCTATAGTTCAAAGTAATTATCTCATCAAGTTCCACCTCATTAGGATTGAAGCTAGACATCATAATGAACAGTGGACTAATAATTAACCAATGAGAACTTGGTTTTAGTCCAGCTTGCTATCTTTTTTGTAATATATTTGTTGGTTTCAGCTCATCACCCCCAACTTCACCGGACAAGATGACACACCTCTTCATTTTCTATTCATCATAAGCCTATGGGTGAATTAGTAAATTAGATTAAATTTCCTTTCCCAGTGCCAGAGGGGCACTGGGAAATTTGCATGAACTCCCTTCCCAGGACACAGTGTGTGGAGAAAAGGGAGAAGCAGGAATTGTCAGAGCAAGTTCAGTTTTGCCCCCTGGACCTTCTGCATTTTTGTGGAGGAGGGCAGAATGTATCAACACACCCTCTCTTCCAGTCCAAAAAGATAGCGCTATGATGATAAGTGGGAGATCACTTCATAAATTAAAGGTGGCTAGAAAATATTTTGGGACATTAAGTACTATCTGCAGCAGAACAACTCTGGTGTAGATGGGAAATGGCAGAGTAGAGATTATGGAGTCATTAGTCACACTATTGCTGAGAGGATTAAATTTTAATACTTCCTTTTCCTTACTATCCTTCTCCTCATTGTGACTTTTTTTTACCCCTGCACCTGTCCTCTAGATATTAGATAACCTGAACATAAAAGAGAAAAACCTTTTTGACAGCAAAGCTGAAATCCTCCTGTTTTGTCATGCATTCAAATGGGAATCAGACTAACTGAATCCTGACCTACTTATCAGACTGAAACTCCTGCTGGGAAGTATCAATAAAAAGGCCCACTGGGATGTCATTCAGACTGGTCATGGTTATTATGGGAAATGTAAAAGAGAGGGTAGCTATCCTAACAAAAATTCATTTTTATATAGCCTTACTTCTTAAGTATTTACCTATCCAAAGTGTGATAACTTTTCATTGTAGTTCTGCTTTAAAATAAGCAGCCAGGTCAACTTCCAGTGACAATAAATAAGTCTGCTTCACTAATAAGACTACAGCACTTGATGGACCACTTAGCAGAAATTGTTTCTCTGAGAGTGGCCGGGGGTCTTCACTGGCAGTAAACACAAAGCGGTTGAAGGTCTGCACAGTATCCTATCATGTTTACCGTACTCCTTAGAGTAAGTAAAGTGATTTCAGGCTTTTTAAAAAATTATTTTTAGCCCACGTAAGGTAACGTAAAATAATCTCAGTGGAGCTTTCACTAAAAACTTTTTGAAGCAAAAGATAAAAACCTCGCAGCTTCAATCCATCCCAGATGCAAAGGGTAGCAAAGCAGGCAGCTCCACACTTGCTCCTCAGCATGCAGCTTTCTACCCAGCCTTTTCCCACAGTAGGCACAGGGAAGGAGTTTTCAACTTCCCTGCAAAGGGCTGCGCGCCTGGCCTGTTTCTGCCTTTTTAAAATGAGCCCCAACTGAGAAGTCTCTGTCCTACATTACATTTTTGGCAATTCCTTCAGGGTGAGGCAAGTTGTTTCTCTCTGCAGGCCTCTAATCCCTCCCTGTGCTGACTTAATATAAAGTATAAACACTTCACCAGAGAGGCCCGTGATGAGTTGCATGTGAAGGTCATGCTACCTTCTGCCATCCTTTCCCTCTCCCTATTTTCCTATGAGTCTACGTGTCCTTTTAAATCTGAGGTCATCTCTATGGTGGTGCCAGCTATTATTACGAATGCAAACCATTTTAAATGTGTGTCTGCACACACACCTATGTATTTATATATATATGCATATTCTGAAAACAAAACATAAATTAAAACTACAGTCTCTTCATTTTAACGAAGAGCCAGATTCAGGCAGTTGAACACACTGAGGGATCAAAAGAAAAAAAGAAAGGAATAAATCTCTCTCCACTTTTGAAATCTAGCCCAAGGGCAGCAATCACTGAGTTAAGTTCTCTGGTCTGTGTTATGTAGAAGGTCAAACTACATGGCTGTAATGGTCCCTCTTGGCCTTAAATACCTATGAAAAAATATGGCACGGCTTTGCCTTTGCAGCAGATAGTAGGACATTTGCTTTACCCCTCGTGTTGGGAACCTGTGCCTGAAATCTGCCAGAGCAACAGATATTTTTATTAGTAATTTCAGATTTAAAATATTAAGCACAGCAGGCAAGAAATTCACAGAATCATTCAGTGTTGTTTTTAAAGCCCTTGTCTATGATCTCATCGTTGCTACTAAAGCTCATGCTGTTTCCATGGCATTTCTGATTAACCAGTGACCCAGCTTCTAAACCATTTACTTTTTTATTAATATAAATTGAAATGTATTTGTGATTTACACCCTTTTCACCCATTTATGTTAACTAGAGCTTATTTAGAAGAAGTATCCTTCAGTTTATTAGCTGAGGGCACTGTACGTGCCTCTAAGGCACAATACAGCAGGAAGTCCGTTCTTCGTACAAGACGGGTAATGTTCTACACATCCCAACTTCTCTGTGTCTCACGATACACGTCTCATGTCGGCAAAACAGGCTTAGCTGAAAATGTCCCAATAGCATCTAAAGACATTTATTTTACCTTATAATTAGAATGGTTATTTTATGTTCTGTTCACAGGGCTGTGGGATCTAGAAACAAGGAAGGTTTTGATAGAAAAAACAAATCCAGCATATTTTCTTCCAACAGGGCTCTGGTGGCATGAAACAGCACTGCTGGCTTGTGATCTGGCAACACGATTTCTTGATTTTGTGTGATTTTAAATACACATTACATAAAGATTTATCAGATTTTATCAAAGATTTATAATTTTGCACCTAATTTTAAACATCCTCCTCCACTGCGCTCTGCCCCAGAGGCGTGAGCATACCACATAAAGGTAGAACCAGTCAAATAGCAAGAGAAAATACCACAAGACTGAATATAAACCACAAATATAAAAGATTTTTGTGCTCGGGGGAAAGGGGGAGACGTGGAAGGGATAAGACCTGTACAGGGGCCAATATTTAGCTTAAAACATTTCTGCCTTTCCTTCGGATTTTTAGAAGCGGGAAACAATATCCAAAGCAGGTGGGCATGGGCTGCGTTATTTGAGCAACGCTATTTAAATGCTATCACTCTGTCAAGTAATACGTTGCAGCACAAGGTAATGGAAGACATTCCAGAAGTATGGTATCATCTTGAAAGAGATGCTCAAACATATTTTTTGCCTGGATCTTGGAAGGTAACATATGAGTGGCTATTAACATATTCACTCGCAGGTCAAAATTCTTTCAGGGAGAGGATACACTGCTTTGAGCGTCTAATAATGACACCTTTGCATAAGCTTTACTTTTGGGTTATATGCATATTGTCTCCTCACTGTTCTTTGTGAAATAAAGCTGACGATCAGGGCAGATCTTGAAGTGATTTAACACTTCATCTAGCAGTATTGCCAACTCCTGGCATTCAAATATCATGAGTCAGTCAGTCTCTCTAAAATCACAAGATTTTATTAAATGTAAAAGGTAATTACGTTGTGGTTTGGTTTTTTTTTTTTTTGTTAATTCACTTTAAAAGAAAGGAAAG
This sequence comes from Ciconia boyciana, assembly GCF_034638445.1. Lineage (NCBI taxonomy): Eukaryota > Metazoa > Chordata > Aves > Ciconiiformes > Ciconiidae > Ciconia > Ciconia boyciana. The sequence goes on along the minus strand of NC_132935.1, from coordinate 101,801,708 downwards.
AACTCTTATGTAGACACTTCGGCAGTGTTTCCAAGTATTTCTTGGCAACCACAAGGCAAAGAAATGTGCTTCAAGAAAATGCAAGCTAAGATCCTCATACATTTAGGTGATAGGTACTGGGACTCAGTGAAAAAGATTCTGAAGTCATCCAAGTTTGCAAGGAAATACGATGCAGTTACAGAAGGGAATAACTACAAAACTCAGCTCCTCTAACACCCCTCATCCAGCAAAGAATTCAATTTCTTCTTCTCTTATCCTGATTAAGCAAACCCCCAAACTCATCGCACACTTTATGGCACTTCTGTCCCCATACAAACACCCACAGTGCTGAGATTCAAGCAAATGGAGATGTCCCTGATTTGCTGTTCAGAAAGCTCACTCACCTTGTTAAAACAAATTTTGTAAAAATTTCTGGGAATTAGAGATAAAACCACAAGTGCCCAAAACCTAAACCCAACAGAACTGCAGTGGCAATGCCAGCCCAAGCTTCCCTGACCACCATGAAGTACTACAACCTTTTTATTGAGCAAAATGATCGGAGTTGCAAATGCAGGTATGCTAAAACAGCCACTTAGACTGAACAGACCCAGCAAAGAGCCTGTCAGTCTTACAGCTGATGGGCCCCGATGGCCAAAAGTGAGGACCATACAGTACATTAGAAATGACCACTAGGCACCAGGCTAATCAATGACACTTCTAAACTGCTTATTGAGGATGCCACAGCAGCCTTCCCAAAGGGAAGGTGCAGCACATCAGTGCAGAGAGAGCATCTCCTTTTTTTTTAAAAAAAAAAAAAGACTTAGTGAATTTTCTAAAGAGCTCTTGCTGAAATGCTCCATTTTTTTCTACTTCTATTTATTTTAACCAAGTTTCAGTAGTTGAAAAGACAGGATAAAAAGAAGAATTAACTCCTAACAGATAGGAGCAACTATAGACTAGAGTTTTGGGGATTTTTTATTGTGGTGGGTTGGTAGGTTACTTCAACTGTGAAACTGATTGACTTAGAAGTGAGCGAACAGGCTGTTCTCAGGCTGATGCTGCTTTTTTTTGTTGTTTTAGAAAACTGCACAGTGCAGGCGGGACTTCCCCCCCTCACAGATTTGTTCCACAATCCACCAACAGTAACTGGTTGTTGGTGCAGAATTTTTCAACATCTCTGGCAGACGCTGTGCCTGCAAGCAGGACTTACTCGCTGGTCCTCCTGGGCACGAGGAGTGAGGGTGTGCAAATTCATTTTGAAGACTCTAATATCATCAGCCTGTTAAGAATAATTTGGTATTTCTCTCTGAGTTATTAGTTAAGGAAATAGGGGAGGAAGTAAGGCTACCTAATCTTCCTCAGGTAATGGAAGGATCTGGATAACACCAGGCTGACACTTAGAGGAACAAATCATGGTCTACTCTGCCCTCTTGAGAAGAAGACTACAACATTGAGTCACCTTTCTTACAACATGAAGTCATATCTTTCGGATGTCAGAAGAATGGGGAATCTCTGGAGGATCAAATATGCCTTAACTAAGACTCCTGTAGGTGGACTTCTCCTGGGCAAACATATGACCAGGAGTACAGCCATAACCACTTCCTCAGTGCCATACCACTGAAGTAAATACGTGAAAAACAGTGGTCTATAGGAAACCTCGGCATTACCATCGTGAGGCCTCCATTTCACAAGGGAGCTGAATGAAATGCAGGGTTGATGATCAGAAAGGCCATTAGAGCATGAGGAAGTAATCTTCACAATGCCATTTGATAAGTTTTACTGACTACAATATAAGAATGATTATGAAAAGAACATGAAAGTAAATCTTAAGGGAAAAAAGGAAGGCAGCTTTTTTTAACCATTATTTTCAGAAATCTGAAATTGAACCACAAACCACTGTTTCAGGCCAGCTAACAGACTGGAGGGATAGATTGGGAAAGCAGGAAATACTTAACCCAGTTTCACAGTCTGAGAAAGCCTCAGCTTTCACTAACAAGAAAAGAAACATACATCAAATCTAGTGCCAGAGATGAGGAGAAAGAAATTGGAAGCACAAATCTTGAATACTCCAAGCCCAAATAATGACAAATCAAAAGGAAAAATACTTATTTTTAAAGCTATTTTATTGTGATCAGCTTAAGACAGGTACCATCATATCCAAGCAAGTTATTTTTGAACATAGAGCATTGGCCACAATGTTGATTTAAAAAATAAAGAGAAAGGAACAAAGGTAAGTTTTTCATAAGATGGCGTGTTGTGTTTCTCATATATTCAAGACTGCATCTGTCTCCCAGATCAACATGAGCATTTGGTCTCCACACTAGCTGAATCCCTGATTTGTAAAGTGCGAAACAAACCTCGGTGAGGGCCAAATGGATTCCTGCTGGCATCTACCTGAACACCGCCCAAAAGCCTCCGCTGCTGAATCCCCATGTCCCCTGTGCAGTGATGCCCCACGTAGGAGCACCGTGTGTACACGTCACTTGCCAGGGACCGGCTCTACAGTCACTTTAACATGGGAGTCCATGACGTGTTTCTGTTAGACATTATTACTTAATGTTCTTCTATTTGTTAATTTGATTTGGCCTTGCTTTCGGAGTGTAAATGAAGGGTTTTGGCTGTATAAAGCCCAACTTTTTTGCCAGGCCTGCTCCTGTTCCGCACGCCCCCTTCCTCCCTGTTTTTTGATATTTATAACTGCAACACTCATTTACAGTTGCATAAGTGTAAAGCAGGGTGTCTTTCTGGGTTTTCACACATCTGCCCACATGAAATTACCACATTAGTAATTACCTCATTGTTTAAGTCCAAAGGCAGTGAACAGAGATTGCTTTTGCAACCTTGTTACTTCAGAATTCTTTAAGACAGAAAAAAAGGACGCATACCAGTAAAATGTGTTTTCCAGAAAAGGAAACTGTTTTCCTTGCATATTCCTTGCAAGAGCTTTATCTCCTCCCCCATTTAGCAAAACTTAATATAGGATAAGCATTTTGTCACTTACTGTTTTAACTTACATTGAAATATTACATGGCTCTCACCTTGAGAATAAAAAAATAATTTTTGTCAGATAAAAAAAAAAGTTTATCTGTTTTATTTCTCAGAGGCTTTTTAAGATATGAAGAAGCCTAACCTTTTGCTATCACATTTCTGCCCAGTATGGCTGCAAAGAACATACAGGCTCTGATTTCTAACTTGTTTATACATATTTAACAGAGAAGAAAACGGAGGATGCAGAAGTAAAAAAATGATTTTCCACAGTCACAAAAGCCGATCATAGAAGCACAGCTGGGTGTCAGATCAGGATCTCTTGGCAGCCAGCCATAAAAGATGCACAACAGAGAAAAAACATTTCCTGTAAGGAAGTATTTGATTTTCAAAGTTGCGTGAAATGTTCACAGGAAAATCATGTAAATGCCCACTGGATTGGGGGGGGAGGATTTCATTAGAAACTGGAAGCCCTCTCTCGTTTCACCAAAAGATTTGCTCGTCACAAGCACTGCCAGCTAGCCTGAGGTGATTTTCATGTTTTGTATCAAAACCAAGCAAAAATTAAGTCTCTAACAGTTTCGATGTGAATTTGCTTTGAAGTTCATTTCAGTGTGACACTAGTCAAACTCCGTGCATAACAAAGGGTTTTAGTTCATACAGAAAGAAGGCAATATTTTCCTGAGTCTCTGCAAAAGGAAAGGACTACTTTTTCTGAAGCGCTAGCGAGTGCAGTGGTGCTGTAAATACACACTTACACTGCATGCAGCTGCGAGGGCTGAAGACATTACAGCCGCTCCTCCTCTCCCCCCCCATGGCTGTTTGCCACCACCCCATTGCCAGGATTTACTGCCCCAAGGGCACCCCAGCGAATCCGCGCGTGCCCCCGAGTCTGCAACAGTGCACACCCAGCCCAGCCAGTTTAAGCCACCAATAACGTAGTTTGAGATAATCTGATGAATCTGCACTGAAATAGATGAAGGAGTGCTCACACCATCCTTTCCATCAGCATAGCAGTGGGGCCAGGTGCCAAGTCCTTAACTGCACCAGTTATATTTGGAAGTGCTATGCGCTCACAGATCTCACTCCCCATACACAGCCTAGCTAGAGGTGTCCTTCCGGTGATGTTACTAAAACTCGCATCCTCAGGTTTCAGCATAAGCTATGTCAGGTAGGAGCAGAAAGAGGTGTGACGTCTTCTGAGTGAAGATGAGCTGAGTGTGGGTGTAAAGATACCAGCCACTCTGCTTTTCTTCTGGATTGCTTACTTCACTAGGGGGAGGGTGACAATTTTACTGTGTTATTACCATGTAACTCTTTGCTTTTACAGGTGCGCTCCTGCTGCATAAGTATTTATTACTGAAGTGTGTAGGAGCCCTTTTCACAGACCACATTCCCCTTGTGCTATGTGCTGTACCTGGGCAGAACAGCATGACAGTCCCAGTCCCAAAGCATTCATGACCCGAGCATAAAATGTTGAGGCAGTATGGCTGGGGAAGGCAGTAAAACAAGGCAATGTTGGCCAGCGCGTTAGCCATACCCAAAGTCTTTTAAGTGGCAATGTGGAAAGGAGTCTTATGAATGGATGCTAAGAGCCAAAAGAAGCTGCTTTGCAGAGCTTCACAGGACGCTCCTTCCAAGTATGAAGAATGTTTGAAAACTGAATGAGTGCTCAGAGGAGGCCAGGACTGTGTGTTATTAGAGGTGGAAGCTAACTCTTCAATACTGAGGTGATGATAGGTAGGGAGAAGACAGGCCATTATAAGCCTTGAAGTAAAAACAAGTAGGTTAAGTTTCTAGAGCAAGGCAATGGGAAAGCACAGAGAACAGACAACATGGTTAAACTTAAGCGTTGGGAAAGTTATCTTTGCAGGACCACTGGCGATGGGTAGGGTACATCTGTCAGATTTATGACAGGATGAGTACAGTGATTGATCCATAAGATAACAAGAGCTGAAGTTGTAACAGCAAAGTTGTAGTTGTCTGGATAGAGACAAAAGGATGTATTACATAGATGGCATGCAGAAGGAATTTATGACACTGTATTATAAATGGAAGTGGATGTCAAAAAGAGTGAGGCTAAAAGAGGAGGAGGTAATTCAGATTCACATCTTTCCCAATGAGGAAGGTGCATGGTACTCTTCATGTAAAAATGATAAAGTGCCTTGGTCGTGCAGGAGTTGCCGTGGCTGGCCACTGGCACACAAAAGAGCCAGTGCCAAAGGAGTTCTGTGGCTCTCGGGCTGAACAGCATCATCTGGCTTCAGTGCCCCGAGGGATGAAAGAAGGATAAGGGCAGGGGATATCATGAAATACAAGAGTAGAGACAGTAGCACATGGAGGTGCCATGAAGGAAAGCAGGTCAATAACCCTGTTATGGATAGCATGAGTACAGAGTTTAGAGGAGAAGTGTGGAGAATAAGCAAAGGAAGGGAGGAAGATGGCACATCTGCTCCCTTGCCCTTATGAGAAATTTGCAGAATCACATGCAAACAAAGGATCTGGTCAAAGGGGCCAGGGTCTAAAAGACTGTCAGTAGCAATAAAAATGCTTTGCCTGTATAATGTGAGTGTAGTCCTACACTCGTAAGGTGCTCCTAATGTAAGCTTACCTTAACCTCTCTGTTTAAGACTATATCTATCCCAGCACACCTTTCCTGATACAGAAATACCAACACAAGCACAGTGTACTGTAGGATGAATGCTGCAATAAAGGCAAAGCTGCATCTCTTATCAACTCAGTACTGCCCCTTCCCTGCCAGTCTTCCTTACATACAACCAACATGCACCCTGGTAAAAACAGAGTGCTCCTCAAAGTTTTTTCCACTTTCCGGGTATTAGTGGTACAGCAATGTCAGTCAGAAGTGGTACCATCACAGCCTTGTTCACATCAGACTTCTAACAGCATCACTCTGTCACAGGTTTTGCCCCGGCTTACCCCATTGCGCTGATGCCCTTGTCTTCCCGCACCTCCTCTCCCACAATGGTGTGGCCAGGCTAGGCACTGAGAGGGGAAACGCAGGCCCTGCCACGTCTCGTTGCCTTCACAGACACCCGTGGTTCTGGATGTGTTATTGCCAGCTCCATCGTACACGTTCCAGGCTCTGCGCCTGGAGACCTGGCTTGTAGGCCCCTGCGGGCACTGTATACCTCGGGAGTTCATTAGTGCTGTGATTAATCAGGACGCTATGCACATAGTAGTCAGTCATGTCAATATTAAGCTGAATTCCAGGGACTTGGTTCTCTGCTTTAAGAAACAGGGCTTCCAGCAATTTCTCCTCCTCTGCTCCACTGCTGTTCCTGTTTTCCAAAGCTCCCCACCCCACGCTTACTTCAGCATGATCCCAGCTAGAGAAAACAGAAAAGGGAAAACAACAACTTCAATGACTAAATAGTTTGGATGCAAAAATACAGAGGTTGCACAAGATTTTACTTACCTCTTGGTTAAAAAAAAAAAAGGACCAGAAAAAAAAAAAGGTCTGAAAATGGAAACTTTTTACCTGTTAGAAGAGTTATCTCTTGATAACCCTGAATCCACACTACTCTTGGATAGAGCACAGGCATACCCGAGTTATCTGCAACTTGGCTCATGTTTCCCCAGCAGCCAGAACCCCATTCCCCCAAGTTCTCCTGCTACCTCCTGCAGCAAAATGGCACCAAAATGACACCTGGTTATGCCCGAACTCCAACTTCTGCCGTGAGGATGAGGAATGGAGTACAGTGCCAAAGGCATTGTGCTTATGTAGGACAAGAGATCTTTCTTTTGATTGCCTTGTATTTTTGCTGGGGTGTGAAACAGAAATCTGTCCATGCCTGTTCTGCTTCCTGCTGTTAGGAGGCTGCTCAATAATTCAGTTATCTCTCCCCGAAGGAAGCTCCGCTGGCCTGCTGCTTGCTCAAGCCAGTTACTGCTGCTCAGCAATGAAGTCTGAAGTGTCACAGACTTCCAGGGGCCCCTTTGGCACCAGCTCTTTTGTATTCCAGTGGCCAGCAGCAGCTCCTTAACTCTTTGGCAGCCAAAGCTCATTATCATTTTTATATAATTAAACAGTGCTGCTCGTTCTCCTCATTAGATTATCACAGCAAATTGATGGTTATTTGAAGGAACTGCCACAATAGGAGACAAAACACTGGCAACAGATAAAACAAAAGGATGCACACAAAGCTCTTTAATTAAACTCTGTGAAGGGATATGAATTCTAGCAGAGATTTTAGTTACCCTGCTGAGCCTCTGTCTGATTAGCTACAATGCATCTGCTGACTTTCCTAGTATCCATCTGTACTGCTAAAGAGAAATTTATTCTGGCTACAGAAGATGACCTCAAAGACGTCAGTTGTGGATAGTCTAATAGTTTATGTATGTTGACAAAGTGGTTCTGAGTTCTTCTTGATGTGTGGACATGAAGAACCATCCTCTTTACATATAACAATGGGCTTAATATGTGTATACACACATATGTGTGTATGCACACACAAATAACAATGAGAGGCTAACATGAAAGTCAAAAGAGGTTGGAAAATTGTGAGGGAAAGGATACTTTCTCCACGTTGCTAAACTCCTTATCACCACAATTACTTTTTCTTTTGGCATGCATCATCCATTCCCTCCAGCCCTCTCCTTCCCTTCAGCATCCAGGTGCAGAAGCTACAGTGAAGGCTAATGGATGGGACAAGAAAAAAAGTCATAGGGTATTGTGCTGGTTTTGGCTGGGGTAGAGTTAATTTTCTTCATCGTAGCTAGTATGGGGCTATGTTCTGGATTTGCACTGGAAACAGTGTTGATAACACAGGGATGTTTTCGTTACTGCTGAGCAGTGCTTACACAGAGTCAAGGCCTTTTCTGCTCCTCACCCCACCTCACCAGCGAGTAGGCTGGGGGTGCACAAGAAGCTGGGAGGGGACACGGCTGGGACAGCTGACCCCGACTGACCAAAGGGATATCCCATACCATATGGCGTCATGCTCAGCATATACAGCTGGGGGAAGAAGAAGGAAGGGGGGATGTGATGGACGTTTGGAGTGATGGCGTTTGTCTTCCCAAGTAACTGATACACGTGATGGAGCCCTGCTTTCCTGGAGATGGCTGAACACCTGCCTGCCCATGGGAAGTAGTGAAGGAATTCCTTGCTTTGCTTGTGTGCGTGGCTTTTGCTTTCCCTATTAAACTGTCTTTATCTCAACCCACGAGTTTTCTTACTTTTACTCTTCCGATTCTCTCCCCCATCCCACTGGGGGGGAGTGATCGAGTGGCTCTGTAGTGCTTAGCTGCCAGCTGGGGTTGAACCATGTGTATGATTAAACCATATACTGTAAGGCATGTTAATCATAAGTTAGGCTGTTACTTTGATTTTCTTTAAAAAATTAAAAAAAAAAAAGGAAAAAAGAAAAAAGAGAATAAGAATTGAAAACAGATCTGTCATGGAGCATTTGTAAGCGGCAGTGCCACAAACCCTTTGGGTCTTTCCATTCAGGTCATAAGGGATCTGGTTAAAATCACATCGGTCCCTAATCCACAGGTAATTGACAGCACAGCTCTCAATGACTCAGTGTGGTATACTGCTGCAGTGCTCATTACTACTGCAGACCTTTAATCAGTATATTTTTAGTCACGTGCACCGTTGGCTGTACACAGCCTATTGAGACAATACACAATTTGCACGTTCATCATAATTAATTACCTGCTGACATACTAAAAGCTGTTACCATCTAGCATCCAGTTCAGAGGAATGTATTCGATGGAACGAGGCCAGGCTATATGATGCACACATACAGCCTCAAAACACTCATGAGAAACATGAGTTGTTCCCTGTGCTGAATGCTACGTGGTGCAGTTTTTATTCCTCAGAGCCCCAGGAACTTGGGTGGATGAAAGACCTCTTCCTCATTCCTTATGGAGCTCTGAAAATATCCCAAGTTTTGCCTAATTTATACAACCCAGTCCTCCGGGTCCTCCTCAGTTGCCAATGTCCTACTGTGAAGGCTCCATTAAATCTTTTATTTATTTGTCCATAGAGGCCACTGAAGAATGTCACAAGGTATTTCCTTTCCCGAAGTAGATTAAGCTAAACATGAATGAGGCCCTAACATTATTCTGGATAAGGGTGTGCACTCATATTTTGCCAGACTACTGACAGTCTGCAGGGAGTAAAGTATTCCCGGGCCTGGTTTCTGACCACCTTACATGCAAGTAGGTGCAGATTTGTTACACTCATGACTTGGCAGTATTTTCCATTCATGCTTTGTAATGTCAGATGCAAATGAACACAAAGTTCAAAACACTGGGGAAAAAAGTATCGTACCGATAGCCCCTGCATATACCTCAGCCTCTGCTGTCCCACTGAGCAAGCTGAAGTCTAAGGCCAGATTTTTTAAAAAATTGTAATTGAATAGTAATTAAAAATGGCGAGTTCCAGCACAGTGCTGGCAGTGTGATTTCATTTTAGCATTAAACAGTAGGTTTACTGGTAACTCAGACAACCGTCCACCTACAAAAACTCTCTTTAGCTCAATCATCCCCAAGGATGTCTGTCCTGAACTAGGTCCAAAAAACAGCTGAACGAGAGATTCTGGCCAGTAACAAGTACCACCAGAAAGGACCAATATTTTCCCATTATGAAAATACAGCTCAAGAGGATCTCTACTTTTTAATAATCACACTCAATTCTTATTACAAAACTAAAGTTGGTTTTGCATTTGACTCAGACTGGGTAGAAAATGCAGTCCTCAGCTGTAAAGTTGGTAATGCTCTGCTGACCCAAAAACTAGCAATGCAGTTCAGGTATTCTGCACAGCCAACAACTCCACCTCACCCCCAAATGCCCTAAGTACATTCAAGGTATGCTTTTAAAGATTGTCTCCCTTGCAGTTTGTCTCCAACTTCTTATCCTTTACGTTACTTATTTCTTGGCACCTCCTGCCTCGTTAGGTATAAAAGTCCAATGTCTGAAGGAGGGATTCAGGCACTATTACTGTAAATATCTGGAAGCCAGTGTGATGACTGGTTACTTGTATTTACTTAAAAGTGTTACTGTGTAGCATCCAAAGGCTGTTGACATGGATCACCACGGCATTCTGCAAAACGCTGTAAAAGCAAGCAGAAAGGAAGTTTCTGTTGCTGACAGCTAATTCTTTTAGACTCAGAAAGTGATAAGCTAAGTGGTACATCTCCAGGTCACAGCAACCTTCTATAACAGCATGAACTATAAGCATAATTTTCTCACATCAAGCAGTTTGAGGAAAATGAATCTGCTTCTTTATCTATTTTCAGCATTATGAAACCATCATATAGAAATAAGCCAATAAAAGTATGTAGCCCACAAACATGCTTGTAATCTAGAGCAGCTGAAGTACTTGATAAAAGCATCTGATGACTTATGCATAATGTAAGTAATATACTCTCCATTAGCAGCTTTAAAAATCAACCCATATTGCTGAAGTAGATAATGTGTAGATGATGTACATGACCAGTGGCTTGGGCTTTCCTCTTGGATAAATCTCTTGCTGCTGTTGAGTATTCCAAAACCCTATGAGCTGTGAAGGACGTGAATTGTCCCTGGGACCTGAGGTTCTGTGGGATGCTGCTAACAAGCTAAATACGCTAGGTTTTGCAAACTCTGAAAAGTGGGATTGCAATGTATTAGCCCGAGAGGATTTTCCAGAAGGAGGTTTGTGTGTTGCACTGCAACGGGGTCTGAAGAAAGGGTCGACCCTGTTGTCCTGTTAGGTTACATATCTTTCCAAGAGTGAAAGGAAGGGAAAAATACGTTCAGAAATTATATCATATGGTTAGTTTCTTCCAGCTATAGCACATCAGGTCTGAGTCCTTTAGCTAGGTGAAAGACTGTCTGAAAAGGCACTTTTGGGAGGCTTGTTCAGTAAATTGTTTTTCCGTGTCTTTCTGAAGAAGGGTTGCTAGTACTTCTTAAAAGTTGGCATGGAGGTCCCTAGGTACATTGATACATTCAGCATGTACAGCTGCAAGAGCTACGGAAGGCTTTTTTCTATAGAAATCTGAGTACCTGAGGCAACAACTGCTCTCTAGTTTGGAAACTAAGCAGACGCTTTTGTCTGTGTTTACTCCCAAGGGAAAGTAATGTGACCATCATAAGGCTGTGAGTTACATCAATTTTAAAAGATATTGCTTTGAATTAACAGAAAAGTGAGTAGGAAAATTCTTCCTTCTGGAAATCTAGTTCTCAGCTGATTATTTGTGTGTTGATATTCATTCTTTCCAAGTAAACAAAGCAATAAGCTCTTCTTATGAGCCAAGTAAATCAACATTAGTGGAATGAAAATCACTCTCTTACATAATGGTTTTTCCCCTACCTCCAAGCCCTTAAAAAAAGGCCAGAAAATCCACCTTAGAAAAAAATCTGGCTGCAGTGACCTTATACATTAAAACAAAAGGCATGATAAAATAATAGGGAGAGAAGGATTTAATATTTCATTTAAAAAAAAGTATGTACAAGGTTTTGAACATGCCTTAAAAAGAATCCTATACTCCACTGGATATTTGCAAAGAAAAATTATGAAAACATGCCCTAACTGTCTGGTGGGCAAAAGAAATATGAAATCAGCAGATGTATCAAAAAACTATGGATAAATTAATATTTCAAAAAAATTAACTTTGCATGTAGTTCTGGTGCTGCCTGTGTACTCCGGGAATGTAGTCAGTGTAGGAATCCTTGAGTCAGAGAAATCCAACTTCAAAATAAGAGGGAAGCAGGCCCTTAAATGACTTCGCTACATTGGAATTAAAGGAGTCCACTCAGTCCTGCCTTCAGGGATTGTCTCATTCTAACAACGATCTCCACCAGCAACTGCTGTCTATAGTCTCACGCTAAGTGCAGACATTGAGAAGTCTCTAAAACTCATCCAACTGTATTTTAAGTAGACACCAAACAACCACCACAACAATGAAGTCTGTTTGTGAGTGATTTTTCATTGTCTGCAATATAAAAGTCAATGATGGTCCCAGATACTGGTAAAGTGCCATTTCTAGTAGACACAACTGAAGGGGGAATTCACACTGCACAAGATGCAGGACAACAAAGAGAAGTGTTCCTCCTCCTAAGACTTAGGCGGGGTGTGGGGGGGAATCGTCCTTCCAAAACCTTATGAGATTAGATGGCATCTTAAGATGCCAAACTTTTTAGCATGGTTCTGCTCCAATTCTGTGATAGCTAATTATGAAGGAAGTCGACTTCCTTCCACACAGTGGAAGTCGTCTGTGTAATTCAAGAACAGCACAAGGCTTTTTATTTCCTGTATGTGGTCAGAGCAACAGGCAGTGGTATAACATACATCAGGAAGAATTCTTTTTCTCTTTTATTAGGAACATGAGTAACTTAGGAGTTTGCCAAAATGCCACGATCACTGATCTTCTGTGAAGAACTGTTTCAGCCTAATGCATTAACAATGCCAATGACAGCCACAGCAAAGATCACCAGCTCACCAGCACTGTCGTGCTCTTCTGTAATATCTGATCAGCCTGCTGGCTACTACATTAGCCCTTATGTCTAAGGCAACTCCTGTTTTTAAAATGGAAATAAAAATCATCATCTTCATAGCACTAAAAATTAAAAATCTATACGCCACTCTACAGCTTATCTTCAGCCCCACCCTAGGCCCAAACTCCTGAAGAGTTGTGAAGTCCCCTGGAAAGCCTTCACAGCCCAGCTGCACCCACTCCCACTCCCACCCCAGCCTCAGACGTCTGCCGTCTCCCAGCTCGCTATTTCCACACCCAGGCGACACCAGGTCACCTACAACTCACATGCATTGTGTCAGGCATAGGTACATAACTGCGCTTCTGTAGAATTTGCTCAAGTAAACGATAGAAAGCTTATTGGCAGCATTAGGTTCTTAGGCTGGCTGTGGAGGGAAAAATGATACCTTACCTGGCATAAAGCCTACTGGTAGAAAGTTAACTCCTCGACATATTTTGAACTAGCAGAGTGAGCAAGTTTACACAAGCTCAGTGCTTTGTGTTTTTACTGTACCACCAAAACATGGTCAGAGAGTACACAAGTCTTACCATTACTGACTCCTTATCTTCAAAATCTTCTACCTGTATTTGATCCAAGTTCTTAAGCACCCACTCAGTGTGTGCAATCCTGACCTCCCAGGACCGGTGATATTTGCACACCACAGAAACAATGGAGCCATTTGTCTTGCAGGCAGGCCTGGGCAGGGGAGACAGCTCTCTCCCTCGCTGGCCCCAGCTGGGGCATTTGTTTCAAGAAATCGAAAGGACTGAATTTCACAGCCTTAGAACAAGACACAATATCGCTTCTTTAACCTTATTTTCCTCTTCCTAAACTCACGCAAGCCTTCTCAAGCCACTGATGACAGAATAAACAGGAGAAAGACAAAAATATACCAGAGCACATACACAGTGTATATACTCTTAAATGACTGCAAGCTAATGCATGAGAAAGACTTACAAAAAATGTAGTGTTAGAAATAGCAGGATGCCCATAACACTCCATTAAGGATACTGATGATAAACTGCTTTTTCTCCTGGTGTTTCACAATTTAAATGTCTACTCACTTGCTTTCTACATACTTTGTGAGCAGTGGACAGAAGGCCAAGCAAAGACCATTTCTATTCTCACACTTTTCCATTAAGCTCTCACTAAATGTCATTGTTTTTCTAAATTGCTCCCAGAAACCAAATTTGCATTTAGTATCAATCCAGTGCAAGTACAGCGTTTCCTCCTTTACACTAATTGTTTTTTTAAAGATGCTTTCATCAAATGCATGATAGAAACTTTTGGAATGTACCCCTTGAAATGTCCTGCTGAGTTTTTGCTGACATTTGGTAACAAATCCCATGAGAGCCTTCAATGGAAGTTAACATTCTTTGCATGTGTCATACTGCAAGTCTTCAAAGCAGAAGTTTATGACAAAGTCTTAATGTGACTTTAAAGCTCCAAGTCCTTTTCTAGATATCTGCTTTATGTTTGCTGACATTGCTGACTGCCCAGAATTTGGCTGGCTCTGACCAGATCTAAGCACAAAGGCAAACTGGAATGACGCAGAACTTACTTTTTCCTCCTTTATACTTCCTTAACAAATAGAAAATTAGCAGCATGCGCATAAAGAAAGTAACGCAACAAAAGAAAAGAATCCCCAAAACCACAACCAACCAAACCCACCCACTCACATGCCAGTTGGTTTTCAAAGTGATTTCTACAGCTAACGAAAGGGACAGATTGGGAGTCCTGAAACACGAAGACTGTTCTACCCACATAAACAGCACTTCCTGGGAGGCAACCAGCACGTTGTGCTGCCATTAAAATAAAAAGGAAAGAAAAGAAAAGCCATATTATGTATCCACCTCTAGAGGTCAAAAGGAGAGTTACTAGCCTAAGGGAAAGGACAGGTTGACAGTAAGTTTATATGGCCTTTATGATCTACTAATCCTGAGCTGATCAGAACAGATCACTCAGGTACTGTGAAACCCTATAGTTCAGTGACATCCAGCCTGCCCTGTGGGCCGTGACCTTAGCTCTGCAGTTCCTGAGCATACCTTACCTCTGAAGCTGTGCTGAGTCTTCAAACAGCAATTTTATGGCTCTGCTCTACAGTGCTTGCACAACAGTACTGTTTTCAGTCACATATTTGTGCGGCCACAGCATGCTACTGGAGCTCTGTAACTGAAATAAAGTCGTAGAATAAGGACCTTTCCAAAGCTGTACCAGCAAGAAGCAGTTCAGCCTGTAAGACTCATGCAATCCTTGTCTTTGGCCCAAAGCGTGGCGCTCTGGCAGCTCAAGCCAATGTACATCAGCCCTATCCTTGCAACGATGCTCATGCAACAGCACAGAGAGCCAGTTCAGCAACACGAGTCAGCTCAAAATGAACCCCGTCAAAAAACTGTTTCAGTTAGATGAGCTACCTGAACTTCTCCTAAGGCAGTCTCACAGCATTACTGATGGTGCAAGTAAGAGCTGTCGATAGAAGGAGGTAGGACAGAAAGGCAGCAGCCTCAGTTTAAATCTCTTCGGGCCACTGTAGCCACGCCCTGAGGCTGCCATATTGATTCTGGTTTCTGGGAAATTAGCTTCAGCCTATAGAAACTACTGTGACTAAAAATTTGTTTTTGTAAGAGGACCATTTGAGCTGCAGCTATTGTATTTTGAAATGAAAATGTTTAATCTGCCAAGAACTGAGATGAAACATAAGATTTAAAAAAAAAGAGAAAAGTGAGCAAAATACTATAATTGGTCTTTTCATGGACGTGACTCTTAAAATGTAGCTTACTTTAAAATCATACTGCATGACAGAATATGGATGTTTATTTAAAATTCTTCCTTTGCTTATGTCGTGTATTATTTAAAGCTTGTCCCATATTGACATTTACAAGGTATGGAAAGAACCATCTATACCATCCTTTCTCCACAAGGCCAAAACATCTGCTTTCCAACTAACTCTGAAGTGCTTAAGAAAAGAGGAGAAAAGTTTTATGCTTGTCTTTGGCCATCACACCAGCTTGCTTTTACTGCCTGAAATACAAATAGCGTGTCTAGATAACCGAACTCTGACAATTGGAAAATCAGACTAGTTAGTACACTGTCATTTTTTTTTAAGCAAGGAGACTTTGTCAATTCTACCTGTCAAGTGAGCTTGGGCCAGATTGTTAAACATTTCAAGAAAACAGAATAAAACATGTTCCCTCCATCACGCAGACTTTCATTTACTTTCCTTGCTCACAAGCACACCATTAGAGACCACAGCACAAGACTGGCCACAGGACTAGCCTATATTACTGAAACTATTCCAGGTCTTTTGCTCAAGCTACTGCTGTGAATGGGAATCACTAGAATTTCAGTTTCATGGATTTCCTGGCAGATAAGATAGTATTTAGGAGTTGCCTCAGCTTTCCTATATTTGCACCACTATGAAGTACGATTGGCAGTGACCCAATTTCATTATTCTTAGTTAGATGAGTCAGTAAGTGTGGAAAGAGAAATGAAATGGGCAGCTAATCAACACAAAAATCAGATATTCTGAGGCCAAGATATTTATATGCCGGTGACTCAACTTTTGCAGCAGTGTATGCAGCAAGAACAGGAAATATACTATTGACAACAACTTTGATGCGAAAGGCTGAAATAGCTTCTTCTCCCTGCTGTGATTCGGAAAGCTGGAACCTTAATCCTGGATTTCTGCAGAACTTACACGTGCTTCTGAGCTCATTAAAGGACATCAGAGAATACAAGGCTTCTGCAGGATGCATGGTAAGTAAATGTCTTTCAAAGCCTATGGAAAGAAACACAGGTGACAAAAGGCAGGCCCTGGAAGCTCTGCCGCTGTTTGACATACAATGCATCTAAGACTCATCCACCTCTCCAGTGGCGGACTGCTGCTGCTACGAGGTAGGGAAAGAGAAGAGTTCCTCCATCCTTCTATAGTGTCATGAAAACTTACTATGTTTGATAGTGATTTTACTTCTTGTTTTAAATCTGTTATCCCAAACACAGATTTTATGTTGGAATACAGCTGATAACTATTCTAGAACAAACTTTCTGAACTCAGAAACTACAACTCACTACAACCTTTCATGAATATTTGTACAGAGGCACAAGACAGCCACTTCTTTACAAAGTTTAGGAACTTCCTCTTACCTGATGTTTATTGTTTGCTTTTCTTCTCGCGTAGCAGGGGTTCCACGGAGGAGGTGGTGAGAGCAATGTATAATACTACTGTCCTGCAGTGGTAATTCTTACAGCAGATGTATGCTGGGGCAAGGCTATGAAATTATCTGTGTGCCTGATTTTAATGTCACTATAAACTGGTAGAAACTGAAAATTTATCAGTGGATTTAGATTAGTTAGCTTTGACAATTGTCAGTATGCAATCCTGGTAAATCTGTAGATAGAGACTAAATATAGCGAATTGACTGCCAGTTAGGCTTGATTTTCTTGATCCCCTTACTAGTGCTCCACAGGCCAACTGAAAACTTCCAGTTTAGGTTCAAATCAATACAAAAATTAATGCCGTCTCCTGCAAGTAAGATGGCAGTTGATTGAGGCTCACAGGCGATGCAACAAAACACAAAGAAGCTTCATCTTAAAAATAAAAGTGAATGATTTTGTTCAGTATTATTTCAGAGTCAGATAAAATAGGTTTTGGGAACAAGAACATGTGTTTGCAGAAAAAAAATCCCAAAGAAAACCAAACCAAACAAGGAAGTCTCTCTTTTTAGAGCTGAATGGGGAGGAGATACGAAAGTGCAAGAGGTTCAAATTTGTACCAAATAATTTCTTTCTCACAGAGCCAAAGCTGTTAACTGCTGTTAGGCTCTGTTTTATCCTTCTGCTGGAGACTGTCATGCAGATTGCCCTTTCTGCCTACTAAACAATCCAAGCAGGACAGAAGCAAATTAAGGCTGCTGCAGCATAACCAAGCTGCTATCTGTCTTTTTTAATTTCCTTAATATTACCGTAATACTTGGAGATTAAGCTGTCCCTTGAGTGGGAACATCCTTCTCTCTGTTACTGGTTATCTGTGTGGTTGACTCGGTAACTTGCTCACTTGTTTCCTTCTGCTGTCTCATACTAATACTCTGCAGACCATGTCACACGTGGGCCTTTATAATCTCCTGTATAGAGATCTTGTAGTTAATGATTGCTAGAGGTTGGCTTTTACGGCTCATAAAGCCACTAGCAGATATCAAATTTAATACGTTCAACTGACATCAATGATGTATTTTATCTCTTGCTTTGAATTACTACATTTCTGGGGTTTGCAAGATTAAAAATACCATAGCACAACAGAAGAGGCCTTTTAATACTGCTTACTAGCAAATGGGAGTTTCTGACACAACCCAAAGGCTACGGCAACCAGACACTACACGGTTAAAGAAGAGACACCGCAACACAATAGCTTCCGAGCACTGATACCGCTGGCAAACCATCTCCACAGGGGAAGCAGCATTCTTGTTTTCCGGGAAGCAGCCACTGTGCCCAGACTAATACTTATCCTTCTGAAGACACATCATCTTCCATAAAACAAAATGAGGTGCTGAGAGCTTGGGCAAAGCAGCTGGAAGAAAGTATAAGCGAGAACATAGGCTCACAGGGAAGGAATGGAGTGGAGATACTTAAAAAACAAATAGTTGAACCTTGCAATCGTTAAATAGGATGTATTTTTTACTGAATGCCATTGGACTGAGCAAGTTTCTTTGCTGGTCACAGTTTACCCATTTTCCCTACCCTGCAAGAAGAAATGTAATGCTTTGACAAAACAGGATGATAGGTGACGACTAGTTGGAGTGCCCTCCTCCATAAAACTGTATGTGCCCAGCTCGCAGTCAGAGGCCAGGTGAGCTGGACTGCTTTTCTCCGGCTGTGATACTAGTGTGCAGTAGCTAGTGTGCTGAAACAGACTGCTCTAACACACCACGGTAACCCCAAGAGTTGTGAGCAGTTGTGAAGGGTGTCTGTGCAGCAAAGCCTTCCAAGCACTGTAAGACAGTTTTACTCTTCAGTAAAATGAGAGTATAATGACATCCTAACTATGCACAGTCAAACTTCCCATGATGTCATGATTTCATCACATTAATTTCTCTCAGACCCCCAACTCACACTATGTGCCAATCAATCATGGCCCTTCTTTTGGTGCGTTTTGTCATCTCCAAGCTTCTCCTGTAATCCGTAACCCATTGCCAACTAACCATTTGTACACCAGTCCCCACAAACACCACCCAGGATGGGAGTAGACACAATATTTTATGCTCAGTTGAGCACAACTAGCCTGTTCTCACACTCAACGACAGATGGGACATTTAAAGCGTGCAAATTGTAGGCACAAATCTGCATCACACTCTGGTCACCATCATGGAATTTCACTCCATTACCTACAGCCAGCATTCAGGAAACCATCCAAGGCAGATTGTGCTCTATAAAACATCATGTTAACACCACTTTTGAAGAAGAACGGCTATCATTGCTAAATAGTTTCCAATAAAAAGAAGATTGTCAAAAAGATACTCAAATATTATTCTTTCTCCATTCATGGGACATGGTTCACACACCCTGCCTCTCTCCCTCAGTGAAAAAAGTGCTAAATCACCACAATCAAAAAGCAGACTTTCCCCCTCTTTATCTGGTTAGGTTTTGCCAGGGGAATCTTCATCCCTCTGGAACGTAGATTAAGTATTTAGGAAAAAGAAGCAAAAGATGCAAAGAAGAGATTTGGGATGTCACTGTGTAGTATTTAGCTTCCTTCTGAACTGCTAATGCATTTTTCTGGTGATGCAGCTACTAAATAACACCCTCTTGTACTTAAGCATAACTACTCAAGGCTGATTTTTTTTTTTTCCTTTTCTTTTCGCTCTCCCTTTCCTCTCCTCTCCTATTCAATGGTAGATCTCTGCACATGGGAGGATTCTGATACCTGGAATTCACATGGTAATAACTAGGACTCCATGAAAAAGTTCAGCTGTGAATACCAGAGGTGTATAATGTTGCACTGGCTGCTGTTTTTTAGGACTGCATATATCTGCACATCTTAGTCTACATTACTGCTGCACTTCAATCTGCCCTGGTACATGTAATTTAGTCACTCTGGATTTTGCCAGCAGTACATACAAAATGCAGTTTACTTGGACTGATAATACAAGAGGGAGCAACTAATGATTATAGGTAGAAAAGACAAGGATGCACAAGATAGATCTTATGATCTATTTTAGGTGATGATGTAGCTCTCATTGCTGCACAAGAGTTTCTCATGCTCTTTGATCACCACATCACCTTCATCAATGGACCACACATCCTTACCGTTCTCTCTCTTACCTTCCTTTCCTAAGAGGATCACATGGAAACTTAAACACGTTATCTAACTGTTCTTTAAGCCCCTGGCATTGATAAAGGAGATTTGAATGAGAAGAGAGTTAGAGAATAGAGAGAAGTCTATGCACAGATGGTGAAAAGGCGTAAGAGAGAGGTGTGGAATAGAGAAACAAAGAGATCTGAAGATCTTTTCTGCCATCAGCTTGACTAGCTTTTTAACTGGAACACAGGCACTTCCATGACTTTTCAAATGCCCAACTTGTCACAACATAGCACAAGGAGATCTACAGCATAAATGATCTAAATCCATAACCACAGCTTTCCAAGTGGGAGTTAACAGGCTTTGGGATACCAGCAGGTGCAGGGACATGATTATTTGATACGATTACAATTTTTTTTTGTATTGGGCTTCTTTAAAATTAAAATAGGACTATTCATAATTTGTCTCCCCTCCACCAGCTACTGAAGCATCTTCATTTAACAAAAAAGCTTTCACTTCAACGTTAAGTGCATGCATGAATGAAATATGCAACTAAAAGACATTTAATGATATTTGCACAAATACTTTCCAGCGATCATTCTAATTCTAATTATCTAGTGGATGAACCCTGCCTCTGAACAAGTCAAATGGTTTTTTGCAGCCAGTCCCTTACTCTGAGGGCTGTGTCTCCTATTTCAAACCTGCTTTGCAGCTTTCACACTAATATTTTTCATTTTGCACCCTAGCTTTAGAGCTTCACAATTTTTTCCTGTTTTTGATTTCTAAACACTCTTTTTTTCTATCTATACAATCAAAAACAGTGCACTGAAAATAAAATGTGGGATATAAATATGTGAAAACAAAATTTGGAAAAGTTGCAAGCAATTTTTCCAGCAAAATATACTACATGTTCAAAAATACATAAATAAAGATTTTAATAAGCCTCACACAAACAGGCACATGCCTACTCGTTCCTCCAAATTCTCAGAGCTCTTGCATAAGACTTCTTTTATATTTGTCTTAGTCCCTGAAGTTACACACATCTTTAAGTTAAAAAAGACAGACTTGTTAATAACATACAAATGTTCATAGACATAACATCTTTACAGATATCCTCTGTGAGCAGATCAAGCCACTCTCCATATGTATTTAAATGCAGTGGAAGGCTGGAGTTTTTAAGCTGACAGATCTGTGCCTGGGTAAGAGGGGCTCTATTTTCACTCTTCGAGCAGCGAGAGATTAGCAGCTTGAAATCACTTTGACAGTTTCAGTTACTCTATTGCATACCGCAGGGAGTTTTAATTCCAACCTGTGAAATTGTAATTGCTTCTCAAGAAGAGCGGAAGGATTCTGGGTAATGGCCACAGCCAAGCTCAATGTCAGAGTTGCCAGTTGCTGCCACTTCAGATATTACTTGCCGTTATTCAAAAATCACTCCAGCTTTCCATATGGGAAGTTGAACTGGGGAGTGAAACTAAATTAACAGAAGCTGTCAGATGTTCAGAGATGTGAGGCAACGATGCGATAGAGGTGGATGAACTCTCCTCAAAAGGTACCTTCTCCTTTCTCTCTCCTGCTTTACATAGACCACATTTTTTATTTCAGATTCTTTTTCTAAAGAAGTATACCATTAACAGAAAGCTACAATGAAAAGATTAAATGACAAAGTCCACCAGCATCCAAAACCATGCACAAGTAGGACATAAAAAGTGTGCACTTAATGTTGTTCAGAAGAGATTGAAGATGTCTTTGCTATTCAAGTCTTGTGGTTTGCAAGATTCCTCACTTAAAACAGCCAAGGAGAACTCAGAGCTGCCACAGACATTTAAGAAAAATAGTTGAGGCTTCCTTGGTACTAAAAGGAAATTAGATTCTTTTTTGCTTTAAAAAAAAAGACATTGAATGTACATTGCTTATTAGCAGATGCATTCTCTAGTGATGAGTGTGTTCACCCACATGTAAGAGTGAGATCAATTGACTGTAGGGAAACTTCTCCTGCAATGACCTCATTAACTTGGAGTGCAGTAGATTTCTCACCCACCCTGATGGCTTGTAAAGAGAGAATACTTGGTGGAAGCAGGCCTCAAACGTAACGATGATGTAAAAATTAAAAACGCCACCTGGCATGGCATTTAGAAGCATTCAGGGAGCCAAATGGGAGCAAAAATCACAGATCAGATGTGTTCAGGTCAACCCATTCCATGAAGCAGATACACTTCTACAGTTCACTCTACTCTCACTGAGGTTTCCCAGTGCCCTTCAAGAGCAGCCTCAAGCAGCATGCAGTTTGGGTTTTGCCTGAAGGTCCAGATGAGCTGTTTGACCAGAAATGTCTTGGTGGCTTTGAAAGCTTTAGCTGTAAATAAACCGGAACAAATGACAAACACTTTACTGCTCTACAGTACAAAGTGTCAATAAGCCCTCTCAAAATCTAAAGGAAGATAATAAAATACTTGATAAACAACACTTCCTACTTATCAGGTTAAAGCTCAGTTTAAGAATATATTGCATCTGTGGGCAATGTCATTTACAAAGTCTTCTTCACCCTCTTCCTGTATATTGCATTATTTCTAAGAAAATAAGCTGGTCCCATTAAAGCCAACGATGCACAGAATCTAAATCACAAGCTTCGTAAATCTCTGTAACGGCTGATGCAATGAGTCTGTAATTGCTACAATTAGATAAGCTAGAATGGCTGACAGAGAGTGCTAGAGGCATAGAATATATCTGCATAGTTTATTCCTATCAAATGCAAAAATATGGCTCAGATATAATGATTTTGTCAACTCATAGTTTTCCTGAGAATCCTGTGATATGTGGTACTTCCCTGAAAATTTCAGCTCCCAGAGTCAAGTAGGGCTTTTTTTAATATTTCAGATTTGTTAAAACTGTGAATTATTGATTGCTACATGTTTCTGGTTGTAAAGAAAAGCCTGAAAAAACCAAGCAGAAGCAAATCAAAAGCACAGTTTTTTTAAAAAAATCTCATGAATTTTGAGTCTTGGCTCATGACCTTCCGTGGTTGCAATAAGAAATATAGTATTCAAGTCATTACACACCTAATTTCCTGAAGACAGTTACATTTGTTGTTATAATTTACAGGCTGTACTGAAAGCATAATGGTGGAACTTCCTGATTAATTGTCTGTAACTACTAGGAATCCTCAGTTTATAAAGAACAAAGCATCCTTCCTAGGGGATTATTCATCTGCACTGTAGAGCCACTGTACTGCTTTTGGCTGGGACAGAGTTAATTTTCTTCATTGTAGCTGGTATGGGGCTATGTTTTGGATTTGTGACCACATTGTGACCACTGTGACCCAGTGTTGATAACACAGGGATGTTTCAGCTGTGGCTGAGCAGTGCTTGCACAGAGTCAAGGCCTTTTCTGCTCCTCACCCCACCCCACCAGTGAGTAGGCTGGGGGTGCACAAGAAGCTGGGAGGGGACACGGCTGGGACAGCTGACCCCAACTGACCAAAGGGATATCCCATACCATATGGCGTCATGCTCAGCATATACAGCTGGGGGAAGAAGAAGAAAGGGGGGACGTTTGGAGTGATGGCGTTTGTCTTCCCAAGTAACCGTTATGCGTGATGAAGCCCTGCTTTCCTGGAGATGGCTGAAGACCTGCCTGCTCATGGGAAGTAGTGAATAAATTCCTTGTTCTGTTTTGCTTGTGTGCACGGCTTTTGCTTTCCCTATTAAACTGTCTTTAACTCAACCCATGAGTTTTCTCATTTTTACTCTCCTGATTCTCTCCCCCATCCCACCGAGGGGGGAGTGAGCGAGTGGCTCCGTGTTAACTGCCTACCGGGGTTAAACCACAACAGCCTTGTAGGCAGCTCAGCTCTGTCTGCGGGGTATGACACAAACATACTGAAAAAAAAAATACAGTTCCTGCTTTTAAGATTTTAAACAGACTTTGCAAGCGGAAGTTTGGATGAAGATGAATGAGCGAATGAACAACTGGGCACAGAGTCCAGTCCTTGACTGAGCAGCACAATCTGAAGATGCGTGGAGATCCTGTCATGACAAAAACGGCTTGAAGAAAGTAATTAGAAATTTGCAGTGTGCAAAATGTAACCTCCCCACTAACAGAGCAATATTGTCTTACACGCAGCATGATCCAATGCACAGCTAATATGAGACTCACATTTAGTTCTCTGAGCATTGTACTAAATCTATAGAGACTGTATTAAATCCATCTTTTAAGAGAACTCTACCATTAGAACTCCATCTTCCTATTCAATGATAAAAAACCCAATACCTTTAAAACTATTTCTATGTAAAAAATAATTCTTGTTTTATTAACAAAGCCTAGTAACTTACTGTGAAGTTGAGAGGGGCAAGATGTCAGGCCAAAAATTATTTCAGACATGACAGCAAAATCAATAGCAAGAAATGTCAAACTTTAACGGCCCAGCAGTGTTTAATTCTAATGTAAAAAGACACATCTCAAACCATCACACTGCATTAAGCAAAATTTTTAAGAAAGCTTTAAATGTTCTGCCCATTAAAGATTACCAACATCACTCAATGGAAAGATTTCTTATAAACTTCATGAGTTTCCTGCATGCAATTTTACCTGCTACAGCAGTTATGAAAAGAGTAAGCAATGCAAACATTGCATCATTTTAGAAAAAAGAAGAGGAAAGATGCAACAAACTGTTCTGCTGACCAAGGATCTCAAATTTTGGCAAGACAAGTCTCCCTAGAGCTTATTAACATTCTCTCCTATGAATGACAGGAAAGGCATAGGGTGAGTACAAATTATTGCCCAATTTATGTTAGCTTTTTTTTTTTTTTTAAAAAAAAGGAATTGTTGGTAAAAGTGTTTCCTTTGAAGATTTTAAACAGCAGTTTTATTGTTTTCATAAAAGCCTCATTCAGTTCACAGTTCTGTTTTCATTCACCGTAGTAAAACATAACAAGAACTGCCAGTAGAGCCAGGCTGACAGACAGTATCTTCAGTCCACCTCCTTCTTGTTGCCATGGGAGCTGCAAAGCCATCCACGAGCTGAGTGGTGTTTTCACTGGGATCTCAGCAGAAGGCTGTGCTTTCCAGTTTGTGCCATTCTGTGGTGCACGTCTGAACTCCTGTGAAGAAATGCACATATTAAGATTGAAACTGTGTTATGTATTTCTGATTGTACATACCAAATACAATTTCCTCTTTATATTGAGGTTCAAATTAATATCCCTTTTCAAGACAAACAACAATTCAACCTGCACTGCATCATCATCAGGTCATCAGTTTTTCATACAGAAATCTTACCAATGCCATACAAAGTCAATCTTTCTAATGAAATTAACTGCCAAGCTTATAGCAACAGAAACAAATCTCCAGACCTCAATGTCATCAAAGGGAGTTGTTTGATGATTATTTTTTTAATTTGTTTGTTTTGCTGCTATCTCACTACTATCCCATTTTTGGCTTCTTCAAAAGAAATGTCTGACCAGTGATAAAGGGGACCACAACACAACAATCCTTTGCACAGCAGGACTCTTCTGAAGTCAATCATTGTCTCCTGGTGTGCCAGCTCAGTGGTGCTTGAAAATCGTCCCACAGGGCTTTTCCTTTCCCCTGACCCTCAGAAGGCAGCTGTGCTAAAACACTCACCTTGTCATTCAGCATATTGAATCCGAGTTCCCTGCTGTGCCTACCATTACCATTCTCAACCTTACTGAAAGCACCAAGATCCCCCAGAATATGAGGACTTTTAACTGCAGCAGAAGTTACAGACGTTGAGTCACTATTTCAGCTGAAAATCCAAGTGGAAAGAATAAGAAACACTTCTCTCTTGCAACCTTGTTCAGTTCAGCATGCTAGCATTGTAGATAATCAGAAGTACAAACATCTATTAAACTGTAATCTGATGACATTTGCAAGAGACATAAGTGGTAAAGGTGTAATTAAAGAAAGGTGTAATGATCTTGCATCGTAAGATTCAATATTTCTGTTCATAATTTATTTTTTCCTCCCTCTATTTCAATAATCTCTTAGGAATTCAACTATGCTCGGACTCCCTCTCTTACCAAAGGTATTTCTGGGCAAACTCAAAGAAATATCAAACCTCCAAGAAAGGTGCCTGCCCATGAAAGTGTGACAGCACAATTCAAACTGTCTGTGACTGCCTCCTGTTTTCCATTTCAGGAATCAGCTCCATTATAGTAATTGTAGAAGGAAAATAATGATTACTACTGGTTAGGTAAGCAAGCATCAAAGGGGCAAATGACAGCCTGGCATAAGTGCTATTCTAACATCTGAGGTATTGTTGATTTAATCACAATTCACACAGGCAAAGGGTTACTGAACAAGCAACCTATGAAATGAGGATGACTTCTTATACATACTGCACCCAGAAGACCATCAACCAGGTAAACAGAGGAAGAGGAAACAGGTAACCAAATTGGGGTGTAGTTCTCCTCAGTGTAAGGCACAATAGTGCTACTCCAGAACTTCAGTCTATACTGCGCAGAATATGTTAGCTTCACCAAAAACTATGAAACTGCTTCATATTGTTATTAATTACAATCAATTCCTAAGGCATCTGAAATTTTAGTAATTGGCCACAGCTATTTTATCCCCCAAAATCAAAGCTGATTAACCTTTGCCTGCAGAATAAACTGGAAACCATACAGTATTAAGGACTTTTTATACATGAATCAAAACTAATTTGCAATTTATTCTTTCTAGACATTTATAAAGCCTTTCTTTTCTTTGCAGGTCTCACAAATCTCTACCAATCTAAGGTGTATAATTTATGGTCATGACCCATTTTTACATGTATCATTGGTATGTTAACACTAAGGCTAAGGTAATTTAAAAGAATAGATAAAGCTGTAAAAATACCAATACAACCAAAGACTGATTTCTTCTGATATTTAATTTTCACCAATTTACGACTTAAAATTTGGCTGACTACAATCAGACTCTCAACTCCTTATTAAATATTTCTACACAGCTTGATAATCAGTAAAGTCCTGAATATTTAGTTGTACAAGACTAGATGCTATCCCTTAGAAAACAGATAAAAAGGGCCACTACCTCATAAATGACTTTGTAACTTTCTCCTCAATGCTCCTCTTCATGCTCAGCCTCAGACAGCCTACCTACCTGTCTCTGCAAGGCTGGGGACAGCCAGCAAAACACCCCAAACACAAGTTACAACTCGTAAAAAGTTTTGAGGGACTTTTTTTCCCCCTTTACTAACAGTTAAACACATTAGTGTTTCATGCATTCATTCATGTTCCTGTGCAGTAGTTTTCAGTAGTGATTTCACTGGCACTTCATTTTTGTTTTACAGTTTTTCCGTTTTTGAACATAAACCCAAATAGTTTCATCTTGGTATAATTTTGATCATGAATAGCCTATACTGTTTTTTTTGTTACCATATTGCTTTCTTAAACCTCTACTGCAACATGCAATACATATGCATTAGGTAGTGCTGCATACTGCTAGTAGGACAGAATGGCACAAGATTTTAGCAAGGTTTACGAAGTTCCGGTGGTGGAGAATGCCACTGGCCCCATGGCCAGTTGTCCCAGTGCTACTTCATCTCAGTAAGTCAGCCTGTAAAGTTGTAAGCCCCATTTTCTTCCTTACTTTATCATATTTCCCATAAATTAGATGATCATACTGATACAGTAAACCCATTTTTTATTTTCTTCTGTAGATGAGATTTTCTCTTACAGTATTTTATTAATATTGAAACTTAACTGGGTTGGAGGTACAATTCTCACAATTTCACTATGCTTTTGTTTTCCTTCTTATATTTTGAACTCTGATGCATTTTGTTTCTACTAGTAGCCACATTTTCTAAACCGCTCAAAACTTTCAGATTTTTGCAGCATCTCAGATCTGGTTTAAAGAAACCAGAAGTCTTTCTTTCAATAGATGCATACCTGAAATACTACTCCTATTACCTTGCTAACCTGAATTCTTTACAATTTTTCTCATGGATTAAATTGTTCTTACATGGACAAAAAGATCACAATTTGCAAACTGAAGTGTCCCTTTTCTTTAAGATGTACTTCACAGCTTATCACTTAAAACACTACTGCATTTCTGTTTGATAACGTCTGTTTCTTCAGATGATCCTGCCAAATATTTTCTTTCAAGAAAAGTAATGAATATGTTCATCTGATCCATGTTTTCTAAGAACTATTCTCTTAGTTTGCCCCAAAATTCTGCCTTGCAACACTGACACATAGATAATACCACTGGCTTCCTTGAAAATTTCTGTCATTATTGTCACAGAAGATGCATTTGTAAAAAAGAGTACATCTGGTTCCCTGCAACTGAAAGGCTCCTTTAGAAAATGGCAGCCTTTTGTCCCCCCTGCAATTCGTACAACAGCTTTCAAAACCAGGATAATCTCTCAGAGACACCTGCAGGTAGATGCCTCTTCCTAAGAGTCTGTCGTGTAGCTCTGTAAGACGCGGCACAAGACTCTCAGTGGGAAGAGGAAAAGCTCTGCTAAGCTGCCCATGTTCTTGCACTCCTTTAAGCCTGAGCTAAGGGCGGAGTGCCCCTCACGGCAGTCTGGACAACAGTGAAGTGCCTGTCTAGAATATAATCAGTTCTTACTAACATACAAGTATCATATTACCAGCTGTGCTAGTGAAAAACACTGTGTATATATTTTTATTTGGGCAAAAAGTCCTTCTGTAGGCTCTGTATGAGAAACTAGTTTTCAGGTAAAGTATACAGTATATATTGTAGTGTATATTGCATGCACAGAGAAGGAGGGGAGAGGATGAAGTTACAGAAACTAAAACTAAAATTAAGCCTTCTAGGGTACACAAGCAAATTACAAGAACTTCTATGGGCTGTCATATGAGCTTCAGAGTTTGCAATACTGTAGTGTTATATTCTGAGATCCTCCCATATCCTTTGCCTTGAAGAGCTATCCAAGACACCTGCAGAAAAGATCTTTCATGTTTTGTGGGGAGGGGAGTTCTCCACAGAAATCGAAGTTTATTAGAGCTCTTTTACGCACCTTTGGTGTAAAAAACCTGGGTGGAGGAAAAGATCTCATTTGTTGAACTAGCAGTTACACTGGTCCACTCCCTGTGCTCTCACTTTATAGAAGTATTAATTCTGAAAGGCCCTTATTTGTATCTCTAGATAAAATATTTGCAGTGCATTAGCTTTTCAAGGACATCCTCAAGGCATTTCTGTAATATTCTGAACTGATATAACTGGTGATATTTCTACACACAATCACTAGTCAGAGTGTAAGTTTCTTAAGCTGAGCTCAGAAATTACACTTTTGTAGCTGCAAGAACCAGGAAGATTAGCATGATGATTCAGTTCAGTGGAATTTAGTAGTAAACCCAAAGCCTCTTTTACCCAAAAAATACTTGGAAGAAATCCTAAGGTAAAAAAGTTTCCAGAAATATGTTTTTATACTAATTTAAGTCTTGATAGGCCATAAACTCTTCGGTAGACTTGTTGTTAATAAGGAGTATTGCTCTCACCAAAAAGGACTGCAATGAAGGAAAAGGTACTCTGAGATTTAAACCTATATACTATTAATCAAAATGAGGGGAGGAAGGGAAATTATCAAACCAAAATGCAAAGACAGACACTTTGAGCTAAGCATCTTGTATTTCCATGGAGGCAGCCTTTCATCTTGTTTTGGCAGCCACAAAGTAAACACAAGACTTTGCTAATAAGGTATAATATAAATTATTAAACCATCTACTGTATGATCAAATGCATTTCAGATTATTTTTGAATAATTCTGCCTTGACGACTGCCAGGAGTAATATATTTTGTGTACTCTTGCACAGATCCATTGACTGCTGTCTTTCTGAAGCTCCAGTCCCAGACTTAAACTGCTGTGCATGAAAGAAATATATAATCACATCAAAACGTAAGCTTTGGCATCTGTCAATCACAGCCTAGCTTTTCGTAAGATCTCACTTCATGTTAGTCAACAAAGACATGAGAGCAACTCTTTAGCTCTGAGCTGAGGTTTTAATAGATTCAAAACATTTCTTACATGCAAATTTCTTTTATGGCTCAGGGGCACTGTTAGAGCTTGAAGTGTTAGCTAACTGCTGTGAAAAACTACTTGACTGAGCATATCTCAAGATAAATTAGATTTCTGAATTTTTTAGCCCAACCAAGTACATCTTACACACTTGTACTACTGGCTTTAAAAATACAGAGTTTTATATAATCATGCACAACAAGTCTGTGTGACAAATTAAAAGAAAACATGTTAAAATATGCATCACATATCCTACTGCGCCATTTGAAACTCTGGGCTATTACACTTTGGAGGCATTTTTCAGATTTAAAAAACAAACAGTTACTGAAGGTCACATAGATTACACATCCAAAAAATATGTAAATTAAATTTTATTGAATAGTTCCGGAAGACAAATTTAGTTCTGTAGGTATTGAGAGCTCCTTTGATTTATTACTTACAAAATTCCACCAGCCTTCTGCAAATGTGGAATGCTGATCTTAAAGTAGAAAATAAATGGCATACAAAATATTTTTTTCTAATGGAATTAACATGATAATTCCCATAAGAAGCATCCCTGCCACCATGTATTCCACTGAATGTGCAGTGCTATGTTGTTAAGAGAAAATGCTGTCTACGAGCATGCTTGTGTCAGATGTTATCAGCTGTACACCATTCCTAGGAATTCACTGATTCCAAATACACATGGAGTTTACTTACCCATTTTAAGAAACGGGAAATCTTGAAAAAATAAATAAAGCAGCCAGGCACTTTTGCGAAAGAATTTCATGTTGTTTCTTCTTTTTGTGTGCATATATACATATGTGTTTGTGTATGTGCGTGATGTATGACTGTATGCTTTAATATGTGAGGGGAAAGAACTGAGCTGAAGGGTAAATACAGATTTATTATTAATCTCTCAGTAAATGGTCAGAGTCTCAGCAATAATTAAGATTCTTAATCTGTTAACCCCAAATCATTACCACTGAAGTTATAGCAAGAAAATAAATTAATCAAAGCATCTTGCAAATAGCTGTAGTCACTAAAACTGTCTTACTGTCTGCCATAGGATCCTAGGATAATTCAGACTGCATCTGGGCCATCCTCCTGCTCAAAGAAGCGTTAGCTATGGCCTGGTTTGCTCAGGGATTTAATTAGTTGGGCTTTGAAAACCTCCAAGGATGGAGACTGCACAGCCTCTCTGGGCCTTTGTTCCGCTGCTTGACCATCTTCATGGGGAAAATGTTTCTCTTCATATCTAGTCTGAACCTCCCATTTCAACTTATGCCCACTGTCTCTCATCCTCCCACATGCACCACTGTGAAGCACTTGGCTCAGTCTTCTCAATAACCTTCCCATAGACACTGGGGGGCTTCTGTTAGGGTCTCCTGAAGCCATCCCTTCTCCAGGCTTGAACAAGCCTGGTCCTTCAGCCCCTCCTCATAGTCCAAGCGCTCCAGCCCCTGACTATCTCTGTGACCCTACACTGAACTTGTTCCAGTTACCAATTCCTAATTTACATCAAGATCACTACACATGACCCAATAAAGTCAGGTAAGCAATATTCCTACCAGCTGGACCATGGTCAAATACAAACATAAAATACATTTAATAATGGGAGGATATAGAGATTGATTGACCTTAAGCTCAGCTGCATCAAATCTGACAGTTTCTTCCAGGTTTGTCATCCCTTATGGAGATCATCTTTAATTAGGGCCTACACCTGACCTGCATAGCAAGTCAGAAAAATCTTTTTTCTTTCCCAGTAACACTTGCATGATCTGTCTGATTCCTTTGGTCAGCGTAGAAAAAACACCTTTCCCATTACTCAACTACCTCTCACCTTGATTACTACTAGAATCTCCTCCTGTCTGTCCGGTTTTCCTTCTCCCCATTTCTCTCCCCATTTCTTCTCCCCATTTCTCTCCTGCATCATCTGATCATATGGCCTCTCCTAATAAACAAAAGCAGAGATGCCAATAGGAACACAAATTTGGAGTGACATGCCATATCATGAGTTTCTGTCCATGTCACACAGACGCATCTCTGGAACTTCCTCTTCCTACATTAACATTAAATTCAAACTTTAATATTCCCATGTAAGAGTATAAAAGAAATCAATTCTCTCTCTGTAAGTTACTGTACCTGAACTTGCCACCATTACTGTAAGTCTCTACTGGTATTTTTCTTGGCAGACATCTCTCTGCTCTCTTCAATGTTCTCACCTAAGGGTAGGCCCTTGCCTACCTACTTCTTTCTCCTCCCCTAAATAGTCTTTAAGGATTATTCCCTCAATGAGCCGTCAAAATTCATAACGCAGTTAAAAGCTAGACAGAAGGCTGAGTAACTGGGGCTTATTAAATGACTTCCTTTTTGATGTACACTTTGAGGAGGAGGGAAACAACCAGAAAGATCAACTAACAAAAGAAACAAAAAGAAGAGAAACAAACAACCAAGAAAACACAAGCCAAAACCACCTCCAAAATGTTTAAAATACAGTCTTGTGCTGCTTTCTATTATGCTCTCTTGTTTTAGCTTGTTTCTTTGTAATATAAATGGTTCCAGCCAGGAGTTGACTCTTTTTTTTACATATTTGTATTTTGTGCTGCTATTAAACTTAGTGACTTAGTATCCTCCCACTATACAAATAATGCATTGTCAAAATAACCTGTCATTCAAGGTCAGAAGCAACATTTTGAAGAATAGTCAGTGTGATGTCTGGATTCTGAGCTGCTTTTTTTTTTTTTAATAAGGTGTGGGGGATGTCAATCACTATGCTGGAAATAAATGACATGCAAGCCGGCATTCCAGTTAGCACTTGCAGCCACAAGAGAACTGAGAGATCTTTTAAGTGGAAAAAGTTTGTGATTCAAAAATCACAGTCGTCCAAGTAATGACTTGAAATGAAGAACGAACCTAGCAGCACAATGTGGACAAATTCAGGATGGGGTTCTGTCACTATTTATTTCCCTGTGCATAGCACAGTTTTATGAAGGAGATGGCAGGTGCTTGCTCTGGGCACTTATCTGGTAATTAGTTGGCTAACAGACAAATCTGTTTCCTAGAGATCACCAGCACAGGCTTCGTGGCTTTGAAAATACATTACAGTGAATTACAGGATGCACATTTACTTGTAATAACACTAGGTACCATTTTTCAATGTGCATACCATGGCCTGTCTTCACAGATATCATTCCACAGGATTCCAGCTTGCTCCTTCTTTAAAGGATCATAGAGATTTTTTGTTGCTTTTTTTGTTGCCTTTTTAAAAAAAAATAAGTATTTTAAAGTTGTGTTTACAATACAACGATTTTCCCAGTTTATTTTGCTGGACGATGAAAGAATGATAAAGAGCTAGCAGTATGTGAATGTTCAAAGACTGTTCTACAAATGAGATTATTAAATACTATATACTTTTTTTATAGCACAAGCCTTCAGAGACCATCACCTTTTTGCTTTCCTTTTAAATCTTGAAATAACAATGACAATTATATGGAAGTCAACAGTAGCTACAGGCAAAGACACAAAAGGTTTCCATCAGAAAGCGTACCCCAGTAAAACGAACAGCTAGATCTGAAAATATATAATCATGCCACAAGAACCACCAATATAACTGAATGATATTCACATATCAACAGTGAAATGAGTAATACTGTTTTTACTTGGAAGTGAACTCTCTGACTATATATTAAAACACTACCTTTAAGAGGAATTCTATACTCCCAAATGGTAGAAAGCATGAAATACTAAAAGCCTTTCTAACCATTGTTATTTGCAAAGAACACTGTGATAAATATCCAAGAAATATCTCAAGGGATACTCTCTCTCAAAATCAGGAAAAGCTTTTAAAGATCTTTCACATGCAGCAAAGTAGAACGAACTGATATATGTATATATTCTTGGGTAAAGCCTTCCCCTTAATCCTAGAATATGTTATAATCCTGAATTTATGGTGTTTTCATTTATTCCTACAGAACCAAGCATTACAAATGGAATGTTCCAAAGAGACTTCAACATTGTATTATAAGACAAACACAGAGACAAAGGATACAGCCCTTCTTACACGCCAACCTCACAGATAACAAACATGGTCTAGGATGAGCATTATTAACATTTAGGAATTATACTAGTTTCCAGAGTTTCAAACTTCATACCAGTAGGTGGTTGTGGGATCTATATGCCTCCCTCATTCTACAGGAAGAGAAAAAAAGAAAGAAGATTAAAGTGTCTTCAGTGCCATAATGAAGGCCAGCAATCAGGTCTCTATAATTCCGGTCTTTAGATTTCAGTTGTCACCAGAAGTCAGCATAGCCTCTAAAACCTTTTATCTCTGTCAAATTTAAGTTTTAAATACATTTCCTTAAAACTAGGGAATGCCCTAATATGTAGTCTCCTGACAATTTCTCTTACATTCATTTTCACAGACTTTTCTGCCCTGTATTAAACACTTGCAGTTCCTGGGACTGTAGGTGCTCACCAAGCACAGCTGGAATCAGACCTTGGCAAAAAGGAGCATTTCATGCAAGCCTGACATTTAACAGTTAATAAAGTGTGACTGATTTTGACCAACTTTGTGGGTTCAGTGATAATACAAAGGTTTTCTTTTCATATTGCCATGGCCTCTTTCATTTAAGTATCCTTAGTTGTTTTAGGAGGTCTCCCACAGTGCCAGTTAGCATACTTTTGAGCACCTGAGGGAGTGTCTTGAAATCTGAGTCTCCTTTTTAATTTCACACTCAGTCAAGTTCAACTGCAGTTAATGGAGGACTCTCTCATGGAAACATCAAACAACGGTTACTTTCTGTGATTAGCAAGCCTAACTGCTCTAACACAATCTCTGTATCCCCAGTCTCTACAAACGATTCGTCAGCCTTTCTCCACAATAAAGATTACATGAGAAAAACCCTTCTTGGCTTGCTGTGTATTTTATGCTAGATAATCATGATAGCACCTTGGCGCTCTGTCTAAGACATCAAAGAACAGTAAGTATCCAATCTACAGGCTGTAATGAATATCTGCCCTCAGGAGAGCATTTGTATCATTCAGAGGGTGGTCTGACTAGACAACCAAGTTCTGTATCTGTAAAGGATTGAAGTGCATAAGCAGGAACTTGCACCCTATCGTGCTCAAATACTGGCAATTAGTACCTCAGCTGAGAGCCTCCAATGAATCCACTGGACCTCAGTCTTCTCCCACACAGGTTTTACATGGTGTGCTCTATCAGGTTATATCTGATATAGGATTAGCTCATGAGGAGAAAATCAGTTCCTCTGGAATTAACCATGAAGTAACAAGTACTAATTTCCTCTTTTTCTCTGAGACTTCATACCCTGGAGTTTGTGTCTCTTAAATGTTGAATAGTCACCACTGCAATTTGCTTGAACACATGCTACAAAATTTTAATAATTTGTAAATATCTAGTTCCAAGCATTTTAAACTGACCACCATCAAATTTGTTCACTACGCTAACCTTCTAGCAGACACTTTGAACATCTGCCTCGTCTTCATCTGTGAAATGGGAAGACAAAAGCTGCATTTCAGGAGGATAATGTAAAAATAAACTTATTACTGTTTCTGAAGCACTCAGAAATTTAGCTGTAGCGGTCATAGGAAAGGTTAGAAAGAAATTAATAACTCCCTTGAGAGTGAGGTTTAAACAGCATGTAGCAAATAACACTGCTGTCGCACAATGAACAATGAAGAGGAAAAATATCTAACAATAGCTTATTAAATGAATAGTCTCAGCTTTGCACACAGAAGGAAACAAATCTCTGTGTGTGTGTGTGTGTGTGTGAAAATAGTGCATGAGCACATAATTAAAGGCTGAATACAGTTGGCATTTACATGGAAAAGAGGAACTGAAACTCTAGAATTTCCTTAGTTCAGAGTACTTCACTTTACACTCCAAATAATTTGTGCACATATGTATGTGAGAAATATCATTCTTAATTTCTTCTTGTTATCACATATCATAGGTCTTCAGTGTCATTGCAGTGTTACACTTTTCTCTATTGAGAAAAGGACACTGGTCTTTTATATAATATTTTAATACAGCTTTCTTTGTTCTTTTGTTGTTGCTTTTGTCTCTGGGTGAATACAAGTATTAACTGGAATTGACTCCTGAGCAAGCGTTGTCCTTGATTCCATTTCACTACCTCTGCCCATCCTAGTAACTTTTGAGCCTACTCACTAACTTCAACAATGGAAGAGCAATCCAGTAAGTTTCATAAATGTCAAGGGCTGGTAGAAAAAAAAGAGATCTAAATCAGTGCTCCCACTGAGAGGA
Organism: Ciconia boyciana; assembly: GCF_034638445.1. Classification (NCBI taxonomy): domain Eukaryota; kingdom Metazoa; phylum Chordata; class Aves; order Ciconiiformes; family Ciconiidae; genus Ciconia; species Ciconia boyciana. The sequence goes on along the minus strand of NC_132935.1, from coordinate 101,765,698 downwards.
AGGCCAAAGCCCAGCCTCAACAATCTGCTTTTTGCCACCACCCTGCTGACCAATCTGTACTCCTAAAACTCCAAATCACATGCAACAGTTACACAAACCACCTATAACATGTTTTTGTCCCCAGGGCAGACAGAGAAGATAGGGAAGATGTGGAGAGGAAGCTGTGGTTTTTGCTGTAGAAACATGGAAGGAACCAGAGGACCCAAAGCATGGGAAATCAGGCTTTGTTAGTTCAACTATTCACTTGTTCATTCCCTAACTCTGTGAATGAAGCTTTCTTGTACAAAGACTGTCTCTGCTTCATGGTGCTTCAAAACTAAATGCAAGACCAGATGAAAACTGGATAAAAAATAAATATGAAAGGGAGGGAGAGGTGGTACTGCTTAGCATGGGGAACAGTGTTTCAACAAACTACCTTGCTCCTAAGTACGAAGAGCCTGCAGTTCCCACCTCTCCCCACCTTTTCACAGCCGAGGGACCTATCTGATTGGATACTACCATTGTACAGCAATGGAGGATATGAGAATGATTTTACATAGTAAACCACTGCAAAGGTATTTCTTCTACTTTCCAGATTTGCTATGTTAGGCCTAAATTGGTAATGAGTTTCTAGCAAACACAGTATCATCAGTTGTAGGCCATTTCCTTATAGGTGAAGAAAAGGAGAGGTTCTTATAACAGATTCACAACCTTTGAAAGGAATTTCACTCACCTCTACTTCTCTGAAACCCATAAAATCTTTCCTAAAATTAGGTAATACTAAAATATACCGCTTTCAGGAAAAGAAATTAAGAAAATCTGAGATAAACACAAATAAAACAGAAATCAACCTGAAAATGGTAAACATATACAAGGTGCCTACAGGCGTGAGATATGCAAGCCCACAGGATAACTGTGAGACTTAACCTAGTCTTTAACAAATTGATGGGTTTGGATTTTAAAATGCTTCATGTCTCCATACTAAAGCTTACCAGCACAACAGTTTTTTTATCGCACAAGATACTCTCCCAAGCATAACTCTAATTAATTCCTTTCCAGCTATTAAGAGCTACACATCTGGTTTTCCCCTGTGGTTCTGTGACAAAATCTGATTATGCTACAGAATCTTAAGCGCTCCTCACTGAAAAAATAATGAACTAATGTTTCTTTGGACAGACATACATGTTGAATAGTTGAAAGAGGAAAAGAATTCCTGTCATTCTAAACACTACTTCCATTACTTTACCAAATTAAAGTTCTTGTATTTAGAAAAAACTATCTGTGTCAGAAATGGATATTCACAGCCATCCTTTTTGTATGATAATTATGTTATCTGCACTTATCAGAGATTTTGTATGTGAGAATTGCAAAACAGATTCCATACGGATAAGATAGGGCACAGTCAGACTGACTGAAATGACTTACAATCACATATGATGTCACGTCAAAACAAGGACGAGATTTTTAAAAAAATCTAGTCCTGATAACAAGACCCTTTCTTGTGGACCAGAAATCCATCTGGTCGATATTACGCATAGGTAGTTTTTGTAGCTATGTGATGTTTTGACAAAAAGAGCTTAAATGTACTGCCTACACATCTTTGTTCCATCAAAAGTATTTTCACAAAAATTTCGAAGCCACCCCAAACCAAAATGGAGCATTTGCTAAAGTTCTGCCTCAGCATATATATAGCTATGAAGAGGAATCCACCAGTTTGAAAGTTAAGACATTTAGGGAATAATTTTCTCATATGATATTGTTTCAAGGACCCACTGTTATACTGAGACTACAGAAAAATAATATTAATTTCCATGGGGCTTTTGCTTTTTATTTTGCATTTGACATCTGGCTCTCCAGCCAGTCATGTTTCATTCCTTTCACTATTTATCAATCACACATCCATCTCATGTTGCAGTACATGGGTGGTCAATCCTTTCTGATAAGCCACATGAGTCTATTCCAGGCACTACCATGCCTTGCCAATCACACCACCAGACATAAATTCATCATGTGATTAATAGCTATTAGCTCTCCTTCTCTACATATCACATATGCTTCAACATGTATGACCCTGACTTGGTAGCCATTGGAAAAGAGGGTATTGGATAGTACCTAGGGAGGGAGGTGAACTCTTCTGGTGGCTGCAGGTGGCTGAAATGTCCCACGCCAGGGGCTAGCGATTTCTGAACTAGTATAATGACAACATGCCCAAGCATCTGTGGAGAGGACTTCTTTACCGGTCAAGTCCCGCAAAACAGTATTTCTATTGGTAAGGTCAGGTAAAAAGGCAAAATGAAAAGAGTCATAAAGAAGATATTGATAGCACAGCAACATCAACATTCATTATAGCATTTGTTGACTTGTATTGAGTCAGAAGCTGGGAAATAACTATTTTCTTTTGGAATGATAAGCTACGTAGGTCAAACATGGTCTGCCTTCAGGCCCTTAATTATTCTGTGTGATTGTCATCACCAAGAACAACTAAAAATGCACATTTCTTTTTAAGAAATGTTTGTCACTGAGGTTTTTTTAAATTCATGTTTTTATTTTACAAATGATTTGTCAGCCCTTCTCTACAATAAAGACCACATGAGAAAACCCCATATTATTTCTTGAATACCTTGATGGCTTAGATCACTATGTAGTTCAACTTTCGTTTCAACTTTACACCAGTGTATCTTAATTAAAAATGACTTCATGCCAGTGCTTATGACCTTGACAATTAAAAGCTGAAGCACCCCTGAAGTACATATATCTTCCTCACCATAAATCCAAAGTCTCAGGTTTTTTATATTATCTAGGATGGAAGAAATGTGTCCTAGTTTTCCCAAGATCATAATTTTATTATTACACCAAACTTGGTTTGTGGTCCTGACTCCAGTAAAAGAAATGAAAGTAAATATGCTGAAATTTTAACGTCCTGCGGGCTTGAGTTTCCAACACAGGAAAACTGTGCTTGAACCCTCTGACTCTTTTGGAACCTCAGAACATGAACTGTTTCTGATGCACACCTGTGAATCTGCTTAGAGCAAACTCCCAGTGAAAATGATGAACAAGCTTTGAAATCTGTTCTGATGAAAAAGAAAGACATAATACTGAAAGGACCATGCAAACAGGTAGAGCGCTAATTTTACTTTAGTGGGAATGTATACGAGATTTGGGCTATCTACACTAGCCATATCACACCACTGCCACAACCTCTCATGCTATACTGACTAGATCATTCAGCACAATATTCCTCCTTCCCAATGCTGGTCAGACAATTACATCAAATCCAGTCATACTTTCTGGATTTTAGCTAGTATAAGTGACTTAGCTTGCATTGGAATAAGTCAGTAGAAAATCTTTCTTCATCTTTAAACAGGGTTCTAACATCTGAAATAATAAATTAGAGATGGGGGAATCCTTCAAGTCATTTAAATACACAATGGGAAGTAGTCAGAGGAAGGTTATCAAGATTGGTGTACTGTACACTAACCACAGATAAATCTGACTTTGAAAGGTTCAATGAAGTGCTTAAATAGTTACCTTTCTAAATGTTTCTTTTACTTAATGATCTTTGATAAAGCCCACAGGAACAGCTTGCTTTGGAACTTGTTACAAAAAAGAACTGAATCTAAAGTTACATAAATTTAAGCATCAGGTCTCATGAAAACCTTCAATGTAACAGGCAATGAGCCAAGTTTCTTAGAGGTAGAACGCAAACTTTTAAAGAGATTATTCCTCTTATAGTTTGAAAAGACTCCTTTAAAAAAAAATATCTTAGACTGGGGGAGAGATTGTAGTAGGAGGGCAAGGGTTTATTTCTGTTGTTGTTTGGTCCAGTAAATGTGCAACAACATGCTTTAATGGCTAATGGCATGATCAAGACTTTGATCTGATTACATGACAAAGGATCTAGAGTGAATGTTAAACTTGATATGGAATACAGCCTGTAAAAACACAAAATTACTGTATGCAGCTTTTGAAGAAGCACTAGTTTACTAAGCTTGCTTAGATATTACAACTTTCTGTGGATTGTCTTTAAGGATGAATACAGTCATTCTAATATTTTCAACAGGGTCACAGTAAGTTCTTTGGATATTCTAGTGTAGTTAGGAGTATATCCTTGGTGGACTAAATTTAAGGCTCTGAATTTCACATCCACTTCACTGAAGTATATGGCATTTGGATATTTTAAGATATGCTTTCTCCTGTGTAGCCACCAAATTGAACCTCATCGTTATTACTCAACTGTAATTTAATTTCAGTTAAAGATATAGCCACTGTAAATTTGCCTTTGAATTTTTATATGCAGACATTGCCATACACAAAATATAACTGAACAATGGTAAAAGCTTAAAAAATTTGTTTCTTTCTCCTACTGAAAAGCCTTTTCCCCTTTTTCTTTATCTTATTAGCCTTGACACCACGAAAAATCTGTAATCTAATGTTACTGACAAGTATATTAAAAACACAAACGTAAATCACTATATCCAAATATTATCAAAGTCTGAGTGGGATACTATGATTATGAATGGATCTCAGTATTCTACTACATCTCACAATTAATCCTAATATTGCTGGATCAGTTCAACACTGTTTTAATAGATTTGTCAGAACAAAAAAATGTTATTTGCAAGATTTATATATATCTTAGTAAATTCTCATTATCATAAAGAGAATCAACAAGAACACAAAGGATGATTTTTAGACTATTACAAAACCATTCACCTACTGTGAATCTAATAAACATTTTTGAACATGTAATAATATTAAAGGATACTGAACACCCTAATTTGCCTGTAACGTGCTTTGCTAATTTCTTTGAAATAAGATACACTTTTTAAACAGTTTTAAGCTAAAAAATAGCTTAATCTCATGACTGTAATTTTGATTTGCCTTCAAAACAGTCTCAAAACTAATAAACTCTCTTACTTCAATGCTCTTGGCAACAAATATATTTCTAAGAGGCAGAAGTTCAACATTCCAATCCCTTGTATGCATAAAATCAAATCTCCTACTGACCTTTCATTTGGTGACGGGGAAAGCTATAACACCCTTCTAAACCTCTATTTCCTCTCATGAGCTCCACATGCCTTTTTCATGCTGTCCCATTTAAATATTCATGTAGAAAGACTACTATGATTACAGCTTTGATAGATGAGGAACAGGTAGAAAAATCATCCATCCAAGACAAATATCTCATGCTGTGTGTTTGCTTGCAGGGAAAGGAGAGAAAGGGAAGGAATGGAGAGAGTAATACTGCCTATGTGAGCTTTTTGGTGATCTGAAGAGTAGTAATAAAAAGAAAAGGGATGACTAAATACTACAAGCAAAGATACAATGTATAAATGGGCTGAATATCCTTCACCTACCTTTGTATTAAACTCTACTGGAGAGGTATAAAAGTCAAACCTATAATGACTTTTGCTGGCACAATGAGTTGGAAATAGATGACCTCCAAAACAACAGAAAAATTGAGAAAAGTTGTGGCTGCTGCATTTTTTTTTTCCTGAAAGCCAATTCAAACTTAGTGAATTTATAAGCTGGTACATTAAATACTAGAGCATTACTAAAAACAACTGCGTTTCGATTCTTTCCAAAGAGTCTGTTTGTTAAACCTCTGATTGAAAAGAAAAAATATTTTTAAAGGAACTCCTAAATATTACAGGGAGTGTCAAGTAGTTAAAATTACTGTGGCTACACACTTCCAATTTGTCCCTGTGCCAACGGAGAGCAGAACCCACCCACTCATCCTGAAGTGCAGCATCAGCAGATCAAGTACTAGAGATAATACACAAAAAGGCAGAACTATTTCAGCACTTGGAGTTTTACTTCTGGAGGCAGGAGGGGTAGAATATTTCTGTTTAACCTTCTCTCATTCTCCAGAAAATGACTTACAGTTCAATCATCCCAGTCATTACTATTTCCATTTATTGCATGCACTGCACAGGTTTAACATAATTATGTAATTTAAAGTGATTAGACAGTGACATTCAGCCAAATAACACTGTCTGTTGAGGAAATGAAAAGTAAATAAACTAAAGTTCAGATCTTTTCACCTGACATGGACTTAAGAGAGCATTAGTTTGAAAAGGGGCTATGTAATATGTATTGTTTCAGCTAAACTTTGATCACTGTAGTTGAAATTCAGCCCTGCCAAAGGATGGGCAGAAAGACAACATGCCCATTAAATTAAAGACCTCAGGATAAAACTACTTGGTGAAGGTCTTACGCTGGCTCTCGGGTTTGCTGCCTTAAATCACCTCTATGTATTTTAACCCTCTATGCAGTACAGAGAAATGTTTTGGATCAATGAACTACCTTCTACTCCAGTTTGCTAGTCATCAAATAATTGTTGGCTAAATTAAAATGTTCATAGAATTACAGAAGATAAGGCTGGAAACAAACTTAAGAGGTCACCTAGCCCATACCCATGACCCAAGGCATCTGGCCTATATCTCAAGCATTTCTTACAGATATTTGCTAAGCGTGTTCGTAAAGACCAGCATTGATTAACATTCGCCAAGAGCTACAGGCGATCCAATCCAGCACTTATCTAAACCCGTCAAGAAAAATCTATTCTGCCCATAAGAAAGAATCCATCCTGAATTTCCAATTCCAAGCTGAGAAAAGTAGAAGAAAAATTCAAATAAACTCAAATCCCCAAACAAACAAAGCCAACATGGTGCGCAGATAATGTGTAGATCATGAAAATCAGCATCTAAGGAACAGCACATTACAAATGTTTGTCATTTTTTCAGGGAGAAATGAGACTTTTGAAGATCCTTTTTAAAAACATCCATAGATGGCATTGAGCTCCACTCTTAGAAAGGAAATTTCGCTTTTCTTATGTTGACTTTATAGTGACCTTAGTGAAATAACTGAAGAAAACATAAGAAAAAAAGATTAATTAAGAAAGATTTAACACCATCTTATATGACCTCTATTTACAACCAGCAGGGAACACGAGTAACACATTAAATAGAACAGATTAATACATGCAAAAGCACTAACTATTTGTATGCCTTGCACTACAATCAGTTGTTCCAGCGAAAGAGGGAGAGACAGCAACTGAGCCAACAAAAGGTATGTTCCTAAGAATGAAAGAGCACAGAATGCAAGAGCACCAAATATTGCACTATATTTTCATGAAGTATTACCTGAAAACTATTTTATGTAGAAAATGTTCCTTTTTCTGTCAGTATATTTATCTTAAATAGAAATTTCCCCACATATTTCTCAAACTGCCCCTTCTTGGACATCATGATGCAAAGATCTCTTTGCAAAGTAGCTTTCCAAGAGAGGCAAAAGTTGTATTTTATTTTACTTTATCTTTCTTCTTTGGAAATTCCGATCTTTCATTAGCATTTCTCATACTTTCTATAGTTTCTGCTTCTGTAATTTTATGAAAGATTCCTCTATTCGCACCCCTATGCCATTTTTTGATGCAAAATTTGCTTCCTCATTCTCTTTTTCCCCTAAATCTCTAATCTCTAGTTCCTGTTCAGGAACCAAGTTTTCCACCACTTTGAAAGTCCAGTGTATGTAAAAACTGTGATTAATAATTACTTCAGTTTTATGCACATCTTCCATATTTCTTTCCAAATCCTTGAAGGAAGTTTCCAATACAGAGATCTCAATTCTGCCATGATTTCTTTCATTTCTGTTCCAGCAGAACATACTTTCTTCCCCCTTCTCCATTTTATTTTGCCTGCAAGTGAAGCACACTTTCTACCTGAGATCAGAGAGTTCCCTTTAAGCTATGCTTTGTTGATTCTTCTTTCTGGCAGGCTATAAAGAAGGGTTGGATATATACATCTTTCCTGTTTCCTAACATCAAAAAAAGGCTGGGTAATGTTTAGAGGTCATCTTTTGCTAATGTAACTAGAAAATACTTGTGGCTAACTGGGAGAACAAGAACATAAAGCTTCTTTAGCAGTATCCAGAAGCACAACGCTACAATAACCTACTGCAAAAAATGAAGGCAGGATGGAGAGAAAAAGGAACAAGCAGATTGACCAAGCAATTGCTTGCTAACTGAAAATCAGTGGCTCACTCCTCATTTCCTCTGAAGATCTCAATGACTTGAATAACTACTAGCTTAACGGGCCAACTGTGGATATTACCATGGCCTAGGAGCCATAGAGATGTGCACCAAGATCCCAGACTCACGAAAGGAGATATTGCAAATGGGGACTGCCAGCAGGAGTTGTTTGCAGGGAACGTTTTAGACATGGAGAATGTTATCACATAAAACAAAGGAAAACAGGAAACTGAAAGATGTGCCTATATTGGTTTGAAAAGAAAGTCAGTCATAGATGCATTATAGAAACAGGAATTATGAACATAAAATAATCATGACTACATAATTAAATAGCCTGTTAAAGTTATTTTTTTCTTGCCTTTAATTTCCATCTGATTAAAATTTCCCACCAAAGGCCTTCAGACTTAGAGAGCTTTTTGATTTTGGCAATGTGTTACAATTCTGGCAGGTAGCCAGCCTTTTATTTTTATCCCTCAATCCTTTGGTCTCTTCTTCATATATTTTTCATCTTGCAATATTTTTTTTCCTCTAGTCACAGAACATATGTAAACAACTAGAATTATTTTTGGAGTATAGAAGAATAACATACTCTATTTCTGTTTCTAACAAGAGATCATATTGTTGCAGATTCTTTTTTTTTTTCAATGATTAGGTTTGGGCAAACATTTGTCTGTAAACAGGTTATATTTTTTAGGTATTTTACTTTATGATGCTGAGAAACTGTACAGATCCCTACACATGGGCAAGTAACATTAATAAAAATAAAAATATTAAAATGTTATTTTAAAATTGAATGACATTCAGACCACTGACATACATTGCTGACTTCAAAAATATTTATTATCCAGTGACAATGTACTCGGTACTATGTGCATTGCAAACCCACCTCCAAAATCTCAAAGCCTAGTTTACCAGAGCACTTCAGAACATAGCAGACATGCTAAATTGCTTTAGTGAATCTCAAAATGCTGAAGTACATCCTTAATGCTTTATAAACTCCAAGCCTACCTCAACAAAAGGATATCACATCTGCAGCATTTACATCTTGCTTTTTTTCCTGTGAAACTTAGTACAACTAATTCTCGATCAAAGGTTTGAAATATTTATTCACTGTTACTTGTAACTGCAGTTAGTAACTCAAGATATGCTTGTTTTGTCTGAATGATCATTTTTAATGTTACTGTCAATACCTTTTAATGCCCAGTCCACAGATATCCCATGTTAGATTCACTAGAACCAAATCCAAAAATGCCTTTACACATGTGTTCATGCTTTATTGATTTCAACTTTCACCTATATATCCTCTGCTATATATCTTCTAAACATTGTTCTCTTACTGAATCAGCAACTGCACATTTTAAACCCAAATAAATCTAGAGTAGATTTAAATTTCTGAGTTAATTGGAATTTCCAAATGTATTTGCCCCCAAAAATAGCCCTCTTGTAAAATTGTGCAACTTGGAGACATCATCCACTTTTGAGTGGCTTTTGTAAAAAATTCATGCTAAAGTAAAAAAAAAAAAAAAAATCCTAGTAAACACCTGTGCATTTTAATGCTTAATATGTCCACTACAATCAGTAAGTCTGATCGCTTTGACAGCTTTTTAATCTGAGCTGCTGACTCCAACACTCCTCTGTCCTTCCTGTCCCAACTTCTGTCACAGAGCCTAATGTTATTGAAAGTCAAGATGTTATTCTAAGCCCATCTATGAAGTCACAGTTTTTTCCTTAGAGAATACAATAACTGCTAAGAAATTCTACATCATTAATACATTAACGGATACACATATTAGGTGTGGTTTTCATATATTGAAAAAGCATGATAAAAAGATATGCTAAAATATCTTGAATTAATTCTATAAATATTTGTCTGCTGCTTATTTGGCACAGACATAGAATGTGCGAATATTTTATGGAGTCTGTAAACTGTCCTTTGTGTGACATTTTGCATTCCCTCTTTTCAGTCAAATCTGTTGACTCCAGTTGGTGACCTACTTCTTGTATTTTTTTGGACCAATTTGTCATCCCAGTCATGTGGTCAAAAGAGTTAAAAAAAAAAAAAAGGCCTACAATTGTTCCTTCAAACACACCATGATGCTTGTATTGCTCCCTCTGAACTCATCAGAAAAAATGATTGAGGGACATGTAGCAGATGAGAAGGAGAGAACACAATTGCAGATAAGCTCTGATCCTTTGGAGGTATTCCTCATCACAGCAGTTATAGAAGTTTCTTCTTTCTTAGGGTGGGTTTGTGGCTTGCTTTGACATCCTCACATTATGGTGCTCTCAAATTTTATAACTTTTTTTTTTTAGCTGTATGATTAATTTCCTTAAAAACTCTACAGTTTTGAAAGCTTTCACTCTTTCTGTGAACATGCCTCATTAGAGAGAAGTACAGCTGTGATGTATTTTGAAACATCTTTTATTGTGTCCTGTGCAAGCTAACGAAAATACTGTTAATAATAGCAAGGGATGCCTAGGATACACTACAAAAATAGCATCTTTTTAACAGCTGCAGACTGTCTACAACCACGTTGCAGCGCTGACTCAGCAATCTATCCCACTTCATCATAATACTTGCGCAACATGCTGAACTGTAAGGTGTGCATTGCAGCCCCAGTAATTTACATGGTCATTAGGAAAGAGCCCAGTGCTTTGTTGAATGGGAATGGACTGAAACATACAAATGCTTTACTACAGTACAGCCCATTATCACATTCTTTTGATCTAGATTACCTCGATCTACATTTAAATTTGCGTGCTTCTCCGATCTAGGTCTCATCATGGACCAGCAAACATACAGGAGTTGAGAGGAAGTCATACCACTGACAGGGTGAGACTAGAGGTCCACTAGAATCTTACTGAGCACATCAGATAGCACGCCAGCTACAGGATACTGGTCGGTGCCTGAAAGAGCTTCTGCCCAGAGGACAGCCGTACGGAACAACAGAAACGTGCCTGGTTTTAAAAGAGCCACCTGGCAGCTGGCGACCCGTTCTTTCAAGCCTGGGAATGTAAAGCAGGCCCTGATTCTTGCTCATTTGTGTGCTAAGTGGGAAGCAGAAAGTGAAAGGGCCACATGTGTCTTCATTTTTTGCTTTTATAACCTATTTTAGGTAACTCTGCATTCTCTCCATTATATAGTTTGATAGCTTGACTTAACATAAAAGTTATCCAAGGTTTTAGTTCTGCATGCTGCCCTTCTGAAAATCGGGTGGAGACCCTTGGGATCTTGTGGAAGATCCAAGATCTTTGGCTACTTTTGAGGGAGTATCTGAATACATACGTTCTGAGTTGTCTCCTTCTATCCTCAACCTGCCATCTGTGCACATAACAAGCTATATAAAGGGTCATATGACATACGTTGCCCGTTTTATCTTCCTCATAAGCATCTTGCTTAGAATTACATGTCTCGAGTACATCTAGCAGGAAACATTTCCCAGCAGTCCAACCATACAAAACAACATAAAGAGCATCTTTCACCCAGCCAAAAACCAATGGTGACTTTTGTGACAAACTGACTTTTTTTCCTGAGAACCTAAAGAAAGTTCCTGATTTGCCACTTACATATGATTTGTCAGGAGGGACTTCCCATTAACAATTTCAGTTCACATTCTATATATTATACATTGGCCAAGAGTGACTAAAAGCTTTCAGCTGTAGCTTTCCTGTACAGAAGATGTCCCATTTACTGAAGTATTGAGATTCCATTTTTTTCCAGAAAGCAAAAGTTCCTAACATGTCCAGTGGACCAAACATAAATAAGATACTCCCTTGAGGGAGCACTGGCAGCCACAAAAGTCATGAAAAACAATTTGCCTTATCATTAGCTTGCTGTAGCCATTTACGTGGACATTCCAAGTACTTGTTCATATCTACTCAAAGGGCAGGAGCAGATCTATATATCTCAATGAGTTCTTACAGAAATTATCAGTATCCTTGATTTTAATAATTTTATCTCTCATTTTTAACATACAAAATTTCAGTCAACAGTCTGCTTGTTTGTTCCCATGCTACAGGCTTCTGGCAGCACGTACCCAGTTTAATGACAGGATGGGTTCTGTTCCAGCAGATTATTAAAAAAAATGTTCTGATGAAAAAATCAGATGCATTTAAATAGCTACATAGTCCAATCAGACAATTTGAGGGTTTTGGCTGTTTTTTCCTCTTACAGACCCTTATCAGGCCAATATACACATACACACAGACAGCATTCAAAGGAGAGTTTAGCAATGTGTTTGTGCTTAAGTTTCATGATCTGCCAAACAGATTACAGTAGGTGCATTATTGTTGCTCTGTGTTTCCATAGCCAGGTTTATTCAAGAAACCAAGTAGCTTAGCTTAACACTAGTCACATAAGGTTTGCATTGATTATTTCTTTTAAATATGACTACTTCGAACTTAACAAGGATGCATATATACTTTAATACTTGTCAACAATTTACTGTAAAAGCAGCAAGGTGGCTGATAAACTGCCAATTATCCTTCTTCCATGTGCTACATTATTGCTACATATTTTTGGAGATCCTAACAACAGTGCTGGAGAAAGGACATCAAATGATGCTTAGAAATGCGATACACATTTTCATTTCACACTCCATCAGTTTTTACAACTAGAGCTCCATGAAATGTATGAGAATATTTGGCTAACAGCCATATCTACTGAGATGTAAAATAAGGATCAGATCTCTTTTTAAAAGAGTTTCATTTTCTTTACATGACTAAATCAGATGTTGACCTTTTTCCAAAATAAATTGTAAATATTCTGTACCTCTACCCATCAATTAATTTTGAATCTCTGAACCCAATTTTGACCTGTTTTAACAGACATGTAGTCAATACACATTTTTTAAAACAGCTTTGTAAAACAAAATAAACAGATTCATCCTTCCACTAAACTAGCACTGAAATACATTTAATTATATAATCACTACTGTTAAATCTTTTCAATTCTAATAAGTTCCTTCCTCATCTGGAACAAGAAACAAGCGTATTATTGCCTTTACAGTCAGCAAAGTAAAGCTATGGGCACCAGCAAAAACATCTTTTAAATTCAGATTTCAATCTGTCAGGAAAGATTAAAGCTTCATGCATACATAAAAGGGGAACTATAAAATGATAACAGATACATAGCATGGAATCATTATGCTTGAACAGCTGCTGTTTCACCAGTGTAGTAAAGCAGAAAATGTCTTTTACTCACCTCTGTTAAACCAGAAACTTCTCCTTTTGCTAATGGTCTGGTGATGGATGCAGTGTAAACCCTGGCATCTGACACTGGTTGCCCCTTCATAAAATGTTTCCCAGCTTCATAAATATTCACTTCTACCATCTTACCCATTAACAGAGGATCCTTTGGCACAAGAACCTTTCAAATAAAGATAAATACATAGTTACTAAATACCACAAAGGACATCAGTGTCTCCAGCTTCCACTCAGAAAACAGATTTTTGATAAACATCAGAGCAAATCCTAAAACTTTAAAATTCTAGTCACCAGCATACACTATAGCCCTGACACACTTGACCAGTAACAACTCCAGCTTGCGTTCTTCAAGAGCTTTGCAGTGTTAGCTCAGGTCTTTTCAACTCCAACCAATTCCGTGAGTCGTGTTTTTTGATTGATGAGAAAGTTGGGCCTGAGTTGCAACATTTGAATCCAGACCCAAACAGTTCCCAAGGGCACTTGTACTACACAATTCTAATAGACTGCTGTAAAGCTTCTTGTTTTCATATCTATCCCATGACACTTTTTTTTTAAAAACAATGTTTTTGAGTCTGTAAATGCTTCAGGACAGAAATTATGCCACTGTTTCTATTTGCACAGGCCCTTATTTTGATTGCGTAGGTCCTTTGCAGCTGAGATGCATGATTGACAATGAATGCCTGTAAAAATGGATGAGTGTGTTTCTTGGGTCAGCAACTAATGCCACCCTTTCCTGAATTTGCACAACCGTGATATCAGACAGTCCCATAAGAACTTCACAAAAAAGACACCACATAACAGATGTTCCTAGGTCATGCATGTTACAAAAGAAGGAGCCCAACATACAGGAGCAACATTTTTTGCTGGAAGAACAAATGTCATAAAAAGGCTCTAAAAATAGAGAAGCAGTTAAAAAAGAAAAGTGGAGTCATTTCACGATTAAACAATTAAAAATTCAATCACAGGGACTTATTTAACCACATTCACTTGAAGCTCATCCACACACAAATGCAAGCTTTTCAAAGCTGATGAGCACATACGTGTATCTTGATTTTTGGATGCTGAAATTGAAACACCTTAACATAGCTTGATTTTTAGACAACATGTGCAGAGGATTTTCAGAGGAAAACTCTGTGCCAACCACATTTGGAGGGCATTTTGTTGCCAAACAGTGCCTCTCCGTTTTCACCCATCACAAGTGTTGGTTGTCTCACTTGGAGGAAATCATCACCAGTCGTTTCCCTTTTTCCCTGAAGGCTCAAGGTGTTCATGACTGTACGAGTTTCCAGATCCTAGGATTCTGCTGAGCTTCCTAAGCATCTTCCAAGAAAAGCAGGCATCTTTGCTTTCAGAGATGGGCAAGCTGAGACTAATTGGAACTAAGTGGCAAACAGAAAGCCAAGATCCTAATGCTGAGACAGTATTACAATGCGACTAGATCACAGTCCTTCCCGTGTAATTCATCTCGGGCAACTTTAAATCAAAGGAAAATTGGGTAACTAAGTATCACTGGGCCTGTGACCTCTCTAAATCTTGGTATCTCCATATGCGAAATGGCAGTAACTATAAATCCTCAGGGACAGAAATGGGTAAGTGACTACTACTTCAGAAAAAGAAAGAGGTTAAATGAAACTATCTACGAGGTACTGTAAACAACCAAGCGGCCAGGCTTGGTGTACACTCATACATTTTTCTGATATAAGTATTTGTTAGGAAAAAATTCCCAACCATATTTCTAACAAACAGAGTTATACCAACAGAAACCCTCATCTTGACTGTTGTTCTGGCAAAGCACCCTTTGGTCAGTTTAGACTACTCTGTTCAATGAACTACCTTAAACTACATTACCAAAGCCTCCACAAATGTAAGCTGCAGTTCTATCAGGAAGTCTGTCAGTGTAGCTCTATTGATGTGGCTTTAATAGCAAACTCTTTTAATATACATGAGCTTACTGGAGAGAGAATAGGTTTGATAACTATTTGAGTTAACAGAACATTACACCAGGACTCTGAGCTTCAGATTCCAAAGTATAACACAATACTTAGTGACTCAAGAGTGGTTTTCAATTTACTATCATTAAATTTACTGCTATTAAATTTACTCTCTAGCACTAAGTCTTGACCTTACCTGGGTGAACAGTAGGATATTACCCTTGTCAAACATGCCACACATAAGATTGTAGGGAGAAGACATACATTTTAATAATGGGAAGTATTTCTTCCATAATAAAATTTAAAATTACTCCCTATGTTATTATTTGTATTTTGTGTATTCTTTACCAGTCCCAATCAGGAGCTGTATTAGGTGCTGTGCAAACACCTCATAAAACATAAATACTTTTTTTTTGCACATACTGCTCTTCCTTTAATTAATGAAACTTTCATAAAACAAGCACTGAACACTAAAAAGCCCCAAGCAATTTCTTTTTAATCTCTATATGGAAAACCATGTTCTTCAAATCTGACTGATAAGCTACAAAAGCAAGGAACAGTGATATATAAGACTTAGACAGAGGTTAGAGATGTAACAAAAACAAAAAAAAAGAGCTTTATGAAAAAAAAAAAAAGAAACTGAGGAAAAAGTAATTAGTGAACCAGATATCTAATAGAAACAGATATTTCAAGAGCAGTTATGTTACTTACTACTAAGCAAAAATAAATAAATAAATGCTGTAACATAACCCGGAGCCAGAAGAAAGCACTATTGGTGACTATTATATAAGCACAGCCATCATCAATAGCCTCTCCAGGTTCAGACAACTGAATAACTAAAGGTAGCAAAAGCAAACTGTAGACAGATCAGTGCAAGAAAATGGAGAACAAGCCAAAGGCAAAACCAGAATGAAACCATGATGATTCAGAAAAGCCAATTTCATTGGTTTTCAGCAAGTCATCTGCTTTTGAGCAAAAATAATAATTTTGTGAAATAGATGCTGTACTTCCTTTCTAGCTCAAAGATAATGTTTCTGTGTGGAAAGAATTCATTTCTAGAAAGTACACAGAAGGAAATACAACATATCAGGCTGAAGTGTTAATCTAAAGAAGTTTCTGACCCTTCCTGTTGTTTGAATTTTTTTTTTTTTTTGCAAATTGCATTGCCTGAAAGGTTTTTCTGAAAAATGTAGAGAAATTATCAAGATTCAACTATTCAGAAAACTATGCTTTGGAGACACAGAAATTAAAATGACTGCAATAACTAACAGCTTCTTAAACTACCCAAATAATGTTATTTGGATATATAGCATGTATCCTCCTCATGCTGTATACTCAAAGAGCCACTGTGTATTTCTTAACATAATTTCAGGTAAATTGTATTTACAACACAGAAACAAAATATCTCATAAACAAGTCTTGATGGTCAAACCTTTCCTGGAAAATGTTCTTATTTCTTTACTTGTTTTTTGCACTGTGGCACACTGTGTTGCTGAGATTATCAGAAAGCAAGATAAAACAAAAAGATGTTATTTTGTTTATTTAACTGTACCTGCTCATAGAAAGGATTGTGAGCAACATAGTAATTGGAATCAAAGGATTCTTCTGTTACCAGAACCCTCTGCCTCTCACCAACCTGGAAAATAAAAGACAAGAGAGAACTCAGAAAACAAAAATAATGAATTACACTCAGAAGAGAGCTGCAACTACAAACAAACACTATTAGCAGAAATAATCAAATTCGCTGAGGAAATTCTGTGTCAGCAAGAAAGGAGGGCAGAGAAAGCCCTAGTTCATGCTGTCTAAAACTTACAGAGTTAAAAGTCAGAATTGGGAGCTAGAACTCTGGTACTGTAATGGCTTAACATGAAAATCCAGTTCAGAAATATAAACTGATTTTTACTTACTAACACAGTAACAAATAATAATGTCAGATGTGCACAGAGTCTGTTATGGCTTCATCCAACTAATGAAAAAACTCCCCTTCAGCATAAAATTCTGCAATCAGTCACAAAAAGGGTAACACCTCCCCCCCAACAGCCCTATGACAAATAAAACAATCAGCAACACCTGAAAGAAGCAGGGAACTGTAGCACACTGCACAACTTCTAGATGCCATCAAGCTCATCTATTTGCCGCCTTTTTTTAAAAAAAAAGCGACAATTGTTATTTACAATGATCGGGCATCTCTTTATCCCTTCTTAGTGATTTCCCTGAGCTGTAGTAATGAGATCACATTGATTTTCATGACAGTGGAGTCAACACCACATATTACAAAGACTCAATGAAGTATTTTCAACAACTCACAGACACAGCGATATTAACAACTCACAGACACAGTTTTTAACAACTCACAGACACAGCGATATTAAAGGACAAATAAACACCGGGCTAAAAAGCTAAATACCCCCCAACTTCCAAATGCGCTAACACAGTTTAAAGGAAGCACCAGTTTTACAATGAGTTAAATGGAAGACCCCAAGACAAATCAGTTGCATTTAGTTGCCAAGTAGATATGAAACAAAATCTGACTTTCCCCAAAGTTCAAAATCCCCTGCACAACACCTTTTGATTTTGTCCATTACTGAGTTGTGTAATGAATTTATAGCCTAATTTCTGCAAACCTTGGAGGACATTTAGCCCACATTTTTAGTCTGAGCCCATCTCTATTTTTTTTTATCTAAATGTGCCCTGGATTCTTTCCAAACTATTTTGACAAATGCATTCTGCAAATTACAACTGTCTAGCAAGTTAAATTTACTCACTGCTTTTATTGCTGCCACTATTTTGAGAATCAAAAATGGTTTCACATTTTACTCCAAACTTTTAAAATCTGTGAGCAAAGCTGCATTCAAGACCCTCCCCCCTCGCTGAAAGACTTCCACTGCATCTTAGTGGCAACTGTTATGCAGAACTTTTAAGGCCTCTACCATAAGGTCCATGTGAATTAGCAAGAAGATGCAGATCAGATAATAATGTTTTGATTCTTTAAGGTACAAGCAGTAAAAGTAAAAGAGAAGATTAGGATTTTCTCTAACAGTCAATGGCAGAAAAAAGAACACGAAGAAATAAGAACAGCAATATCGCATCTACATTACAGTATATATACTGTATATATGCATATACACACACACACACACACACACACACACAATACTTATGTAATTCTCCACTTGCCAAACAGAAAAACTTCATGGAATAACTCTTACCTTCCCTTCCCTGTGCACGTACCTGGAGTATTCCCAAAGTAAACCCTGGAGAGCAGAGGAGACAGCGAGCACCCAGCTCATCTCCCCAAAGGCAGTTAGAGTTAATTCCCTAGGGCCTCAAGTGGGGCGTACACAGCAGAGGGGGCACAAGCCCTGAGTTACAGACCCAGTAACAGAGTCATAAGAGTAGAAAAGATGTATATTTTTGCATACTTTTAAGAGGTGTTTAAGAATTGTTTATAGCACATTTAAAATTTCCATTCACGTTTCTCTGGGAAGTCTGCAATTACAACTAACAACAGATACAACATACTCAAATTTTAGTAACCTAAATCCAGTGTAACCATTCACCATTCCCCTAAACAGTAAGGTGTTTTTTTCTTTCAAGCAAATGGTTATTAAATTCAAATCCCCAGAGGAGTTTTGCAAATACATGTCAAGAAGGCACTGGAGATAACTACACCAGTAATAAGATTACAGGGAACATTTCCCCTGAATGGAGAGGTTTTGTTGTTTCTATAATATTTGAGACCATAGCTTTTAAAATCACAACCCAGTACCTGCTGTAGCACTACGGTACCAAAGTCTCAGGTGTCACACAATATTATGAAAAAGAGGAGGACAAAATGCTAGATAAGCAACACTCGCCCTTGGGGAAACATGCTACCACTGAAAAGCACCAAGGCCAATCACCAAGTCATGTCCTCACATTGTATTCATTATTTACCCATACCATAACTTAGAAAACTGTGTCAAAGCAATACTGGGTCTGCAACTCATTTCACAATTGTCTTGTGGTTCCCTGGTTCTCTCCGGTCATAATGTTCTGCCTTCATCATCTCTATGAATCCTGCCTGTGAGGTAGTCTAAGGTACACGTGTTATCTTCATACTCTCAGATGACAGAATGGCAAGCATGATACGCCAAAAAAAAAAAAAAAAAAAAAAAAAGATTCAGAGGGAAGACAAAAAGAACACCTGTGTTTGATCATTTGATATAAACAGTGGTTTCTTCAGAGACACATTGCCAGTTTTTCTTATCTTTGCTTCCAGGAGCAACAAGAGCTTAGGTCTCCATGTCTCAGTGGGCCAAACAGAGCTTCTGGGCTCAGAATTTCTCAGGAATGGGAGGAAATCAGGAAGACTAAATTCGTCACATAGCATCAAAACTGTGGCTTTAAAACTGAGTACCAGAAGTGCAGAGGAGCCGAACAGCCTATACTAATTTACAATACATACATATATACACACACACACAAGACTAAAATGGCATACTGTAAGGAGTACAGGTAAACCCACTTGCACAGGTAAACCTCAAGTTCACTTGCTCAAGTTACTGGATTTGTAGCCTTGGCCAAGGCTGAGCTCACAGAGAAAGATGATATTCAGCTATTTGCAGACTCTTTTGCCATAACAACAGAAAAGGAAAATTCCATTTAATGAGTTAGGCCACTGGGTATTCATGATCTACAAGACTAATTGGCTACATGCGTTTGTAAGACAGAAAATGACTATCTATCCGGCATCCAAGTATAATTAAGAAGAAATGTAAGTACGCAGAATGCAGCTTTGGTATTGAAATTTGTTCAAGAAGTGGAATATGTCATCATTTCTGCAATTATTCCCCTGGGATCGCTAAGTGCCTAAGTTTCACCTCTCTCAGAAAGAATTTAAATATGCAGAAACCAGACACGATATCTAATAACAGTCATAATTATAATAACCTTTGATGATTTTTTTCAGGCATGTACCAGCAGAAGTAATTCAGTATCTTATTTTTACTCCTATTCTTTCATCTGCTTCCACAGGTATGCATGAGTTCCAGCTCTCAGGGAACTACAATTCTGACAAAGCATCTGGAACTGAGGAAACTCAGCCCTGGCATCTCAGTTTGGAAAGATTCCTATAGACACAGGATTTTTTTTCTTCATGGAGGATAGCTTGCAAATAATAATGAATGATAGCAAAAAACTTGCCTAGCAACCTCCCCCATCCCAAGACTGACTGCTCACATCACTTACACAAGGATAATTTGTTTTCACCGAAAATAGCTCAACAAGCGTTGTTGGTCCTATCACTTCCTACACTGCAACAGTTGCCAGGTAGTTTGTGAATCTCAGAACTAGTAATCAAATAATTTGTGAATAACTTATGAACTTTTATTTCATTTTCGTTTATCCTACAGGAAATTTGGACATGATAATTCTATAACTCAGTTTTTCCTTTACTGAATACCATAAAAAGAAGTTTTTCCAGCTGGCTGATTTTCTAAAATGAATGAACGGTAAGAAATGTCAAACATCCTTCTTGGCTGCAGTCAAATTAGGTTTGTTTTTTAAACCAAAACTGATTGAATCGCATAAAACACAAGACTGATTTTTAAATTCTACAATAGTATGGGTGAAAAGACGGGCCCTGTTTACATGCTTTGATAGAATATTGCTACATAATGTCAACAATGGCCTGCTGTAATTATACTCAGATAACCTATGCTCCTAATCTTTTTTTTAGTTAATGAAAACTACAATTGTTCCAGTTTGATTCATTACTTATTACAGCCAGAGCATGTGGCACATGAACTTTCTCACCGTTTCCTTATTGTTCTTTTACCTGTATTTTGCTAGTTTTGCTTTTAAGAGTCTCTGTTCAGCTAAAAAAAAAATAAATTTATAACCACTGTATTTCTATATTTCTCCCATAGAAGAAGGCACACTGCACATACAGCCATCTCCATTGATTTAGAGACAGTTGCCAAAGCCTCCTTTCAGGTTGAGTTCCATTCATACTGGAATCCATGAGAGTCTCTCCATTCGTGTTGAAGGAGGCTGGCTTGGATTCTGACCCCAAACATTGTGGAGCACACTTAGTAAAAGGCTTGGAAGCCACAGAAAGAGCTACTTTCCTTTATTTGTTATTTAAATACATCATAAAGCAGGCAATAAAAAATACACACTGTCACAATTTATGTGTGTTTGTTTTAGCAGATTATTCTGATATACAGAGTATTTCTGGGACACATGCATATTTTGACCTTTACTAAGTATAGCAAAGTTTAAGCAAAAGTAATTTAGAAAGTGTTCATTCTACATCAATTTTGGTATACTTCTCTCCTGATTTTTCAGTTGTGGTCTAATTATTTAAAATAAATTTTAATAATTATGCAGATGATGTGTCCTTCCCTATAAAGCAGAGGAGAACTGCTGGACCTACTTTTTATGAATCACATTAATCCTTCTGTAATTAGAAGCCAAATTTCTCAAAAATTATAATTAAGCATTCTCTAAGCCTTCTGTTTATACATTGTAGGTGTTTTCTCCTCCTGACAGACAAGTCAAGGTGTGCCACAAGCTCCCTGTAAAAAAGACAAAGTTTGTAGAAACTGATGACATAGTTCCATTTTGATGATACCAGAACACATCTCTCTCCAAACTCTCCTTTGTACTGCTTTATTCTGCTATACAGCATTGCTCCTCCAACATTTAGGGTGTATACATATCTCCCTTTCTGAAGGTAGTACTGGAGACAAAGAATGGACTTGTCTCAGAGCTTCTCTACAGAGTTGTTTGGGTCTTAAATGTGGAGATTGGAAAGCAGTAACATTAAAACAGTTCAGCTCCTGAGCATGGCAATTTTTATGCCAGGATAAAAATACTTTTCTAGCATACAGCATAGACAGCTGCCACTTTACTAGGGCTTATGCTACCACTGCTGTCCAATTCCAGATGGGTAGGTGCCTCCTTTTTATTATGTTTAGTGCATAACCCTGTACAGGAATGCAGCAACAGAGTGACATTAATATTTAGAGTCCTGTATCTTTTACAACATACAAGCGTCAATCAGATTAATCTTTACAGCATGTGTCTGGCCCATGAGGAAAGAAACAGAGAACAGAGAAAGAAACAGAGAAAGAAACAGGAAAGAAACAGAGAAAGAAACTGAAAAAGAAACAGAAACAGAGAAAGAAACCTGAGGAAAGAAACAGAGAACCTGACCACTGCAGTGGTGCAGAGTAAGTGGCAGAATTCACCACACGGATTTCACGTATTCCTACTTCCTCCTCCCAAACCTAGGTGATGTTGCCTCAGTCCTTTAATGCCACTAATTAGCAAGGAACACAAAGTTCTCAATCTCTCACATAGATCACAGAGCTATGTATGAACTACAAATAAATCTGTTAAAAGATAGTGCATATTACTGGTCTCACTATCCGTATCAGACTGTTTTGTACTTATGTCCAGCGCGGCTACGTTTTACCATTTCACACTTGCTATGAGTCAGTGTTTTTCCCATACTTGCATTACTCAGTTTTCTTGCAACCTTGGAAACAGCATTGGGTGGTCGTCTTCGCACACAGGAAAGTACTTAGCTCTTAACTAGAGAACTCCAGAATCCCAAGTGAAAAGCAGCCAACGTTCATCAAGGTGTCTCATTTCACTGTCAACCAACACAGCTGACTTTGTCAAACCACCATTATTAAACTGCCCATCTTTAAACAAAGCTGCAGGAATTTTATTTTAAAAGGATTACATAAAAGGTATGATTTATAAAATAATATCTAAGGAAACTGCCTTTTTTGTTGTTTGTTTTAGGCACACATACTTCAGACATACTGCTCTTTCCACAGCATCATTCAAGAATTCAGAACGGACACAGGCAACATGCCCACAGGACAAACTCTTTCAACCATTTTCCAGGCTGGCTTGAGGCTGTGCAAGCAGGAAGGAAGGATTAGGTATAAATTAAAGACAGACAGCTCTAATAGTACACAATCAGCATAACAAAAAAGTGCCTCAGACCTTCAGCAGCAGGCAATGCAGCTCATTAAAAGCAAGTGAACACCTTCTCTTTGGTCCTCTTATGAATTTGTTGGCATAGCTATAGGGGAGAGAAAAGGTAGGGAGAGAAGAAGGCGAGAGATAGAAGTAGACTGCTTCTGCTTTCTTGGCCCGTTGCTCACGCTTCAGGGTAAATAGATCCTTTCTTTTACTGTGCACCTGCATGTGACTGCTTCATTTTGATTTGGTCTCCTGCTGTGAAAATGTAGCTTCTTCCAGCGCATACCAACCCTGCCATGCAGCTCAGATGAAAATTATATTCAGAGATGTGAGCAATGACCTAAAAATGACAACTGGTTCTCAAAATATCTGATTCGTTTTATATTCTCTAAGTTAGCATTTTGCTTGTCTCTCCTTTTCATTGCCTAGACAAGGTGTAATAAAAGTAGCATGTTGACAACTTTGTCATATTACCTTTCTAAATTGAATTAACTGTGTACAATATTATAAAAGGAAAATAAGCTTTCTGAAATGGGAAATATATATATTGCCTCTTAACGCGTCTCTCTCATTCAGATCTTTCTGTTGTAAACCTGGGCTTAAGCACTGAAAGGATGAGGTGGCAGAATTGGGTTTTATTCTGGATCTGGCACAATGTTGTTAAGGGACTCTGGCTGTTTTCTTGTGCTGTCTGAAGCTCTGTTTCCACATGTGCAAAATCCAATTCTGATTGTCACACAGCTCACAGAGTAGTGACCACAAAGCTGAGGAAGTTGCTATAGCAATATAAAATACTCTATGCAGAACTGGTATTTGAGACTATCATGTAGCATGAGCGTTCAAGCAACTGCCTTAATGTAATACTGGCAAAAGCCTCTCCCCTCTTTTTTCAGAGGATCTAACAAACCCCATAAAACTGTGGCAAATATCTACAGAAAAAGTCTAAATGAAAAGATCAGTTCAAAATAGGAACAAGAAACATCTCAGTAGGTAAAGTAAGTTTAAGGTCTTCCTTTCATAGCCATAATGGTTCACAAACAAAACAAAAAACTAGACAAACAGTCTGCCCTTAAGGAAACTTGACATTTAAAATAGAAGTATAGGAAACTACACTATTAATGCTGATCTTCTAAAATGGAAGATGGAGTTTAGAGGAATCGTTTAAAAATATTTGCAACTTCCAGCCAATTTGGCAATCACATGGATTCTGGTGGCATGAGTAAACAAATATTTGGGTTCTTCAAATTTTATTTTGCCTTTTTTTTAACAAGCTAAGCCTCTGGTGAGGTGAGGCTACCAAGCTTAAAAATATGATGGTCTTTGTTAGGAAAGGCCATCCTTTCAGCTTCTTCAGTGAAATTATTTAAAATTATTTAAGATTGGCTGTTTTTGTTGGAAGCAATTCCTTAAGATACACTGCATATTTCCAAGTGATTTAAGCACAGTATGAAGTGGCAGTTGCTAAGGCAACAATATGCAATTCCTGTTTCAGTGATCTCTTTTAACAGCTGCATAAGCCCAGACAAGTATCGATAATATAAGAATTTATAAATCATCTTGGTAAACACCCTATCAAATAACTTCTCCAGAAATTACTTTAGGAACTTGCAATACCAATCTGTTTTCTCAGACTAAAGTCTTGTCTACACTATGGAAAGAAAACTGCTCACCAGTGGCTCTGTCAGAAGGGTGCTGATGTAGCACAGGCCCATGTAATACTGCTCAGCACAGATTCAGCATCACCAGCTGTTGGAGAGAATTGCCAGTAATAATAAAAGGCCCTAACACAAGCGTAACTTCAGTAAATCACAGGCAGAACTGCACATTGCTTCTCATAGACAGGAGAACACAGGAAAAAGTTGGGGGTAGGTGAAAATACTGGATGCAAGAGCACAGATGACAAAGTGAAGATTAGCATCGACACAAATCAACAGTCAATACGGTCTTCCCTGACATGATACCGGAATCCCCACAGTAAGACTGGATGCTCTTAGAATACATCTATAGCCTGATATTTTTTAATCAAATACACCAAAAAGACTGCTCCAAAAAGTTGGGCTTCTCTCCAAGATATCAATATAACTTTTCTGCTCATCCTACAACTGGAGCCAATGTTCTCTGTTCATCTCATCTGAGAACAAAGGAAGAGCAGATGGGATAAAACAGAAAAAACAAAGGTCCTAAATGACCCTGTACGCAAACCCAAACCCAACTCTTCCCCCAAATCCACTAAAAGCTGTATTAATACATTTAACAACACACAAAATATTTAACATAACATTGTTGCAAGTTAATTAACTTAGAATACAAAATGGTGGCACTAACCGAGAGAATTAAAAAAAAAGTATAAATATGTATCAGCTTTCTTTTCAAAAGAATAATAAAGCTCCTTTTGCATACATGAATTACAGGCTACTAACAAAAGCATCTGAACATCGTCAGAAGCTGATAATGTTAATGAGGATAGGATAATGATATTATTTTATTTTATTTTGAAGGTAGCCAATATATGATCAAAAATTACACACTTCAGGGGTTTTCTTCAATCTAAGGC
Source organism: Ciconia boyciana (assembly GCF_034638445.1). Taxonomy (NCBI): domain Eukaryota; kingdom Metazoa; phylum Chordata; class Aves; order Ciconiiformes; family Ciconiidae; genus Ciconia; species Ciconia boyciana. The sequence continues at coordinate 101,740,017 of NC_132935.1, read as the reverse complement.
AAGGTAAGACCATAGAACTGCTGACGCTTCTAGTGGTATACTGCTGAATGACAAATAACATCAAGGGCTTACAGAGGGACCAAAGTGAATGATTCGTGAAAGAGTGATAAATGTAGTGTGACTTCATGTTGTTTAGAATTTAACAGTCACTACTGTTGAATTAGTTGTGATGCATTTTACTATTTTTAAACAGTATGCCAATTATTTGCATATAAAAAAGGTAACCAAAAGAAGCACCTCTTCATTAGCATATTAGAATAATAATTCTGACCAATTCTTTATTATCCATTAAAGGAAGTTAACAGAGATCAGTTCAAGAAAATTGTAAGATAAATCACTTCTGTTCTAGAAGAAAAAGAAAAAAATGACTATAGACTAAGTTTTTCTTTCTAATGTCTTCTTTATAACCTACTCAATTCTCAAGGCTATGCATAAAGTTATCACAGAAGTCTCAATTGTGTGCTGTTATATATGCTTCAGCACACTACCTTTTGCATGACATCAGAAACAAGTATGTCAAATTAAAGGCCTCACTACTTTGTAAGTTCTCTTCAACACCTGTACCACTGTGTGGAACCTTCTCCTCTTTAAAAAAGTCCTTCCTTAGCCCAGACAAGAAGAAATAGTTAAAAACTGGAAGACACTAGGGGTTTCTACAATCTTTCAAACTAAGCAGCAACATCCAGTACAGTAGTTGAATTTTAACAAGACAAAAAGTGAAACAAGCTGTACAATTGAATTGCAAGCGAAATTAATCATTAAGATAGATCAACAAGAAACACACTATAATCTGTAAGGCAGCTGTTAAAACCAGATTATAAACCTTTCTAAAAAACTAGTTTTTAATAAAGATTACAGCTGATGTCAATATTTTGGCTGTAGTTCTGTGCATTTCACAGCAGTAATCAGACTATTATGTTCTCACCTAGTAGGTTTCAAGTTTCAAACATTATCAATAAAACCAATATGATGGTTTGGATACATACACTAAACAATACAGTAGCTAGACAGGCCTGAAATTTCTTATAGTACAAAGTCTTTGCTAACAGAAGAGTAACAGAAAAAAAAAAAAAAGATTCTTCAGCAATTGCGTGATAGATCTTTTTAACCCTCTGTGTGGGTATGGCAAGAGGAACAATTAGACACTAGATTTAAGTGCCTTCAGTGTACACGAAAATGGGGATTCAGAGAGAGTGTTACTCATTACTGAACAGTCTTGACTAGTCAAGAAAGGAGTGGCTCTGTCTGTCCTTACAGTCTTTGCTGACCATCCTTGAAGGAGGTTGATAGCTGTGAAACAGGACCTCAGGAATAAAGGATCTTCTTATGCCTCTGTGACAAAAGCCTGCACATACAAATAGAATATGCCACGTAAATATTCTCCAAAGAAAAAATACTATTTCAAATTTCTGTTTAGTGTCATTCCCTTTTGTAAGTAATCTGCAATTAATCACAGTTAAAATGCAACATAAAATCAGAAGCATAGGAAACAAATCACCATTCAGTAAAAGAAATGTATTAATGAATGGGGCACACTAGGCAGAAATCACTGTTGTATTCCCATAACTGCTGTCGATCCTGTATTCTAATGTTCTCAAAGCCAGACATATGAATGTACCAAAATTATGTGGAAACACTTGTGAGAAAAGTCCATACATTTGTTTTTGCCATTGCCTTCATTCAATCTTGGATCATATCAGAAGGTCAGTAGTATGCAGCATTTTATTTTCCTACCCTGCCCTTTTTCCTCTTCCACGTTTCCTCCTTTCAGAGTACTATTTTCCCCATACCTGACTAGGATGAAAAAGCTGAGTAAGACTAAATAATACTCCCACTCCTGAGAAAAACTCTACAGGAAGTTTAGACTAAAAACTCAAGAACAGCAAGATTTCTCCTAGCTTCTTTTCTCCTTCTGCCTACATCTTACTGAATTGCCCAACACGTAATTTTATCTTACTTTCTACCACACCCGACTTGAGAAAATTGTTCATTTTCCCTGAAAATTACTCTGTTCCTGAAGGGATGCTACGAACACGCTTTATATGTGCAAGAAGAAGCACAAACCATTGGTTTAGTTTCATCCACACTGAGATGCACCAAGCATGGAGGAGGAAAAGTGATGTCTCCATGAAAAAAATGAAGCTTACTGTTTTCCACTTTCAAAATCTATGCCCTTTCTGCTTTTACACCTCTCTACACCAGTAAAGACAACAACACAATAAGCAGCCAGTTTTCAAAATCAAAATGCCAGTAATTAATGCTAAATTGCCTTTTAAACAATTGAGATGGGGCACAAAATGAGCCAGTCCTAGGTCATCTTAGTCACTCTTACACTTTAACAGCTAACTATGAATTCTCCAAAGAGAATTCTGGATCAGAATCAGCTTCTCATCATTTGTGTTTTATCTCTTTATGTCAGAAGCAGCAGGAAGAGCATAAACTAGTTTCTGTGAGGTGATCATACAAAACAGGTATGTAAGACAGGAGAAAAGAATGATATTTAGATTTTACACTGTTTCATGCAACCACGAAGACAAAGTTTCTTGGCATAATAGCTATAGCCAGGTTCATCAGCTATACTGGTGAACAGGTCTGTGCTGATGCATGCTTCATATTGCACAAGCAAAAAAGATTGCCAAGAAAGCTAGCATGGGGTCTAGAGTTTTATTATAGCATACTAAAGAAATGGGAATTAAGCTTACTGTCTGAAAATAAGAAGGCTCATGGCTAAACAATTTTTGGACTGTTTCTTTCTCCTACAGGATGTGGTAGAAATGGCACCACAATTTACCACATTAAAAACGTCGTATCTTCACATAAACTAATTACTTTCATCAGTTCTAGCTAACATAAAATGTTAGGCAGTATCTCCTGCATCCAACTGACTCCCCACGTATTTGCACTGTAGTCCTGTCTTTCCTAGCTATTATGGTAAAAATGATACAAACACCTCAGGGTGACTCAGGTTTCTCAAGCTCTAGAAACTTAACAGGGATTACAGTAAAGACAGGGATTAGTGACGGAAAACTGTGCAAAAATTTAATTGAGAATTACTGGAAATTTTGTTTAAATATGTGTAATTGCAGAACTTTGAAACAAAAGGAACAGGCCAATGTAATTGCTTCTTACTACTATTTTTTTTTTAAGATTCTCTATTCTTCATTAAAAATTACAAAAAAATGAAAGACATAATTTCTTCTCATTTATGCTTAGACAAAGTTGGTATTGTCAGAGCTGAATGTCAAGACTTTAGGGCATAGGTCAATTATAAACATCATATGCTAGTGACTTGATTAGTGGTTGGAACCAGAAAACGTCGATAACAGAACTCCGCAACACAAAGGCTTTGCACCAGTTTTGTGGAATTAAAGGGAAAACTACATCACCCTCATCACCACCACCAGTTAGTTCAGCAAATCACGTAACACTGCCAGCTTCAGATGCAACAGCAACATGTTTCCACGTTGTTAGGGATATGGTAAATCTACTGCTTTGGATACCAAAGATCAGATCTTAAATTTCAATATCATCAGAAGCGATGTGATTGACCATGTGCATTTTCACACTGCTTCTACCAACTTGGGGCATGCTCAGGGATGTTCCCCATCCGATGAGAGAAGAAAGGAGGCTGTGCTGATTGCAGTCTGTTTTCAGTGAGCCATACTGGGAGCTGACAGCAAGAGGCTGTCACAGCAGGGGACAGGATTTCTGTGGCAAGGTGGTGAGAAGAAACCATGCCATGCTTTAGAAGCCATTGTAACAACGCCCTGAACTCAGCAGATGTTGCCTACTACCATATGCTACAGGATAACTTTTTGCAACTTTGATCCATTTCATGCAATTAGGGCAGGGTCATCTTTTTCCCTAGCTCTCCTGTTTGTGGCATCGTTATTTAAACTACATAGGCATAGTACATGAATATTTACTACTTGTGTATGTTATCATTAATAAGCATGCCTATCACAAGCGTTAGAAAAGGCAGTATCAATATGAAAATAGATTATGGCTTGGAAAGCCTACATTTCTAGAACAGCCTTAGAATTCCAGATGAGTATAAATAACAAAACAGATACCTCCCAACTCTTAATATACTTGGTTCAAAACCTATTACTAAATGAAAAGAGACTCCTTGCCTAAAGAAGTCATGGAATAACAATTTTTGACCGAAAAAACAAACTCCACCCAACCTTCAAACCAACACTTTAACTGTGATTATCAGCAGCTTCATCATTAAGTCAATATGAAGTTGGGCATATCCTTATATTGCTTTTTTTTTTCCTTTTTCAAGATCATAGATTAAAACAGCTTACAGACGTGTTTGCCAAAAAAACCCTGTCATTTTATATAGTGGATTTTGCTATATTCCATTATGCTTGAACACCAGTAAAGAGAGTAGAGCTTTTGCTATATTTTTAGAGGAACATTGTTAAACTTAATCTCTGAAGAGTGCTTCTGATAAAGGAAATATCTGCCCTTTCATTTGTTATATATCACGAAGGACAGAATTTCTTCAGGTAGTAGGAGATAACTGGTCACATTTGTATTGAAAGCACTTCGAAAATACATTTTTAAACTTTTGTCATAAAAATTCTGACCATTTAATAAATTTGTCAAACATTTTTCCAAATTCCTTTAAGCTACAATGCAGTGAGATAAGCCAGAGTATGGGCCACAAGTGATCTGAAGGTCCTTCTAAAGGCAGACAAAACGCTCCCAAACCAAGAACTCAGTCTAAGTTTCTCCCAGGTCTGTTTCCTTTTATCAAGGCCAGATGGTAAGGCAAGAGATATAAAGGCTCATGACTGCTAGTACATAGCAATCCTCACACAACAGGAGCCTGCCACTGACTGCTGAAGTCCAGTATTTACAAATGGCATTAACAAATGGGACTGATTAAAAGAAAACAAGGACTTAATACAGAAGCAAGGAAGGTTAGGGGGCCTGGTAAGTTATGTAGTAATTTCTCTGTCGTATAGAGTCCATTGCTAAGAACGGGCCTTCAGGACTCACAGGTTTACCTTTTTAGATGGTTGGTACTAGTAATAATTGCTCACAGTTGATATTCCATCTGCTCCAGGGTTGAAGAAGAAGTAATGCCTCACTTTCTAAGAAATTATTCATGACCTAGCTTCAGTGAAGAACAGGTTAGCCTCTCAGAGAGGTTGAGATGAGCTATGTGATCCAAACTCAACAGACCATGAAATAAAAGCAGAACCTGGGAGAGAGGATATGCCATTTCATTTACACAAAGAGAAAGGAGATTGAACAAGGAAAGAAGGCGGCACCACAAAATCTGTTTATGAAAGAAGCGGATCAAGTAGAACAGAGTATCTGGAAGGGCTTTTTGCAAAATACAGATCAAATAGCATTATCTGCTTGTACTTCAGGCTTCTCATGCATCAAGTATAAATTATTGCATGGGAGAGAACATGCTTTCAGGATCTGTTTATTGAAGAGAGTCAGGCAAAGAGTTAGCTGCACAGCTCTCAGAGAGAATCAGCTTTAGGCCTTGTCACATCAATGATTTATAGGGTGACACTAGGGGAATCAATTAAGTCCTCTATGCGCCCCAGTTTTCCCATCTGTAAAATAGGGGCAATCTGTTATTCAAGCAGAGTGCTTTTCCATTTTATAGCCTTTCTTCTTGTGTTTGGGTGTTCATTATTTTGCTAGTTTCTACACTAGCAAAAATATTAGTCAGTCTTATGTGGATATATTTTTTATTTTAGCATTAGAATATACCTGTTCTTGATTAATTTTAACTGTTTTGCTCTTATATATCTTCATAAGTACTACTATATTTTTAGCAGCGATATCGAAAACATGGCACACAATGTGAAGGGAACATGTATTTTTCCTAAAACACAGATCCTTGAAGAAGCTATTAAAGAAATCTCATAGTAGGCATAGACAGAAAATCCAAAGATAATGAAGTCAGGGAACTGTGGAAAACTGCTATTTATTTTAACTTTAAATTGTTTAACAGTTTTGCTGCATTTTAGCACTTCAACATTTAATGATTCTTTGAAAAAAACTGCATAGAAAAAAAAAATAATGGCCAGGATACAGTCTAATCCTCTAAGGCATCATGGCAAAAACACAGAGTTGTCCTTGGGCTACTTGTTTCATAGATTTTCTGTGTTTGTTCTCTGGTGTCCATAGAGTAAGAAATTTACAAGTCAGCAGGAACATCTAAATAAACACCTTGCTGAGATTTTAGCATGGGAAAGGAGAATCAGTCTGGGGCAGCGGTATGCTTCCTATTCCTACAGATAGACTTAAAACACACAGGACATTTGGATATATGCAGACCACAGTTGCCTTCATCTTTATCCTATAATACACTGCTTTAAAAATGGGGTAAGAGATTAAAAAAGCAAAGTAGTTCAGAAGCACAAAGATCTAATTATTCATGAACGTCTGTCAGGAGAGCTTATATTTATGCAATGCTTTTGGCCTGTACTAGGAAATTCACCCTTTTACCTGTAGAGGTAATACATTCAACTTATAAAGTGGGAAGAAAACAGCTAAGGAAATGTTTTAAAATACAGTTTCTGTCTCGGTATCAAATGCTGCACTGTCTTCTTAGGAGAAGGCCAGTGTGAATGAGACTGGCAGATACAGTAATAAGGATTTTTTCTGTCCCTGCCACCTGAGCCCTCTCTTACACTGTGACTTGCACGAAGGATAATGATATAACTGTGAGGCTATCAGAGTCCGACTCCAGCCCTTCCATGGTTTTCAAATTCTCCAGCAGGCAGCAAAATTTCAACAATGAGGTTCTTCACTTATGGGAGGACAGGGAGATTAATTTAATGTGTTTAGATACTTGTCTTGCCATTGCAAATGTAATCTTCTTACTCAGGACACACCAGCTGCCTTGGGCATTAGAAAGAAAATTATTATTCTGCTATGCATGGAATGGTGCATAGGACATTGGTTGAAAATAAAGAGAAATGATGGTAAAGCAAACATCAGTTTGTGGTTCTGTCGAGTCCTCGGCAAATGGCAGATGACTCTGAACTGGCAAATCCTTTTATCGTTGCAGTTTTTACAGTAATCTCAAATCTCTCCTTTATCTGCTTGTTTTTTGGCTTGTTTAACACAGAGACTGACGATCAGTGAAGCAAAAGATTTAGTTTAAAGGTGTCAGCTAATATCTACAACAGAGCTGCCATTGCTCTTCAAACTGGCTTTACAGATAAGAACTGGTTGCTCACCGGGTGGCCACAACAATATTATTCAAGAAAATATCTTTAAGTGTTCATATTGGCAACTGGGCTACAATATACCATGCATGTGTCCAGAAATGTTATCTAAAGTCAGTGAGAGGTTAACAGTAAATATGTACGCTTTGTATACAAGATACTATTCCAGGAGAACACTGTGGTTGGGTGGTATGATTTAAGCAAACCAAATCCAGTCACGTACCATGGAACTGCCTTTTTTTTTTTTTTGTCCTTAACACAGATAATCCTTTTAGCTTTGTTGAATATAAGGTACTTCCTGTTTTTAATCCCATGGCATTATATTTTAAAAGAGAAATAACAGGTCTCTGATCTTTGTAGACTTCCATTTAGTTGATTTAGTCCCCTTGACTCTAGCCCTTTTTCCACAGGTTGCTTTTTTCACAAACTGCTCTGTCTCCTCCTTGGGCAAAGCATTCTGAAATGTTGCTGCAGCTCATCTATCCAGTGTGGTTTTATATATAAGAGCAGCAGTGTAAATTATAGACAAACAAAGCCAGTCTTGAGTGTAATCTGGAGACCACAAGTATGTAGTTGACTGGGTGACACTATGTGGCCCTCAACAGTTCCTGCAATACAGTGACACCATATTGCATTTCTGACTGCTCTAACTGAGCGCTCTCTGCTCAAAGATCTACATCAGAAGTCACTAAGTATCTCTGAGTTCACTGTTAAATGACATTCTTAAAGTGCTGTATTATTGTCCTTGTGTGTGTTACTGAAATAACAGACCACACAGTAAAACTGAGTTCACATTAGCCATTTAAGTTTCAATAACATTTTTGTCATTTAGGATAAGATGGGATAAGATATCTCAAGTGACAACAGTCAATGTTTTCACAAAACCAGTCTGAATCAAGATCAAAGCAGCACCTACTTGTTTTCACTTCTCTCACTGTTTGAAACTGATTTCTATTTCTTGTGCATTTGCTTGAGGCAGTTAAAAATAAATGATCAGTTTAAATAAACAATTTGAAAAGAAATACAGATAGAAAGATGGACTCAGTATTCAGAACTTCAATATATTCTGAAGAGAATTTCAGTAAATACACAGTAAAAAGCCCATAATTTAAATTTATTTTAATTTTATGATAGACTGATGAAAAAATCAGCAATCTTCCTGAGAATTATTTTCTTTAAAGATCATATTTGTTGTAAAGAAGGTGTATGACACACATGGGAAAATGGATAGTGTGTACAAAATTCTCACTAGGAAATACTAAGATTAGGGTAGGAAGACTGTTGTGTTGTTCAATATTTTACATTGCATACACCTGACATTTGGATTACATAACAAATATTCATGATCATGAGTTTACTCAAAAGGAATCTATTTAAAAACAAAAGGACATTCTATATGATTATTTGATTTGAAGAATGTAGGATTTCTCAGTACAAGTGTCCCGGAGCTGCACGTAAGCTGTACAGATGGATGCAATGGCAATAAATCAGACACAAAAACGTGACACTTGAAAGTAGACAGATTGCTTTTTTACAAAATGCAATACCACATATTTCCCTGCTTTCCTAGAATTCCACTGACAACTTAAAGCTTTTAGAATAATGGGTTTCACACCTTGAACACATGCCACAGAAGGCTGAGGGAGGCACTGCACACGATTTATTATATAGGCTGGAAACCTAAACATTTGGTTGCATCATATGAAAGAAACACATGTTCAGCAGATCCATCTGACATTTTCACACATATTTCAAAAGAGCTCTTCAACTTCCTCATGATTTCAGTCTACATTTAGTTCATTACTAAGTCCTGCAATTGCAGAACTAAAATTAATCAGAATCCCATTTACTTTCTGAAGAGCACTCAAAAGTCTATGATTTTAAATTAATTTATGCAAAGAGAAAAGCTCTTGTCTTTGTAAGTATAATTCCAAGCCATATAAATCGAAAGTAAAGCTTTAAACCCATAATGACCCCTTTTCCATCCAGTCTTAAATGGAATAATTAAGCAATAACTTCCATTCTATCTAAGTACATGCAGCAGTGATGGGTGTCTGCTTGCTGACTAAACCCTGAAGCATTTAATTGACCTGTGGGAGCCGATTATTGCAAGTACAGTCATACGGCATAGAAGCTATCTACTTTTTGCTAGAAGAAATCTTTCAAAGTAATTAATAATTTTGGTAATTTAAAAAGGTTATGTATAACTATTCACTTAAGAGACTTAAGCTGTAGTCAGCAAGCCTGCTACAGATTTTTAAAAATAATAAGATCTGTAGGTGTACTCATTTGGGATGTAAATTTGACTCTTCAGAGTAATAGAACAAAAATGAGTCATTGGCCAAGGGCTCAGTTCAGAACTCATGAATTATCCCTGGATTTTGCTGGAGAGACCAACAACAAGGCATCCCTCACTGACTTTGCTATAATCTGGTATTTGCTACTTATATCCCAGCAGCAGTGTTAAGAAACCTGCTAGGTAAATTGGGTACACAAAATGAAATTCACACAACTGCAAACAGAATACATGCTGTTTCAGATACCCTTCATAGTTGCATACAAGAGTGGACCAGTATTAGGAAAGGCAGTCTTCTTGAAGCACGTGTTCAAAAGTAATGAGACTGCTGAGCATAGGAGAGATTATGCTCTCTATAGATAATGTAATATAAACGTACTTGCCTTCACCAACCTCCACTGCAGACTCAAAGTGGATATATAATTGCTGGAAAAAAAAAAACTGAAAAAAACTTTTCTACTAAAAAGTCATGATGTGTGACAAGAATGAAGTTAGGAGACGTTTGTTTGGCAGTTCTCTTCTGTTTAAAGGACTGCAAAATAAATTCATTTTAAGTATTGTGTCCATTGCTTCTTATTAATAGATACTGCCTCCGGAGTACAGGGATCAAAAGCAGCTGAACGTTTTGGTAGCATCTCAATGTTCAGGTGATACTGGAATCCTCCTCAGCTACACATTTAAAAACAATTAAGAAAAATTTAAAAAAGACTGGACTGCTAGGAATAACAGAGACTTCATATAGATAACTGTCCCACAAGAAGTACTTGAAAAATTACAACATGTAAAAAAAATTCACGATTAAATATCCAGTCACAATCGTGGAGTGTTCAGCATATCAGAAAATGAATACTATTTGGTTTTTTACCTAATAATCCACCTAAAAAAAATTATCAGATGCCAAAACATCTTAGAAGAGAGGAGAAAACTTGGTAGTAATTTTCAAAAGAAAAGCAAGCTGCTCCTACCAAACAGCTTCTTCTAAACCAAACTTCTCTCTTAAAATAGCTGAAAAAAGATCCAAAGGTCATTGAAAACCCAATTCAGTAGTCCTCAAGGGATTGTCTATCCCTCGTCACAAATGCAGACTTTCAGATGGAAGTTGATCATCACAAGCAGCTAGCTAACAGATAACATGAACCACAAGGACCTGGTAGAATTCAGATTATCAGATTATCATGCCTTACAAAAATGAGCATGCTCAATTAGAAAAAGAAAGCTTAACAGCCAATTGTTTTCTTTTGACTAAGGAGTGTGATGTGGGAGGGAGGGGTATGGTTGGTTGGTTTGTTTGTTGTTTTGTTTTTTTTTTTTTTTTTAACAGCTACCAAAAATTAGGGGGTAAGAGAAAAGTCGTAAGTACAATAAATACTTGTTGGCAAAGCACTTTATACAATATTGCACAAATTATCCTTGAATAAGATTTTGTATATATCTTTTTGGGACAAGAATATTGGCATGTCCTGGTAATGGAAGGAGAATTGTTTATAAGAGACAAGCTGCAATATCTCAGGTTTGTTGGAAGTGTCAGATGGAAAACTTCAGTTATCAGTTACGCATCCATCTTTATTTAGTATATTCATACATGATCTGGAAAAGGGAGCAAGTAATATAGTATTGAAATTCATGGAGGAAATTAAAATGGAGGGGATATGCAAACACTAGTAAGAGAAAACAAATTGAACTATGTACAGAAAAACAAGATCCCCATTCTGAAAACATCAACTAATCTATTTGGAAAAATGTAATCTGAAACACAGATGCTCTCTGGGAAACTTGGAAAGCAACAATGCTGAAAAGGATTGTTGGGAGAACAGAACACTGGACATGAATTTGTAACATGATACAGTAGTGGAAAATAACACAGGCCTACATTATTTCAGAATAAATACGCATAGCATTTATATCATGAGTATGGCACTGAGCCCTTGAGCCTAAATATTCCTTCAGGGCCGTGGAAAAAACAGTTGTATTTTCTTACTCTGAAAACCAAAACTACTAACACTATCTCACCCCCCGGCCTCCCTTTCTGAAAGTTTTACTAAATTAAACCTACACTAAACTAGAAATGTCTGCAATTTTCTAAGGCTTATTTTGCCTGTATTGAAAAGAACAAAATGCACAGAAAAATGGACAATCAGATATGAGTAATATTCTGCTCTGTGGTCACTGGACCTGGGCTAAAGCTTTCCCTTCTAGACGTAAAATTAAAGAAAGATTTTGGAATTCTGAGAAGAACAATTAACACTGGAAATCTGGAGATGACAACTAAAGAGGAGAGACCACAAGACTGACAAAGACAAGGAAAAAAGAATAACAAGAAGTAATGAGGCTGCACAGCACCTTTGGAAGATACAGCAGGGCAAACCCACCTGTCAAGGAACCTCAGTGTATGGGTCAGTTAAAACCAGACCAATCAAAATATTAGAAGAAAATCCTGTGCCACGCGAGCCTTCATTATTGCATGATACACCATATAAAAATAATTCTTTTTCATCTGTAGCTTCATTTTAGGATTATTTAGTTTGAACAGGAATGACATTTTAAAAATAAAAGTCCTTGTCAGCATGCATTTAAAAATTTTCTTAAAATTACTACTACTTTGGTTACCCCCGATGTGGGTTTCTGCTGCAGCATGTCATGCCTTTGAATGCCAGGTGGTAACAATGCCTCTGAGAAAGAATGTCCAATTTAATCTTGAAAGTCACAAAATTGCATTGTTGTATTTTAAAGGAAAACCTTTTTTTCTTTCTCCAGTGCCATCAACTTCAACCATGTTCCTCAGTACCTGAAGCCCACCTACCATTCTTTCTGCTTGGATCAGCAGTCTCCTTGTCTTGTTTTCATTTTATTTTTTTTTAAATCAAAGGAACTTTTCTTTCTCACACTTAAGGAACACTAGATACAATTGTTTTCATCCCCATTTGAGTTTGTGTAATAATGAAGTGAATTTTGCAGAAAATACCAGTTTGTTATCTAATCTGTATGGTGTCTGGCACCACTTAAGTACAAGTGATCAGAAAAAGGCCTCGGAATTCTGTCCAAAAGAAAGTTGGCCAAGACTATTTTACATAGCACTAATTTTTATCACCCTTAACTTGACTTCAAGAGTTTATGTTAAAAAGAAATCAAATACACTTAGCACATTTCTCAGAAGTTCATTTAGGTGAGAAATGGATGCTTAATCCCAACACATTTTGACCTCTCTTGCTTAGCTTCACAATTTATGTGGAGTGGAAAATGTCAAAAAACGTACACTATTATGTAAAAATAATAAGCAATATCTTTTTCAGGTTAAATATAGGAGGAAGTTTGGCACGCATAAAGCAGCAATGAGATGAAATGTCAGTGGCATGTGCTCATCTTTAATGACCGATCCTTTAATATCAATGCTTCTCTTTTATCCATATCTTTCAAAGAAATAATCATAAATGAGGCTTGTTCTGAGTTTGCATTACACATACAGTTTTTCAGGCAGTACTGGTTCATATTCTCTGATGTGCTATGAATATACTGTTGGATGACAGGAGCTTTAGAAGATGTCAATCAACCAAACTGTTCCAACTTTTAGATCATATATTCATTCAGCTGCTTAGATTATAATAAGAGAAGTAGTGGAAGAAATACATATTCTGGCATTTCTAATGCTAATTTGCTCATCTGCAGCTGCAAAAGTCAACCTTCTGGACTTTGGGGGTAAAGGGAAGATCCAGTCTAGTATTATTTTTCTTTCTGACGTTAGCCAGCACTCAGACAATGAAAGGTTCAAGTTCTCTAGCAGCTAGAATTGCACTTCGGATTCACTGAAATGATATTAGAAAAATTTGCAAGAGTCACCTTCAACATAAAGTATTCTGTCCCAGCTGACAACCTAGCTGTATCCGCAAGATATATACTTGTATACTTTAGGGAGTAGCTAACGGTAATCTTTAGTTGGCAAACACTGCAGCCACTCTTCAAAAGTTATTTAAGCCACAATCGGCTGTGTTTATTCTTGCCAACTCTGCATTCAAAAACTGCCCTCTAGCCCAGATTACAAATAAACAAAGGAATATTTTGGAACTTCTGCCTGCTTGCAATTCAGATATCTAAAAAGGCCTTAGCACTAGCAAGTATCAATACCATGTTGCCATTTTTCTCATTTTACAGATAGAAAAGCTGAGACATAGGCTGAGAACAAGTATTTAAGATTTAAGAAAGAAAGCCCAGATAGAGCCTCCCAAACTTTTAACTCCATAGGTATGTTAAGCACGGGCGATCTCTACGTCCAAGGACATTTGCTCTGTGGTGAATGTACCTAACAGAACCATACAGTAGTGTGCCATCCTGAAAAACGGAACTATTTCTGAGTCTCACTACCCAAAACCTGTGTCTCAACAAGCCTTTTGAAGACAAAAAAGTTCTTTCCTATTTTTTAATATCAGTCCTTTTAGCGTATTTAATCTCAAACTACAATGACTAAAAACATTTTTAGAACATCTGATATGCAGCTGAAATTGTACTAAAAAAAATCCATTTACTTTGAAGGCACTGGAAAAACTCCCACTTTGAAGTAGAAAAAGGGACATGCTAACAACAACAACAAATTATTCAGAAGTGCTTGATTTCTCTCTTAATTATGTTTCTTAATGACCAAGCCTACATATAACTTCAGGGAGACTATCTGAATGCAAAGATCATTTAGCTATAAGCCCAACATAAATCTTCCTATATTTCTTGATCCATACCCACACATTTCAATTCAGTTTGTGTCTAAACAAGACATGTCCCTGTCAGTTTATGTTCACAGTTCACCCCCATCTTTAACCTTAAAAATCTAACCAGAGCTGATAACCTCTCTTCCAAGTCAACATGTATTTTGTTGGATTGATCCAACCTCTCTGCCTTTAATAGAACCCAGCAGCAGCTGGTTTCAAACTGCTTGAAAACTTGGAGATCAAAGTTTGATGAGCCCTTGTCGTTCTCCCAAAGAATTAAGGTCTGTGAAGAATGTACCTCCTCAGGCTCAGATTTCAGAAATATAGCAACTGAAATGAACAGAATTTGTTTATTAGAAAACCATGCTGAGCATATTCAGAATGCTAGAGTAGGTATTTTCAATTAAAACAAATAGATACTTTCAATGAAGACGTACAGTCATCCTCACAACAATTTAATTTGCTAGACTCTGCAAGGCAGCTGGATTCTTCATAGCTAATATTGATGGAAATTACTTACTACTAATAGTTTACAAACACAGCATGTGGCTGTGTAGAGTAATGTGATATCCTGGATTAGATTCAGATTTTATGTATGTATGTGAATTGCTCTTTTCCCTTTCTAAATTATCACTCAGTACGTGGAAAACTGACATATTGGCATAAACCACATACAATAATTTGAGGTTCTCTTGTCAGTCAGATGCTATTTATCATGCTGACTTTCAGCAGTGCTCAACATACCACAGAGTTTTCTTCATAATCACTAGGTTGCCCTTCATCATTCAACAGAAAACACCTACTACCTATTTTGATTGTAATCTAACTAACCAAAAAGCATGACTGCCAGGACCTGAAACAATCTGATAAAATAGAGTGAAGCAACCTCCCATCAAAAGTACTGCAAGAAAAAAAGAAAATAATAAATTAATCTGTGCAAAAAATTCCTATCTCTCTTGTTGGAAGCTTTGTAGGCAGGGTAGTCATTTGCATTTACGTGTTCAACTAGCAAAAAAGGTGTTTCATTTTTGCTTTTGCTTTTAAATGAAAAGATTCTTTCCTCTAACTCTAGAATTAAGACTTTTTCTCCCTCTAAATGCACCTTTTGCTACATGATGACAACAAATGCAGTCCTTAGAGATTTACTGAAGTCCAAACAATTCTTCTAGGTGATATATTACATGATCTAATTAAGATACATAGAAGGTAACGTCAGATTTGCATTTTTTAAATGCCAGATTTATACATAACCATTTTTACAAATGTAAAATATTTTTGTTTTCAGCTACCTTCTTCTCTAAGATACGTATGTGTGTGTGTGTACAACTGATCAGCCATAATTTGAATTTGCTCTGCCTTATATATAGGTACAAACACGCACACACAGACATGCACCCTAAATCCCACCCCAAATGTGTAATTCTTCATCATCTCCATTTATTTATGACATGGTCCTGGAAGACCAATCTCCAAGGTAATTCACATACCATCGCAACCTCCAGTGAACAAAAAAAGCCCCTAAGAAAACAAACAGAAAAGCCATAAAAAGCACATTATCCTTTAAGGATCACCTTGTAGTAGGAAGCTGCAAAAAAAGGAAAACGGGTGCATCAGGTTTCTGTGTGTTGAACATTAGCCAGGGCCCTACTCCCCCTCCTGCACGCTATGCAGATTCAGTCCCTTTAACACAAGAACGGAGTTGATTCATTAGACTGAATAGCATGTGTGAAATACCAGTTCCCTCTTCCAACACAGTGGATTTTTACAAAAAGCCTGCACACACACATTAGTGGACTTCTCCCCCTGAATATTTCTTCTCCATGCAACAATTTAAACACAACTAATGAGTTAGATGTAGCAAACTGAACATCTGCAAGAACACACGTCGTTCATGAACACAGCGCCTGATGCGTTGGCTGCTCCAATCACACATCAGGCAACAATCAGTGTCAAAGTGGACTTTAGGTGGAATTTTTACTCCTTATATGAATTCCTTCAGTTAAAGGAGAAGAGCATATGCTATAGGACACCTAAGGTCCTGGTGTTCTTTACATGATACATGATGAATTACATTGTTTATTTTTGCTTCTTTATATGCTGGAAAGTATTTTTTGTGTTGCTAGTGTGCTATGTTTTGACTAAATTTTGGAATTGGCTTCCTTGCTAAGGGTCCTTAATAGATAAAAAGCAGCCAGAGCCAATCTTAGCATATAAACCTTGGCTGGAAACAATTTCTAGCTCAGCATTTTCTACTCAGAGAGACGCAAACAATGAAATCCTTATTCAGAATATAAAATATTTCTGAATATCAAAAGTTAACATGCTAATCACTTACACTTTTTTGTCGAGTGTTATCTGATACCCCACAAATTTTCACACTATAGGAAGGCAAAGTTTAATTTTAATGAATGTAGAAAGAAAAATAATTATTACTATATGCCAAATTTACTTAGCTACTTTTTAGAGTACCAAATCACAGTTAACTGTGAAATGTAATCTTCCTCTGTGTTCTCACATCCAATTATTTAATTTTATGGAGCCCAAGAATTACTAAACAAAACATTACAGTTGTTGAATTATTTTCTATAATGCATTTCCCGTACTGGTGATGTCTAAGAAGTTGTACAAATGGCAAACACTGAAAGAAGAATATCTTTGTCATCTCTGAAACTGCTATACTAGTGGAATAACCTCTCAGAAGAGAACCTCTGATGTTAAACTCTGAGCTCGGATCTCCAACTTGAAGTGGTGCAGCAAATCAAGACCCCTAATGAAACAGAAACTTTTTTTTTTTTTGCGCTGAGCATGGAAGCTCGATATCTTTGCAAATCAGGCCATACAGTCATACTGTATACTATCAGAGAAATTTTAAGGTAATTCTTAGGTTCTAGTTTCCAAATATAATTTTACTTTACTATTCTAAGATTATAGATTAACTACAGCACAGTAGGGTCTGTTACAGATATCACTCTTAGGAAGAGTCCCTTTAACAATCTCAGTAAGAAGTACATGACACATTTCTAAATCAATCTACGCTGAAGAATAAACTCATTATTATCAGTTCTGAGTTATTTTTATGCAAAGGAATTGTCTGAAACACTTGCTAACAAGCGCAGGTTCCATTCAAATTCTGTTTATACTTATCCACATACAACGTGGTCGTATTAGTCTGAGTAATATATGCAAACCTCAAATTCAGCCATGCTGTCCCTATTTGCATAACCAAGAACAACTTGGTAAATCCCTCAAGCCACAGATTATTGAAGTCTAGAGAAGATAAACAAGTCGCCCGCTAAGTGCCTTTCTGAGACTCAAAATATGACAGTATTTCACAAGCAAAAAACATAGACAAGTTGTTGGGCAGGGATGCAGAGCAGTTTAACACTTACTATAGGCACAAGCAGTGCTTTGAAGTGCCAACATTCAGGATGTAAGCTCCCTATACGGCCAGCGGAGGGAGGCTGAGTCAGAGTCTGAATGAGTCAGAACGTCTGATGTAGATGATTTAGTGGCAAACCTATGATCTTAGAAGATGCTTGAAGGCATTTGTGTATTTCAGGACATTTTTATAGCAGAAGACCTATACACAGAGAGAGCTACACTGCTAAAACTGGACACGTGCATATAGCTAAATTCTGTACAGATGTAAATTAAAGTCTTTTTTTAAATGCATATGCCCACAGTATTTTTCATTAGGTTAAAGCTACAACAGTAGAGAAACTGCAACACTGTGCATTCCCACTGCTGGGTCTCAGCTTGAAGTAGACGACTGGATGACTAAACAGACATTCCAATTAATATCACTGAAAAAAAATGAAAAAGGTAGAATAGGGCAACACAATAAAACTGAACACTTTCGAACTGAGAATCCTGTGATGGGATTTTTTTCCCCCAAGGGTTCTTTGTAGCTTTGTTAACATGTGCAAAAAAGTTTATGTCACCTAGGGGAAACCACTATGTAAACCTGTAAGTGGAGAGAGAGGAAGTAATATTGCTACACACTTAGCAAAGCCATAAAGTTTCATGCCATCACACTTTGGAACATTTTAGTAAAAGAGAAAAGATGGGCAAGAACAGTCCATCACATGGGAAGTCAGAAGGTTTAGGAACCCCACCAAAATGGCTGAGTGACTGAGAAGGGTGAAATCTGATCTCTGACAGAAGGCACCACTGCAATGCAGCACCACAAGTTACCAATGCCTGCAGTTGTCTGGCTTGCTGCCTTAATCACGACTGCTTGACGGTTTCCCCCTGTGTAATGCAGAGGTAGCATATCAGATCCCTGCAGATGCTGGAAGCTGAAGGCAACAGAAAGAAAAGCTTTGACATTCTGTCATGGAGATGACAGGACAAAATGGCCTGCAATAAACAATAGTTTGAGCAGGATAATTTGATGCATCGAGTTCTTAAGCTTTTCCAGATGCTGAACTCAGCTTGGGATGTAAGATAAGGGGACAGCAATTACTTCATTGAATAGAGTGTGGTTGTGTGAAACCAAGAAAAAGGAACCTCCCTGTGAATGCAGAAGAAATAATCCACCTGCTCTTTTTTTTTTTTTTAAAAAAAAACAAACAAAAAACCCCAAAACCTTCTCCCAGTCATAAGCTTTTAAGAGGATTCGTGTGCAGGTTATATGCTCTGCAGACTGAAACAATCAATGTTTCTAATCAATTTTTAATCATTTTATGTTACATTGTTGCACTGCCACTGCAAAAAAAACCAAAAACTTCAAACCAAACAAAAAACAGCAAACCTACATGAAAACGTCTTCTCCTTCTGTCTACCAGTAATCTGATTTACAAAAGTAGCTTTTTAACTTCTGTATACGTTTTTAAATTTGCGTAAAGCCTCAGCTGCATACATCATTGTGTCAGTTTAGCTTCTCTACACTCACAAATATATGAGCAGAGTTAGGCTGCTCTGGAAATTGGCCCCTTTTATTGGCACATAGGCAGATTCACAAGACAACTGTGTTGCTGGGTTACTTTCCATAACTAACAACTTGTTAACCCATGCCTGTTGGGTCCAGTCCACCCTTTCTAAGTAGTTATTTAATGATATTCCAACATGCAGGGAAGCTGTGGGTAAACATGCAGGGAAGCTGTCCCTCTGCGATCCCAATAACAGAAAAACTGTGAGCCCCAGATTTATGGCACACTTAAAAACATAATGAGCATCACGGGTAATTTTAGAGGTGAAAAAATGATTTTTGTAAGTCTGACAGGATTGTCTATGCTCCTGCAAATAAATACCCAAGAGGCAAGGATCATCTTATTGAATACCTGGACTGGCCTTTGTATACAGCACTCGATATTTAAAATGTTTACTGATGTTTGAATTTTCTCTTGTGCTATAGAATTTTAAAGATAGTTTTCTTCTGGTTTAACATACTAATTTTAATAACAATACTTGTTTCATATTGTGAGTTTAATCTCAAAGGCTCTTCACATATTTTAAGGGAAAACAAAAAACATGCAGTGCAAACCAATGTTATAACTCCCTAAAAATACAGCTATCCTCTAAAGAAGCATATAAAACATTTAACCCCATGTTGTCATACTGCATTAGAATTTCAGGACAAGAAGCGAGACAGAACACATTCACTTCAATGAATTCAGGGAAATAAAACTGACATTAGTTGTTGCCTAAATGACCAAACTTGGAACACATCAAATCCTTGTAGGAAGTTTCACGGGACCAGGTGAATACAATGATTTAAAATTTCTCTTCTACATTACAACCGCCCAGCAGTACAGTCACAAGAAACAGCTCTACCTTGCAGAACATCATCATTAATATGTCTGCTTTCATTAGAGATCGTACCAGATAAATAAATACTTGCCTACATCTAGCAAGTTGGAAATTGGTAAAATCAAAATACACAAGAACTACATCTTGAATGGTGTCAAAATGGACAGACTCATAGCTTTCCAACTGCTAAATATGTTGGCAATAAACATTAAAACTACTTGACAGCACAAGCACAAAATCATAAATCATTGGCAATATGTTTTCCAAAATGTATTAATTATGATTGATGCCCCACAACTACTAGTCACAGTTCTCCCCAAAAAAACTTGTTATCCACTCTTCGCCGAAGAAGCGTGCCAGAATTTCCGAATTTCAGCACTTGATTTAAGGTCAAAGACAGTATCGTAAGGGAAATAAAATATTTCAGAGCACTCTGAGCAGAATAGTACTTGAAAATAAATTTTGCACTTCATTTGTCAGGAACATCTTGAGATGTTGTCAACACAAGAAGAATAATTTTCTAGAGAAGTTTCTTTCATCACCTCAGTTCAAAATTTCCAGGGATGGAGAAATTACTCATAAGATGAATATTATAGCTAAGGCTATGTCCTTGCATACAAATTATCGAAGGAGAAGAAGAGGGTCTCCTTTCTATATGGGACATACACATTCCCATATCTCCCTCTCAGTAACTGCTTGCAACTAAAAAGTTTTAGTGTCATTTTGCAAAATGGTCAACCATTTTTTAGTGTCTCTCCTGTACTTTGTTTAAATAGTTGAAAATAAACAAAGTATAACCTTCACATATACTTCAGGCAGCATATATATAACAGATTATGAGATAAGCAACATGCTCACATTACCCCCTCAGAGATCTAGTATTCTACTTCAGTCCAATGTCAACCTGCAAGATTTATATAGTGCATTAAAACTTAAGATTTGAGAAACATTTCAGAGCTTTCTTAAGTGGCAAATATTCTTTAAAAAAATACCAAAAGCTTCTTTAAGGATTGTTTTAAGACAAAGAGTAGCTGGACATAAACAAGTTCAAGGAAATGTCACTTTTATCACCTCACTTCTTAAACACAGAGCACTCACCTCACGCAGCTTCCCCCGGAAATGCAACATTGATAGAGACTGCTTGGTTACCTAACATTGCTTAATTATACTAGGGAAACAAAATCAAATATTCAGAAGTTACCTAGTCCACACCATGAACAATACTTCAGGATTGAATCAAAATGACAGGGTGATTTAGGATTTTCTGCTGAACTTTCCCTTCCCTAAGTAAAGACAGCAGCAGAGGAAAATGGTGCTGAGTGTCATTAAAATTTTTATTAAAGACCTTTTTTAGATATCGCTGAGGTTTAATGGATGACTAACAACCATCTCATTTTCTGCCTACTCAGCAGAAAAAAGTTTTCTGCTTTCTGAATGACTGATTCCCTGCCAAATGCCTTTGTGACCCACTTCTATTTCTGTAAGGAAAGAATACCATTTATGCACTTATTTTGTAGGAACTCATTTGGGACTGAAATTGTTTACATTATCTTTCAATTTATAAAATACTACTCCATATACATATGCAAATAAAATCTGAAAAAGCAGGCTTTGGAAACCTGTAAGAGAGTATTCTTGCCCTGAGGCAATGAGCTAATGCATTTCTGTAAGGTTTGGTCATTAGTTCCCCGTACCTCAGATCCCTGGTTTTACAGCAGTGCTTTTCCACTACTTCAGAAGTACTTGTGAAAAACTTGTGAATGCAATTTGGCTGACGTTCATTAGAAATACGTAGGAGACCACATGCTGAACAAGGACGATAAAAAAGTAATGGAACAATTCCTTGTTCAACGAGTACTGTGCATCCGATGCAGTACATATGACAGCATGTGATCACATCAAAAGACAGCATCATAAATCAAATGTACAAGGGAGTAGAATTAAAGGTTGTCAGGTATCCATGAACTTGGTCTTGCTGATTCAGGGAATCAGACTTTGTACAATGTACAGAACCCAGCAGAGGAGATGAACTTGCTGCATCAGTGAACACCTGAGTCAGGCATGTGCTCTCAGGGCTCTTTTTACACATCTCCCATAAAATGGAGACTCACTAAACCCTGAAGGCTACCCATTCAAGTGGAAGCTTGGTGAAACAGTGGGAAGTTGGAAAAGCTGGCCAGCCAAGCTTGCCGCAAGAGGAGGAAGTCTGGGGTATTGGACTACACTTAAAAGTACAAAAAAGCCTACGTGCTACAGCTGGATCCTATACCTCAAGGGGCCCAAGAGACTTAGAAAGAATGCATGAGAACTAAAAGAAAGAAATGAAGCTTAGGCAAGGGAGAGGAAGAGTGGGTCATACTTTCTTGGCAAAGGTGTCTAATCTAAGTGCAGGATCAAATAAAGACAAAAGCAACTGGTTAAAATTGGACAAGATAAGGACATACTTCATGAGAGGAAGAACAATGAATATGTAGAAACTCTGAGTTCAATAATGTGATTATTCACCCAAGTGTGGTAAAGAAAATGAACCTGTAAAATGCAGGCATCCATTTATTACTTTGTCTAGGCTTGTATACTACTTTCATAAAGAGTCTGGCATTTGGAACCTTTACAATGTCCATGTGTTTGTTAGATTAAAACGTTGTCCAGCCCTGAAGAAACAAATTTTAATAAGAAGCGGCCACAAAGTTGTGCAACCTGAGCATTTCTGAACAATTCATTTAAGGCATGACAAAGGATTGGTGACATAGTTTTAGTAAGGAATTTATGTTTGTGTTTATATATGATGTTTATATAGATGTACTGAGGAAGAAAAAGAGAAAAGGCATGTTTCTCTTGGCCACATTCATGGTGCATATAAGAAGTTCCTTATATTTGGTATTTTTCCTACAAGCTCTCTTGGTGCCATTCCCAGGCCTCCATTTTAGGATATTATTTCTGTTACTCCTTCTTACCAGAGATCACATGTAATCTGCTTTTACCTTCACATGCTGATATATTTTCATCCATTCTCTGCCAAAAGCTCTGCCATTCCAAGAGCTTTTTGTACACCCCTATCCAAATAATTCTGTTTTCTTCTTTCTCCCAAAGTAAGTCTTTTGTTCCCTCTTCCAGGAAACCACCTTTACAAAAATACTGAAATAATGAACAGAACTGACCTCTGGGAGTTAGTCTACTAGAAGATGTAAACAAGGCACAATCTGGATGAAAGTCGACCAAATGACACATCAGGAAAAAGACAAGCTTTCCAAGCACTCATCTTCAAGTCATGAAGGTGTTAATAGCTGCTATCAATCAGGTCTTTCCTCTACAGACAACTACAGAGGTGAGATGTTTATCTGCTAATTAGGTATCAGTACTTCAATATGTTCTATGTTTTCCCTTCCAATTTTGACTGAAATAATAGGGTTCTGTCCTCCAAAGTCTAAGAAATCCCTTGACATTATCAGATACCACATTCAAAATTAATTTGTGATATA
This sequence comes from Ciconia boyciana, assembly GCF_034638445.1. Lineage (NCBI taxonomy): Eukaryota > Metazoa > Chordata > Aves > Ciconiiformes > Ciconiidae > Ciconia > Ciconia boyciana. The sequence goes on along the minus strand of NC_132935.1, from coordinate 101,716,589 downwards.
CAAGGGTCTGAACAGAGAAATGTCATCACATCACACATAGAGGATACAAATGCTTGGCCAATTATGACCCCTATCAATACTACACACATGCTGGCATGACCCCTACTTTAACCATTTCTCTTTCACTAGATTTGTAACTACTGTTATTGTAATTACTTGTTGCTCTCCTTTGATTAACCTGCCAGCTTTACATTAATAATTTTTCCTAGGATCATGATGGTTTTTTTCACATCCAGTGAGACATTAACTATGCTGGCACCTGAAGTGTCCCACAATAGACTTAGATGAGAATGGAAGATATATCTTGCTAAGAGGTTTACGCGGCTCTTTGATCTCTCAGAATAAATCTGGAATGGCTGTAACTCCATGATAAAACCAGCTTGTGAGCAATTAAAATTTCATTTTAATTCATCTCATTTTCACTCAGAGGGAGTATTCACCCAATTTTGTACTATAAGCACCTGGTACTGTATTATGTACGATATAAGCTGTATGACAAGGTGGGAGAGTTAACCATAGCAAAGCAAGCAAAAATATCCTCCCACACTTGCCAGATCTAGACCTACTGTCAGCCATCATAACACAAGCACTTTTTGTCTGCTTATCCTGCTTGCTGCATCTGGTATCTTTTGCCAGAATATTGTATTCAACAGTGCTGCACAGGAGGGGACCACTCTGCTAGGAAGTAAAGCTTTGAGAAAATTGGGTGATACATTAGCTGGTGAATGGATGGAATCGAGTATAATGTCAACTATCTAATTACAGATTGAGACTGATTTATCATGCAAGTTTCGCCTTTGTCATTCTCCTTGTTGCTAGAAAACTTCTGCACTATTGCAACTGCCAAGGGAAGCTTTAGCAGTCCTTGTCCCACCAACCCATATACCTTTTGGAAAGGAAAAAGGTTTCATATGAGCCTGGCCACAACAGTTTTTGGGGCCTCCTTATTACTACTGTAAATTTTGGAGGAAGATAGCACTACCCAATTACTTCAATGTCTGCCTTGATGGACAAGGAAGACTGAAAAAACTTTCTTCACAAGATGTCTTTCTCCATAAGTTATAAACAAATAAGGTTCACTTCCACCATGGAACACTGTATTTTTAGTTGGTTTTTTTGTTAATAATTTCTGGTTTTTTGTGGCTTTTTTAAAAATGTAAAGTACAGAAAACATTACTTTTTGTAAAGTACAAGGCTGTGCTTTTTATTTTTTTTAATTAAGTATAATCCACTGTATTCTGCTAAAACATCTGCTTGTGCATACTTTCACCAAAAATGTCATCGCAGTTTTGAAAGCACTGGAAGAGATCTGTATACTATCTGTGTTAGTAAGGACATCACATTTATCCTACTACCAGGTTAATAGTCACTGATTAGTCTGGCTGCAATTGAAATGATAATATTTATTTTAAGTTTAGTTCTTACTAGTCAGAAGATATTTGCTGCTCATAAAGCACTGCAATTTGTACCAGTGTTATAGTAATTTCTAATTAAAAAAAAAAAAAGAAAAAAAAAGCACTTGGTGTCTCAAACTGTATTTCTTCTACAAGCATAGCTTTTCTTGCCCAAACTCCTTAATGCTATGTCAATGCAGTTGTGCATATTCCCCCATTCACAGTAAGATAAATCACCATGAACTGCTTATTATGATTTAATTGCTTATGCATGTGTTTAATTTGTATCACCATTTACCTCCTTGCTGAAATCACACAAGTCTTTCAAAGTTGTAGCCACCTAATAACAATCTAATTTTTCCCTAGGTGTCAGAAAACCACTCTGAAACCTGCATTGAGTGTTTCAGAGGTGCAATTATAGACCATCTATAATAAAGCACTGGGATATGTCTTTGAACTGGGGCCTTTGGTTGGGATGTCCAAAGATGCCAAGGCCTGCTTTCAGTCAACAGAGCCAATGGAGTTTTACCAACTGCAGCCAAGCAAAGCCTTCATAGACAGCTTTAGACTCTGGAGGGAAATTTCCTTATTAGATCATAGTGCATTTATAGTCAGAAATTGTGTATTGTATGATCATTCCTAGTTTCACTTGACAGATTATGAGAACCGCTCAATGAGTGAATGGCACCCAACTACCAAGCCATCAGTTTGCTAGAGGAACCAAGACTGCAAACCTCTGCCATCTCAGGTTTTGAAGTTTTCACACAGAAGCGTCCCTTACATAACTAGGGAGGGGAATCAGAGTGAGGAATGACTGAAAGGCACACGAGCTCTTCCATTCTTAGACATGCAAGAATGAGAACTACAGTGCTGCCACAGCAAATGAAGCTTGTAAGAGTGAAGCAACAGAAACGGAGTATTTAAGCCTGCAAGTGAAAAAGAGCATGGTTCATAATTAGAAGCGTAATGGTCTGCCTCAAAATATTTACATTAAAACCTTGATCTGCCATTAAATTGCTGCTGAGGTTAAAAAAAAGGACAAAAAACCTTAGAAGTCCTATCTCCCACTGTCACTAGTAATAAAATAGCTCTAATCAGGAAATAACAAAAATGGGCAGAATGGGGAATTTAGTAACAAGATTCTTAAAATTTTGTTTCAAGTTTTACTGAATATTTCAGATGAACCTATTACAAATCCTACCAAATCACTTAGCTTGAAACAATGATCCAAGCTGCTTCATCAGATTTTGTATCTAAAGGGTTTAAAGATAACAGCCATAATGTCTTATTAGACACAATGGCATAATTTCAAGGCTGTCCTATCAACTTCATCCTGACAGCTTTTCTATTTGCCACAGCTGTCTTGCTCACTTATTCCTCAGCACACAGAAATAAAAGTATAAATCCAAGTAATGAAAACAGTCAAGCTGCTCATAAAATGTCATATTACTCTGAGACTGCACATCACTTCCCAAATAGTAATCTGTCAGTCACATGCTCATTCTTTAAGTGACAGCAGCACTGGCCTGAAACATGCTTGGAAAAAAAAAAATCCACTCCAAAACAAACAAACAAAAAGCCATCAGCAGTAAAATTTACAAATTTTCCCCTTAATCCCATACTGTACAAGGCATTCAATATTACTTAAAAATAATTTTTAAAACAGCCATGTACAAAATGGAGGGGAGAAAAGGTGCCAAGACATTACTGTGCTGATTGTGTCACTGACAAATCAATAACTGAGATGTGAGGATATGGAGATGCAGCATTATTTTTTTTTTTTAGGACTATGAAGGATGGAGAATGTGACACTTCTAACAAATGTCACTGCATTCCTTCAATAGAAATTTATGCTGTCAACTGCAAAGTTCTAAAGGTTTTTTTTTTTTAATCTTCAGGAAAGCAAAGTTAACAAGTATGTAACTGCTGTGACTGATCTGTAAGCTTGTGATTAACATCCCAATTTAATATCTATGGTATTCCTAAAAAGATTTAACTTCATTGTACTTTTTAAAAACTTGCAGCTTTACCGCTAAATATGGCCTTTAAAAGATTAACTTGTATCTCTCAAAATGACATAAATCTGGTGGCACCAAAAGGCACTCTGAAAACTTGCAAGATTTATGACCCCCCTCTGATTGCACTAACTGGCCAGTATAACCCACTTCGTCTTTTCCTGAGAGAAACGTATTCACTTTCGAGTAGGTTTAGGGAGTGGTGCACCTGCTGGAAAGTAAGTAGCTCAGGAACCAAAAATTACCTCTATGCATGCCTAACACAGTCATAGTTTTACACTGATTGGCATTGTACAGATTTTGCCTTGCTTGTTTATTTTACAAGTTGAACATGTTAATAAACGTAAAAGCACCTCAAAGTGAGGACCAGTCTTCAAACTAACCTCAGACAACTGAAATTCACTTTTGCAATTTACACAACAAGTGAAAGAAAAATGGAAAGACTACAGAGAATCCAAATCATCATTTGAGAACACTGAGAAGCTTCAGAGACGTAACTGGAATGATGATCCCTTGTTTTGTCCAGCCTGTAAATCTGCAAAAATACTCCTGTGGTCACTGTTCTCTATGAAGTTCTGATGTTCACAGGTACGTATGCAGATCTATTACAGGAAAAATTACCATTGTTCTTCTTATCATCACATTTTTCAAAATTGTTGCTTATGTGTTTTATATCATGTATATTAGAAGATACATAATATAGTCTCCTTAATATGGCAACAAAATCTATACTCCTGGAACGTCTTCTTTTGCAGGCTTGATTTCTCACCATTAACACTGCATTAATTAACATCTCTCACATTTATGCAATTACAATGAATGCTGTTAAGTCGGCAGACTCTTTTGCAGCACAGTAGCCATGCTGGCCAGTCTGGAAATTCATCAGCAAATACTCTAGATTCCACACCTCAATGCTCTGACTTGACACCATTTCACTACAGAACAATAGGAAATGATCCATAAAAGCACGCTTATAGCTGAGGAAATAAAACACCCTATTGCCATCAAAGCAAAACAACTTTAATGGCTAAAATCAGTATATGGAAACTTGATAATTGTGATTTCAGTAGAAACAAGAAAATCGAGGCTGTAGATGTAGCCTAAGCAGATGCTGCATTCCTGGAACCAACTGTTTTTTCAGACAGAGCTAGGGAGCTCAACTTGATAGCTAAAGAAAACAGCCTACAATATGATTGCTTAGAAGAATCAAGAAGCAGTCTCAAAAATGAAGAGCTGTTATAGAAAATGGATATAAGTATGCAGTATATTTTATTTATGTATCTTTTATTCATCAAATCCCAACATCAGCATCAACTAAAGGTTCAGCAACACCAAAACACAGATTCAGGATCATATTCACAAGGATATTTACATGCTTAACTGCTACTTAAATGCCTCATCATCACTAGAGTTCAGAAAGGATGAAGGAACATAGATATTTTTTAGGGCCTTAAAATTCACATTACAGATGCTACAACTCTTCTACTTTCTTTTGAGTTTAATCTAGCATTTCCAAGCAGTCCCTATGAACTACCAATGACCTGTAAGTCATCTCTTAGTCGTCATGTGAATAGAAGTATTTAAGAGTCAAGTCTGTATGCATGTGCTACAGAGGAGATCTAAATATGAAAAAATACTTTTTCCTAAAGGTCTGACTGTTATCAAGAATCCTTACAGTGGTCTTTGTACACTGTCTTGCACAGGTTTAAGATGATGCTTAAATGTTCTGCAGGATTAAAAATAAATGAAAACAGAAATATTGTTCTGAGCAACACATATGACTAAAATTATCATTGTGAAATATAATTGAACAGTTTCACAGTAGCTGAATTACCTAATGGCTACCAAATTCTTTTATTTATGAAGATGAAAAATAGGCTTTGGCAGATGACCTTGGGCTGTTTTCCTTCATTAACAAAGCCTTATCACTTCTGCTCCAAAGAATAGAGCAGTTTGTCATTCAAGCAAGAGTAAAATATATATAAATATACATTAAGAATGTAATAGGTATCTCTGATAATTTTCAAAATTATCTATATTTTAAGATAATTACTGTAACATGAGAGAGTCCTCTGACCGGTACTGTAAAAAAACACCCAGAGTTAAAATTTACCATCGCGAACAACTTCTCAAGATGTTTCTTTTCTCTCTTCTCCCTTTTTTCTACAAGCTTTACTATCTACTATAAAATTTGCTGGGAGATGCTGGGAAATTATTTTTACTTTTATTTCAATCTCACTTTCTATTTTAACATCACTACGTTCACTGCTGTATCCGTCAGTAAAGGTCTGGCAAGGTATCAGGGTAATTGCCAGTATTCCCTAGCTAACCTGATTGTAAACTGTGAACACGCTAATAACTTGGACAAAGCAAAAAACCCTTAAAAAAAAAAATCTTGTGGAAGTGTGAACCTCTTACTAAACAAAGGAACTCCACTGTCTCCACTGCAAGATATTTCAGACATCACAGGAAAAATCTCAGTTCTTCAGAATAACAGTAAGATTACACTGAAACACATAGCTTCGCACTAAACTGTGCAGAAAATAGAAATATTAAATACATACAAGCAAATAAAATGAGAAGATGCAAAAGCATAAAGTGGTATCTATACAATGAAAACTGAAGTTTGCTAACAACATTCTATGAATGAATAAATTAGGATAGCAAAATATTATTATGCTTAAGTGATCTTCATACTACCTGCCTGTTGGGAATCCATATTCCCTATGTCTGCCACAGAAATTAAATTAAATTAATAGAAAACCCTGAAGAATCCGTAGCTAATTATTATTACTAGTGTATGATATCTATAATACTGATTACACATACACATGTAAAATTATCTATACACTGTACATGCTTTGCACATAGACTGCACTGTTTTTATTTTAGTCCATACATTTGCACAGTAAAAGATTTTCCTCACCAAAAGCAATCTTTGAACAGTGAGTTTTGCAGGCTACCAGTTAGCCATAACACAACTTACTGTAATATTTTAATTTCCTACCCCAATGAGTTATTAATGTAGACTCTATAGGCAGTAGTCAACACATCAGTGCCTAATGCTACTGCATTAGTGGCTCTGATCCTGCTTGATCCTAAGCTCTAGTAGATGGTTTGAACTGCTAAATATCTTGTAAATAATGTGACAGAGCATGGATGCACTGCCAGTGGTGTTCCAATACATGCAGCAATCTACAGAAGGTCAGAGGGCTGGAGCTAAGGCTTCATTTGGGACAGAATTTAAATAAAAAAGAGTAAGGTGATAGTTGGAAGAAAACCAGGCAGGGATGGGAGTAAACCATTCCCACTGCACTCTCTCTCAATCCACTGTAAATTAACCCAATTACTTTAAGAATATTTTCCCCCTTAATTCAAACACCTCCCTAGATCAAAATAGAAAACATTTATTAACTGATGCTTCCAACTGTGACAGAAATTACTGTCATTTTTGTAGTACAGATGGTGTAAAAAATGCAATCTAAAAATATGATTAAAAGCTCAAAAGATGAGTAACCCAAGTTCATCTTAGAAATGGCTGTTTGGATCCTGCTAAACAAATGTATTTGGAGTTAATTAGTTTGCTTTTTATCTGTTCCTCAATTAAGAACTTCTTACTCTCTCTTAATCATGAAACAGCCATTAAATTTAACAGACCTGTCTAAATGACCTTATATAAGAAGAATAAATTAGTTGAACATTTTTTCTTAAAAATATGAGAATGATTTTATGGAAATAACAGTACTAGCAATGTCCTGGTCCTCGTAGACTTTGGATCACAGACCAACTCCATATATGACATTTTAAATGCTTCCTGTAACTCTCATAAGTACTTTGGAACACTGTTTATTCACATACGTCCTGAGAATATATTAATTCTTTCACCCTTTATAAAAAATACGAAACCAGGTGCCAATTGGTTGGCTCTCTAACAAGTGAGAGAGCACACGGGTAAAAAACGTAGTAGTTCAGTCATTAACACTGGATTGCAATGAATTAGCATAACAGGAAAAAACCTCTGGAAGATGTGGTTAGAACATACTCCTATATACAAAACAAGTGTAGTTCCTTTAAATCCCGCTGTGTCGGAATGTTGTGGGTTTTGTTTTTTTTTTTCCACGAAAGTCTTCATGTGTCAGAGCAATCCCTTTAGGACTGTCCCTTTCAGGAAGTCATTTCAAATTCCTGTCCTGCACTTTCTCCGTGTGTGAATATGGAAATAATGAACTAGAGAGATACAAAGCTGTACAGTGATGTTCATAGATACATGATGCTTTCTAATGTCGTTTAGAAATATTTCTTCTTTCAAAGGATAAACAATTCACAACAGTAGATCTGCTGTGCCATCCTCATTCATCACAGAATTCACTTGATTAGCAGTTGAAATACTCTGCTTAAGCTTTAGTATTAAATGGCAAAAATGGCAACCATTTTTAATTAAAAAGAGATCATATTTTCTCAGATCTCAGAACTTTTTAAAAACACACTGTGTTGCTATGTTCTAGGTTTGCCAAAAATCATGAAAATACATTGTCATAAGCATAGAATCATACTCCCACCTATACCATGAGGATGGTGGTAATGGGGAAAAAAAAAAAGCACTGACATCCTAAACCAAGTCCAAAGCTACTTTACCCAACAGGTGGGTAAGCAGAAGCCCACTTAGGGTGGCTCAAACAGGCTGAGACATACCAGTCTGGAGATCTCAGAAAAACTATTCTGCACCTATTTTGTAAACAAAACACAGGCCTTCAGCTGTCCATTAGCCACATCTACCATTTTAAGATTTTCTCAGAATGAAGCTTTGTCCATCATACACCAGTAGAAAGGCTAGTTAACACTGGTTTAATACAGTAACAAAATTAACTTCCAAGCACTCAGCTTAATAAAATGATACTGTGCACCCCAAATAAATAGGTCTTCTAGGAGCATTGGCACCAATCCTGATCATAAACCCAATTCGATAGTGCTGTAAAATAAGATTATCTTTACACATCCCCTAGAAGAAACAAGGTATTAAATACAGATGAGGAATGAACTGCCCTTTTAAGACTGGGGTGAAATGATAAAGGAATGTGTCAGGATTTTTAGTCTAGATGCCTGACCTCAAGGCTAATTGAGAGTTCCTGCCGTGTGTACTATCAGCCCCATATGACACAGACAACAAAAATAACAATGAAAAGACAACAATAGTAAAAAGGCATGTTATACAGACTTACAAATTTCACCTATTAAACAACTGCCCCTGTTGATGTTGCAAATAAAAAACGCAATAGCATTCTTCACCTCAGAAAAAAATAATGATATAATGCAGCTGAAAATGCAACTGTGCTAGGCATTAGAGTTACACTGCATTCACCAGAAAGTTAAGAAAGAACAGCTTCAACAGTTCCTTGACTTGTTTTACAGCAGTCCAGCACTGCTGGCTATCAAAATAATTCCTGAAAGTATATGACAAAAATGAGGTGAGATTTGACTGTCTTATTAAAATCACTTTCTTTCTCTGAACCTAACTGCAGTGTCGGAAGCCTGACTTCGACTGCTCCGGTACCATTTCTCTTACCAATTCAATCAGCCCTTTTTATTTAGGAAAAAAATATTATTATGATATGATTGTTCCAGTCCCTTGCATTTGATATATCTAACTGCTATAGCATTCTGCATGTTGATATCTATTCACAAAGAACATGTCTGAACTGAGTTAAGACCTTAGGATGATAACATTTTGTAGTCAGGGCAAGACCTTAAGATACAAAATGTGTAAATCTGACTCAGCTCTGACGGTTCATGTCATCTTGGGCAGCGGAACAGCACTGGGTAACCAATGGTAGTCTGAGCTCTAAGCCAATATAGCTAACTTTTAAGAAATATGATTTGAAGGAGATTAATACCATTGCACCACCACACCGTTAATAACCACTTTCATTCAAAATCCCCCTATGGAGGGTGTTATTGCTATTATTTTAAACAAATGCACAATGCCCTGGAAACACCTGGATCCAAAGGTACTTGTAAATCCCAACAATTCTACAGAATTTACCTCATTTTTTTACTGTTAGTAGAAATAACTGACCAAGTTAACAGGGATGAGCAGCTGAGGTGACATTTGCTTCCTTCTTGTGCCTTGCAAGAACTGGGTGGATACAAAGTAAGGCTTCCTTTCCTTTTTGGATGGATACAGACAGCAACAAATACAGACTGTTAATGGAGGAAGCAAAGGTGCAAGAATTTCACTCAAGTCTCTACACAGAGCAGTGCTGGGGATACAAGTAAGGTTGCAAACTCCCGAGTTTCAGTCCAGAGAGGATTTGCTAACTTCCAAGCTCAGCAGTACTTTTTTGAAAGCAATCTTCTGATGCAGAATTTTGCTTAGTATTCTGGCTCTTTCTTTCCACTTCCCCAATGTTTTCATCCCACTTTTTTCTTCCTCCTCTTCTCTCTTATCCTCAACTCTAAGAGGGTAAGAGGAAGTTTTTGAGGAGAGGTAGATGAAAGAGATGGGAACCTTAAGGGAAGACTCTCAGCCTCCAGCAGACAGAATCGTGGGACTCGCCCTCCTTGCTCTCCTGCCAGGAGTGCAGGACACAAAAAATTGAGCTATGTTAGCAGTATCACATTTCTCCTGTGTATTATTTGTGAAAACAAGGTGGAAAGGAGTATACATCTATTACACATATTCAAGGACAAGTCCCTCCTCCAACTCTTTTTTAACATTTCTCATGTGATCTGCTTAGAAGTCTCTCTTGAAACCAAACTAAAGCACTGAATGTCCTAAGTAATCACCCTAAATGTTCACCTTTACAGCTTCAGAAGTTGGCAAGGATGAGAGAACACACCGAAGATAAAACATATGGTTTCTACTCCAAGAAAAAGAACAGGTAAATCAAGCCAGGTTGTTTCCATATTTTTCAATATGATTTAAATAACAGACCTGTTTTCTAGCCCTGGACGTATCCTCCAATGCACATGCTAGTATAATTTCCAAACTGGGGAGGGAGGGAAGACTATTTAGAAACTGCATTCCCTACCACCCACCCCCCTTTTGAGAGTTTCTATCTTCTTTGACCCAATGCCAACATGATAATTTCACATAAAACAGGAGTGTAGGAGGGTATTATTGGCACTAAAGCATGGGAATAACCTGGGGGAGGAAAAGCATTTTTCTTATTCCTTCCTTAAGCATAACTTCTGAAAATAAAATAGGAGGGTTTGCACAGAAGAAATGTCTTTTTTAGCACAAAAGGCAGAAGATAAAGAGGTCAGATGAGAAATCATAAAGTATGGGAGGAGTAAAAAGTTTACAAGAGAGTACTTGGGAAATTAATTCAAAGCGGGAAATTAATCCTAAATTTAAATAAAGGAGAGTTGAGTTTTTTCCTTCCTTACTTGTAACATAGCAATTAGATGGCCCATAGGGATTTACAAAATATGTGCTTTATGTGCATGGTGAAGGGAAAAGAGATGGCCAGCTACAGTAGGCGTACGGGAATGACAAATACAGAGCATAACCAGAAGCGGCTAGAGCAAAGAGCAGCACTGCAGGGTGCTGACTCTGCCTGGAAAACACACATCTTTCCAGACCCTCCAGTCACCAATGTGTGAGCAGTCCCACGAGCTTGATAACAAGAGCTCAGTCCTCCAGCTTCCATTGGCTGACAAAAGACAAGTTGAGCTACAGGGAAAAGTTCTTAATTTTGCTCCCTTGTTCATACTTCCTTCTACTAATGCCCAAGAATGAAGCTAGTAAGGGCAGGATACGGTGATAAAAAAGAACAAGGAAATATGGAAGCCAATTGCTGACTTTGTTCCCACAGAACACTGAGTCCTGCGTTTCACGACCTGTGTGTACCTCCCATCATGTCATATTCTAACTACCTGCACATATTTCTTCAACAAACACCAAGAGGAGGCCGCTGCCAGCACACCATTTGGGATGTTTCCTTGGCACAGTAAAACCCCGCTCCATGGGGGAAGCAGACATTTTTATAGAAGTCTGGAAGGAGGCTGCTAAAACCAAAGCAAGCTTATTTCGGTACCTCTTAGCTTTCAGAATACCACCTGTGTATTCATACCACCCCTTTTCATTTCAGGTATTTTCCTGGGAGGAAAATTCCCTACACAGAAACATGGGGAGGCTTCCTTGCCCATATTATGAGTTTTTCCATTTAAAGGAGCATCTGGTCTAATGCGTGGGTTTTAATTAAATGCAATCATTTGTAGTTCTGAAAAACATATACAAAAGGCCATACTGAATCAACATAACTGCAGTCAGTGACATCTATATTCCACAATAAAACAATAAATACTCCACAATAGTATAGTTCTAAGATTGAAAAGGGAGGGAAGTAATTTCAATGAGTTATGATCTGTGGTTCCTGATGCTATTTAAAAAAATTATATATCCTTTGAACTTTGCTATAAAGAACAAACAATACTTGTGCTGCAGTGCAAAGAAAGCCTGGATTTCTACTGAGTTGAGGCTGTATTCATTTAGTAAAGAAGGAAAAAGGGACTGCACAGAAACCAGTGCCATGAATCATGCCAATAATTCAGAACTATGCCACCCAGCTGCACGTATCCCTTAGAACCGTATGCAAAACATTAATGTACTCAAGCAGGCAGATTAGCTCAAATAATGCCCTAGCCTAGCACAAGCCCTCTTTTTGTTGGCTTGAATAAGCTCATACAACTTCATAATATGCAAATCTGAGACCAGCTTAATCGTACTTGATTGTAAGAAATGCTATGTATGACAAGAGACAGAGTTGCTTCTATTCAGGAAAAAAGTGCCAGTTACATCTATAAATCACAATACTAATCAAATAAATATAATCCAAATATCCCGCTGAGAAAATACCAAATTGACACGCTTTTTTGGGTTAGTGTTTCTGTTTCCACTTGCTTCTAAATGTTTTCCTCTGGTTATGCCAACTTCTTAATTGTCTGACCCACTGTCCAACCTCAGCCTTGCACAACTTACGCACTACTCTCTTCCTCCTTGTCAGCCACAAGCGCAGTAGTTCTTCTTTTCACTACTACAAAAAGAAAAGGAAAAAAAAAAGCTACAAAAATTTCTGAAGTTGATTGTATATGCTGTACTTTAGTACTTCATATGAAAGCAGCAAGGAAGGAATCCGAGAATCCTCATTGTTCCTCTAAAACTCAGTTTTGTCATCTTAAGCTACAGCATAGTTCAGGAAATCCAAGATGGCTCAGAACATTGAAGTAAATGAAATGGGTAGCAATACCCTATCCTTCTGTTGATTTTAAAATAGTGGTGGTATAGCCACAATGGCCTATGGATACAAGAAAAGCAAAGTTCATAGGGTACACTTTTTTTTTTTTTAAATAAAATGAGATTAGCTGATACAGTTGGGAGAAATAGAGGAGCTTTCAACAGCCTGAGAGTTTGTCTGGTTTTTCTAACAGTAGCAATTTGTCTAATAAAAGACACTAGCTCTGCATACAGACTGTCTGTACAAACTTTCAAGTCATCTTTATCCAGAGAGCTTTCCAGAACGGCACAAGGCACATGGCCTGACCAAGATGAGGCTTATTTAGCACCAGTTCTACAGATACAAATTTCACTGGCTTTGATGGACTTCCCATACTCTCCATCCCAGATTTTCTTCCTGTAGAAATGTGTGGAAATCGTGGGACTGCTGCATGTGTCCTCTACAGTGATCTGCAACTCCACAGTGGCATTTAGCTGAGGTTTTCAGACAGCTGTGACCAAACTCAGAACTACTGCTTTGACCTGCATATTTGAGATTTGATACATGACTTCAACAAACTTCCTCTTGCATGACACTTCATTTGTGAAAACAATCAGGGCAGTGCTGTGTTCGTATGTTCTCTGCGTGAGGTTTATGAAAGGCCAGTGAACTACCGTGGGCTTTTCTGAGGCAGCAGAGGTCTAACTACTCATTAAAATATACGACAGTTAAGCTTGGACAAGATGGTGCAGAAGAGGACAATGGACCTTCATGGAAATTGTATATAAAAAGACAAAACCACCACGCAACGTCTTTAAAGGTTTTCTCATTCAAGAGTCTTTCCAGAAAAAATAAGATTTCACATTATATTAGTTCTAATGCAGTCTTTATCTCATTCTGACACAGAAATAAAATCAATAATTTACTGTGCATCTACAAAAAGACTTTATATTTAATTTTACCTTGAAAATATAAAAACAAAACAATTTTACCTTATGTACTGCAGTTAACTGGAAGTGAATTTTACTTCAGAAGATACAAATTACATTGGATTAACTGCCTGATCAAGCAAGAATAAAAAAAACCCCAAAATAAAATTAGTACTGAGATTCATCTATAAAACCAAGTGTATAAACAAAGTTGAAAGCTGTGACAAAAATACTATAAACATCTGGAAATCACTGGTATGGCTTTAAGTCAATGAAATACAAGCACAGAAGGAAGTGCCCCTTTATGTAAATGCAGCACGTCAGGGCAGTGTTAACTGTTTTCCATTGCTTTGCAGAGGTTTGGTGCATGCAAACATGAAGATGATTTGGAACAACTGAAATATGCCTGTAAAAAACAGGTAGATGATGATTCAAATGGCATGTAATCTTCTTGAGATTTAGGACTAGGCAGAAGCAGCCAACTAATTACACATTCTGTTTGTTTTAGCTTAAGGAACAATGAAGGTTTTACAGTTGCTACATTCATCACACATTTTTCAGTGTTGTGTGGCAAACAATACTTATGTCTTTCTTCCAAGTGAAGCAGACACTGAGTCTGGTAGGACTTTTTCTCTTTTTTTAGGCATTTGTTTCTTCATTTGCCAGTTTTCTCATATATAAGTCTCTTGAGGTATATATCTGAAGGTACATTCACCTTGTTATTCATAAACAATGTTTATATGAGTTGCATCATTTACAAGGGCATTTCCCCATTCACACCACTTTTTGAGGAGAGGGGCCAGACATTAAAAAAATCATATGCATTTACCATTGACTACAATGGTTTTGTGTTTTTTTAATCTTCCTTCTATTGCCCCCCCCCCCCCTTTTTTTTTTTTTGTTAAATTGACTGCATTTGCAACACTGCTCCTTTCATCACTAGCTTTTTTTCTTGGGTTCCCGTACCTGGAATATTTCATTGAGAGCAGAGACAGCATATAACATATATCAGCACAAGTTCTACTCTGTAGAATACTTTAAAGGAAAAGCAGTAAAAGGTGGCAGGACCCTTTTGTGTTTTTTGAAACAGGAGATCTAAGTATATTACAGGAGCAATTTTTGCTCCTTTCTGGACCCCAGAGGGAACCTCTTCATGGTCGGGATGTGCGCAGCATGCTGTAGGAAAACCCATCTGGGCTATGTCCGATGCTGCATGACCGTGGGGTTCTCAGCATCTGAAGTAACATAAAATTTACTCACTATCTCTACCCCTCTTTTTATTCTATTTTATTAAAGTGGCTATTTTATTCAGCCAACTATTGTCGGCCCTTTTTATGGAGATCCAGAAAGAGCCCTGCACCATCTCTACCTCTCTCTCATACTCCCTGCTCCACTGGGAACAGCACCTATTGTAGATACAGAACTGAGCATGCAGAGCAAGACAATCACATTTGAGAACATACCTTCTTGTCCTTCAAAACAATCTGCTCCCCCAGGAATTCCTGTATGAAATTCTTATAATATTTTTTAAAAGTTTCAGGAACAATAAAGGACTTCTTTCACTTGCATAAGAAAAATACTTCATTATACTAAACAAGACAATTTCAAGATGAAAAAGTATTCACCAAATTTTCAGCAAAATTCTAAGTGACTGAAAAAGGTAATGAAGGTAATGATGCCCCATCTTGTATATTTGTGCCATTACAAAAGCTTTCTTTGCTTTACATATAGGGTATCTAATTTCATAAGATAGCTTGTGTTCAGTTCTTAGATACAGTTTGCTGTCCTTTGGTACATAAAACCAAGCACCATATAATTGGGATTCATGGCTTCACACACTGCTTTCATTATGCACATTCACTGCAAACAGTTTCAGTGTGGGTATCACTTTCTTAAAATAAAGTGTTTAAATATAATTAAGTCTTTTACGTGAGGTCACCTTTTCTCAAGGCACAATCTGATCTTTAATGCAGGAGATCCTGTATCTCTGACAGAAAGACTATGAATGTGTAGACTTTACAAAAATGCTAAAATTAAAAAGTGAAGCAAGTGCTTCAAGTTTCTGCAGAGATATGTGCATATTTTTGGTTACAATTTTTAAGTGCCTATTCATTAGACTCTTCGTAAGATAAAGCCGTGCACAGAGCCAGCTGGCTTTCAGGTACTTTTGCTGCTGTCCAATGTATTAAACTGTGAAAGTGGTGCAGCATAATAATTCAGGGGCTGAGACCACAAGTACAGTTAAACACTAACAAAACTGAAGATGAGGAAAATGTTTGAAAGTGGAAAAAGCAGCAGTAAGATAGCCAGAAAAATACTATTTCAACAGGTATTCTGGAAGAAAGCAGTCTACCCTAAATGGATTTTGTTTACATGGAAGAAAACAGGAAGGTTGCATTTGAAAAATTACCCAGTAACTCCAAATCTCACCATGCTGAAATTAAAATTAAAAAAATACCTAGACACCATCCACAACATACCACCAGCAGAGAGGAGTTCAAAATACAGAAACAAATAAAAGTCCACCTTGATCCCACCTCACTCCCCGATCATTAGAATACCTTTAAAGTCTTCAATTGTACGTAAGTTAAAAATAATTACTTTATTGTGGATACAAATTACTGTGCTTGTTAAAAAGATTTTTTGTTATATAGCATGTTTGTATACAGACTTGTATTTGTGGCATAGCACAGCACACATAGCAATAAATCTGTAATATTTATATACACACACTTAGGTGTAAGCCCAAATTTACACCCCCCGAGACAAGGGATATCACTACTAACAGAGCCTCACTTGGAATTTATCCAGCTTTGGAACTGTAGATTAAGTACTATTTTTATTTTCTTGGAGAAATAAGGTAAAATTTATCATATTCAGGCAAGAACAGAATGGCAGGGTTCACAAGACAGATGGTGCCTGAGTACCACAGCAGTTGTCACTTTGTTGTTCACTGCTGAGGAAATACAGCAGAACAATAACTTCTGATTGGTATTTGACTTAGACACACAAATACACATCAGCCAAGTCTTCTCCATACATTCATACATCCCCACATGCCTGATATTTTCCCTATGGAATGCAAATTCCTTTTCCCCCACAAATAAGCTGCTAGTGACTTTTAATTCTGGATAATTTACAGGCTTCAGCTTAGAAGTCAAAAGCTATCTTACTTTCCAGAATAAAATAGGCAGATACCTTATTTTAAATATTTCAGTGGAACCGTGATTTTGGCAAGATTCTGAAAGAGGAGACTGTTCCTCAAAAATCACAACCGCCACCACAATACACACCCACAGATATCCATTGGTAATTAACTTTCTCTTCTCATTGGCTCTAGGTTTTTCTTTCTGTGGAATTACGTTCTCAGAACCATGGTAAGCTGTAGTGAAAGAAAAAAATACACCAAAGCACAGCAGATATCTTTCTAAAGATAATTTTGAGAGCATTCCCAACAGAAATGACGTATATGCATGCGATATAATGGCATATTATCTACCACTAAGGACAAAATAGCTTTCTTGGCAATAACATTATCCTATTCCCAATATGAATAATTGTATTACTTTGATTTAGATATGAGGCATTATAAAGGTTTTACAGTAAGTACTTTCACTTTCCCTACTTCCACGAAATGTTTTGATGTACAGGCCCAATTTCTTACCAGACGCACAGTTTCACAGCGTACACAGTTGCCAGCCATTAACAGAGGAATGTATGCTACATACCCACAGAATACAATCAATAAAGGGCTCCCCCTCCCCTTAAAACTACATGCATATCAAGAAAAGGAATTACTCAAAGACAGTATTTATAAAGGAGTTTAAAAGCACCAAAAACCTGTATGTAGTCTCACAGAAGTAAGAATCCTTTGAAAGAATTTTAAAAATCTTCACATGTATACTCTCCCAGATTATTAGTCATGTCAAATCCTATAGATTTTTAAATACAAACAAACAGAATTTTTAAAAATAACTACCAATGGTATCTGTTTTTAAACCCCAAACATCCTACACTAAATTGACATAATCCTTTGATACAATGTTACTAATAATCAGTATAACAGCAAAACCAGATACCAGTATATTAAATAGCCCTGGAAAGGAGTCTGTTAAAAGGTTTAGTCATCCCATTTGCTGACTTGTTATGGGAAAGCTTCATAAAGAACGGAATATGCATATAGAAGCTGGTAAACCTTAACAAATTTAAAAGTATTTACTCCTTACATTTCTTTCAACATAGGGAGTGACAATAAAACTAAAAAAGTAACAAACATTCAACCCCAAAACACAACCCAAAATTCAACTCCCTCTGTTCTCCACATTGAAACAGAAAAAAACCCCACAGTGGCAATGAGATGAGACAACATGTAGCATCACTACAGCAATGCAGGGCATATTTCTACAGAATTAACTGACTAGCATTGACTTCAAGAAGCTAAGTCATTAAACCTGCATGGACTAGGATGAGATTGACTGGAGTTGTTCAGTTGAAAAGCATAGGCAGGCCATGCATTTCAGAAAATATGGTAATATAAAGTTTCTTCATATTGAGCTGCTTACTGAAAGTTGTCAGATGAAAACAACAGTAGTCTGTGTCTACTGATGACAAGTTGTTGTGGGCAATTTTCCTAAGCTGGCGTGTACAACTTTGGAAAGAGATGAAAGGAGATCCGCAGTATAAATGTTTCACTCTTTAGGGATTTCTATTAACCATCTTAACCATCCTGCAGGCCCTGAACTCACTCTTTGATACTATATCCCAGTGTTTAAATGACCATATCAATGATTTTTCAGTTCTCAGGAAGACACTTGCAAATATATTTTACCTTTTTCTCCATGTTTTGAAGTGTAATACAGGAGTGAATATATCTTGTTCATATCTCACAAAGTTCAGAGGATCCTTTGCAGAATGCTACTATAAACAACTGCTGTTTTCACTGTAGCCCTTTGCTACCAACAAGGTATTGGGCTGCTCCAGCTTCCACAAGCCTGTATAGTGATGCTGGTATTCCAAGTTGGAATCTGGATAATGAGAACACCAGGGATCAGTACGCGTACTGAAGCCTTCCTCCAAGCTTGAGGATCCAGGCTTTTAAGAATAGCCAACAGGGAGCTTAGGAGAAGATACTGATTATGCCTGTTGGCAAGACTTTAACTTTTTAACTTCCATAATGTCTCTGAGGTAAACTATAATTACAATGGTTCAGGCAAAATAAGGTGGGAGTTCTATATCTGGGAGGCGTAAGGCAAAATTACTCAACATCAGTTGTTGATTTACTAGAGAACTGTAATTCAACACTGGGCACAGTCTGATCAGTAGTGTGGCCGTGAAGATTTTTTTTAAATCCTCCTGGGCACACAAATTAAGATGGTGCTTTTGTAATAATGATTAAGCAGGTTTTGTTTATCATAATTTTCAGCATCTATATTTAATTTAACACAGATTATTGGTGAATTATGATTCTCTCAACCACAGATGTCTATCTCAAAAAACTGGGAGACTGTAAACAAACAAACCTTGTCTTCAAAATAAACGTACAAGACAACATGAATGCATTAGAGGAAGACAACAGAAAAAGCAGTTTTGAAGAAAAATGTGGAAATGAACAAATGTGAGACAGGGTGCTCTCAGCACCTGCACAGTGCTAGACCTTGAGGAGGTTTATATATTTACTAAATACAGTGACTGAATTTTCTAAAATCTTCCTCAAGAACTGTTTCTTGCTGTAGTGTGTCAAACAACTTTCTAACATGCCATTAGTTTTGAACCCCAAGTACAGCTTTAAATTATAAAGAATTCATGCCAGATGTCTCGAAATAAACCTCATCTACTCTACAGAGAGACATCATCAAGCCTGGAGGAGATAAAATTAGAACAGGAAGTTTTGCTTTAGTTGGTGGGGTTATGGATGAACGTTGCTCCACCTTCCTGCTAAGGTATACATGGAATTCTCCCGTACCTCATTCTTAAGGTATTTTCACAAGCAAAGCAGAGGGAATGATAAATTAAAAAAAAAAATTCCAAAGTACCTGCAAGCAAAAAAGTAAAAACAAAACAAGAAACAAAAATGCAAAAAACCCCCGCAACAATAGTGCAATTTACAGCTGTCAATGAAAAATTGGTGGCTGTGATACTTCCACACCATTTGATTGGTGAGAAATACCTAAGAAAGCATACCCAGTGTGACCAATAAATGCTGGACTTGGGGATATAGCAAATGCACTTACTGGATTTCTTATTAAGAGTATGAAGTATCCCTGCCTGCTCACCATTTCATGGAGTGTTATATCCACGGCAGTATAGGTGGAAGGGAGTCCAGGGCAGCTTCTCATCCCATGGTCTTTGAAAATGTAAAAGGTGAAGATTAAGTAGCTTTTGAAACCTAACATCCAGTTCATGGCTTCAATGTGACAGGGTATACCATAGGACAAATTTTTCCCTTAAGTCCTATTGTAAAATATCACAGAATGAAAGCAACCTAATGGGAAAGGGTATAGATAACTGCTTACTTGTAAATTAGAAATCCAAATAAAATCTGGAACACTTAACAATTGCAGGTTGGCTGATTAAGTCTTACATACGTATTGGGAGACTATTAGTTTTGCAAATCCAACAATACAATACCTTAAATATGCTATTGTCAAACTCTATCAGAAGCCCTTGATATAGCCAATTAACTGACTTTTGTATATTCTGTGTATAATTAATATTCTTAAGTCTTCCCCAAGATGTGAATTTAAATGCAACAATTTTAAGATGTTCTACACATACAGAATTTAAAACCTGATGATGATGTTCTGTTTCAGAAACCATTATCTCAAGCTATGTTTACAAAGAAGCAAGGAACTTCAGCGTATCACCAAAGCAGCAGAAAGAGAAGTTTTAAGATTTACTTAAAATAGTTGAGATGCAACTCAAATGCTTTAGACGAGTCCATTGTTCGTAACCAAAACAAATACCAACATAAGGCAGTGACTATAAACAGTTGATAGAAAGCAAAACAAAATAAAGTTAAAACAGCAAGAGTAAAATCAAAATATGGGCATTCATAAGTAGAGATTTATTTAGAGACCTATTTATCCCAACACAAACTGTATGACAGGACTGTTGCTCTCTTTGTATGACTGGAATCTATAGGAATTAAATACACAAACACATACATACAAGCACTTTTCCACGTGCATGTACTTACTAAAAAATCCTGTCTAAATTTTCTTAGTTCGGAATATGATTAATGCAGCCTATCAGAAGCCAGATGGTGCAAAACCAGAGCCATCAATCAAAATGAAAAGACCACTGAGTGCTATCCAGAGCGATGTGCTCTCAAATGGAATTTCTGGTCACAGACCCTAACGTGTGATGTGCAGGGGAAGCCATAAACATCGCGGCACTGCCCCAGAGGAATGGCCAGAAACACAATCAGGCTTTGTTAGGCAAAAAACGTGGAGTAGTAGTACTTGCTGCTGTAGGTTCTGACTGAGAAGGGCTCTGCAAGCCAAATATATCTACTTTAAATAAAAAATTAAAGGCAAGCTCTTTAATGAGTTTAATAATGTTTGCGCTGATGACAGTATCTGTCAAACTGTGCACTTGCCATTTGATTTAACATGGGATTGTGCCATACATTAACAAAGCAGCTGCCACTGTCTGTCTAACACGTGAATTGGTATTTAATGTCTGTTCCTGCACAGGACTTACAAATGGTTCATACTTTTAGCTTTATATTACACATTTTCTGCAAATGTTCTCTCGAAAACAAGGTTGGGGTTTGCAATGTAAAACAGTGATGGCTTATGTCTTGTAAGGTTTTGTACGAAGCAGGCCTTTTATATTAAAAAAAAAAGCTTGTAAAAATAAAAGGCATTAAGGAGCATAATTTGCCATACACGTGCCTCATAAATGATGCTAGCAGTATTAAAGCAGATGCAAAAATGAGCAGCAGGAAGAACACATAGGTATTTTTTCCTGGAAAATGCATGACAGTATGAAATAAAGGATTTGTCAGAATGACTGCTTGTATTTGCAACCTGAAGTGTTTTATCACAACACCTCTTATGTGTGCTACATATATCAAATTTCACAGAAATATATTTTTGAAAAAAAAAATCTCGTGCTGTGTTTTAAAGACCTTTGTCAACTACTTGCATATCCACCTTTTTTTGTATAAGACTAGACGACAAGGTATGACTATCATGATTGTATGAGGAACGGGTGAAAGAAGAATTAAACACGACCTAAAGCAGCATTTATATGAAGTAAAATGTCATCTTTAAAGATCAACCTCCTAGTTGCTTTCAGTGATATTAGAAAATGCCACATTTATTGCAAAGAAATTGTAATGCTCCTGTTGCTTTAAGGAGATATAAACCCCCCATTTTTATCCTGATGGATCACGAGATACCAAACCTTAAATTTGCCATTGGCTCCACAAGCCTCTTATACTTCAGATACTGCAAATCAAATAGAGGCAGTCTCTAGAATTACAGGAAGAAACTACAGCTTCTTGGAAAGATGATTTTTTTGATGTTGGAATCTCACCAAAATCTGAAATTATGAAGGAAATTCCAAAGAAGATGGCTGCCATACAAGCCGCTCAAGCTGGAGCTTTTCCCTCAAAAAATGCATGGAAGGATGGATAATTTATTTTATCCATCTTTGGATGGATACAGTTTTTTGGATGAAAACTATTTTATGTTCATAAATACCAGAATACACAGGAAAAATAATACGAAGAACATGTCACATTTAAGGAATGAAATATGCTTTGTTAACATGCATTTATAACAAAATCCAGGCTTGTACCTCTCTGACAGCACCACTCCTTCCTTCTGATACACTAAAGCTCAAGTACAGCTGAAATCGAATCATGTGTTTTAGATGCTTTCTGCTGCCCTGAACTGGGACCTAGACTTCCATGGTATGTCTACAGTGCAGAGTGAACTCAGTCTACTGACTCTGAGCCTCCACCCTTGACCCACGTTTGGAAGTCTTTCAAGCCTACCCTAATTTAAACGAGTAGAGTACATGTTAGTATCTGGGTAATCTAACTGAACGTTGCTAGTTTTACTGTAAGCATGCATGCTAAATCACCAGAGCACTGACATCCTTCAGTGCTCATCTCGCAATTCTCAGAAAGGATGAGCAATTGGTAAAAACCACAGGATGTTTTTCCAGTTACATCTGAATGCAAACATCCT
Organism: Ciconia boyciana; assembly: GCF_034638445.1. Taxonomy (NCBI): domain Eukaryota; kingdom Metazoa; phylum Chordata; class Aves; order Ciconiiformes; family Ciconiidae; genus Ciconia; species Ciconia boyciana. The sequence continues at coordinate 101,693,836 of NC_132935.1, read as the reverse complement.
CTGTCCCCTAAGAGCATGAGCCCTTCCCTCAGACACAAGCAGATTGAGTGCAAGAGCATTGAGAGCATGTTTGTAAGAACCCTAAATTTCACATGCAGCTAAGATACATGCTTTGCTGCAGGTGACAATCGCCTAGATTAACTACACAAAATCCCATGGTTTGCTAGCAGATTCTGAGACTCCTCTTCCAGTTGCCCCTGAAAGCACAGCACTTGTGCTCATGCTGAGAGTGGCCTTCCTGCACTGTGCTGACAGACAGCAGGAGAACACGTTTCCTGTGTAGAACAATCTAAAGCCCAAATTCTATCTATAGTTTTACATGGTCGCTTTACTCAGACTTATCTTTTGTTATCAACCATATGATAACTAACCTTTTTTCACTCTTTTAAGTGGGATATAGTACAGAGAGGAAATTATAACAAAATAAAAACTAACGGAGTGTTTCTAGTTCCAAGAGTTTAAATGACAGCAGAAGATGGAATCGTAGCCAGTGCTGACTTACTACGAATTGGGAAAAATGTGATCCCACGCTTCCCTGACTTCCTTGAAATACACCAGATTGTTTCTGAATGATACTTGGAATCAATCTCAAATCAAAGTTTTTGTTGACGATGGGTTTCCGTGTGTCTGTGCGCATGTGTGTGTGTGCATATATGTAAGCCTATGCAGAAGACTATTAAGAGAGGGTAAGGAGATCAACATTTCCATACTCTTATTATCAGACACAAAGCCAGAAAATACACACCTGCTTCACAGCTTTATATCAAAGGGTCACTAAACCAAGCTTTTAAACAGGAATAAGGAAGAAGAAAAGTAAAAGGAATATGTTCACTCCATGCAAGAAAGTCAAAATCTTACCCAAGATTTTGGGTACCAGATTACCAAAAATCTTCTAGTAATAAAAGCATTGATGCTAATTTGGTTAACATCTAGAACTTTAAATAACATGTCAAATTAATTCAAGTACATAGAAAGACTAGCAATTTTATGAGCAAAACCAACTATTGCTCTCCACTGAGAAGACAGGGAACAGAACGTAAAGCTAGTTATCACATCCATTAGCGAAGTTCCCAAAACTTGGGTCCCTGGATATGTAACTAATTAAAAGCAAGCAAGCTCAAGAGCTTGGTCATAGGAACCCTTAGGTCAATAGCAAAGTTTAAATTTATTCCTGAATAGTGAAGAACTCTACTATCACCTCTGCGGGTGGGTTCCCATGATGTTGTGCTCATGCACTGGTACACCCGCTGCACTGATACCTTCCGCTCCGACAGCAACATTGTTTCCCACAGACACTTTAATGCCATGACAAAGTACAGCTGTAGAACTAAGGGGCTCCATAAAGATAAAGAGGAAAAAACAAGAAAAAACAGAAGGGCAGGTGAATTAAAGTAAATTGAGAGAGCATACAATGTTAATACCTAAGGAGGATATTAAACAAAGAATAGTTAGGTAGGAAGAAACAGAAAAAAGAAGGTAGGCTACACAGAGAAGAAACAAACTTTTTTTTTTGTTTTTTTGGAGGGGTATACCAATAAAGAAAGAGAGGGGAAAAAAATAAGAGAAGGTGGAAGACAAACGGGAAATCCAATCCACTACAAACTGCACAGCCACAGAGAGATATGGGTCAAATGAGATGTTAGGGAATGGGAGAAGGAAAGATACCTGAACTTGATCTGAACTTGAAATGACCATAGAACTATTTAGTTATACACCCCATCACATTGCCAACACAAGATTAAAGAGCTTAAAAGAAATTTTAACAGGGCCAGGCCTGCTTACTTTTTGTGATATCAAGGTTTTCCAGCAACTAATTTCAGAAAACCTAAAATATCTTTCTTTTTCATACTTCTGTGTCAGTACCAGTGGATGATGTCAGTACTAGTCAGTAACGATGGACAAGGTACATAAGCAATACAAGACATGCAGCAAAAGGTAACGCCTTTCTCTGGAAAACAAGAGGATTAATGTGCCTCAAACAATTTGTGTTACTTGAGTTCACATGACAGATATTTAATGTCACCATAAAACTTGTCTCTCATTTTATATTTCAGTATTTTTTTGGAGCTAGAAAATACTTATTTGAGGCAATCTGCTATATCAGGTAGCACTTGTATGCTGTACCAAGGAGAAAAACTGTGAAGTAAATGACCACTATTTTCATGATTATTTAGCTGAAAAAATGTATAGATGTTTTTACATGAGGGGGACGGGTACATGTGGATTACATCAGCTTATTTCTTAAAACAGTTCTCAAGATCATTAATGAAGATATTTCAATAATACATCAGTACCTGTGAAATGTCACTCAATATCCAAGCCTGTGCATCATCATATAGTGTTACCTTTGTGTATAGATGCAAACGTGATTTCACAGACTATTGTTAATCGTTTCTTAGAAAGATCATTTTAAAAACATAGAAAAAATACCTGTTTAACCTAAAAAAGGAAAAGCCTCCCTTCTGGTTGATAATTGAGGTAACAATCCCAAACAATTCAGTTAGCATCAGACACGGTTAGATGTTTTAAATATCCAACTGAAGCAAAAATTACTAGCATTGAATAGAGTTTTGACCAAAGTATTAAGCATATATACACTACCTGGTTGTATATATTTTAGGTTTTGTGTAAAACAAAACCAACAAACAAACCATTGGTTTTACAGCAATAAATTCAGGAATTGGGGTTTTGTTTTTTTCGTTTTCTGGATGCACTATACACTTCAAATAAGATTGCAAGTCTTTTATCCCAACATTTCAGCTACAGAATTAAGACAGAGCAAATACACCTTTTTCTATACAGCGTATTCAACAGAGAAGTAAGCCCTTTCATTGCATTGCTTCCCTTGTTTCTTCTTCTATTCTCTACAATACCCTGAAACAATTCCTGGTATTTGAATAGCCATTTCTAAACTGTCTACATATTAGCTCGCTCTGTGTTACAGATGGCATAAACTTCAATGCAGCTAAGAGTTAAGTCAAGAAAAAGCAGGAGCTTTTCAAGGCCATTAGATTTTCTTCACTATCATCAAGTAATGTTCAAGTGTGCCATTAGCGCAAGGCCACTGCACTGCTCTTCCAAACAGAAATTGCTTTTCTCTTTCAGTAGTCTTCTTTGAAGCCTCACATCATATCAAGAGCACAAAACAGCTTTATGTAACCTCCTCCAAAAAGCAGTTCTGAACATGAGGGAAGGGAAAAGAGAAGAACGGAGGTAGGTTACAATAAGAATATTTCCATAAAACGCGGTCATATCTGACATCTGAGCTATTAAATTAAAGCTGAAATCTATTTTGAGGCAGGAGATAGCAAAAGGCTCTGTCTCTTTTCAGCAATAACCTAGAAATCTTTTTCATCTTACAGAAGAACGATTCAAAGCACCTGCTTTAGGAAATTCAGACTACAGCTTATATCACAGGCATTGCAACCTCACAGACGCCTTATAATTTAGTACAATGCTGTTCCTGGAATAAATGGAAAGCAGGTTAAAAGGATTTTTGTTATTTTCCAGAATTATATACCCAAGTCATTACCCAAAAAATCTCAAGGCTGAGACAGTATCTCAAAACTACTTTCTTTTTTTCTGGCTCAAAAGTAAAACCTACACATTCACAGCACTTCCACTGTACACGCACATCTTACAAAACACAGTTAGTATCTGAGAAACATTACTGTCCTTCAGAAAAATAACAAGAATTGCTTGTGTTTTTCATCAGTTCTGAAATTTCCCATTTCCAGACTCCAAAAAGCATCCAAACCTGGCTTGCTTAAACATGCTAGCTGCCATGGCTCTTATGTAAAACAAACCACTTCCTAATGCCAGTGACTATGAAAGATGGCCAGCAGCAAACACAGAAGTAGAAGATGGCAAAGTCTGGGAGGTCAGGAACTACTAAGAAGGTAAGAGCATAGATTACTGAAAGATGTAAATCTCACCTGCCAGATATGTTTAATGCTGCAACTATGTTTTAGTCTTTCACTAGCTTCTTTTAAGAAACTACTCTCATAACAACTCTTTCAACTCTACAAGTGTCCAACATTTCCATTTACATGTCCTTTCACGTAATCACATCATACCACAGTGCAGACATCTTCAAAAACAAAGTTTTCAGGATCTAATTGACAGAGTAGTATGGTGATGCTTGCCATTAGAAAGTTAGCCAACATCAGGCATTTTAGAGTTGTTTCTTTTAGTAGACATCAGAATTTCTTCTGTTCAATTTTGCTTATTTGTGAAGGATGCACAGAAGGTCCAGCTTCCCTGAATATGGGAGAAAAATGAAAGGAAGCAGCTAACTGGTAGGAAAACTGGTCCCAACAGAATCTCTTAACTTCCCATCTCCCCCTGTTTCTGCTGTTTAACTAAGCAATCCTCACCAGAGTGAAGACAGTTTCTCTGGTTCTTGGTGCCACCACTGCATCGTCCACTGCCCTGCCACAGCCTGCAGTCCCCAAAGGCCACCAGCTACAGCACAGGGGCCGGAAGGAGTGCTGGACTTGACAGGTTTTGCTGCCAGAAGCCAGCTGAATCCAATCCCTCACCCCTTACCTGGGACTTTCCTCTGGTTTTTGGATACTTCATGTTTCACACAGGTGCCCATGACGATTTCCAGACAATGCCACAGCCTTGGGCATTGCTATGATTAATATTTTGTGTTATTGTCAATGAAAACCACCTAGACCATACAGATATGCCTTCATAGGCAGTGCCAAAAGAGATCCTACCTGTCTGATAGTGGCTTCTGTCTGCCTCATTATGAAACACAGTTTCACTCCCCAATTACTTACGGACTCTTTCAATGTGCAGCAGTATCATGTTTTAATTTTTCTGACTTACAAATGCCTCAAACTCTCCAGAGGAGCTACAGAACCCAGCAGAAGAAAGAGGTGCCCTACAACCACAGTTTAAGGATGGTGGCATTAGATTACTTATTTTCTGTTAAAAATTGGAGCGAGAGTCTGTGCACTATTGAAATAATTGGTTGAAAACAGTTATCATGGTAAGTCTTTAAGTGACAGCAGCCATTAGCACCTTAAGGATAGCCATATGTAATCTTGTCATTAATCTTCCCTGAGTCAGTTATGCACGCATCTACCTTTATCAAAGCCAACGGAATACAGGACATCACCCCCCTGCCTCCCAGAATTGCGTAACAGGCTTAGAGCTAGCCAAAAAAAAACACCACCAAAACCAAAACCAAAACAAGAAAGCTTTTTGTCACTTAACTGTGTATCTTAATACAATGGTCCATATAACTTGCCAATCACACAGGCGTTGTCTATGGGGTTTTAGTTTTTTGAGTGTTTTAACATTTCCAGAACACATTAATAAAGAACATTTTAAAGCATGAGGCTTAAAGATTTTACAATTATTTTAGTAGTATTGCATCAATTAGAGCGCATTTTGAAATAGTAATTTATTTTTTTAATCCTGAGCACTTTCAACTTGGAAAAAAATCTCTCAAAAATCTCTTTTCAAATCACATGAACATTGACTTTATTTCTTACTTGGTTGGACACAGTATATGCTAAGATAAATCACTAACGCTATAAGACATGACCTTATTTTTTCATAGGTCATGCCCTATTCTTGAGCAAGAGATTCAGGTTGCAAAAGGCAGAAACAAATCCAGAGCTGAGTTTTAAGCGCAACTCTCAGAGGACTTCTCACTGTAATAGCACAATGCTGCTAGAGGCAGGTATGGACATGCCCTAAGGTCGGTCTCTCTGGCTATCCTCTCAAGAAGGCAGAGCAGCAAAACAAATAGTAGTTCTGCTATCCTGTGTTTACTATATGTAAAAACATTCTTTTGCAGAGCATAAATTGAGGATTATAGTTCTAAACAACTGCTCCAGGGCTAGACTGAATACTTAACTCATCTGACAAAAAGAAGAAAATGAACTAGGGCTCTGTCCTGCTGAATTTGGACACTTTCTGCATATTGGATCCTGAAGCTCATATTAAGCTTCTCAAACCTGTTGTTTTGAGCAGGGAACCTGCTATCACAATTGCCTTAATAGCTTTCAACAAACTGGGTCACAAGTTTTAAAGGGCAAACATCATTTGGGAGAAAGATACTAAGGGAGTTAAACATCCACTGCAGACAGAATAAAATCCTTGCTGTGTGCAATGTGGAACCTCACAGTGTACACACAAAAAAGATTCAGCAGAAATCGCCTGTGTGCAAACATAATCTTTTGTTAAATAAGCTACTAGAAAACTGGCCAGATTATAGCTAAGGGTAAAAAGAGCACTCCTCAACTATCTTCTTTTTAATTTTAAATCACTAAAACTGTTGTTGCTACGGCTTTATGAGGATGTCATTTATATCTTATTTTTCTGATGGTCCTAGAAAAAGATAAACTGTACATATAATTGGAAGAGCTGTTCTATTGCTAACTAGAGAAAAGTTACACAGCAGTTAGAACTTGACTCTCAAGAAAGCCAGACTATACATACTCCTACTCTACATAAACACAGGAAAAAGCAAGTATTTCAGAACAAGGAACTGCTTTGTCTACAAATAGAGTTCTATGTATTTTTTACACATGCTAACCAAAATAAATTTGAACAAATGGCAATCAAACACCCACCTGGAACAGCTTTTCATAATCAACATATATCTCAGCATTTCCTAAATAATTACTTAGTTTTAGAAAGAATGAATTTTAGAAGATATTTATTTTAATGACAGGAAAAGATATATGAGAAAAGTGAGCTTTTTGTATGTGTCTGACATCAAGAATTCAATATATTTGCCAGGCATTCAAGACTGATGCTACAATGAGCTTTGTCAGTAGCATGGTATCTGAAAGATCCACAGATTCTGTAGTAAGAGGCTCTGCAAGCACTACGGTGACACTAGGTGAAAGAAAACAGGATCAAATTCCCCTGGACAGGATAAATGTACAACCAAAGGGTAATTATTGAGATTTGCTGTTGTATTATTTCATCTGAACAACGAGAAGGGCAACCAGATGGTAAACTATATATATTTAGGCATTAAAGAATACAGGAGCTTAACTACTCTTCTTCTGCTATCAGCAGAGGCAGAATACTGCCCACTTTTTCATCCTTTTGCATAGAAGAATGTAAAAGCTCTGCCCTCTCTGCTGCTGAATTAAGGCCTCACTAGCTAGAAGGTAAGACTCCAAACCTGGAAGTGGAAGGAAAAGGAAATCCTTGCTTTCCCCCTCCATAAAAGAGCTGGCTTTTCACCTGGGAATGCAGAACCACAGACATTTAAAATGTCTTTCAGGACGCAGTAACTTGCACTAGATAGGCAAAGATATACTGAGGTAAAATTTCCAGCAATAGCTAGTATTTCTAATAGCTATTGGTCTCCTAAGCAAACATAAATAGTAATAAGGTTAGTAAGGTTAGGGTAGTTAATTCATCAAAACATCACTTTCTGGTTTAGTGAGTGAAACACAAGCTTGGAAGAATGAACATTTTCTGATTAATTTTTCTATGTGACATCCCATCACAGAAGGATGAAGTAGTATCAAATCTCGCTAGACAGTCCTGTTCCAGCCACTGTAGTTCATGAGTTTCCTTTTTACATCTGTTTTAACTACTACTACCAAGCTCCAACTTATCCTTTAAGGTTATCTCTTTTCTACTTTAGAAAGGTTCTCAGAGAAAAACCTTTTAATCAACCAACTAAGAATCCCAGAAGCCAGTAATTCAAGTCATTTGTGCCATGGTCCTGCATCACCAACACTATCACAAAGCCATCATAAAATCTCCTTTTTACGCTCACTGAAAATAATCTACAAAATAGCGAACACCCCCCCCCCCCCCAACCCTTCTGCCACGTAAATCAGACAAAACAGAACTAGAGTAAAACTAATGTAGACCTCCACTTGAAATAACTGTATTTTCAACTAATGTTGATTACTGTTAGATTTAATATAAAAATTAAAAGCCCTCCCCTGGACTGCAACAATTGTCAAATTGACATCTGAGGTGGAAATTAAAAGCACAGAGCAAGAAGTCTGCAATGCATTTGTTGCAGCCACTACAAATAGGAAGTAGTTAGCAGAAGGAAAACCTTCACTGTCAAATGGAAAATAAGGAAAGATTACCGTTGTAATAAACTTTCATTTGTCCTTTTTTACTCCTTTTACTCTCAGATATATATGTAGAATGTGCTTGGAAGCAGCAAAAGAGTGGAGCTTCAAAAAATCACTCATCAAATAATTGTGCTACTTTTAATAATTTATTTAAGGTCCTAAAACAAAGATCAAAAGGGAATATATCTAAGCATTTATATTCAATTCCACATCACCTGATGACTAATTTGTAAAGAGCGCACAAGTCTTCACAACTGAAGCCAAAATCATTTGAGGATACTTTGATATAATGCCACAAAGGATATGAGCAGGAAGGCAGCAGGAGTTACAAATGGCCAAGCTCCATTAAAAGTGCTAATAAAAGAATAATGGAATTTCCTTCTACTATGAATAAGAAGTGTTTGGCACAGGAGAATTTAGACACAGAGAGGAATATCAAAGCTTCTGGTTCACCAGTTGCTTCTCCTTATTAGATCTTAATTGACTTACTATTACATTTACCTTAAAATGCTTCAACTCAAAAAAGCAACGATCCCATTCAAAATCTTGTCACACTAATTTCCTTTATTCTTTATGTTTCTCAGTTTTCACAGGCCCTTAATATCTGCTTTACCAGCCCTTGTAAATAATTCAAGTCTATCTACAAAAAAACCCCTTTGAAGTGATGGACTTAACTTTATATGAAATGACATATAATTATTAAAATTATAGAATAGACCTACTGTTTAACAATGGTTTTTTAAACTGTAAATTTTGAAGTTGCTGGTAGCTGTGGAACTCTCATAGCAACAACCTACCTGATAAATTTAATCCATTAATATTTACACAATGTATTACTTTCTCATAGATGTAAGCACAGTTACACACATACACGCATGTGTTCATACATACAGATAGGTGCACATACATACACACTTCTGCCATCTTCTTCCCCCAAATATAAAACCGAGCTAATTTTTCCAGTGTATAGCTATTTGGTACATGGCCAGGAAAAGAAGGGGTAGGGTTCAGAACTTCCCTTTGAAATGTCTAAACAAAAAAATGTTTCAAATCTTTCTGTTTTGAAATGGACACTTGCAAATCACATACACTTTGCAAAACAGAAGCAGGAAAGACAGTGATCTCATACTGCTGACAAATTGTTAAAGGATTTAGTGCACTTGCTTAAAAAAATATGCCCACAGATGCATCCAAGACAGGAGGAACTCCCCAAAAATATTTACAAACCTACTTAACTCTCCTTCAATCTGCTGCTTAATGCTCTCTTTTGCATAATGTCTACAAAAACCCCATGACAAATAGTTATAGCACAGCAATGCTGTGATCTCTGTCTCCTGGTTCTCCAAAATCTTCTTGTAACAGCTTTAATTTTTTATTTCACATTGCAATGGCTTTAGGGAAGTGATCCTCTTTTCTTACCCTATAGTATGGGATATAAAAATAAGGTGTTTTTTTTTACCAGGGTTCCCAGACTTTACAAATAGGGATTAAGTTATAATGATGATGTGTATTTCTTCTTCTTCCCCCAGACAACCATCAGGCTTGTTAGCAAAGCAGCCTCTTCCAATGATGCTTCCAGAATCAATAGATAATTCATTAGTATCATGTATCTCAGGGCCTAATTGACACAACAGGCTAAGCAACATACTCAAGGGTAACACAGTTTCTAAATAGAGAGGAAAAAAGAGGGGAATCCGATACCACATATGGTCACTTTGCAGGATTTAGTGTCAGTCTATAAATTATACTTCTATGAGGTTAATGTGAGTCATTGGTTTCACAAATCAGCAAATGCACCTTTTCAAGCTTGGCTTGAAAAAACAAAGAAACATTTACATGATAGCATAATTTAAGTAGCATGAATACCCTAGCATTTTAATTTTATCATTTCTTCTAATTTTTGCACTAAACATGAAATATAGTTATCACAAATGTTTGGAATTATTCTTAACAACAAATGTAGGTAGTATATTTTTTCTTACCTTATGGTCATATGGATTGTATGAATGAAACAGCTGGGACAAATCCTTTGTTCTTTGTTTTTTCTGAAAAGTAATATTAATAAATAAACTGTATTAGAAAAGTTAAAGGAAAAAGAAAGACACTACTGATTTTAAAAGCTGTATGCAGGTACAAACACATTCTCTCCCTACTTTGTTAATGGAACTGTAGGTATGAAGAGCAGTATATGCAGATTAAGGATATTAAATATCACAGGAAATAATTAACATATATATTAACAATGTTAAGAACATATCCTTAATAAATAATAAACACTAATCTATGGAACATCAGTGGAATGTGTAAACAATTCAGATCTGTTTTAATTTCTGCACAATAAATCATAAATAATGTTTTAGAATACAGATGATAAAACCTGAAGATTAGGCTCCAATCTTGCAAAGACTTGTCTACTATTCTGGCATGTACATGCAGTCTTGCTTTATAGCAGATTAGGTTTAAAGGAAGTCAGTTTAAAGAAGAATCATCTACTATTTTTCGATTTCTTTTGATGCTAATACTCTCATTGCCTTGAATGTGGAAAATTAATAGGTGGTATACCATTTAATGCCAAGGCAAAGGGAAAAAACCTCCTTCTGTTAAGAGCAAAGTTCAAAGACAAAACCTGCTTAATCCAGCTCCTACTGAAATCAATGAAAGAGCTTTCAGTGATTTCAGCAGATGTTAAATAGAATCTCTCAGCTTCATCCTGTGAAGGGGAGGCAGGGAGAGGAGAAAAAAGCCCTTCAACTTTAATGCAGGGATGAGTCACAAATATATTCAAAGTTTTATTATGTCAAAATCGACGTTGACTTATCTCATAGCTCGGGAAGGCAGAGCATTGTGTGTTGGAAACTGTGTAAAGGGCAGACAACTACAAGAACTCCTTGCTTGTAGTCTTGTACCGTTGTCTTATTTTAGCCATCATTTCTGTGAAAGTAGTTTTCCAACTAGACTGGTAGGATCTGTTCATGTTTCCAGCATGTTGGGAACTAAGACAGACAGCTGCATGGCTGCAGTATTTATTTTAACTTCTGGAAACTATAGGACAATTTAGTAATTTTTGATTATTCTTTACACAGTTTTTATTTTCAATGAAAAGTTCAGATGCAGCAACTTAGTCATAAAAGCTATAACTTTAGTTACTAGTACAAATTTATGACAGCTGGATATTTCTGAGTCATTAAAGGTATCAGATTAATATTACTACTTCTGTGAGGTCCCTACCTATGTTTTAGTTATGACCACTGAAGAGTCAAGAAAATAATTTTTTACTCACTGTCCCTCTTCAAACAAGAATGGTAAGTTTTGTTTTCAGTATGAGAGGGTTAATTCTATCATAGAAAATTCTATTCAATTACCATAAGCAATACCTAACAGGACTTGATTCTCTGAGTTTACTAAGGGGCTTTACAACTAACAGAAGTGATATTAAAAAAGACATTTCTGTTAGTATAGACTTTCTCAGCAATCGAACATGCCTTTGCCAAAGAAAAGATCTCCCTTAGTAGAGGAACCTTCGTCCTCTAACCCCCATTCATACCTCTTTTATTTCCAATGGGAAAAAACCCACTCAAATGAAAGCATCGGGTAGCACAACTCAAATTCCATCACCACCCTACAATGACTTATTTCTTTGTAGTACAGTTATACACAGTGGAAGTGCTTAAAATACTATAAAAAGGATTCGAAGAAATGTGATAATAAATTGAAGAGAGATATCAAAATGATTATATAAAAAGGTTGCTTAAAAACCTAATTTAATGTAGAATCATGCAAGAAGTAGACAAAAGCATTTTAGTTGGAATCTGGAGACCTCCACTAAACCTTCTCGGAATCCCCTCCCCTCCCAAAGCCAGAAAAAGTCTAATTCTTGCTTTTTCTTACCAAAGACTATTTCTCTTGAATCCATTTTGACTGCGCACACAGTGCTTTTGAGTATTTTTTTTGCAATAGCTTTAATAGCACCCAATGAAATTATATGACAGAAACCCTCCTATCCTTCACCCTCAGACTCTGGCCAAAAAGCTATTTACACACTCAGCTAGACAAGATGAAGAATGAAGATGGCTTCCTTTAGACAACACGTTGACATAGTCTTCCACTTTTTATTATAGGAAATCATAGTTTCTTTCCTACCTTTCCACAAAAGGTAGAAGTTTGGCTTTTTGTACAAAACCAAAATGCTCCTGACTGGGGAAATGCTGGAAATTCATGACACAGAGGAACTTGGAATGGAACTTCTGGAAATGCACATGGAAAAAATGCTGCCCCCAGGATGCCCCGTATGCTTAGCTGATCTAAATCTGAACAGCATTTGACTACTTTGTAGGAAGTCTGAATACACAGACAAAAATGTCTTAAGCACAGAGTTAAGGTTGCTTAGTGATAATTCATGTCTTCCTAGAACACTGAGTTCAGCTTAACTCAGATCTCTAAAAACCAGAAATATAAAACATTTCAAAACACAGAGACTAAGAAAAGAACAAGGGATTCGTGTTGCTATAGTGGTAACCCCCTTCAACTCCTACAGCAGGCATTAGCCACATGGTATTAATAATAAGTTTGTTACATGAAGAAAAGGCACAGTTCCCAGCTCACCTGTAAACAGTGTAAAGCACAGAGTAAAACAGGCCTCTCCATGTCTAGACATGACAGAGGAAAATAAAGAGCTTAAAAGCTCCTTCTCCTTCATTGCCGCCAGTGGGCTATTTCAGTCTCTAAACTGCCTATTTACATGCATCTCCCCAGAATTTCTTTCCTTGATGCAGCTTCGTACTCCTATTTCTCCTTCCTTGTGTTAGTCCAGCATCCCTTTCAAGTACTCTCTTGATCAATATAAAAATATTTTTCTTCCCCCCTTTAGTGTTCTGATTCGCCATTCCTTTAATGGACCAATAATGCTGTCAAAATCACATGGTAAAAAGACACTCAAAACCCCCTTCTGAACTTAGGCAAATGTCCTGTCCCATTGTACTGTTCCACGTACAGCAGCAGTATCGCTTTCAAACACCCTCATAGATCTGCACGTGATATATTTAAATTTATTATCTTTCTGAAAAAATTCAAGAGTCTTTCCAAAGTCACCATACAAATTAGCACAGGCTATTTCCAAAAATGAAAAGAGCTCTTAGGAGTCTGATGGCAGCATCAGACTCATAGCTTATTTCTGTACTTCTCTCAGGCTTGCCATATATTGATACAGCATATGTTCAGTGACCACAGACCATTTCCTTAAACCAAGTTACTCTTGGCAGTGGGTTACTTGCAATACGCTTACTCAGCTTGGCTGTATATAATTTTGGTGCAAGAGCATTTGACATGTAACAAGCCAGAGATACACTATTCCTCCACAAACGTTTCCAGTATTGCTTTGCCAGCAGGACAGAGTCAGGCATCACTGGAGATAAATACCATATGACTAACAAGACCAGTAAAGCCTCAGTCTGAGAACTGTGCACAATTTCCTACTTGTGCATCAAAGCAAGCAGCGATCTATGAAGTGGGGATTTTTTGGAGCACTAGTAAGCTGGCCATCTGGGGAACTGCAGAGCAGTACCCTATTTAATACGGAAAGAAGGGTGGAAGAGGGAATACCTGGGTGGAAGGTGCTGCCTGCATCACTGCTGTGTACAGCTGTTCACATGTTGGAGTCTGTGGGAGCCCAGCAAGATCCCCGTAAATTTACAACAAGCAAGACTCTGGACAGAAGGTTCCCTAATATATGTATGTATGTACATACGTATATGTGTGTTTGTGTGTGTGCACTTTACAGGGGCAGAGATTTTGTTAGGTTACAAAATTCTGACAACTCAGTGATGCACTGATTCCCGAAGTAAAGCAATACTTCTATAAGTGAATTATTTCAAGCTTGTTACTAAAATACATGTAAGTAACTACGTGCTTCTCAAAAGCCAGGTAGTGTTCAACACGCAATTATAGTTAAAAATAAGAACCATATAGTTCAATAGTTAAAAATAAGAACCAGAAACCAACATCAGCTAATGATGTTTCTTATGACAACATACATAATGTTAGTAGAGAGGAAACAACACATTACCATAATTTCATTATTTCCCCCCCTGTAAGCATACACACAAGTAACACATACTTTGCTCTAAATATTTCCTTTCTCTGTCTCATTTTCTGGACCTCAGATTTTCGAGGTCTTATTTTTAACTATTGAAATTTTTTTAAAAGGGACACTGGTCATCTGAGACACATATTATATGCTTAAAATATAGTAACAATAAAGGATCCTTCTGGAACACATCCAGAATTATAAATCAATAAAGCCAAGAGTTAGTGACCTTCTTGGTGTTTTTACTCTTTTTTTCTTGTGTGTTGATTTTTAGCAATAATGAAACATTTTCTAATGCTTTAAGTGGACTACACTGTGGATTATTATCCTACTTTTGATCAGGAAAGATCATTTAAAGAACAAATAGGTAGAATGTAAAAAAACAATCAACCAAAAAAACCCCCATACAGGATGAATCTCTAAAACTGTTTAAAATATTTTCTGCACAAGTTAACCAGCATAGAATTTTGTGTTGACTACTTCAGAAAGACAAAGCTGAACTTAATTTTTTTTTTTTTTCAAAAAATGGTGCAAAAATAGGGTAATAAAAGTAACAGTATCCTAGCAATACATTTTTATAAACAGAAAATACTTTAGAAAAATAAGTTTAGAAATGAAATAACTATACCAAATACTAAACATAGTAGGCTCACACATGTATATTGCACTTCTCTGGTGACCCTCTTTTCATACTCAGGTGATAATTAGCTGTCTTTAAGATGATATTAATGTAGCCCAAAACTTGTTTGTTTTCCTTTCAGGCATGGTATTGTAGGTCTACAATGTTTATTGTGAGGGAGAATTACAATATCGCCGAGCTATTTTTATTACAGATTACTTAGAAGCAGCTTAAATGGAATATTGTCAGTTTTTCATCTAGGAATAAAAGGGACAAAATTACTCCCCAGTATGAAGGTATCACTGGTTTCCTTTAGACTCGACTTTCAATTTCACCTTCAAGGTTCTTAATAATTCAAGCCTAATACCATAACAGATCTGCAGATTCTACCAGTTCCGCTGAAGGTGTCAGCCTCAATGTATCATCAGCAAAGTTCTCCTGCTTTTGTTTTTCTGCTTCCATCATTTAAAATCCCTCCATTATATGGGTCTGCCTTCAGTAACAGGGATCCATATCTGTTTCCATTCAAATATTCTTCTTTTCCTTCACGATCACAGTGAATAGTAACATGGGTCAAGGCAACGAGATGAATGTCTTTATTTCAGTTCCCTTCCCTCACCTACCATCTTCTCCCCCATTTCTCTTTTACATACTGCTGATCAGAATTAAAATACAAATTTATTTTGCCATGGGAACCTTATGTAATTCAGCGCTTACAAAGCATCTCACACACTCGAGCATGCTAACTACCAATAGCAACATTGTTTTTCTTTCTAACAAGTCTGGAAAACCACATTACCTGCTGGTGTAGTATCTAATGGATTACATAATTTAGTTAAAACCACATTAAACTTTGCGAGCCAAGGTAGAATATAACTACAACTTTGACAGACTTCGGGAGAAGACGAAGCAGCTTTGCAAGTATTTTCACAGTTTTCTTCCCCAGTATTACCAAAACGACAGCAGCTCCAGCGTAACAGACGCTTGCAAGAGCAAAAACCACGAGACTGGAGCTTTCTTTTCTGAAACAGCACGCCTAACGCATTTTGTGTTATGGCATTCTCTAACTTCAGTAACATGCGTTTTCTGAGCAATAACGAAGCTGTGGCTTTCTTTTCCCCCACGTTACATCTGTGATCTCAAAACTAAAAAGGCCTTGGGTAGTTCCAAACTCCAAACCTTTATAAAACAGAATGAAGTTGGGAGCACGCTCCCTAAAGACACTGATTGGCCTAACTCTAATCTCCAAAGAGTTACTTGGCAAAACACCAGAAAGAGATGTAGCAACTACTCCAACCAAGGTACCTTTAATATCCTTGCTGGGAGATTCAAACCATAAAGCCTTAAATCTATGTACCTATAACCACAATACAGATATGAGCCAAGCCACTGAAACTGCCATGTTATCAAAGTTTACAGATTGCTTTTTGTTCTGCAAAACAATTTTTTTAAAAGTGATCAGAAACCAGTGAACCATTCTCTTTGACCTCGCGGTATTCGGTGCATCACCCTCTTAGAAATGATCCTGAAAAAAATACTGTGCCCCAGCCAGATTTCTTGATAAAATTGTAACTGGTGTTCATTATGCTCTTACGTCTGTGCCTTGTAGAGTTTGAAAGGGCAGAAGTGACAATACAGGCTTGACAAGTTTCCCACTTCCTATAGCTAACTCACCTCTACGGATATTATCCCTGTCTTTCTGATCACATCCATAATGAAGCATAAAAAATCAATTGGGGACTAGCTAGTCTTTTGGACCTAACCTACGTGAATTACTATGTTAAAATAGACTCACTGTTATACTTTGATACATGTGCATTTTATTATTTATCTTGGTTTAAGAAATTACTTTCTAATACGTTTTGAAGCATACATGGAAACTGTCACTTAGTATACAATGTATTATATTCAGCCGTTTATCTCAATGTTCCAGGATGGTGGGCATTTTTTCCAACTCCAATTAACAAAAGAATTATACATTCATAATTCATATTTTGTATACTCTTTAGTCTTTTGAATATGCAGGGATTCTTTCTAAAAAAATTTAGAACAAAGTTTTATGAGCCAATGCAATGTGTTTTTTGTCTAAAAGAGGAAAATATATAAAACTTTACGCACCTTTACTAATCATATTAATCTAGAAAATGATCGCAAACATTAAAGTGATCCTGTCTTCAGGATTATGGCAACACAAATAGTCATTGTTTACTCTATTTTACATTTTAAGTAGAGATTCTTATTTATGGAAAAATACAAACATTTTCAAAACCAGCATGGGGTCTTCATGAGATCATCTGTCAACGTATTTGAAAATAATTTTTTGAAGGACCCATTTTCAATTAAACTATGGGCATTGCAATTTCTTCCTTCTTACCTCCCATATAATTTCAGCTATGTAATACAGACTCTTCAAACTCACATACTTTACAAATATTACTGAATTCTATCCCTTCTGGTACATTTGAGTTCTTTAATTTAGTTCAGGATTAATGTTTGTTATTCCTGTCATTTTTCATAATAAGATCTCCCCCTTAGAAGAGGATAAATTATGCAAAACTTATTCTGAAGACTTTCACAAAGAAATCCTCAATTTCAAAAAAGGCCTTCAACACTCTTTCATCTTGAGGGTCCTTAAATTTGGTATAGTTTGTAAATGTTCTGTCTCACTTCTGATAGATTTTTATGTCTGGAATTAATACTGAAATTTCATAATCTATATGAGGTGGGTATTTTCTAAGGATCCCACTGTAACTGATTAGGAAGACTGTTTAGCTCAAGAAGATTTTGTAGAACAAAAGTATCCAACAGAAACTTGGCCTGGGGTATCAGCCATATTTCAAATTAGATTGACACTAAATCAGAAATAAAGTGATTGGTCACAAGGGACAGACTGATTTCGAATAGATATAGTTATTGCGCCCAGTTACACAATAATATAAACCAGAATGAACTGCAAACTACATTTTAGTAATGAAATGTAATTTTATATATATATATGTTAAGCCCAGGACATATATGGGCTTATGCATAAATGCAGGACTGACCTGTCTGCAGTGCACTCTTTTCCTTTTTAAAATCTGGTGAGATATCTGTGTGCTCTATTGCACAACAGCAGCCTTGAAAGCACCAGGTTTTCCAGCATCCCAGAAAGAACAAAAAGAGCAGAAGAGAAGTGCTCCAGAAGGTACAGTGTGGTACAAATAGTGAGTGGTAAACAGTGCTCAAGTGCTTGCTGTGTGGGAGAGACCACTCGTGTACCCACAACTCACAAATTCACTAGACACAAAAACTGCCCTCACTGTTTTACCTTAATCTGTTATTCAGCCCTCCACTCTACTTCCAGTTTTTCAGCAATTCCATGTTCCATGTGGATTTTTCACACAGTGACTGGAGGTGCAGGCGCAGCAATGAAAACAGTGGAAAACATGAGTTCCAAAGCAGTCAGTGACCTGATTGACTGTGATAGCTTTGAAGGAGTGTGCTTGGATTATCGAAGACAGATGAAGTTCAGGAAAGGGTCACCAAGAACCCACCTCAGGATATTTCAGTGTCCTTTTCTTCCAAAGCGCAATTTATGGGCCATCATAAATGTCACATGATTTGCAAATGATGGACAAGCTTAGTCACCTCCATGATACAAAACACCCTAATGAAATCAAATGCACATTAAAAAACTTTAAAGGCAAACTGCAGGTTTAAAAAAAGTAAGAGAATTATATCGGTAAGCCTGTAGTGTTTTTTAAAAAAGAAATAAATTCTAAACAGGACTTACAGCACTGGCAAATTCTGTTCCCGGAGTCTAAAATAACAGTTATAGATAGCCACAAAGCTAATACACTCAACCAGAGCCTATTTATGCTAGGCAACAAAGTACTAAAGCTTAAACTATTTCAGTAACATAATTAATATCAGACCTGGATAGGTTCTTAATTTGCTATCTGTGTTAAGTCACAAACTATTAAATCTAAACCATGTTCTCATTTGAGGAAGTCCAGAATTGCCAAAGCCAAGAGCGTTTTTTTTTTTGAAACTAATAGATTTTTCTGTTCTGCTGCATACATCCAATTTCAGGGATTAACTTATGGGCAATACTCCCTTATGTCTACAACTGCTGGCACTGTTTCCAGCTCTGAGCAGACTGGTTCATAAAGTATATTCAAATTCTGAATTAAAAAAAGGAAAAAATTCCAGTATTACAGAAGTTACCTAACTGTAATTCAAGTAAAAGTTAAAAAAAGACACAGTTAAAACTCCTTCCATGGTTATTCCACTTCATTATGAGCCAATGAAGAGGGCAGAAGGACAAAGAATACATAAACGTAACACCCAGTTGCCACAGAGGTCCCTTCTGTATGAGCTTCTGTGAATGGGTTCTATAGGCATCTATGGATTTGGATGGAGTTGTAACAGAAAACAGCAGGCCAAAGGCGGTAGCATTACCTGCTGAAAATGTAGCATATGAAAATTTTCCAAGGAGTAACAAGCTCTGAAGACTAGTACTCATGCTGAATCTGCAATAACTAACAAACTCAGGACACCAACAGTCTGTTCAAACTGCCCAAGGCTAGCACGATCAACAACAGACAAAGACTTGGACCACATCCAAGAGGGTAGTGACTCCTATATGTAGACGAAGACGACAGGATTACGTTTATATCTCAAGGAACAAAGATCCCTCTGATGGACTTTTCCAAGCACCCACCTCAAAGCCACTGGCTGACCCTCCACATCTGAGCACACAGCTGGGGCTGGCCTCCTAGCTGCTGCTCCATAGGTAACCACAGGTGAGCATGCAAGTGAATGCCAGTGACTAAATGAATGTGTTGTGCAAAGAGTTATCTGCTTCTAACAAAAATGGCTTGGTTCTACTAATAACAACAAATTAATGAGTAAAAGGTGTTTGAAGAAATTTTGTTTCTCTCTCTGCCTCACTTCAATCCCCTATTAGGGAAGAGGGAATTTACAAAACAGGCCTTAAACTTCCTGTAACACTCTAACTTGAAGCCCCAGATCAGAGTACATAATTCATAACCACTGATAAAGGAAAAAGATGCAGAATTTTCAGCTTTTATTGCCCTCATGACATCTGTCATACAGATTCTATCTTTGTGATTAATGACAGAGGCTTCCAATATACTCCATGTACGTGCGTATTCATGCAGTTTGTCGTGTGATTAAATCTAAAAGAAGTAAAATAAATGTATGCATTGAGTATCCTGATGCCATTTTATATAAACTTCTTTTGAAGAACAATGTTATAATCTTGAAAATTTCAATGAAATGAGTTTAGGTAGGAAATACAGAAGAATTATATACTCTTCTGCATTTTTATAAGCAATTGCAATGGATGCTAAAGCATAAACGCCTACAAAAAAAAGAAAAAACTCCATGACACCACTAAACTCGTTTCACTAAACTACATTTCCATTTTTTTTACTTTTGAATTTTTCTGAGAAAAAGATTTAAAGTGAAAGGAGAAATTTACCTGAGATGCTGATGACATATATATTTACATTGGGGGTAAAAATTGTTTTCTTCCTTAAAATCAAAGACTATTTCACCTTATCTGTAGAGAGTACCTTCCTTCCCTTCTATTCAGTGCAGGAGTATGTGGCATACAAAACTCCTGATACTATTTCAGCTTCCTTGCAACTAAAATCTCAGGGTTCCAGGGCTTCCAGACAGACTCACAGGAGAAGGAGGATGGGTAATGAATGTTCATGGTGATTACAAATCTTACAGGACTACACTTTTCTGAAAATAATTTTTTTATATTGGACAGTCAACATGTAGACTGTACATGGCTACCAGTATCAACCCACAAAATTATACCACGTTAGTGGTGGTTTCAGAATCCTTGCAGATTCTGTAACTATTTCTGGCTTGACACTTAAGTTTAGAAAGAACTTTGCCTCTTCCTCCACATTTTATTTTCCAGTGCCCTTTAATTCTTTTTCTTAACAACATGGCCTAGACTGAACCCATAGCTGTACATTTACTTTAAGATGCTCAAATTTTCAAACTGAATTTGTATAAAGCTTATGAGGAAGCTGTTGGTAATTTTAATTACAATCAATTTCTGCTGTAAAAATAAAGCAAAATTCAAAAAAGTGGAACAGCAACTTGGTTTCCCAAGTGGACTTCCAGTCTAGCTTTGAATTCTGACTTGCTTTCTCAAGCAAGACAGTCATGCTCCTTGAAAGTGCAAAACTTCTATTCTACCAGGTGCCTGAAGTACACCAGTGCAAGATTTAAGAGCCATGGCTCCAGGCTAGAGTCAAAATATTCTTGTCCTTTCTCAGGGGTCTGACTCTGCATAGCCCAGATGTGACTGTGCAATTTAACTCATTCCCCAGATTCAGCTATGAACTGAATTTTCAGCAGCTCCATGGGCAGATCATTTATAGCTTTCCAAAAGGGTACAACCCATTTTAAAACCTACCGCCTCAACTGTCTCCCACAACAACAAAAACAGATTTTCATTTCATTTCAGCACCTGGTCAAATAAAGTGGTCTGAACTTGAGCTGAATCTAGCTCTAAAATAAAACTGTCTTTCAACTTCTGTAAAATTCTATTTTGTAACTTTGTCTAACCACAAAAAACCCTACTCACAGGTAATTACCTTCCTTTGAATTCATCACACAAACCTGCAGTTCTGGCTGCACACTGAATGGTGAGCACTGTGTCAGATTTAAAGATACAGCATAAAAGAAGTCAAACGTTTTGACCATCTTTAAAACAGGGAAAAAGGAGGAACCAGGCTTTCATAGGTCAGTCAGTTTATATAGTTCCTGGAAAAATAGGGAGTAAAATATGCAAAACTATTTGTAAGCATCCAGAAAGTAACACAAAGAGCCAACACTGATTTGCCAGTAACCAACAGCTGTATCAATCAAAATGAATTCCCATCAGAGAATAACTGGCCTTGTAGATAAGAGAAATCATAGCTATCTTGATGATTTCTAAGGCTTTCTGCAGTACCTCATGTGTTGTTCTCATAAAAAACCTAAGGAAACATGGTGTAAATAAAACTACCAGAGAGCAAGTGCAAAACTTGCTGGAAAATGTTAACTTGGAATACTTCAATAGTTCACTGACAAATATGAAAGATTATATATTGATTTTTCCTTCATGGTCTGCCTCCTCCTCCAGCTTTCACATTCTTAACTCTCTGGTCCCAAACTTGCTGTAAAAGTCTTCACTCAGGTCTTTATTCTGGCAGAGTAGCAAGCAGTAAATAAAAGTGTACTGCTGAGAAAACAAAGTGTAGTACAGAGGCTCAGCAGTCAAACTCAGTCATTAATCAGTCTTGGCTTCTCTTACACACAAAGTACATTCTGCACGTTACTCCATGCACTATTGCATGTGTTGTAGGGGGTGTCAGGGGCCAAGCATCTTTGATATACCAGAAGCAGTTACCACAGCTGCATCTAACTCCTGGGGCATGTAATGCCATTTTGTTACAGCACTTAACAAGGCAGCTCAAAGGCAGTGATGGTAGACCAGAGTAGCAGTACTGTTGAATAAGTGGCATTGTTCCTTTTCCTACCTACTTTTCTTTCCTTTTTCTTTCCTTTTCTCCCATCTCCTGATCTCCTCAGTGCTCTTCCCTAATTTTAGAAGAAGAATATCCCTACATATTCCCATTGTATGATCTTTGGATTGCCCACCATTAAGCTAAGGCAAGAAGTATTACTGATTCTGCTACGCCTGTGAGTATTAGCAACAAGGGAGATGGTCCCTTCCTTTCTGGGCATTTAAATCACATTAACTAATCAACACCATCCAAAGTTCCACTCTCTCACCTGCAAGTGCTTAACAGCGCATTTGGGTCTCTCACATATCACAGAGTACATGACACTCTATAAAGTTATTTCTAAATCCATCCCAGACAGCGGATGAATTCTTTCCTTGCCATTGCTCTGACCCTGGCTTCCCTAGGCGCATTGTGCCACATCACTACCCACTAACGCCTGAAGCACATGCTCAAAGCCAAGAGCAGCCCTCAATTGTCATCCCTCCTTACCGTCTGCTCAACAAGGAGCTTACTAGCCTTTTCTTTGATGGTACAACTGCAAGGTTCAGCTGTGCTCCCTTTCCTTTAGAGTTGTGAACAGAGCAAAAGGTGCTCTTTGCACAAGCAATGCTATTCCTGTTGCTGTCATGCTGGTTGGAGTTATAAAGGGCTGAAGGAGAGCACAGCTAATACCACCTGATGCAGGAATGTGGTTATTTCTCAATCAGCCAGGGACAGTTTGGTAACACATGGGCAATTATTTATTCTGAACAGGGAGGAGCATGTGAGCTACCACAGAAGATTCAACTGTTTGTGCGTGGAGATTCAGAACTACAAAACCTATATCTATCCAGCAAAGGAGGAATTAAACATCATACCATACCTGCTGGTACCCAAGGATACCTATTTCTAGTGCCTTGCAGAATTTTAATCAGTGAAGAGAAATATGGGGGATCTGCAGCCACTGAGTCATGAAAGGGTGTCAGGAAACTTCTTGGAGACCTCTTAGAGGGAAGCAAAAGCAACACAGCCTAAGAAAAATAAGTAGCCACCATAGAATAAAGGCATAAAATACAAGATGGCTGGTTTGCTCCAACAGAAATGGTCAAACACAACTTGTCTGGCAGACAACACTGAGAAGGTGCATATGGCATTATGCTATCCTTATAGAAAAAAAATCTCTTAGTGCATTGTGTACTGCTCCTACAATTGGTAAATATAGTGACAGATCTAAGTGGTGGTTTGATTAAATGGAGGGGGATACAATGTCTGATCATGGAATTTTTTTTTTCTAGTAATGATGAGTATATTTAACAGATAAAATGCCCAGTATATAGACAAATGAGGTTTTAGATTCAGGAGTTTTGCCTGAACACAATATTTGGGGGTGGATGGATGGCAGAGGGGAAAACCACCTGCAGTGTGGTTGGATGGACATGGCACGTTCCTACAGAGGAGAAATAAGAGGAATAACAGAGGACTATAAGCCTGGCCGTCCTTGAACCAAAAGCAACTGCTAGCCTAGGGCAAGTACTGCTTGGGATGACGACTACTGAAAACTGAGCTTTCAGAGACTGGGTAGACAATTTCAGATGTGAGACAAGGTCTCACATCTTTGTCCACCACGGACATGGCATGCCCACCATTCCCTTCATGTACTGAAAGACTTCAGTAACTCCCCGCTATACACCATAAGAGAAAATATCCTGTACCTACCCTTATTTCTGAAGCAAATTATTTTTGAGATCAAATAGTAGTTCAGTTATGAAGTTTGTAAGTTGGCTATTCATCTCAGTATAATAAGCAGAGTGCTTAACACAACTAATACAGAGAGAAAAATTTAAGGAGATACTCTTCAGAGGAATTAAAGGAAAGGTTCAGTAGTTGACTGACATAAAATTTTCAAACTGGGAGCAAGGTAATTATTTGATGATATATAGAAAGAGAGAAGGAAAGAGATTGTAAGAGAAAGTGAATATATAGTCTTTTTTCTAGATATCACAACACCTTTTTTTGAAAAATCTAATAATTACACCAATAATTGAAACTGAATTGCTTATACTATTGAAAATACATATAGAAAGATTGGAATCCACATTGCAGTTGAGGGCAGTGTAATCATGAAGCTGCAGTCACATAACTGCTCTCAAAAAAGCTGCTGCCATCTGTTCTCAGTAGATGTGAACCTAATTGTACCTTACTACAATCACTATTTTCAAAATGGCTATTTCCTCACATTGTTTGCATGTGACGGAAATCAAGCTGATCCTGGGATGATGTCCTCTAATACTTTCAGAAATTGTGATGGACCAAATCTCAAGGACAGAGAGAGAAATCTCCTCGCAAGTCCCCAGGCAAGTAATAGCTACCTTGAAAAAATAAAGGACAAGAAATTAAAATTATCAAGAACATAAGGTGTTACAGATCCTTAATTTTAGAGAAAAAGAGTAATTTTTACACTTATAATTAAAGCATTCTGATCCTTTGCAATGCAGCTAAATACGTAACATCCCTACCAGACATGTCTAAATCATGTTCTCTTACATTGGTTATTAAAATATTTATCTGACTAGAATCTGTAATTTGAGTTACACAACTATCAGCATGATCACTTTTACGATTGAACGCAATAGGGAAATGAAGAAATTATTATTATTACTATTATTATTAATAATAATATCATCATCTACAAAATAGCATTTCATAGTTAACACACTTCAGAGTGAGAATTTTCTACAGACAGCCCAGTGGAGATAATGAGCATCCAGACTCATCTCTGAAACAACATATTTAGCAGTAGGTGGATAAAATGGGGGTAAAAGCCAAGAAAAACAGAAAATTTGGGCAGCATTTAAGTTCTGAACAACATATTGACTTGTTTTTCATGTACATGACTCAGTATCACTGCAATTGCTTATTAAAAAAAAAAAATCATGCCTAGTTTTGCTTAACTGTGCTTAACTTTCCTCTAAACTGGAGACAGAATTTATGGTAAGCATAATCTAATTGATGGTTATGAAATGATGAGACCATTTAGACAGATGTCTGATTCTCCATGGACCTGTTTTCTCCAGGAGAAACAAGAAAGGCCTGCAGCCTTTACTGTCTTTTCTGCATTTATGGTGGCAGAACTGTCCATCTGGATTAGTGTCACCTGCCCTTTCAGAAAAATATCAGTGCCTGTAATGCTTTCAAAGATAAATTATCTACGTGAAGGGGAGACTCCATGTTGACCCACTGATTTTTTTTTTCTATTAAGATAAACTCAAATGAGGGTTTTCTTCAAAAAAGCAACTATATTTACGACTTCCATCAAAACTATCCACTAAAAATTTGAAAGCACTAAATGTGCTTTCACATTTAATATTCACACATTTAATTTTCACACACTTAATACTCCAGAGACTGTCCCTATAAGTCATAATGTCTTCCTAAAAGGAGCTAACTTAAAAGGAACTGACAAGGCAAATACGTTATTATTGCAGCTGTGATACTTGGGCAGAATCACTGAAGCTGTCTTGAACCAGAGTTGGAGAAGTGGAACTCGCTAAAGTGGAGCAGTTTGCAAATAGCAATACATCTGTCCATTGCAGAAGTATTGCAAGGCTGAAATAACATAGCAAATACACCCAGTCTTTAGAAAAAAAGACAAGAATAAGAACTATCAAATAACTTGCTCACTGGTTCAGCATCTGTAGTTAAATAATACAGCCAAAATTCTTTTCACAGAAAGAGATCCTACCAACAGATCCACTGCAGAGGATAATGTTATGAACATCCTGCAAAAGCACTAGCTCACAAGTTCAGGCTGGTAATGCAATATACCACATGTACACTCAGATGCTTGCACGTAACAGATGTATGTCACTTTACGTGCTATTTCTTTCCCTATGCAAATGCAATAAAATAAATGCATTAACAGTAAGATGACACGAATAATATTTTATTAAAGGATGAAGGGGTAAGAGTGCATAACGTGGATGGTAACATGCTACTTCCTTCTCCTAGCAGAGAAACATACATAAGTGACTCCAGGCAAGGAATGACAAATGAAATGCCTGTCCATTCTTGGTAATGCAGGAAAGACCGTCAGCTTCTGTCTAGAAGTAATGTGAATATAAAACATAAGAGATTAGCACAAGCTCCTCCTGCTCTGTTTGACTAGTTACTCTCGATTTCTACAAAGAGATAAAAGAACAAAGGATCTCGTAACACAGGATTTTTGAAAGACTACAGGAAGAAAAAAAAAAAGGGAGAAACAAAATCTATTAATTACAGATTTTCATCAGCCCTGGATTAGAGGCCCTATCTTCTTTGAAGGTTCTAATTCACTGAAAGCAATAAGTACTAGTGCTACAAACAAGAAGAAAGAATGAAAAACTGCGTTAAAATGACATTACCATTTTCCAAGTAACACTCCTAACCACAGAACAGCTGATGTTCTTTTAATAATTCAGCTCTTCACATATTGTCTTCCCATGGCACCCAGTTAAACAGAAGAGGGTAAATTAACTTAAGCTCTTTGCACCTCCTGTGAAAATAGTGCGCTTAAAAACTTGTGGATGAAGGAATACAAAACAGAAACATAAATCAGTATTTTGATTTTTAAGCTTCCTAACTTCCGAAAATTACATTTCTGCATTTTTTTCATTTACAAAAGTTTGTAAAAAGCATTCAAAATGAATAAAAATAATACAACAGTGTGAGTTGGTTACACTAAGTAGACTACTTCAACAGCTATTTATATTTGAAAACTCAGTATTTCTCATTATGAGATAGCCTACAATAAATGAGCAGTCATTGCTCAAGCTGTACTTCTCTGAACAATAAACTGAAGAAGCCAAATATAAACTCATTTTATGCCTTCAGCAGCTGACACATCCTATGGAATTTGTGGTATATACTGAGAGTAAGCAGAAATGCTTTGTTTAGCTTTCAGATGTATAAGTGAAGGGATACAAGTACTGATATGTAGTTTTGACTTTGTGTTGGTGTACCAGGATACATAAATAGAAAGAAATGTTTTTTTATTTAAACTGATTTGCATTGTTGGCTGACTTTCATTCTTATACTGAAAGGAAATACAAATGTTACTTATGTCCATAATAATGAGATAATAATGAGTTGAATTATTGTGCAGGCATCAGTCTTGTATACTTTCTTGTTTTGAGACTCAGATTACAAAAATTACAAATTCATTTTTTTAAAAATAAATCAAACCATGCCTCCAGATGTGATTGCTGTTATTATTGCTTATAAATAGCTATTTATATCAAGCAAAATACAGTCAATAGCCATCTACCTTCTATATCAAAATAGGCTGTTTTCCTCACAGGAATTTGAGATGAGAATGTTGGTAGTCAGGAAGGGTTATGCTTCTAACCCAAAAATAGGAAGGAAGGAAGGAAGGCAGGCAGGCAGGCAGGCAGGCAGGAAGGAAAGCACCTGAAAACCGAAAGATTAAATGCCAATTTTATCAATGGCCTTTAACGGGCAGGCTGAAGGAAGAAGAGTTTACAAGGAGTGTGTAAGAAGAGTCTTGAGAAGAAGTTGCCTGCAAATTTGGTATTTGACAAATAAATCAGAAATTACCATTGCTCTATTATTAATACTTTGCATAATTATTCACAATAAACTTGAGATTGCTGGAGTGACAAAAGTCTTAAAATGGAAAAAAATTAATATGTGTAATCAATCAGCTACCCCTCTTGGTACTCAGTCAGCCAAAACTTGATAGAAAGAAGACATGACTTCGGTATAACCACTGTTTTACCCTTCCTAACAATCTGAACATTTATATAAATTTCATTTATATATGAAAATGCATTCAGTGATCTAGCTAACCTCTAAAGGCAATTCAACAATGATTTAACTTACTGGACTGAAAAAAACCCTTTAATTGAATTGTAGCATAGTTCTGCAGAAAAATCTACATTTTCATGTACATGCTTTATGTATTTAAAGACATCTGAGTACACTGTGTACAGTGGCACAAGAAAATGGATCTTACCACTGCAGCTGGAATTTGATGCATTTTTGCAGCCGGGGTTCCTGGGCGTGGGTAAAATTGATTAATAAACAAGCTCGGAAACCTGTAATGTTCTACAAGTTTCATTGTTTCTTGAAAATCTTCATCTGTCTCTCCTGGAAAACCACATATGATGTCTGTAGCAATTGTTATTCCAGGCACTCTGTAAAGAAAGTGGAAAGGAACACTGAACTAAGGACATGTAAAAGTCTTGCTCCCTTAAAAGCTAGTGTACATAGACTTATAACTCTTCAACTTTTATCTACAGAAATTAAGACCTAAAATAATCTTTGGAAAAAAATAAATGAGATTTTAATACCATTGCTTGGTAATGAAAAATGCATTTGGTACTCAGCCGAGAGCACATGGAATAGAAGAAAGATACTGCAGCAAATATTGGATTAGGATTGTGACAGAAGAGTGAAAACATCTGGACCAACTCCTCCTTCATTCAAAATTATAGGTGATCAGCAGAGCTTGTAAATTTCTTGAATTCTGATTGCTTAATCCACAAAATTTATAACTTCTGAGACTCAGCCACTAGAATTTGTAAACTATTTACTGTTTCATAATGCTGCTATTGAATTAGAACAGGATATCCAAAAGAGGGGACTGGCATGCCATATAACCTCGCAATTTTGAACAAAATTGGCTTTGGAGCCAATAAGACATCTCTTAGTCACAAGTTAATTTCTAACTCGGTACTCCATAAAATCAGCCTAAGCCTTGCTTTAAAAGGAAAACAAAATACTTGAGTTTACAAATGCACAGGCTCTGAGCTCTGTTGTTATTTAGCAAGGTTAACATTTCCTAACTGTTCCCCTTGGACTGAATATGCAGAACCCTTACACACAGGAGCTTACAGAGGCAGCCAACAGACACAGCAGTTAGTGCAGCAGGGTGCACAGAAGGGGGTGAAGTAAGGGGGCCTCAGTGGAAATTGTGCCACAGTAACAGTCTTAGACACGGTGGTAACATGTCACTGAGCATTCTCCCCAGGAGATGTTAGAGAAGCCATCCCTGCTAGGGTCGAGGCTTGCACCCAGACTGAGCTTCAGATGGTGGATGCAGCCCGCCAAGTCCCAGGCTGCAGGGAGTCCCTGGGGGCTCTGATGCCAGGAGAGATGGCCCTCTGTCCTGCAGGAGCTGTGCCTCCAAGTGGAGGAGTTACAGGAGGAAGTAGGCAGGCTGTGCAGCACCAGGGAAGATGAAAGGGAGACAGACAGGATCTTCTCTGCAACTCAACAGCTTGAAGTGCCTCAGCCCCTGTCTGCAGTAGAGAAGCAGGGTGTCAACCCCCACCACCCAAGGGAAGTGAAACCTCTGGAGAAGGGGAAAGATGGAAGCTGGTGACTTCTGACACCAAGAAGAAGGATCTTGCCCCACCTAAGGGCTTACAACTGCAAAATAGGTTCATCACCCTCAAAGTTGAAGAGGAGCCAGATGTGCCAACAAGCAAAGTATCTGGTCCACCTAACTCCTAAATCATGCAAAGCTACCAGGAAGAAGCGACGAGTCATCATAATGGGTGACTCCCTGCTGTGGGGGTCACAGGCACCCGTCTGTCAGCCTGATCAACCATCTAGAGACGTTTGCTGTCTGCCAGGGGCCGGGATCTGGGATGTTGTGGGGCTCATCTGGCCCTCTGACTACTACTTCCTGCTGTTATTTCATGTGGACACAAATGATACTGCGAGTGGTAATCTGGACAGTATTAGAAGTGACTACAGAGCTCTGGGGGGCAGTAGTCAAGGGCATGGGGGCTCAGATGGTGTGCTCCTCATCAGGAAACACTTTTTTACTGAGGGTGACTGAGCACTGGCACACGTTGCCCAGGGAGGTTGTGGAGTCTCCTTCCTTGGAGATATTCAAAAGCTGTCTGGACATGGTCCTCGGCAATTTGCTCTAGGTGGCCCTGCTTGAGCAGGGGGGATTGGACAAAATGACCTCCAGAGATCCCTTCCAACCTCAACCCTTCTGTCATTCTGTGACATGGCCCAGAAAAATGAGTCCTACAACCAAGAGATTACTGCATGGTACTTATAGAGCACTCTATGGGACCCAGGACATATCAACTCAATTTTCCACATCTGACACTAGCCAGCTGGATGACCACTGCCCTATGAGAAACTGGGAAACCACAGCACCACTTTGTATGCAGCCTGCTTGTGTAAAGTGCAAATAACGATAAACCTCTTCTGCAGAAAGGCAGAAATGTATAGTGCTCAGAAGTGCTCAGTGTCCCTACTGACACAGATAAGACTTTCTACAACACAGAGTTGATTCTACACTATCAGCAACAATGAAGAACTGGAGAAAATATGATTTATGAGGAAAAGTAAGAACCCTATAAAGATATTGGTGGTATCTGACTTAAAGATGGCCCTGTTTCAAGTGGGGGGAATAGACGAGATGACTGCCAGAGGTCCCTTCCAACCTAAATAATTCTAAGTTCTTAAGTAGGCTACAGACAAGGGAGCAGCTGAGACAGATTCTTTTAGGGGTGAATGGCATAAAGACCACTGCCACAAGCAAAGCTCACACCTGAGCTTAAGAAGGGGTCTCCAAGACTGTCTCCAACCTGAAGAAATGGCTGAATGCTTCTCTTCCCCTCATCAGGACAAGAGACAGCAGAACTGTAAATACAAACGCATGTAATCCAAATGACATTTATAAAGCATTTGAATGGCCGAAGAGAACTATCATTTCTTATTAGACAGTACATCACCACAGAAAAAATAATGCTGTGGTTACAGGGGGTGAAGAAACTTGAGTTTGAATAGCTGAAAGAAAAACTTCCTGCAACAACGAACTCCACTGGAACAGGAGAATCTGTCGGCAAAAGACCCAAGAAAGGGGAAGCAGAGAATACTGTTCTTAGTAATTTGATTAGGTGCAATATTAGAGCGTGCATAGCTTATATTCACCACAGTGGCCTTCATGCAAGCAGTAAATGGTAGTAAATATCTTTTGTGACTTTTTTAACTTAAATCAATTTTTTATTTTATTGGCAACGAGCTTATATTAAAGCAAATGTCTTGGCCTCCTTTTTACATGTGTCTGCATATATAGTTAGCTGCACATGAACTTATTAGACATTATATTATTAGAATCTTCTTTCACCTTTTCCTTATGAAAAATCCCCACAAAAGAAACCAAATTTTTTCAATTCCTTTTTGAGTTCATGAATTCAGACTCCATCATTTGAGATGAAGTTAAAACATGGCATTTGAATGCCAAATCTAAACCAGTATAAAACTGAACATTTTCAAGGACTTGGTCCAATAATTGTAAGTGGGAAACACAAGCTGAATATTGCACAGAACAGCAACCCCCCCCCCCCGAGCTGTTGGCTAAACAGCCTCAATTACCATTCTTTTCTTAAGACTGACAAACTGCAAGATATGAAGTTCTGCTTGATATCAAGTAACAATAAAATTCGTTAGCATTAAGGACTGTAGGAATAGAGGAGCACTGTATTCTGCAACATGATTTTGTTCACATCGCAAATATCTTGTGCAGTAAGAGTAAGCTTATGGAAGAATAAGTACATTACTTTATAAATCAGTATCACATAACATCAGCTGCCATTTCTCAGAACATGAACAGAAGATTCATTACGTTTGACAAAACCGTTATAATGAAGTTATTTTAACCATTTTAATGACACTATTGGCAACAGTCAAAACATTTATTACCAATGGTAGTAGTAATACCATCCTTTATAAAGGTTTGGTTGTTTCTATAGCAACATGAATTATAAGGTCCCATCAAGCTAGATACAATAAAATATGCTCTTT
The DNA here is from genome assembly GCF_034638445.1 of Ciconia boyciana. Lineage (NCBI taxonomy): Eukaryota > Metazoa > Chordata > Aves > Ciconiiformes > Ciconiidae > Ciconia > Ciconia boyciana. The sequence continues at coordinate 101,661,715 of NC_132935.1, read as the reverse complement.
TTCTCCATAACACCAGTTGTCATTCACTTAAAAGGAAATTACATATTTTAAAAATTCATAAACTCTACAAATGTCTGAACTCCATTTGGTGATAAGGTGTTAATTATCTTAATAATTAGATTTCTTCCTGGATGGAATTATTACAGACAAAGAAAAGCTAGGGTATGAAAAGAGAATAAGGACCACAGTGTATTCAGCAACAGCAATTAATTACAGTTCAATCCAGTATGACTGCCTAAAATATGACATTGCATAGTGCATTTTTTTATACCACTGTTGATTATATTGTTTGAAAAGTATTTTTAAAAGGGGAGAAAAGCATGAGATTTCACTCAGAATAAAATCCAGTTACTGACAAAAATCAAGCTCTTAGCCTTTCTCAAAGCACTGACGAACAAAAATAAGTACAATTAGTTCCACATGTGAAACATCATTTCTTAATGAAAAAAGATGGAAAAAAGATATAATTGCGGAAAAATATAAAACACATATACACTTGAAAATTAGAGACCTTTGCTCTGACAGTCTGAAAGAAAGCAGCACAAAATTCCTTATAGCGTAGATTCACATGATGTTTAAAAAATTGTCCTAGCTATGAAATATGATGCAAAATTACAGAAGAACCAATTTCTTGTGCATCAGCCAATATTAAATTGTGTTTTGAAATGAAATGCAGTTTATCTATTCTGAAGTAAACAAAGAAAAAACTGCTGAACATCCCCAAGTAAGCATTTTGTAACATTTATTACATAAATGCATTTACAGTAAATCTAAAAATTCAATTGCAGCAAATGTTTTCTAGGGTCAGTAGAGAAGCTCCACAACACATTGTGCAGTGAACCAAGAATATGCAGTGGTCCTTATGAAAGATAAAATGCTTTTAAAAAAGCAGAAAGTTGCTTCAAACATACAGAAGAGTCTGGATGCTCCTTATAGCCTAACTAATGGAGGTGGTCAGTCTGTTTCAATACTTCTGAGCATAAAATGACTTAAACTTTGCCAGTCATTTTAAACCCTAATAATCCTGACAAACGCCTAGAAAGTTTGTGTGCAATTGTTTTTCTGGCAATTATAAATCTTGCAAGATTTTTTTCTCTGAAGACATACTACCATCTCCATTCACTCAACTTTAGAAGAGTCCCAGGTTGACTCTCAATTGGAACATTTTTACAATAAAATTGTGGAATTTCAGAAAAAGATTAATTTGAGGAATAATCAATACCATGTATAAGATAATACAGCCCTAATACTTAGGGTTCCTCAACATTCTCTCCTTTGTCCTTCTACATAGATAAATCCCTTCCATCTACACAAGCAGATTTATGCTCTGTCATCCTGAACCAGACCAGCAATACAATCACATCATCTTAGGCAGTTCTGAACACCCAAGAAGAAGCAACTACTTCATCTTACAGTAAAGAAATGTCCATTTTAGTGTGATGCTGTAAGGACCAGCACACCTACAAATGATCACGAACAAGTCCTGAGAGGACAGATATCCAAAACCTCACAGAAAGAAGGAACAAATGTGTTTGAAAGGACACAGAAGAAATGCAACATCTTACCCTCTACCTGCAGAAGAACCAAGTCAACCTCTTCTGTCAGAGAAAAAAAGTGTTCTACCTCCCAAAGGTGTGGCTGATGCCTGGAATTAAAGTCATGGGTAAGTAAAGAATGTGCTGTGGGTAACTGCTGCCCTGAGAATTGCCTCCTCACAGCTCACAGGTATCTGAGTTAGCTCTAAACAAGACTGGAAGAATAAATCAGTCTGAGGTGAGCTCTGTGTTACTACAGCTAGGTAGTTCCTGGAGCTCTGTTTGCTCAGGTATCTCTGTTGCGTATTACTAACCAGCAAGCAGTGCAGGCATACCCTCACAGTGACAACTTTCCTGCTCTTTTCTGCCCAGGGGACTCAGTTACCAATGTCAGAGAAAACAGAAACTGGACTAGCAGTAACAGGAAAGTATAGCAGGTATTACAGTGACAGTTACCACAGATCGATTCACCAACAGAGGGAAGTTAGAGAACTCTTGATGGAAGGTAAGTTGGGAGTGAAATGCAAAATCCCTGGTCATTTGATTTAGGAGAGAGATAAAAGTATCAAGCTGCCAAAAATAAAACAGTAAAACACCCCCCTATTTTCATGGAGCAACATGTCTAAGAAAACCAGCAGCAAAAGTGTGAAACTTGCTTGGATTCAGGTGTTACATGGATCATTTCATGTGGCTTTAGTTACAGAAAACATTTCCTTTAGCAATAACCATTACAAACCAAATCCATGCTCAGGGAAAAAATTATGTAAAGGAGCTAAAATTCATCAGCACCTTCACCTACTCATGGGACCAGCTGAAATTCTTTTGCATGATCACATATTCTTCGCACTTCCCTTTCAGCAAGTAGCATTTAAATCCAGCAATGACTTAAAGCCACCAACTCGCTCTTAACCAAGATTCCCCACCTCCACACCTCCCAGTACAACAAAATACTGGATTACAATAAATAGCTATATGAATAAATTTAAAACACTGTATGTTCTTACAGAAGGGTACAAGAACTGCCTGGGAAATCTAGAGTAATTAAGGTCAAAACAAAAAATGTGATGACCTAGCAACTTCATGATTCATAAATTAGAAATTCGCTTTGAAAAAATGTTAGAAAAAATGGAATTCTTATGAAAATAAAACCAGTCTTCTCTGAAATGTTACTTCAGCCTCATACGTTACTTTGTATTTTAGAACCTTTCTGTAGTAAATGCCCCTTTACGGAACCTGCAAATGAAATGAAGTTAATGGATGAAATAATTTGAAGGTATCTGAGAGCTGGTCTTTCAAGCATATTTACAGAACCTAACAGGTATCTCAACGTGCCATTTTGTGTTGGAGCTGAAGGAGGTGTTTGCATCTTCCCTATGACCACACACAGACCTCTAGAAGCCCCTTCCCTCCCCCTCTTTCTTTTTTCTCTACAACACCTAGTCTTGGGGGATTTCTGACTTAAACTTGAATTGCTCACTGAGGAGTCACACGATCTGGAGCTAGCACAAGAGAAACAGACTGCTCAGCTGGAAGCACTGCCTCTTTCAAAGGCTAGTAACAACATGAAACTTCACCCTGCCACTCTCTTGACTACATGGAGATTAACCTGAGAATTAAGCCATGGGAAGATGCCCACACTTCTAGAACTAGATTCAGCCTACTTCTGATCTGAAATCCTCCTGCACTTCTCTCTCTCCAAGGACTAAGAACGGAGCACAGCACAATATGCCCCTAATTTAAGTGTCTGGAGTTAGGGGAATAAACCTGAACAAAATTTCTGAAGCAGGGGGTGTTCCATCTTTTTCTGTTTATGATTTACCCTAAATTATGCAATGGATGAACAGAATTCTAATATATGGACACCCACTGACAATGTTTTTCTTACTAATCTTTTCCATATGCCTTTAAAAGTAGTCCAGGATGTACAAGTTCAAAACCTCTGTGGCAGAAAAAAGAGCTCTTTTAAACCCTCATATCAATCGCTCAACTGATTTACACATGCAGTGAAACTGGAAAGTATCTCGGTTCAATGACAATAGACATTTCATTAACATTTCTGTCTGAAGCCTTTTAAATCATAACAGACCAAGCCTTACCACTAGATATGAACTATCATTTGGTAAGACTGCTTATCCAAATGCAGCTATATATACCCTGAACATTAATATTTAAGGAAATGATGTAAGAAAACAAGCAGTACTATCAAGTTCACCACAGAACTTATGCTATTAGTTTTTATATGAAATTCCATTTAACGCTGCCATTTCCTTTTCCAGTGTTCAGTTGCTCTAGACACATAATGACATCATCATTGTGACATAATGATAGGACAAGTAGTGGGAGATTTTGCAACTGACTGTAGGATAAGTAGGGAAGATCCAATCATGACTTCTCAAGAAAGATATTTAAAATACTACTAAAATAATTATCAATAAAACTATAAATGGCAAGACAGGACAGACATTTCACAGACTGCAATACAATCTAAAAGAACAGAGAGATGGCAAGATATTGGAGTGAACATGGCCAGGGAGTCAGACCTCAATAAAATAAATATAAATAATGTAAAAGTAGTATCAATTTCCATTCTTCTATAGTTAGCATTAATATCTTTGACTTCAAGCTTTGTCTGAGTCTGAGGGACCTTATGTTTGCTTCTATCAACTGTCCCTCAGATCAAGCCAATTGAAAAGATAAATTTATTGCAGTTTGATTGAATTTCTATTAAATGTGTAATAAACTGTACTGGAAAAAAACTAAATGTATACTACATCCAATAGTGTCAGATACAATCACATACTGAGAGAAATGGGTGAAAGCTGTGGCCTTACTCTCTAAAAAAGAAAGCTGCTTATATTCAGTGCAATAAAAAGTTTATATAATAAACTATCATGCTTAAACTTCATTATTTTTAAACTGTGTTGCATATTAGTTATTCAGACCTTCTGTTTTGATTACTTTTACCAAACTTAGACCTGTTTACAGTGTATATATTTCTATTAAATACAATAGCATGAGATTCCACCCTGGTAGGACACCTGCTAACATCTTTTATTCATGTACGTGTTCCCACTGCAAAGCAATTATATTATTTCAAATATTTTAAAATGTTCTCTATTACTGCCTAACACAACTCCAGTTTGTCTCACGAATCCGTTCTCCTTCACCTCACAGTTTGCCTGCATTAAAGAGAAGATAACTTTATATTGTTATTGTTTGTAAAAGTCTATAATAGCTTAATTTATAAGTCAACTCACTTGTTTACTTTCACTTGACTATTGAAACACTGAATACTAGCAGACATTTAAGTCATATTTTGTTTATGTGTATAAAATGCATAATTTTAAGACTTTTTTTTTTTTAATTGTTTTCACAGCTTGGATCCTATCTCTCTGAAATGGATTCCTGAGAGACAACAAACCAGACAAAGAAATTGCAATGCCGTACTGTTTATATGTAAGGGTTTTTTTTTAAAATAACAAAACAGACAAACAAAACACAGACCTGACCACAGAGAAACCCCCAGAGTATTTCTTCAGAGTATCCTTGCAGATTTCCCTGAAGAAGGGTGTATGCACATACACACATAGGAGAATAATTGGCAAGACCATAAATCCTACCGTTTAATTTGGAGGTGATTCATTGTGAAACACTTCAGATTTCAAGGGTAGCAGAAACTACATATTAAGCCTAGGCTGACAGCTACAGAGTCACTGTGTGCATTCTGATTTTTGCATTCCACACCTTACACAGCACTGAAGGCTGCTCATGGTGGTGATTCCCACAGGGAACACATTACACCTGAGCTTTGTGATCTGCAGCAACTTCCAACTGATTTGCAAATGCAGCTTAAGAGGTTGGTTTTGAACTTTGGAGTCATTAGTGGTTTTGATGCAAGTCACCTTACAAAGGCTGTAGAATAGTAGCTGTGATCAAGACGCACAATCTAACAGCTCTCAGAGTTAACCGAGAGTGAGAATGGGTACTTTTAACGACTGTTCTTTTCCAGTCTGAAAGAAGAGCTCTTTCAGAAACTGGGCTGAACAACACCTGGAGGCAGCTAGGAGACCTGATTTCCAGAACTCAGCTTGAGAAGGTATAGGTATGGAGGACTCTGTGTGAGTAGGGACTGGGTCTGTCCCTGTTGTTAGGGAATAGTGACCTAGATAAAAAGTATATTTCATAATTAGCATGGCTCACTGCCTGAGGATGAAAGGGTACACACAGTTTTGCTCTCTTTAAACAATTATAGTGAAGGTTGCTGAGTTCCTACTAGATGCAGCCCAAATGTTTTATAAGAAACATTGTAATACTTCCCATTATCAATTTTCTTAAAAAACCAAAGAGTTAAGGCTTGGACTAACTATATTCAAATATAAGGTGTTCTGCTCTTTCCATAAATATGAAACATTTTACAGAACTGCATTACAGATTTATAACTTCAGATCATTATTGTTTTATGATTAAAAAATGAGCGACTTAAGACAAAAAGCTCAACATCCTTAAACTTCATTTCCATTCAATCTCTAATAAATACCATCTGCTGTGTACTTTAGGGATATAATACCCGTCAAAAACTCAGCCGTATTATGAGAACCAGCACCAAGTTGATCTGAAATGCATATTTGAACAGATGTGTTTAAATTACATCTCTCTGTCTATCCACACGCATAAATTCAGAATAAGCGTGTGTTGATTTAAAATGCATAAAAAAGGGATTTGGAGATGCATCAAAAGTGAACAGCATCTCAGTGGATCAAGGCTCACATTACTAAAGGTCATCACTAAAAATAAAGTTTGAATTTATTAAGGGTTGCACCAGGGAACTGTTCTTGGGAACTGACTTAACGTTCGCTGCACTAAAGCAGCCATTGAAATTACACTAATTTTCTATGACCCTTCACTGTTTAACATTAGAGCTGTCAGGCATGGTCAGAAATAATAGGATCTCAGCCATGAGTAGCTGAGAATATTATATACTTTTTCTCAGTCTGACACAATGCTTATCACCAATACTAAACGTCTTGGGCTCTGAGGACCCATCCATGTCTGTTTCAGTGACAGTCATTTAGCTCTTCACTCTGACACAGAAATCAGGCATGTAAAACAAAATGATTAACATGCCTTTTTGGCATGATGAAACCAAATGAAAAAATTGCAAGCACTGCTCCATTAACAAATGCTAATTAAAAAAACCCCAAAACTTTCTGAACTTGTGTTTTTGCCTCTCTATAATGTACAGTCCTGTAATGTTTCAGGGACTTTGAAGATAAGACAGACCAGACCAAAGGTCCACCTGAGCCAGTAGTCTACTGCTAGCAATGGGCAGCAGCAGAAGCCCAGGGAAGCATTTAAGATGTAGAGCCCCCCAGAATCCCTTCCTCCTTCCAATAACTGGATTTTGTCAGAGGTGTTTTCGTAACCAGTAGCCTCTGATGGACTTCTCCTCCATTAACTTGTCCAGTCTCCCCTTGAATCTAAACCCCTCCATATCATAACCACTTGAAAGAAAAAAAAATCCCTCTCTCTTCTGAGCCTGCCACTTGCTAATTCCATTTTTTTATGTCCCCTAATTTTTACACTGGGAGAGACCAGTAACAACTCTATTCACCTTCTCAGTACTCTTTACAATTTTATTGACCTCTGTTCCAGTCCCTCTCAATTAACACTTTTCCAGACTGAAGAGTCCTTAATTTCCTTTGTGTGACAGATGTGTCATACCTCTGATAATCTCTGTTAGTCTTCACAGTAACATTTCCCATTGTAACATATCCTTTTTGAGAGGGGTGCTGACAGCATTTAACAATACAGGCACAACGAGATAAAAATCTCTTAAAGTATTTATAGAATTTAGATAAATGGTCTGCTTTTTTAATTTCTTTTTCAGGTTTGCCTTCATTTGTTTTCTAGTAAGCAGGTAGCAAAAGGTAATGGACCCTACACAAGGTAAGGGACAAGAGAGAAATGCCAATGACAGCTGTTTATTTGTAAGAAAATGCAAGTACAGCATTGGTAAACATTCCACACCTAGAGAAACGTTACACCCCAAAATCATTAAAATACACTACCTTTACGACAGCCATGTTCTGAAATTTACTTTGAGAGCAGAGTCTACAACAGCAACAACAAACTGGTAAGAATCCCTTGCCAATACGATCAGCTTTAAAATTCAGGAAAAGAGGACTCATACTACTGCTTTCCCCTGCTATGGGAAAAAGAAACTGCCAAATAAAAGATGGAGAAAACAAATTCTCTCCTCCACAGAGACAAAAACACTACGCTGAGTCCCACTCTACCTGCTTCATATGAGAAGCCTGGGATTACCACAGCATATCTACACATTCTTCAGATCGATATCAGCCTCTGCCTCTTTCTGAGCTATTACTGAATAGAAATTCAGAAAAACATAACTGTCATTAAAGAGACCAATCGACAAATATGTCATCTCAAAAATAAATCTGAGCAAAGACACCGTCTCAAAAAGTCAAGGACTGTGCAGCTAGATTCATCTGGATATTCAGTTGGGGAGCAAAAGCCCTCTCCTTATTAAATTATTTCCCCTTAAGGTACGAATGTGATGAAAGTGAATAACTTTTTGCAGAAACACGCTGGCTAGGTGAAGTTTTAGAAAATAAATAAGCTAGAACTGGCAGAAAAAGAAGGCCAAGCACGTTTCAAAGACAGGCCAAAGTCAGCAATGTGGGGTAGGGGAGAACAGAAGAAGTTGTCAAAGGAGTAGTAATATGACAAGTTGCAAGACTTTAACAGAGGATTTAAGATTTCTGTCTGAAGCAGAACCAAGAATGGATCAAGGAAGAAAATGAAGAACTAAACTTGCCATTGGGCCAGATGTTTTATTCCAAGGTTTTGGTTCAAGATCATTTATATTAAGAACTTCTGCAGCAGAGAAAGAGAGGAGAATGGCTCCTGGCAAGACAGACATTAAAGCAAAGCAGATTTTGAGGAAAACATGCTCAGCTTGAAAGAGTTACCCCAAAACAGCTGGCAGATTTAAAAGAGACATAATTCTCTCCCATCACAAGCTATACGAACAATTTGGCTGGATTTTTTTTGTCCTATTCCTTTGTGAGAAATCACCACATGAAAAGTTTTCCAGTTGCAAACATCTATATGGGAAGGATTGAGGTTGTGAAGGAAACAGCAGTAAACAACACATTCATGATGTTCACTAAATTTAACATAATCTCCACTCCATTTTCAAAGTACCTAATGAAATACAACTTATACCACACCAGCTGATCATCCAAAACACAGCAGCTTATATGCTACATCCTTATTGACACAGTACTTACAAAAGGTGTTGTTATAATTAAACATCAGGACCACAGATTCAAAAGAGAGAAAGCAGCAGGCAGGTTGGCTGGGGCAAGGTTTTAGTGGCCGTAAGCAGTTTTCCCCGATTGCTAACCAGAGACATTTAAAACCTAATTCATGTACTCTTACTGTAACTAAAAAGTGCTGCAATTTTATACCAGACTGTATATTGTATATTGCTGTATATTGCTATAAATTCCTAAATGTGAATTTTTCAGAGGCAGTATCCCTCATGAAATGCAAACACTCTAAATTTCAGAGATGCTTTCTGCTTATAAATGTAGGACATTACTACCTCTGAAAACAACAGGCTTTAAATGTCTCAATATGGAAGCAAAGACTAATGGTATACAAAGCTAATTTGATATTTAAGAGGACTGATTTCAAAATTAAGAACAGAATAGAAAAATATCAAAACAGAACAGTATTTTGGATAGTGATGTTATGATAGCTATAATTCTGCATCCTTATTCAGAGATGTTCATAACTGCAGACTTACTACACGTGCCCCAGATAGCTTTCAGGACTAACAGCTGCATAAAGGATGTACGGGACTGGACAGTGTTTCCAGATAGGCTTGAGATTTACAGCTTTGTAAAAGGAAGATCTGGTTGGTCAAAAACTTTCACTATCACTGCTCTAACACTTTTTTTTTTTTTCCTTAAGGAGCAATATTTGTACATGACCATATGGAAAAAGCTTGTATACAAAACTATTGCTCCTATGAGCAGCATAAAAAGCAAATTTGAATAATAATAATAAATTTCTCAGTTCTAAGACTAAGTGTAGTGTTTGGCTCAAAATTCCACATATACACACTCCTCACCCCATAAAGATTCAAAGCTCCTATCATGTAACTTCAAAGTTTTTCAGTTTTACTCCATGCTACACTGGCAAAGGTGACAATACAGTCTTAAAACTTCAGAAGAAAGTGTGACACAAGCACTGTGATGTGCTCGAAACATAACCCTACATAGCTTCAGAATTAAATTTTCAGACATAACATTTCAGACTCACAAGCAACGTTATTTCCTTATTAAGTCAAAACCCATGAGCTTAACTTCAAAGAAATCCAGTGTGCTTTACTAATGGAAGTGTGCTAAGAGAATGTAAATTATGTTCCCAATCAACACAATGCAATGTAACTTGGATCACTGGGAAACAGAGAATTTACCTTGCAAGAATTAGTTTAAAGAAATTATGAAGCACATTTTCCAACGTAAGTGTGTATAAAGAATTATTCATTCGTGTATGAATAAATGAATAATTTGTGTAAAAAAATAATTGGAATGATATACTGAAAGAGCTGGGCATGACTGTTAAGTTAATGGGCATCACTGGAGTGATAGCACACAACAAATACTGTCTGTAGGTCACGCTGTCTCATCTCATTCATGATACGTTCTGATAGCAACCTGAATTTAAAGAAATCACAGTAGAAACAATATCAATCTTTATGAGCAAGCACAGTTCACTCAGCTAATTGGAAGGTAGCAGAATGACTGTGAGAAGTATCTGTTTTGTTCTCAGGTACACTCAAACAGCAGGTGAGTTCAGAATATAGACGACTCCCTTAACTACATAGGATTGGCCCATAACTATAAAATATTAATTTATGTATCAGTTAATAAAACATAATTTAGAGCAAAATATCGTGGCTTCACTTCCAGAGGAATGGGCTTACTCTGCTATGCAGTTGCAGACACTGGGCAGAAAAAGCAAAATCACCAGGAAAACAGCTCTAAAATCTCCTAGTTCACCCTTCTGAAAGATGGCCTCAACTAACCAGGTCCTCGCGCACTTTTTGTTCTTAACACTTTGGAAACAGTTTCCTTTGTCCAGAACTGTCAGTAATTTAAAGAACATTTCTTTATAAAAGGCAAAATCAGTTTAGTACTTTGGGGTCAATGGAAGTAATTAATACATGCGTTCTTTGAAAAGTCTTGAAGAAGAATGTTCAAGATGCAAACATGGACACAGAAGTACACATACAGGACATCATAAGCAAAATCAGGAAGAGAAAAGATGGTATTTTAAATGTAAACTGTTAGTTTGTCAATGACAAAGTTAAAACAATACAAATTCAATAGACGCTGTTGCCTCAGGGACACTCTTACCCATTTCTCTCTGTTCATTTCAGTGAACTATTTCACTTTCAGTGTGTTACTAAGTTGCAGATGCCTTAAAAATTACAGTTAGTATGGTTTTCAATGTCGTTATCAGGACAGCAGTATATCTTGTCGGGACAAAAACTTTAAATAAAATGAAGGACTGTTAAACGTGTGTAAGATCAGGTGCCTTTTTTTGAAGGACTCTGACTTTGACAGGTTGTACACAGCCACAGCCCTCAAAGTCATTCAAGCAGTAGCTTTGCTGCCTAAAAGTAGGCTCCCTAAACCAGACAATCCAAAACATTTCAGACAAACTTAAGAGGAATACTGCACGTCAATATGAGGAGAGATATCAGCTTACTATCTTTTATCCCACAAAAAGCAAAGCTATTCATGAAGTCCAAATAAAATTTAGAAGTTTGGAAAAAATAAATCAAACCACCCCAGCTATTCAAACAGAAGACTGGAAGGTGGGCACCTGAAACATTTTGGGCTTGTACGTGTCAGATGTCCTCCATTACACAGTGGAGCAGACACAGTGTAAATGTGTCACCACATTTTACAGAAGTAAAATAGGCAGAAAACGAATCTTTTAAAGTTAGCAAACTCATACTCTGGAGAAATAATGAAGGAAATTTGATGTTGTGAGCAGTTACCTGATTTGACCTATCAGTGAACAAATCTACAATTGAAGGTTAAAAGAGAATTAGCACAAAATCAACAATATACTGTTATCACTGAAGAAACATCAAAAACAAAATTAAAGACATGTTTTATGAAGAATTCAAAGATATGACAGCATTCCAATTATGGCAACAAAGTTCTGTAGCACCACTAAACTTGGAATAGGTAACATATGAAGATTGTATTTAGGGAACAAAGTTTCACATAAATTTAATAGCAGTGGAAGATGAATAAAGATGTAGCTGAGAAGAACAAGGTATTTTCTCATATATGAATATATGTAATTAGATAAGAGATAGGATCACTACCAGTCGGGTTTACCAGCTTGATTTAAAGCACAGGAGTAATATCTGAAGATTAAGGGAAACACATTTTCTTGTATCTTGAAATGGTAAGACAGAAAGACCTGGCACATGCAGTCACAGAACCCAAACAGAGTCTCTGAGGCTCCCACAATTAGAAGATTAGGCAGGATGACTACTATTGAAAAGGAAGTAAGAATCAGCATGGAGCAAGGCAACTGCTCAAGAACTGGCATCAGTCTTATATTCAGGAAAATGATAAACTTCATGAAATCCCCAAAGAGTTGGTAAAAGTCAAAAAAGCAATACTCATGAAATTTTATACAAGAGATGGAACAGAATTGAAAACCTCTAACAACATCATTATAAAAGGACATCAGTGATGCCCTCAGACTAGAATATCAAATGTAATAGTTCTGATAAAGGAAAAAATTGAAAACTTTTATTACTGAAGAGGAAATTATAGAAACAAAGAGAGAGTACCTTGATAGCAAGACTGACAGAGATGAAACAAATGCCATTTTTGAGGTTCCCAACATTCTAATCATAGAATCATATTATAGTTTGCAGGGGTAAAAATCTCCCCAAAACAGATGCTGACAAACTTCTCACTCATTACTACTGGAGAAGGCTTAAGCTGCAGAATTAAACTAAATTGATACTGAAAGACCTGAAAAGTGTTTCAAATGAATGGAATGAGGTGGTTATATATACACTCAATTTTGCAAGCTGAAGACATGTTTGCATTTAATAGTTATCATGAACTCTCCTTGTTAAAGTCTGCTTAAATGTAATTAATAATTCTATAAAATATGCCTACAGAGGGAGTAGAATACAAAAATTGAATCAAATCAATTCACTGGAAACAGGAGTGTTTGCATTCAGACCATATCACTGAAATCAATTTTATCAAATCACATAATGTTCCACGATGGCCTTTGGGCATCAGTTAAAGAACCTGGAAAGCCTGCCAAATGCCTGCCAGGCACAACAGTACCCTTTTGGCTCGGCAATACCAACATGAGACATGAAGAATTCTTAGGCAGAAAGATGGACTATTCACTAGACCAGTGCAAACACTGTAAATTCCCAAGGTAAAATCAAGTGTCTGGGTATAACTTGGTGGGCCTAACATGGACACTGGCTTTTCAACTTTGAGAAAAAAGGAAGATAGGGTATAAAAGGAGGTTAAAAGGAAGTGGCAAATTAGGATCATTGAGGATGAAACAAGCTGTATCTCAGACAATTTAAGCTCACTTATTATGTAGAGAATATTGAGCAACTAATGCAAAGCTGCATCTATGTACCATCATTCTGAAAATGCTTATTTCATGTGGGTAGGATGTACAGACAAGTTTTAAGTAGGTAGAAAAAAAACTGAGTATCTTTAGAAATTATTTATTGATGTAACTTTTGAGTCCATTAATGGAAAATGTTTCATCCTCTGTGATCTATTGTAAGCCTTTATAATTCACACCTCCCTTCTCCCAGTTTCAGTGTCAGTACTGAAATTCCAGGGATTTCAGTAGGCTGGGTTTACAGCTAAGATGAGTAGAAGACAGAGTAGTTAAGCATCTCACTAAAGGTTTTTATAGGGTTTTACCTTAGCAGAAAAGAACACCATTTAAAAATATTTATTTCATTTTACATTTCTCAATTTCTAGCACACTTGTGTTTTCTTGTAGAAGTCACCTCAGTTTTCAGCCTAAAAATAGGCTTAAATGTTAATATTCTGCCCTTTAGGGGAAAACTGAATATTCAAAACAAAAAAAATACAATCTCTTTGGCATTTGGATTGGTGTTAAGAAAAAAAATAACAAAGCAGCCATGTTCTAGTGTGAAGACAAAGACCAGTTATCTATCTATACACCACTTCAGAGAAGATGAGTTATCTACATGTAATCACACAGTGCTATGCGCAAGCACTCTCAACTATGATGTTTATTATGACAGCAGTATCCAAAGGAACGTCCTTCATGCCTGCCACTTTAGGCCAGTAGTTCATGTAGTAATAAGGGTGGCTCAGTTCCCCTCAAAGACAGAATCCACAGATTAGACTTAATTCTGAGAAACACAGCTAAATTGAAGGGTTAAATGTGTAGATAGCATATCTCAAAGTAAAAACAGTTATGGGTAAGTAAATAATCTCTCTTCTTCAGCTGGACTGCCTGCAGTCACTGTAGATAATCCAAGAATATGGGAAGTCTGAAGAAAGCCACATCGAGTCTCTAAATGAACCGAGGCTGAGGGAGAGTTATGGCAAATGCAGCTTTCTCCTAGGCAGCCTCCTCAATAGGGTAGCACTTAGCAAAGATGTAAGTAACGCTTCAAGTGTTCACTTTGCATATAAAAAATACAGAAATATGATGCAGAGCACAGTTGCGTAAGGTCTAACCGAAGGAGCTGTTAAAGAAGCAGGTGATCGCTATTCATGACTTTGTAATGTTCCTTTCATCTACTGTGAGACTAAGGAGTCTGTTAACCTCTCTGAACTCTTCATCACTGGATACAAGGAGTTCAGGGATTGCTCTTCAGGGTTCTCCCCTAACACACAGAAGGTAAAATGCAGACAGGATACAAAATAAGCATCTGTAAAGGAATGCATGAGGTTTAAGAAAAATAGCAAGGCACACTGACTTTCCTAAAATAACTGAAAGTTGGAAATCATCTTGGAAAAGGACTTCAGAAATGCTAGATGGACCACCTTGCCTTTATGGAAAACAACAACAAAAGGAGAATCAACCATCGAAGCACAAATCCCCTTTTTCCTTCCAGCTAAAGAATAAACTATCTTCACAGACAAGGATGGCAGTGAACTCCCAAAAGATACTGAAAGGCCTAAAACCCATTGTACTTGTGGACAAGTGGACAGAAAGGTGCAAGATTTTAAAATCTTATACACCAGAATCACCGCTAATAATTCCAGAACAAACTTGTTTTGGTAAGAAAGGTAATTTTGCATTACCTATGGCAGCCTGTAGTATCCAACAATGGGATCTCAGTATAGCCATGGGCTATGAGTATCCATCAAACTTGCAAAAACACCATTTCCCATTGCGAAAACATTTCTTTGGGCCTTCTTCAAGTCTCAGGAACTTGGGAGAGAGCTGTACAAGGAGAAAACACACTCTTGTACCTTGGGGTTGTGCCTCACCAAAGCCCTCAAGTTTGTCTTTCTGTGGAGCCAGTGTAGGTGTGCTACTAGAGTAGTTGAGGACTTGGACTGTGAGTGATTTTCTTGACAAAAAACTACACTGAGTTTAGGAAGTAAATACTCTGAAGATGCCATTGCGAGTTTCTGGCTTAGGGCTCAATCATCAGAAAGACAGGATATTTAGATGCAATGTGTTTTTCTCTCAGAAAGTAAAGGCAGTTTATTTATTTACAAAGGAATGTTGACCAGAAAATGAAAACAAGCACTTTGAGGGAAATAGGAAAAGTCAAATCTATACCAGGTCAGAAATTACATTCTTGTTTCGAGGAAAAAAAAAACCTAGCGTGTCAGAGGACAAACCTCAGGCTAGAACTTTAAAAATTAAAGGGTAAACTAATACAAAGAATTAATCAAAAGTATTAGAAGATGATTTAAAGTGAATGTGAAACAAGTTTTTTGTGACAGTGTTAACAAGTGAAAGCAGGATGCTCTAACTTAACCAGAAGTCAAATTGAAAGAACAATTAATTTCTGTGCAAACTCTATGAAAGGGATACGAGGCTTGGAGCATATCCCCTACAGATGCTACATTACAAAAAAGAATAAAAAAATCTCCAGCCACTATCGTTGCATAAACATAATCATAGTTTGAATGCACATTTAGCTCAATCAATGAAACAATTTTTGTTCTAAAGAATTAGCTGAAGATTTTCCTTGGGAAAAAAAAAGTTTATTTGCATTATTAATGAAAACATGAAAAGATTATCTCACTTAATGTGATAATTACTGCACTTCACTTTAATACTGTCAAATAAAAGCTGTATTTTGTGAAAACATACATTAAAAGACAGACTTCAGCTTCTGCTATTGTTGTAATGATGAAAGCCCCCAAAATACTTCAGATAATTTTGCATCCTGTAGAAAGTACGACTAAGTAATTTTAGGTAGCCAACAGCACAAAATTATGTTATGACTTATTACCACATAACCCCATAGAATAGTTAAGACACAAACAAATCAGGAAAGTAAATCTTAACACTATCACGTCCGATATCTTTAGATGTTTAACAAAAATTAAGCGAATCCATAACATTGCATGTACCCAAATATAATGCTGATAAAAGTCACAAAATCATGCCCCAAATTTAGATTAGTTCCTTACCCTACAGGGTTTCATTTACAAATGATTTTAAACAGATTTCTGCTGATAACTAGATTGGTTAAAGAAACTTCTCTCCCACAACATTTAAATTACAGTGCACTGCTGCACCCACTATGTTCATTTTATACACTGACACACACAAAATTAAGGCATATCTATTGTACTAATTAAATGCAGCCACACACACACACACACAAAAATCAAATCTGCATTTTCCACTTTGGAGTATTTAAATTCCAATTTTCCTTTGCCTCTGTCCTCTCACCTATTCTCACATCTATTCTAATTATCACATAAGATCATAATAAACTACAGTGAAAGTAAGCTTCAGACTCAAATTCATATGCAGACCCCAGTAGCTGATACAATGCTGTGGCAAAACTCCCAAGCGATTGTTCTTGGCTGACTGTAAAATACTTTACACTATGCAGTGTAACTAGGTTACAGCCTAGTACTACAAGAACTATTTAAAGGAAGATATAAAGTAGGTAAGGAAACAGGAAGGAAGCAAAGATTAAAAGGAGATTTAACAGAAACTATTTGCTTGCTCTGATTTTGAAACAATAAACATTTTAAAGTATCATACCATCAAAAAAGAGGAATCTCTACTGCTATGTTTTTTCCCAGCTGGTAGGATTTTACAATCAATGTCAACAATCCCACAATTACAAACTGAAATTAACACAACTAAGCAAAGCACAGGTTTTATTATCCTCCATTCCAAAGTATGTGGGTACACAATAAATGACAGGCATAACTGAAATGAAACAGAAGTCTGGTTCTTTAAGTGTTCAGTGTTATAACCAGTGTTTCTAAGTATATAGTCTAACAGAGGTAGGGGAGGTCTAAGAGAATATGCTACATGGAAAAATAGTTTGCTGGCCACAGTTCAGAGTTCAGCTGGCTGCCTCAGCAATTTTTAGGATTGAGTATGTGAGTCAAGTACTCCCAAAAACTTAAGTCAACAGTGTAGGAGTGGCCACCCCACTACTGCAGAGAAATCATGCCAGTCTATTGTTCAAATCTGAACCCATAAGTCTGTCTGTCTGCCTCTCTCTCTGCAGACTCTTGGAAACAGCCAGTCCCAGATCTTTCTCCTCTCACCAAGCACTAGGACTAAAAAAATAGCTGTGACTAGTTACTGTGGGCCATACACACACACAAGTTCAGGAGTAGAGCTACAAGTGAACACACAACCCATTTTTCAGATGTGGTGTTTACCCCTTCTGTAAATAAGTTGAAGGCTGTCAAATGCTTATGCTGAAATTTGACTCAACAAAAATCCTGCAATGGAGATCAGTATTTTTTTTAATATGAAGCTTTTTGTAGGAGACTGATTCAAATCTGTCGGGGTTAGTAACGTCCAAAAGTTATGACCCCAGAGCTGACTGCGAGTCTGTATGGAATCACTTTCTGATATCAAAAGTTGTCCCTCCTACTAAGGGTCACAGCTCATTCGAAGGCCAAGCAGGGAGGCATCTGACACAGCAAGGCAGAAGACAATTAATTTCTACGACCTCTGGGTTTTGCCAATATTTTCTCCAGATTTAAGAAGAAATGGAGACACTGTGGCTTTATATTCTCCTATGTGTAAGGTGTTTGGACACAATAACTCATTTTCCAGCTTGAACTTGCATCTGAATCACAATTTTGTGGTAAATGGATTGAGAAGAATTTACATTGCTTCTTGTGCTTTTACACACAACCATATTTGCAATATTGTCTTCCTGTTATAAAGTAATTTAACAGCTGTATTGTGGCAATTTCTCCTACTAAACAAAATGAGAGTTCTGCATCACGATGAGAAGCAAAATATAAAGACAAAAAAATTCCAAGTGCAAGAGATAAGCAATTCAGTTGTGGAAAATAAACTTTTGTCTGCTATAGCCACTACCCTTATGCACAAATCTTTTAAAATGCCACATTTGTGATTACTTTGCCATGTAATAAAAAAGACGTTTACAACTATAAATTTCATTCTCATTATAGAAGTGAATCATCAATTCATGAGTACAATTTATATTCCAGTATAAGACACATATGAATAAAAAAATTGAGCTTCCCCGAAGTAATCTGTATCACAGTCCCCAAATGAATGTATACAGAAAACTTCTGGGTAACATAATTATTGTGTCTCTTGCACACAATGGTGTTTTAATTGTATAGCTACACTTTTAAAGAGGTTTAAATACTTTTTCATATTTCCACTTACTAGTTTTCATAATTTAAGCATTTTAGGGTTAAAGGAAATAATCATTAAAAGTACGGATCAGCTATACAAGTATTGCATTTTTTTATTTCTTCAATCATCCTTTCCAACATATTTTCCCTGAAAGCTTGACACAAATGTAATGTCAATCAGTGCTTATCAGCTGGCCAACTACCACCTTCATAAAAAATTCTTTTGTGCCATATTGTTCTACATGTTCAAAACAATATGGCTTACAAAATTAATTTATTATCTAGTACTATGCCGAAAATCAGAAAAATGTACACATGTAAATGAACAACTACTTAATTTTTTTAAATGTATCAAATCTGAAAATTTAATACCATAATCAGAATTTTCACATCTGAGCACTATAAGGTGTACACATGATGCATCTTGGATTTGTATGTGTACTAATATGCTAACACAATAAATATTTAAGTATCTTAACATATGTTTGGATATGCGTAGAAATTCAGGAGCAAATTAAAACTGAGAATTACATGTCAAATCAATCTGTTATTAAGCAAATAAACAGGAATTGAAGTTGTTATTGTTTTAAAAACAAATTAGACTCCCTCCCCAATTCCATTCTAAGTTCTGACCCAGATGTTGAAACACAATGACAATATTTATACAGAAAGATGAAAGAAGTTATTTCAGTTATTTTGTTTTAAAATACTGGAGTCATATAGTATCTCAGTAGAAAAAGTAAAACCAAGCTTTTAAAAATCATAAACATTAAATGTTTTAAGAAGACTAATTTCTAATACTGCATGATGCTTACAATTCCTTCCTTTTAACCTTACTACAGATTTTATATCATTACTTCCAAAAAAACCACATTCACACGCCCCGGGGGAGAAGGAAAAAGAAAAGTGATACCATCTTGCTACACTTAAGAAACTGGGAATTGGATGCACATTACTAATTCCTACTCTATCGTCTAACAATACTCCCGATAAGATTTTTCAGAAGAAAACTGCAGATAAGACTGCCCAGAAAAAGGAAAGCCTAACCATAACTACATATAGAAAGTATCACTCCAAACAACTTTACTAGTTACATTTAGTAAAAAAAGTAAGTCACCTTCTATGACAAGTATAATAAGAAGACTAAATACTTTTTTACATTTAATAAGGGGCATATCTTCTCTCTCCAGCAACCATTCTAAAAATTATTCCTCCAAACTTTAGCCAAAGCAGAACATCACAGTGTTGTGACCTCAAAGCATCCAAAATGCAAACACCCTCTGTGCCCACTAAGCCTGCACTCAGCAAGCTGTGCTCATCCTGGGTACTTTATTTCCCAGTTTCTATGCATATCTATGGGAGCGAAACAGTAGCAGAAGAGCCAGAATAAAACCCCTCTCTCATGATGATTCTCTATCTCCAGAAAAATATGTGTATTATTTATAAGAAAATTCTGTAAAACAGGAGCACCATGCATATGCTGCTTAAACAGGACAGTATGCAGAACTGAATTGCTCCAGAAGGTGAAGGTACTTCATACCAAAATTATGTAGCATATAGAAATTTTGAAATCATAGTTTCCTAAACAGTACCTTCCCAACAAAATAAATAGGTTGAAGTTACATTTAGTGCCATCTGATCTTCAAAGTAGTCTGTAACTTTAGAATTACTTTATGTTAACATCACATTGCGTGACTCAATTTAGACTTCAGTATTTGCATGTGTACATCCTCAGGCTAAGTGTGATTGGCACATGAACAACAGTCTGACAGATGTACCAGTAATAGAGTAAGCCACAGGAAAATGGGGATTGCAGCCATACTCTTATTGTGAATTTGGGTACCATACTGTAGCTGTAGGATATGCATATGCAGAAAACAAATACCCCTTTATTACAAATGGTAATGTTACAACTGTCATGCACTGAAACTCCAAGTCTCCTGCTCAAACAAGGTATGATCCTCTCTAGGAAAGATAGCTGCTGAAAAATGAGCACTGTGAACTGTTGAAGAGATACCCCCATGGGCTTTTATCATTATTTTACCACACATATCAAAGAGTTGGGTTTTTTTAAACCCAGTTCTATATTTCTCATTTTTGTACTACCCCTAATTAGTTATAACCATACTACAACATGTCCTGTAGTCCTCCAAGTTGACTCAATCACATTCTTTATGGAACAGTCCTAGGCCCATGCATTCTACAATCTCATTTAAACGAGAATTTATTTGGTTGGAAGAAACAATTGGAAGGAAGAGGTAAGCAAGGATGAGCATAACAGTGAAACATCAAATATTTGTTTTACCACCCCTCCCATCTTATGCAAATAAAAAGCTTGTCTTTTATATTAATTACAGTTATTAAGCACAGAATCTAGTGTAAAAATACTACACAGGCTTTATTCCCAACTCTTCTTGTGGGTACATGACTAAGAAAAAAAGGTAACTAACTACTTTTATGAAAATATCCTCGAAACTTCAGAGAACCCATTACACCATTATTTGTATACTCTTTAGAGTAAATAACTCATTGTATAGTAGGACACAAAACAGTGTTCCCAGCAGGAAAAAGTCACGCTATTTCAAGGTAAATGATTTTGCTGCTCTCTAAGATTCTAAAAAAAGAAAACCTGAACTTCTAGAGATCACTGTTATGAAACCTTTTGCTATATCCTGTGTGTTTTCAGACTTCTGTCAAGCTATAATTAACATAGACGAGGCTGGGTTTTTTTTCAGTCATACAGCCAGAGACTTTAATAATTTCTTTATCTAAATACACATATAAGAAAGTGAAGGCTGTAAAGTGAACTTGCCAAACATTCACGTGTTCAATACAGATGACCCACAGCAAACTCGCTATTAACAGATTTTTTTTTTTTTAAGTGCCTATAATAAAGTTCTACAAAAAACAACCACAACAAGTCTAATGCAATTTCCACACTATCCCAACTTCAGCTGCAGCTTTAGCTCACCTTCCAGCAAATTATGTTTTCCCCCAGCACTGTTACAGAAAGAGTTTAATAATCACACTTTACAAGGCATGGGACCACCAAAAGTAGAAAAAAGCATGCACTTCTGGCAGCTGCCATCCTGACATACAAGCAAGAGAATAACTAAGAGCCTACAGCCTAGAAACCTCTAATATCCTTGATGCATTTGGCATGAAAGACTATGCTATAAAATGGTGGCTAGTAATTTATAAAGTGGCAACAGATCTAATTATGCAAACCATGGCAGCAAGAGGTCCTTCCATGAACTAACTGAAATCTGATTTGACAACCTGTAGAACAGTGAAGACAGGAGATTAAAAAGATGCAGATATTTGTAAGCAACCTTCCTTCTCCTCCTTCCATTCCCCCTCCAGGAAATCTCCTCAGTATATTTCTGTGCATGAAAATAAAGGCACAGTAGCATTTGCTGAGAAAAGGGCAAAGAAGTGCTGTACAAGCCAAAATGGAAAGATTGTCAACCTAAAATGACATTCAGCTTGGTTGCAGTAATGTAACGGTACGAAAAAAAAAAAAGCAAGCTATCCTGGAATGCTTAATGTTTGCCTCTCCCCAGTCAGTACCAAAGAAAAACATACTTTTTAAATTTAGCTAGTTGAACACTAAATATTCAAAATATACTAATGAACTTAATGGATCTGCAAGTGTTCAGCACCTTTGAAACCTCTCACCTACTTATACCTCTTTACATGACCTTATGAATCACATGCAAGGCAGGAGGACTTATAAATTCAGCAACTGCTTTATGTCAGCCCAAATTTAAATTTCACGACACCTAAAGACAACTAATCCTGTGGTAAAAGGAGCTTGTAGTCCATCAAAGACTACACCACTGATCACTAGGGTAAAGTCTAGACACAAACTTGAATCAACTTTTGTGCTCTGTCTGTTTGGTGAACCCCCCCCCGCCCCCGTTTTACTTTTTGGTGCTAATTCAATACTGTTTACAAACACCCAGTTCATTTAAAACACCAAAAAAAAGACACACACATTTGGTAAAGTGATTAGTTCAGACTCCAACTGCAGACAAAAGACAGAGTAAAGAGAAGAGTCTAGAGACTGAGGTATACAATTACAGATAAGTACCAAACACACTCAGCAATTTCTTAGCAGAAAACATCATAAGGATTTTAAGCAGATGACATTTGCATTTGCAGTAGTTAGACTGACAGAACAGATGTACTAAAACCCATTAAAAAAAGCCTAAATCTGAAAGACGTGTCATGGTTTGTTAGGGCCACGATTTGCACATCTGCAAAATGAGCTCAACGGTGTCTCTCTCAGAGAAACAAAGTGCATTTTCAGAAAGAAAATTAAACACATTCATGCTGAAAAAAAACCCGAGGGAGCTGTTATAGTCTACTTCACAATTACCTGCATTTTGAAAGTGAGTAGAAATACGTATGTAAAAATAGTAAATAGTTATTTCAAAATTCTTTTATTTGTTGCCTTCAAATTCTAGTTTAAATAACTGGCAGGATAATGTGAGAAAGACAACACTACTGCCATGAGGCCTGGGATAGTTTAAAAACTGCAGGTTGTCTGGAATAGCTGCAAATTTGATGATGACTCATTTAGCCCTTTATCTTTCAATGTGAACTTAATAATATTCAGGAGCTTACTATATGGACATCTTTCAAAAGAAAATTATTTACAGTTACAAATTATTTAGAGTATTCAGAATTTTCTTGATCATCCAAGTAACAGTATTTGGAAACAAGCTTTTGGGAAGATATTTCTTCCCTGTTCATTATTTCAGTCAAAAGTTAGCTATTAGAAAATAGAGAAAATTTTCAAGCAGAAGACTTCTGGATGGCAAGATACTTGCTTGCACAAGAAATACAGATCGAGATCACAATAAACAGCTGAATTGCCCACATAAGCTTTTACAGTATGTGTTATGATGCCCAGAACAAGAACAAGGTCACAACAGAAGACTAGAACCTGGGAAACAAATTACTGCTTGTGAAATTGCTCAGAAAGGCAAGAGCAGCCATACTGAAACATACTGGACAAAATTATATTGAGAAAGCGGACTATGAAAATTTTTATTCAGACACACAAATAGTCTTGTAAAAACTAAGACTAACATGGATATACAGCATGATTAGGAGGAGACAGTAGCTGAGTCCACTTTGCTCCCAGCCACACTATTTTACCCTGAAGCAGCCTGTCTAAACATCCAAGCAGATGCAGCCTGGCTGCCACTGCACCAAAGAGACAGAAGTCATGGCAGATCAAAAGAAACACGAGACAGTCACTGCTGAATCCCCCCAAATCCTTAAAAACAGAATTAAGAGGTGGCCTAGGAAGCTGCTGAAGCTACCATTTGTTGGCTTCACTCCTTGTAAAGCAACAGGGAAGAGGGGAGCCTCCCTGAAGCCAGCTGTCCCAAAGGACTATATATAACACCTTCTCTCAATTTGGACAATATCTCCAGTTTCCAGACCTTCAGCAGTCGTCTGTAATTGCTGGGCAACTAAGATTCAAGTTTACACGTGATTAATCTTCCAAGCTTGCGATTTATTTTCTACTGCAGTCATTTACTTTTGGTCCTTTACTTTCCTTTTTCCAACTGCATGTAATTCTCTATCTACATATTCTGAAAAATCGATACTTGATTACCATTAAAAGTAAGGGAGGTGGGGACAGGGTTGCTAGTAGGTCTGATTTTGATGGAGAAGAGAAAAATAGTGCAAAAAAGAACAGGACTGCCTGCCTGACAGAGCTGCGGCTCTCCCCTCTGGCAGCCCAAGTTTGCTGGCTTTCAGATGATATTGGAAAGCTCAGATGTTTTCAGTATGAATTATGAGACAATGAACATGAATTATGAGCTCAAATGAACAGCAGCAGCCACCCACAATTAATATTACGATTCTATCTCAGAACACAAACAAAAACAAACCGTGAAAAAATCCACCTTTTCCTCAGCATTATGCTATTTCCCAAAACACAAAGGTATAGTGTTTCAGCCTAGCTCTAAATTTCCCTACTTTTTTTATTTGTCTAGATTTTGGTTTTACAATTCTCTTATCTTATTAAGCAGCAGTAATAGAGAAAGATTAATATAAACGTTGATGAACACCATAATTGCTTCACAAACCAGAAAGGTAAGAGAATGTTGTATGGTCAACAACAGCAAACAAGAAATTTGGAAAACACATTAGCCGTCTAAGGATTTTTTAATGGGTATACATTCACATTGCTGATTATTCAAGTAATTACAGAATATGACATTCAGATCTCAGGTTTCTTTAACTAAAACATATTCCAATTGTTTGCTTTTATCAGCAAAGGTAAATTTCAGGGGATTAAGTTTCAAAACTTCAAGATAATTAAAGCAGTCTTGCTCTTTTTGCAACTACAAACATCACCTCTCAGAAATATAATTTATGCTGAATCTTGAAAGTTGAGATCACTTGAAAAACAACTCACATTTTGATATAATGACACCACAATTAAAAGACTTTCTGACATAAGACTAAATTGGTCTCTGGATTAAATTTACTAAGCAGCGCTTTCTAAAGCTCCTGTATTTAGTTGCAAACACATTGAAATTAATATCTTGAGAATAGTCCCTCCAGACTACTGTATTAGTCTCTAAAGACTACAGACTAGGGCACTAGTCCCTACAGACTATATAGAAGTAGTACAGCACCACCTTCTAAATTAATCAGCATATCCTTGTTTCCTTTATGCTGTTGCTCTCTAGAAGAGTTTACAAACAAATCCTCAGTAAATATATATATACACACATATATTTGTAGATCAGCTACTGACCTATCAACTGCACAACAGTGTTTTTCTCAATACTTGAATTTACTGAAATTTCAGTGCAAAAAAAGTGCAAAATATCAAAGCAGGAATTTCTAAAAAAGTATAAAACAAGACTTCTTGTCTTGTAGTTCAGTTTTTCAGTCTAATGGATTTGTGTTTCTGGGTTTATGTTCTATACATTTTGCTATTGATCTTCATAATAAACCAAAAACGTCACCTGGCTGGGGAGAGTGGCTCTAAAAACCAAAGTGTTGCATATCAAAAGACTGCACTAAAACACCAATATTCATTTTTAAAATTCATTTCTAGGGTTCCTGCCTGAAGAAAGACTCCTAAAAGAGAAGAAAAAAGTGACATGTCTAACTTCACAGTCTCAAAGGGTCTAGAATGCTCCATTCTTTTAAAAAGTGGGTTTCAACACAAGTAGTATTTGCTTTGGAGAACTCTAGCTTCTCTGTAAGGCATTCTGTGCTCAGCAGGATATGAATAAATCCCCACTCTCAGAAGGAGATAACTCTGCAATCACTCCTGGCTCTCCAGAGGAGAGAGGCATTTGCTCCTTCTTCTGGAGAAAAAAAGTCCTACAGTGTTTTCTTGGCCTGATTGAGAAAAGGAGGAGTCAGGAATCACTTGGTACCTCTGGCGTTCCAAAACCAAAAAGATGACAGGGCTCATTCTTTTTCTTTTTCCCTTCATTTTGCACTTGCTGTACTTCATTTTTATTTGCTTAGATGTTTGACCTCAAGTTATTAAGCACTTAACTGATAACCATATAATTCCTTGATGTGGGGCTTTACTTCTTCAGCAGGTCAGCCTATACAATTACCGGTTTAATAGAGTTTTAGGTGAAGATACTATCAGAGCAGATGTCATGTTTTAGAGACGAAGGCACCATTTGGAATCTACTAATAAGACCCTGTACATCTTGCGTAGGAAGCTTCTAGATGACTTTATGGCCCTAGGAATAGAGAAAGGAGATAGAGGGGATTCTACTTTTGTTTTATTTTTCCTTTTTGATAAATGGAAGATGGAAATAATCCCTTTTGGCTATTAAAGTAGTTCAAACACATATTTAATTTTAGCTATTCTGGCTCTAGGCTCTGGAGTTGTCTGCAACAATGTTAAGTCCTGGCAAACTTTGTGCTGAGATCTTTATGGGAATATCTATATGGGAATGTACTAGCTGGCTGCTGCCATAAGAGGAGAGACTACAAATGAAGACACTATGCTCTTAAGTGCAAAAGAAAAAAAAAAAATTAGTTTTACAGATGTGCACATGTTCAAATATCCAAAACATTTTCTCTGCCTTGCATAGCTTCCTCATCCTGCTGCCATACGGTGCAAAGAATTTTCCATCTTAATATTTGGAGACTGTTTTCTAACAAGAACTACTAGATAGTTTGGTAGTTTCTTAATAAGCAGGATAAATAAAGTTTATTATTATTTAAAATTAAGACATCAAACCAATTATTTCTTCCTTGTTAAGTTCACTACCAAAAAGCCTGTGGAAAAAGATGTATGTCATAGATTACTGTATATTCAATGACCAGCTGTTTTAAATTTGGATATTAAGTAATTCACTCTTTTCTGCGTGCAAGAGCTGAATGATTTAATAAATTCCCACATGCCCCAACATGTGCCAGCTATACTAAGTTATCTAAAATCCAGCTGCTGTTATGATAATAGCTGCCAATGCTAAAACTACTGAAGAGAATAATGAATCAGCTTCAAGTCAACTAAGACATAAACTGACAGAGTTCCCACTTAAGATACGTGGGAATACAAGTTATCTGTTAATTAAAAAAGAACACTGACCCATAGTCACATGAAAATTAAGTGCCAAGAATTCATGTGCATTGTTTAGGGTGGAAAATTAACACCCAATCAACCTGTATGAAGACAAGCAGCTTCATTTCCACCAGTTGTCCTAGATGCATAGGAATATCCTATAAATTACACATACAGTTTGCAAAATAGATTCTATTGTGTCGCAGTTTGCTTTTCTTTCTCACACATCATAATTCCCATGCAGATCTTGCATGGCATGTTTTACATAGCTAGACTGCTGGATTTTTCAATGATCATGAAAAATTGATTACGAAAATGATTATGAAAATTTGATTATTTTATGTACAAGTATTTTAATGCAATTTAAGAGTCAAAGGTAGTCATTGCCCTTAATTCATTAAAACAAGCACACAAACAACAAAAAAAGCAGGTAAAGAGAGAAAGTAGCCAAACCAAGTGACAGAAATAATTCTCCAGACACCCGTTTTTAGGGCAATCAGTGCAAAAATATCCACCAAAATATGTCACTACCAAATTCTAAAAGCTAAGAAAATACTTCCTTGGATATTAAATTATTACTTGTAGTGACAAAAGCTTTGCAGGTGAATGTAACTTTCACCTTCGGGTCAGCATAAGTAAACATATTACGATACACTATCTCACAATTAGCTCTGTTGTTAAGGGAAATAATTTTGAAATTATCCTAGAAATCATCAGTCCCATAAGCAAGATTAGAGCATTACTATATTGATGTAAATGTATATCAGCTACAGGACATAAAATACTTCTTATTAAAAAAAACCAAAAAAACAAAACAAACAAACAAAACCCAAAACCAACCCATTTACATTTGCTGGAGCTGGTTCATCTCCAGTACACAAAGTATACAGTGCTCAAAAGCCACATTAAAGAAGACTTCAGTAACTTTAACTTCAAGCAGTCTACATATAAACATAGTTTAAGCATAAAAAATAATTTAAGAATGTATTATTTGAAAAAGATTAGGAGTATATTGACAAATTAAAAGCATGTCATGCAGAGATTTAAGATGCTTATAAAAGCTCAAGCAAAGGGGCAAACCACATCAAGGGGCTTACAGAAAACTCAAAGACTTTGAAAGCTTAAAGAAGCTCATTCTTTTTCATACCTTAATTATGAAGTTGCAAGTAATTGTGTTTTCAGCCACATGTTCTTGACATTGCAAAAAAACCCAACACTGTTATTTTCTGAAATATTAGTAGACTTACTTTTCTTTAAGGAAATCCACTACTTGTTTGAAGTCTGCCACGCAGTATTCTCTTTTCATGTCCATGAGCACACTGTCAGAGGCTGACTGGACCGGTATGTGCAGAAAAGCATATACTCTTGGATGATTGAGAATCTTTGCCATTTCCTAAAAGTTATTAAAAAAGAAAAAGGCTTCAAAGCATTATGAAAAAAATACACAAAACTCCTTTAAATTAATATATGGGTAAGTATCAGTAGTAATATTTCTGAAACCCAAACAATACTGAATTGCAGTGGCCCAGTTTGAAACAGTAGGGACAGGAGAAAATATTTGGAACCAATTTTGTTTTTAAAGAAAATAAGAAGAAAGCTATGGGATTGCATTTCCTTTGAGATACGGATGACATTCCCTACATAGTAATGGTTATCCATTTAAGAGAAAATTTAAGAGGTAAAGTATTGTGAAAGTTGGTGCTTTCAGACAGTGGCTGTTTTCAATTTCAGAAGATGGCAAGGGTTAGCTGCTTTCTTGTCAGAGTCAAGTAAGTTCTCGGATACCAATATGGAATGTCTCTAATTGGAGTATCCTTAAAGTTGGCCATTTGCTAATTAAGGTATACCTGGCCATTTGCAAACCTGCTCCAATACTGGTCTGAAATATGTTACCTGTGTTATTTCACAGATAAGAATCCAGGAATTAAAAGCGTTTGGCTATAAAATGGATAGAATTAATCAGGGGCAGCTAAAAACAGAGTAAAACAGGTTGACAAGAGGCAAAGGATGTTATACATTTTGCACAAATACAAAAGGTCAGAAAGAAAACAAAGTAAAGGTAATAGCAAAATGCAAAAAACTCCCCAAATCAAAGCCACACCAAACCCCTGATTGAGGCTTGGCAGGGTGATGGAACATGAAATAGGGAATAGACTATTGTGGTCACATTTCTTTCATTTTTATTATTTACACAATTAAGGACACATACAGTCTAGCAAGAAAGTTTACATATTTTTAAAAGTTGATATAAAACAGCATCTAGATTGTGTGCAATATGGTACGATACAGCCTGTTAATCTTTACCCTGCAAAAAAATAAATGAACTTGGACAAAGAACCATGTTACACACACAACCAGGTTTTCACTTAAGGTTTTCCCTTTCTCCCCGCGCAGCGAGCATACAGGACACGGGCTGGGACTGAGCGCACTGCCTGCTCTTCTGCCGTATGCATTCTGCACACTCCAGTCAGGCTCACTCAGACCATTTCTCCTGTTTTCTTTGACAGTAAAGATACTCTGTCTGACAACGCATACTGCTGCCAGATTTAGCTGTTAAATTGCAACTATTTACAAATTCTTTCCAGATCATTAATCAGCAATATTAGTCACGCATCTAGATTTTCTCTCTGTATTTCTACAAGGTTGGCCTAGATTGTTCAAAGAGAAGGTAAGCACCGTTGTGCCTTTTAACTTTCAGGTACCCGCCTTCTAAAAGCACTGTTTTTTAGAGCAAGAAGAAAAAACGCTCTCTCAACACACACCTTTCATCTGACAAACATATGCATACAAAACCTGAACTCTCTCAAATCACTTTTGAAAGCAGTTTTGAAAGTTTCTGTCTAAGATCCTATTACATAAATGTCTAAGAGAAGTGGTTACATTATTCAGTGGAATATCTATCTCAGGTATGTAAACTAAACATTACAGTAATAACTATACTGATAATGAAGGGCATACAATTTGATGCACAGAAAGGCTGTGTGCAGTGAACCTGGCTCTCAGTGGAAGCTGGAGATAGCTGGCTTCATGAATGAAAGAGTGAAGAAAAGGCCACCATGCATCCATACAAATTTTATGCGTCCATTTCAAGTGGAACCATTTGCTCACGCCCGTAATAATTTTAGATGTTCCGCTAGAATATATTTTCAAAATGAAAGGGTGTAGAACAAGTTCTGTAAAATAAAGTAACAAAATGAGGAAAACTTTCCTTCTCTTTTAAGCTTTAAAAAATACTGTAAATGTAGTTTATATGAAGCATCCTAGGAGTAATCTGATTTTTTTTTTGCTAATCAGTAATAAAATATGTTTGTAAAATATAAGAAATGGCAAAAGGGCTAGAACCTAAGCTATGTACCACAAGCCTATTATTCTGCTTATCTCTCAATTCAAAGCACTTCATTCAACCTTCAAAAACAGATTTATGATATAAGAAACCAATAAAAGTCAAGTTTCGTAACATGTTTCTGAATCCTTCAGAAACTCTGAACTAATATTTCAGAGTTTAAGAACTCTGCCAAGTTCTTAAAAATAACTCGCCCTACAACACAGAAAAAAACCCTTTCTTGCTCCTCTCAAATTTGGCATCTTCTGAATAACAGTCTCTTCAATATGGGATCACTTTGTGAATTCTTTTTGAAGGTAATAAACTATTTATTAGAATTTCTAGATACAAAAGTGTTATTTTATTCCAGCTTTTGTAAGGCTGAGAATCATTTCATAGGGAAAAAAAACAGATTTCTATCCCCCAAAAAACACAGGGAATATCACATTTAAAAATGTAAGATTTTGTTCTTTCCCCTTTGCATTCACACTAAACAACACTTACATTTTTTAAGGGTTGCTTTTTAATCTTAAAATAGGGATTGATTCTTTCCATGGTAGTAGCTACTTTTAAATTGTGTACAAAACTAGCCATGCACTGCAGGCCAGCAGGAACTAATAAAAAAAAGCATAACTACCTTGTCTTTACCTGTGTTAAAGACACCATACTTAGTAAAGAATGAGAAACTACCTTGTTTTACCACAAAATTTTGGTTTTTAAAGTCACAAGTGAGGAAATTCTCTAGTTATGTGAAAAAGTTGGTTTCATTTGTCTTCCTCTCTTTTTTGCCTCAAAAATTGAAAATTTTGCTGCCAAGTGTGAAAAGTGAAAACCAAATCCTAAAATCTAAAAAGAGTTTTCCTATCGAGAGGATCTCAAAACAACAGCCAAGAAACCCCAAACCCGTACGATAGTTGCTTATCTTACAGTAACGTGCAGAATCCTGCTGGTCTCACATTTGCTCTACTTCAGCGGAACGTGGCCAAGAGGGAGCTTTCAACTACACTTCCTGTAAGAGGAACTAAACTGATAGCGTTCAGCAGCCATAAACAAGACTCTAGTCAGAACTGCTTCTTCTAGTTATCCCCCATCTAAAAAAAAGAAATCATACGGCTTCTGCAATCACTGTTGGCGATATCTTTCAGGATTACTTTAAATGACAACAATTGTGTTCTTAATTTCCTTTGGTTCTGTACTAACAGGACAGAAAATGCCTGGCGTTAATTAGCTGAACTTGTCAACTGTCAC
This sequence comes from Ciconia boyciana, assembly GCF_034638445.1. Classification (NCBI taxonomy): domain Eukaryota; kingdom Metazoa; phylum Chordata; class Aves; order Ciconiiformes; family Ciconiidae; genus Ciconia; species Ciconia boyciana. Next base: position 101,630,110 of record NC_132935.1, on the reverse strand, counting down.
TACAGGTCCCTGTATGCAGTAAGAGCCATGAAAGTAAGCTCAAAAATATTATTGGTAATTCCACTGCATCATTTTGTTTTAGAAAGATGCACATCAGTCCCTCAATATCAAAGAACATGCATTCTTTAGAAAGTAAATTGCTTGTCCTGCCTATCAGAAATGCATGTAGCACACATGTTATTGTGTATAGTTATTGTGGTCACAGGTTTCAGGTATGTTCTGGACACTCAAAGCTCCTTCTAGAGAAGAGGAGTTTGCAAACAACTCTTTCTGCTGTGAAGTCCTTTTTTTGCTTACTTTCTATATCTAAAGTTACACAAAATATGCTGCATGTGCTTTAAGCACTAGAGTCCTACTGATTATATTCCTCTATTTTCAGGCATAGATCTGAATCAAAGGGCCTACTGATAAACTGATTTCCCACCAAGTACTTCAGGATCATAACTATTAACTTGGTGAATTTAGCAGAACACAAATTATTAACACAAACCAAACACCAGACAGAAATACCTGATGACCCACTGTTTCTTTGTCATTCACTTTTAAGTACCACTGGTGTTCTTAGATTTACCTTTTATAACCAGAAACTTGGAGTGAGCAGTTCAGAAGGAAACAGAATAATGAACCAAACAAAAGTTTTGCATTATTACACCAGAAATCTGGATAAATCAATCTTCCAAACTTTGTAAGTGTTCAGGTATAAATATCACATTCTAACCCACAGCTTTAAAGTAAAATTGTGCCGTCTTACCTTTTATCCTCCCTACACCTAAAACTACAGTGAAGTACTTTACCACATAGGTTTGATTAAATTACAGCTATGTGCTAAACAGTTAGACTTAAGTCAATGCTGACAGATTTTCCCACACCACAGATTGCACACAGAATACTAGATTTCATCACTTAATAAAACTATTAGTTAATATCCCGGAGAGAACTTGAAGGACATCATGGGCTAATGCATAATCGTACTTTACAGTGTCTCAGCCTTCTAAGCTTAACATCTGTTTCCTGTTGTTTTTTATAAATATATATTTTTTTTTTACAAAGTGCTTTGCATTACTAGATATAATTACATATTTCAGTTAGAAGGAAAAATGCAATATAGAATTTTATTTCCATCTGGAAACAATAAGGGAACAACTTTTTCAAATTATATGACTGTGAAAGAAAATTTCTGTCTTTAATCATGACTGAAACAGCTGATTGCCTTTTCCCCCATCCCCTGGAATCTAGTAATACATCTATGAACGAAGGAAAGCACTACACGAAAATGACATTTCATGTAAGAATGAAAAGGTCAAAGAGTAGCACAATTTGTTTTAAGCTGACTTTACAAAAAATAAAAAAGTCATCTACATTTGGAATCTAACAATGTATGTGAAATATCCTTTAGGATACTGATCACATAGGAAATAATTTTTTCCAGTTCTTAGCAGCTGGAGTACATCAGAACACAAGGCACATTGCCAGAAAGATTTTTATCTAGTCAGTATATTTTATCCCAGCAATTACAATACACAAATTTAACCACCTAACCAGAAAATCAATCCTTCTGTTTGTAATGACACCATGCGCAACCGCAGAGAATCACAGAGACAATAAACATCAATATCTGTGCATCTTTATGTCAGTACCAGCAAGCTGTTCAGACAGTGATTCTTTCCCCTAACCTAAAGCAGGCAAAAATCCAGTATTTGAATTCTGCCTTGTGTTTGAGTCATAATGATCTGAATAACTTGCTTCCTAGCAAAAGGATTTTGTCCTCTGCCAGCAGTGAAGCCCAAAGAAACCCTCACCCATATGGAAACATGACAAAATGGCACTCCCTCAAAACTTCTTCCCCTTGTGGCAGATGTTAGTTTGGGATATGTCACAAGGGGTGCCTGCTGACTGTTGTCTTTCAGAAGCCCAGTGGTGCCACCACCAGCATAGCCTGGATAAAAATCAAGTGGCTGTGGTCCATTTTATAAATTACTCTGCTGTAGTACAGTTCAGTAACAGATGTGATCTAGTGATGCAGGCGTGGCAACGATGACACAGTATGATCGAGTCTGGAAATCCTGTAACAGTTTTGTTAAAACTAATGAACAGGGCTTCACCCCCCCTCCCCGCCCCTCATGAGTAATGGGGCTGTAAAAACCTAAGAACATGTAGGATGTGTAACTGCACACCTCCCCAAGGACACTGGTTGGAAGGCAATGCCTCCCCCTCATCTGTATATGAAGTAGGGGAGATGTAAGGAAGCCGTATGATGGGCAAGCTCAGTGGCAACCTCTGCCCCATGTAATATGACATGACTTATGCCCAGGTCTTTATCCTATCATTAGGATAAAGGGAAGTCACACTGGAGCAGTTAGAAGCCCACACAATTCTGACCAATGTAATTTGAACCTTAAAATCAAATCTTTGGGTTACCAGATGTAGGGCAAAAATCTGGTTTGTCATATGGGAAAAATGCCTTCTACATTAACAAACAAAAAATTGGTATTAGCTCAGCCACCCTTAGAAGTGGATATAAACCAGACTGCAAGCCATGATATGCTGATAGGAGAATGAGCCATGATAGCCATATGCTCGGCCCTAGCTGTTCCCAGCTGTTTTCCTAGGTGTGGGATCTCTCTATTGCTTCCAATCTCATAAAATAGACAACCCTAGCTAGCTAAGCAATTTTTTCTCCCTCGGCTACATATTAAGCCTGATCTATTAAAAAACAAACCAAGCCAAATGAAAACCATCTACATGCCTTCAAAAACTTGCTATATCTTCTTTTATTAAAAATGAAGACAGGCTAACAGGAGTTTTTGCAAAAGAGTGACAGTCAGATAATACTATAATACAATACTGTATTTCACAGTTCAAAGCTTCAGTTGCACCTCTTCCCATGAGTCAGTGCACAAACAAGGAAACACCCAGCACCAAATACTAGCTACCTGATTTTTACTTTTAAACAGAGAAATATCAAGAACTCTCTTATTCAGTTAACAAGTACGTATGTTTCTTCTCCAAGATACAACTCTCAACCTGGATATACACAGTATCCCCAAGAACAGAAAAAGCCTCTGCAGAGTACCATTTTTTTGCATTTATCTGATAAAACCAGTAATTTTTATCAGAGATAAAAGAGATAGGGTTAGAGATATCCTAACCCCAGTTGCCGAAATACTTCACGCTAAGAAAATTGGTACCCTATCACAGCCTGCTTCCAATATTAAAGTAGGACTGACTTTGCATTGGGTAAAATGTAAAGCATCAGCATCTACATTGGGTAGATGCTGATTGCTTATTACTCAAGCCTGTATGGAGCCGTGAGCCCAAGTATAACATCTGAGTCTCTGCAAGCATGTCAGCAAAACACAGTTGATTCAGTGACACATTCAGCATTAACAGTACTACACTGATTTCCTCAAGGTACTGCACACCTTCAGTTCCCACATGAACTGACAGGAGTTGTGTGGTTGGAAATATGCAGTAAGTGGTTCAGTGCTTTCAAAGATGAAAACTGCTACTGTTGCTGCTGCAGCCATCGTTACAATCCTAAAGAGACTTTGTGGAGCTTCAGAGTGCTGTTTGTCCAGTTTCAATAAACAGATTCACTTTAAGGTGAAATGTACATTTAATTAACAGCTAGAGTGATGGCTTAATGACCTAAAACCATCCAACCAAATAGCTAATGCTAATTCCTTGTGAAATGATTAATTCTGATGTGCAAGAAAATACATACCTTTTCATTTTCCCCATGGTGATATCTAATTTCTCATCATTAAGCACTCCTCAAAGGAAATATTTTTTTCCAGAAGTAAATTAATACTCCTCTTTGCAGCATGTATCAGAAACACAGATTGGGAAGTTCCCTAAAAAGGTGATTTATTGCAACAGCACGCTGCTACTTTAAATAACTCTCTGTCTCAATCATATTTTATGCTAATAAAACCTTGAAAATGAATTAAAGCATAGAGAAGCACACACTTACAACAGGCGAGTAGGACTGTCATGCTACCTTTTTGTCTTCAGAAACCTGGATGAGTGAAATGGATTGCTAGTTTCATCCATACTATGCATTTGTTCACCACCTCAAAAATGAGAATCCTGTATGATATAAAAGAATTGATGGTTTCTGCTCAGAAGGAAGTCACAGAACGAATGGCACACCCCATCAAAGTTCAGCTGCACTGAGATGGATCAGTGCCAGGAAGCCTCCCTATTGTTTCCCTCTATTTCAAAGAAGCAAATACAATACCTAAACCAGCATCTGCTTTAGCAGGTTACAGTGGAAGGAAAATAGTGGAAGGTTTTAATCAAAACCTAAACCTTTAGGCAATTGCAATCACTTTCTTTCTTTTGTAGATATCCAATTCGCTGAGCTAAATTTCATAGCAAAACCGAATAAATACATTCAAAAACATAATGACAAGATTGATATAATAGAATTTACGTTCTTCAGCAGCTCTTGCACATTTAACATAACTAAACTAATTGAATTCAAACACTGGGTAGAAGAGATTTTATGTCTTTTCCTCAATTCACAATGGTACAGAAACCCAAAGCCAATATTATGTGCAGTTTTATTAAACTTTCTAGAAGACATTATATTTCCTTTTTCTCATTTTTTAAAGAATAATCACCTCAAAAAAAAAATTCAAACTTTTTTAAACAAATGCCAAAGCCTAATGAAGCAAGCAGTCTTACTGAAGATTATGTAGATGATGTTGCAAAGCATAGTGAATGTGACAGCTCATCTATCAAGAAAACAAAGGGGGTTATGCATCTAAACTAAATAGAAGCTTTTGGAACAGTATGGAGAGTAGTTGGTAGGACTTTACTTATTATAATATAAATAACTAGGAAAGTGAGATCTTATTTGTTTTTCAATGAAGGCAGAAATATTAAAAGAAGATGGCGCAGTTTATTATGCAAGCTATATATTTGACAATAGCTTCTACCTCAATACCTTGAAGTGCATGGCAACTGCTAAAATTCCCACTTTATTTCGCAAAAATGCAGTTTCCCATATATGTACTACCCGTTCTTTGAACAAACCGCTCAATTAACGGTGATTTTTATTTTCTGCTAGTAATCCACCAATGAAGTAAGCTACAGCTCCAAAGGTCTGCTGGGATGAGACAGTATTATAATTGACAGACAACCTGACACTCAACACAAGATTGAGAGTGGATCTGTGTGCATTTAAATACTCTTAATTCTTGTGATATCTAACAAGCAAGAGAAACATTCATATGAGCAAATCATAATTAAGGTACAGTTAACATGCACAGCTTTAACTGGTCAAGCAATGTGCTGCTTAATGTTAACCCCTTTTTGCCACACCAATTTTTATGCACGGATTATTAAATACAGCAGAGCACTAGATGCATGCACAAAATATTCTGTCTTGATGGAGAACTGAATCTTGCATAAATAAAAGCAGTTCTTTCTGTGTGTTTCTCAAAGCACTTTTCCTACTAGTGTTACAAAGAACAGGAGCTTCATTCCCAGCACCACAAATATTCCCTTCTACATTATCTAGAAGCAAACCTTTATTGTTCATCAAAGTTCCCAATACAATAGCCTTGTTAAGATTTTTAAGGACACCCAGGATTCATAAATACAACATAAAACCTTCAAGAAGAGTAAGATGGGTTCCTGTTTTGACATTTATTTAAGCCAAATCACATTCCACCAGCTAGCAGCAAACGTCACCAAACATTTATGGACATTAGGACCTGCTGAGTCTGAGATCTTGAAACTCTGGATTAGAGAAAGTGGTGTAACAAAATGTATCTCAAAGCACAGCAGAGATTCATCCCTTTCCTAACCCCATAATATCCAAATATACATTCACTCTGGGGTGAGTTCACCAATGAAAAAGGTCCCATGACACTATGCCTTAAGGAGCAGTTGCAAGGAAACGTGCTATATGTGGAAACCCCAAAGACGAAGAACACTTTAAGAATAAGAACAGGAGAGACAGGGTATTTTAGTACTAAAAGAATAAAAAAGCTGGAATACACAGAGTAAGCAAAGATGAACACACAGCCTCCACAGGACGAATAAGTATTTAACATAATACCAAAGGAAACAGTAAGCATCCCCCCCCGGCTTTGTTTTTTTCTTTTTTAGAAGCCCAGATGCAACTGCTCCTCTTCTCCTCCCCTTAGTATTTGAGATTTCTTTCAATTTTACTGCTAGCAAGACAAACATAGTTTGCATATAGACAACTATGTAATTACAGCAAGGGAAAGTTGCATGGTCCACTGACTACAAAACTCATAGTAATAAGAGGTCAAGGGCTTGACTATTCATTTATTTAAATGTATGACACAGTTTTGATTTTTTCTGGTCAAATCAACAGATTTTAATTGGTGCTTTCAAATGCAGCAGTCTACAAAAACGACAAAAATATTACTAGAAACAAAGCAAATACATGCCCTAAAGGCCTTTTAATTCCTGAAATCATGCTGCCCTTTTATTTGCTGTTGAAGAATGTGTGCATATTATTCCATTTTTAAATGCATTTCAAATCAGCTTACACTCTAGCTTATTCAAAACTTGAGCTTATGCACAATGCTCAAAAATGTTCAGTGCACTCAGAGGAAAAAAGAACAATATGGAAAAAAGCAAAGTGAATTAGTAATTTTACTGTAATACGTATCTATGTGCTGTGTCAGGGCACGTTTGAGGAAGCCATCTGTAGGGTATCAGCTTCAATGAGGTTAAGGAACATAAACATTGAGCTGACATGAAAAATCAAAGCAAAAGAGCAAAGAAATACTATTGCCACTCGCGCTACACTTGGCACATCTTATGCATTTAAAGACACTGCCGCCATGCAGACTCCATCTCAATGGTTGATGTATCACTCAAATGTCCTGAATTAATAACAGAGATAAAGCCCACAGATGGCATATGGTACAGTTTGAGACAGACTCATTTTGACAGGTGACAAAGACTACTACTCATCTAGTCATGTGAAATTAAGCACTTACGGGAATGGCAGGTGTGAACTGCCTCCTTTATACAGATTTGGAAGCGTCCCATCGCTCACAGAGTGTGCTGTACTAAAATCCCAGACAACTCTGGAAGTACAATTAGTGTTAAATCTGCAAGGGAGGTAAGCTAAGGCTGAGCTGTGAGCCCCTGCCCTTTTACAGTCTGGATGATCTGCATTCCCTTTCGATTTGGGCAGAGCCCCAGATACTGAACAAGAAAATGAAGTTAAAAACCTAAGAAAAAGTGAAATATATTCAAGGCAAAAACCCCTAGTCTCTAACACTACGCCACTAACATTAATTCGTTTCAACCTGCTATATATTTGGCCTCATTTTTTACTTTTCGGACTAACTCCCATTAACCATTTATCTACTACCACTGTTTTAATGGATTTTCCCCAACCCTCCCTCTCCATCAGTCACTGCAATCGGATGTAAAACACTGTCTCACTAGAGCACTAGCCAATAACTCCATAATATGATTACAGAATAAATGCCTGGAGGTTACTTCTAAAGCAGGATGTATGCCTTACGTACTTTTGGTACCTGTTGATACTATAGGATGATAACATCTTTGCCATCTGGCAGTCTGTAATTCGAACAGTAGCTCTGTGCAAATACATATGGGTAAGAGTCCACAAGGTAACTGTACACATGTGCATTCATTGCAGGTTTTGCTAGGGCTATAAAATGGATCCTAATACTAACCTTTTCTTTCACCTTTAACATTTTATAAAAACAAAACCAAAACAAAACCAAAAAAACCCCCAAAAACCCAAAACAAACTCTGAGCTAAAACAGTTTTCCCTGACCAAAGTTCATATCTGTTTACTGAAATTTTCTGCCATGTAGATAAAATCCCAAGTTTTCCTCAACGCCACATGGCCTCACCATAAATAAGAGAGGACAGCCACTGGACAAGGGCACAGATCTCCAAATCTCAGTTTGAGACCAAACTTAAAATAAGCAAGCTATATGCTTCATGATGTATACATTCAAACAAACTGCTGAAGACTGTGAGAGAGCACTTTGGAAAATGCAATACTATCTCCACTGGTTGGCCAGATTTTCTCTGAGACCAAAACTGAGGATGTCTTCTGCAGCTAAACAGCAAACTCCAACTTCTTTCTCAGTCTTAGTACCATGATTAAGAGAAACAGTGTTGGGGTCTCGGGTCCTTCACTTTTTTTTAAACACACCAAATAACCCTTGTGTCATACCAACAAACCTCACGCAGGAGAAGTCATACTATCATTGCCTGTGTTCACATTAATGTGCTAGCTGAAAGCAGAAGTGAAATTGTAAAGTGCAATTTCCCATGCTTCCTTCCCAGCCATGGGTTTGTTCAGTCTGCAGGGTGACTTTAGGGTGGGCAAACTACATTCACTTCCAAGGAAATCAGAGCAGTAGCCATACTCCAGGTTCACAGCAAATGTGCTCCAAGCCCTTGATGGGAACAGAGGGATTCAAACCAATGGTCTGCCTTTGAAACAGCTTTGGAGCACAGGCAGGGGAAAGTCTGGTTAAGGGGATTAGATTTATTTTCAAGTAAAGTCTCCAAAATGCAGAAAATGTAGATATAGTGGCTTCACTACCAAATTCTGCAATTTCCTGATCGCTCTTATTGCTTCATACCACCCACTAATGTAAACACAGACATCATCTGCAGACGAAAAAAACACCAGATAAAAAATTTAGTATTTTAGTTTATACCCGGAATAATTGTGATAAAGGCTCTTTTTCTAACAACTTAGCTCAGTATGCAGCATATCAAAAAGTGTTTAATATTTTGCATGACTATAAAACACTGCATGGTTCCAAATAATTCTTTCTTTACAAACAAGAAGGCCCAACTAAATGCAGAATTTATCATTTGAAAACATATGGTTGCTTCTCATCCCCAAACTGTTCATGCTACATCATCTGTAAGTACATAAGGCACTATTACCACCATATTTACTAAATAAAAAACTGAAAGTACTAAATTGTCAGACCGTACCACGCAAGTATAATGATGATTTCCATGAGATTTAACAGCCTCCCCTGAAATGACAAACATCTTTAAAGACAGAATGGCATTTACCTGATTAGTATCTGAAGGCACTGGGTATGCTCGGTATTTTAAATCATGTGAAAATGTAAACTGACTCCCTACCTATAATAAACCTGAGTTTGAATGACCACTGGCCCAGGCCCCCAAATCTACCAAGCCTTCCGGCATGAGAGCCTCAAGGCCAGTTACAAGCACCCATAGCTTTCCTTTGCCCCCTCCTCTGCTCTAGTCCTGCCACTCCTGACTCAAGGGAAGCTCTCCTCCTCCTCCTCCTTCTTGTCCTCCTCCCCTTGTGCCAGCCTCCAGCACCAGCGGAACAGCAGAGCTGTTGGCTGGCACTTCTTAGTGGATGCTAAGAGACCGATTCCCAAATACAGAGGCAGATGAAACACTCCCAAGATGAGTGGCATTTTCTGTTCCTCTGTTTTTATTTCTAGGGAAGCTGTGGATGTGGGCATTATATCAACAAGTCAAAGGACTCACAGGGCCAAAGACCAGCCACAGACCTGGGGGCCCAGTACAAGGGCAATGTTGCCAACAGCTTAAACAGATCTCTGGTCACAATCCCATCCACTGTACACTTTCTAAGCAGACAATATCTCAGAGTATGTTTATGAATTTTTTTTTGACGAAAGAATAAGAACCTGTAATCACTTTTCGGCACTTGAAAATAAATTTCAATCTATAAACAGTTTATCAAAAAGTGGGCTAAGTGTCCTTCAATGAAGGAGAAAGCTATTCCGCCTATATACAGAAAATACATGTAGTATGAAAAAGTCATATTATTTTAGTCAGTGGATATAATCTATTTTCCTGAGAACCATCAAGACACTAATTAATATGTAACTGAAGTATCTCATGTCTAGATACATCGCAAAGATCCACCTGAGCAACACAAACAGCTGGGCATATTTCAAAGGAGTGAGGTGTGGGGCAAAGGGAGCAAAACCCAACACTCAAGATTCCTCCCCTCTGTGGATGACTCCACACCCTGCTAGAACAGTATGCACAACTTAGGCTTCAATTGTATATGAAGTGATACATTTTTAAATTCTTAGTCCTTTATTCAGTCATATTATCCATAGGTACAACTTTTTCCTTATTCATTGACGACATTAGCATTGTCACTGTGGTCTAAGGAATTCTTTGCTTCTACTGCAGCTGCACCATCTACAACTCAAGGTATTAATCTCCACATCCCTGTTCTTTTTATTTTCAATCTCCTCCCATTCTGACAAGTGAAAGGTACAGAAACTCCAGCAAAGAGTAAAAGAAACCTGCAAATTCCAAGCACACAATCAAAACCTGATGCTTTGAATGATCAGAGATTAAAATACATGGCTATTTGAAGGAAAACATGTATTTGCAAAATGTTTTAAAAACTCATATTTAAGTACAAAACCAGTTCTAACGATACAGGAGTTAAGGCAATACTACAAATCAGTATTTTAAAAATGTACATAATGTCTTTGGAAACTAGTATTTTTAAAACATTTAACTTACAACTGCGTAAGCTGTAAGCTACACCAAGCTGTGTGGTGTGGTCGACACACTGGAGGGAAGGGATGCATCCAGAGGGAACTTGACAGGCTTGAGAGGTGGGCCTGTGCGAACCTCATGAAGTTCAACAAGGCTAAGTGCAAGGTCCTGCACCTGGGTGAGGGCAATCCCAAGCACAAATACAAGCTGGGTGGAGAATGCATTGAGAGCAGCCCTGAGGAGAAGGAGTTGGGGGTGTTGGTCGATGAGAAGCTCAACATGACCCAGCAATGTGTGCTCGGAGCCCAGAAAGCCAACCATGTTCTGGGCTGCATCAAAAGAAGCATGGCCAGCAGATTGAGGCAGGTGATTCTCCCCCTCTACTCTGCTCTGGTGAGACCCCACCTGGAGTACTGCATCCAGCTCTGGGGCCCCCAACATAAGAAGGACATGGGCCTGTTGGAGCAAGTCCTGACAAGAGCCATGAAGATGATCAGAGAGCTGGAGCACCTCTGCTTTGAAGACAGGCTGAGAGAGTTAGGGTTGTTCAGCCCGGAGAAGAGAAGGCTCTGGGGAGACCTTATAGCAGCCTTCCAGTACCTGAAAGGGGCCTACAAGAAAGCTGGAGAGGGACTTTTTACAAGGGCATGTAGTGATAGGACAAGGGATAATGGCTTTAAACTGAAAGAGGGTAGATTTAGATCAGGTATAAGGAAAAAATTCTTCACTGTGAGGGTGGTGAGACACTGGAACAGGTTGCCCAGAGAAGCTGTGGAAGCCCCATCACTGGAAGTGTTCAAGGCCAGGTTGGATGGGGCTTTGAGCAACCTGGTCTAGTGGAAGGTGTCCCTGCCCATGGCAGGAGGGTTGGAACTAGATGATCTTTAAGGTCCCTTCCAACCCAAACCATTCTATGATTCATGAGTGTCACTGGAGAAAACAAATGTATTTATATAAACTTTGTTATTAGCTTTGAAGGTTACAAGAGTAAGACAGACATAAAACTGGCCAAACCTTCTACCTGCAGGTAAGCTCCAATAAATATGGCAAAAACTGTAAATGAATCAAAATCATTGCTTTTAGGCTGATTCTCTAGGGAAGCTCTGTCCAGATCTTAGCATTAATTCATGCTTTTACATGACTGCTGTTGCTCTATGCCACTTATCAGACGTGTTAATTACTGAAGTGAAATAAACCCTTGCCTAGCAGTTCCATATGTACAGTTGTATGCAATTACTGAAAATTTCTGATTTTTTAAAAACATACACGATTGGAACAACTTTTTCCTTTTCATTGGACATGAAAGGTGACACACTCTTAGTACATTTTCCCATGTAAAATTTTTTCACAGCCAAACATGATCCTAGTTAGCAACATGACTTCTAACAAAATAAATTAATAAAATGCAGCACCTTTTAAAACAATTAATGAAAGATGTTTGCAACCAATTAACACAGCTTCATACCTCTCTTAGGAGATAATAGAACTACATCTGGATTTTATCCTAATCAACTGACATGAAGGCTAATCAACTTCTCATTTCATTTATTTTGTTTTTTAAACAAACCATAGTTTTACCCTTTCCTCAACCAGAAAGTTAAAAGCACATGCCCCATAAAAAGTTTATTTTGTCTGCTGAAAATGTATACAGGAGACTGCCAACATTCCCTAGTGACCTTTCAGATACAAGCCTGGTAAGCTTGGAAGAGGGGACAAGACAAAAAAGCAGAAGGTAAAAAAATTTCTATAAATTTAGTTTGACAAATCATCAAAATTATTTCACCAAATTACAAGCTCAGAAATTCTTGTCATACATGAAACACAGAAACGTGGTTAAATAATCGTTAAAAAACATCATATAAACTGGAAATTGTATGAAACATTGAAGAGGACAAGCAACAGCAGATGTTGCTATTGTACAAAAAGGCTGGTGTACACATAACACATGTTCTGTACAGCAATGTTCAAGATACACATTTTCAATAGGCTTTCATGAATCCCTCTCACTCTGCCATCACACTTAAAGATCCATTTTTAAAGACATTAGAGTACTTTTCCTGAATATGAGTCAGGTCAAAGAGAGTCCTACCTACAGCACTTTCTAGAAAACTTAGAAACAGGAAGATTAGAGATTGTAAATCAAAACCATTCACAGATTTGTGACATACTCACACTCACTAAGATGGCTACTGATTGAAGGAAAGCAATATACTTTCCACCTTGCTCAGATTATATCAAATTAAGAGTACTACAGTGCCTCTTAGCTGGGCAGAGCAGTTTCTTATTTCCAGCAACTGATTAAAAAAAAGAAAAAAAAAGGCTTATGAGAGTACTCTTAAGATGAGCAGCAGTGACAGAAGCAGCAGTCTATGCCAAAATGCTTTTAATAATGTGAGTTAAAAATGAAAGCAAAGACACTAACTGTGAAAATTGCTAAAAGCTTGATTTGCTTTTGTGCAAGATGCTGAAAAATGTTGAAATAAAAAAAGAGAAAAAACTTGACAGATATGAGAGTTCAAGACAGAATGTAAAGCTCTAAGAAACACAACCAAGCCACTTCCTAAAGATCTCTATTCAGTGTGTTGTTAAAGACTCTATCTTAGTGAAGCAAATGTTAAACCAAAGAATAAAATAACAGCCTGGGAAATTTCCTGCAGTTTTCTGCAGCTTGTATTCTTTAGCTGGTGAAGTGAAAAACTGTTTATTCCTATCAAGACGACATTCCTCTAGCCCATGCGCTTCAATAGGGAAAGGTGCAGTTATGGCACTCTGGTGAGAAAATACTATCCTTGACAACTTAAGAAAATGTAAGTGCAACTATTAATTCTATAATATCTTTGGGAAAGCAGCAGGGACACCAGCTGTTTATCTAGGTATTGCTGATGCACATGGTTACAAAATTTACCTTAAGCTATCATTCCCTGCTTTTTGCTCCTCTTTAAAGTTAGGTTCTTTCTATAAACAGTTCCTATGAATTTCAAAAAATTCATACAGTGACAGAATCCAACCAAACCAACCTATCTTTGAGACAAAACTCTCACTTGCTGCTCTGAACACGTATGATGTTCTTTCAAATTCACATTGTTGCTTCTAATCTCATTGAACTACTTTGTTACTTTTTTTTTAACACAGATATACACTTAGACTTTCCATTTCTTATCTTGGAAGCTCTACACCCTCTCAGAACAGCATTTGACATAGAATAATGAATACGTCGTTGAGTGAGACCAGCATATAGTGTTTCTGGAAATATTTGTCTGAGGTGTAGCAGGAAGACAAAGTCAATCCCATAGTCCATTGCCTGCTAATGACATTTCCTTTAGTTCTTGAAAACACGAGACACACACAGAAATGCAGCATCGCTATAATAAAGCTCCACAGGTCAGAGACCTCAGTAATATTATCATTCCAAAATGATTTTAATATCTTCTTATCTCGATAACTTGCTGTGTCAGATAAATGGCTTAACACTATTAGTCTAATTCTATAAATTTACTGGAAGTCCATAGTTTTTTTTAAGCTACCGCTTAAAATGAAACGCTCTATACACAAGGTTCCACGCTGACTCACTCAATGAATGTCTATGCCGACATATAAATGATTCTTTTTTCTTCCTTACCTCCAGATGCTCTAAAATATAGGGAGGGTTTGTCATGCCAAGCCTCAGCATAGCTCCCTCAGGAATAGCTTCAACCAGCTTCCACAGAAGCGTAGGGAGGTCTGTGCCAATGTCTCTGCCATAAGCCCCTGTGTCTTCACTGGTCAGCCATATCTCACAAACACCCTCTGTGAATAAAAGAAAGAGATAATTAACAAATCTGTTTTAGAGCTGTTTATTTTATCATACAGCTGCTCACTCTTTTTAATGCAGTATTTCACAAGGCTATTATGCAGCTAGACTGGGTATTCAATTGCAAGGGGGAGGGAAGGAGGAGGAAGGCTTATCCCATGGGTAGCAGTGGGTTATTAAGTTCATTTTATGAGCACAAGAGTGCTACAACAATGCTGTAAATTATCATTGCTGTGGAGTGATTAACATTCACAGCCAATGACTAATTCTGCACTGCCTCTACAGCAAGTCAGTCAAGTCTAGTACTCTGCTCTATTTTTTGAGCCTAATTCATTAAATAACCACAAGCGACATTACCCAAGCAAAGAGTTTGCATTAATGGTTGTTAGTAGTAGTTAACTTATTAACTGCTAAGTTTCCAATAAGCAAAAATAGCTCTAAAGCGCAGTGGAATAATTATTAAAAACTTGTATTCTTTAAATGATACAATTAGCAATGCAATATTAAGGTTGTATTGAAAAGGTTAGTGACCACTGTATGACTGAGTGATAGTGTTGGAAAACTTGTTTCCTGGCAGCTAATACTTTATTTTCCATCAATCAGGGCCTTAGGAAGTAGTATATTTGATTTGTATTGTAAAGAGTAGTGACCTTGAATGCTGATATTTGGTAATAATATCCTCCTGCTCAAAGAGGGGAAAGATTGCACCACCCTTTAATAATAGTTGAAAGCAATGAGGTTTCACACAAGCCACTTCTATCAGTCTGCCCAGCTTCCATCCTTTTTGCAATGCAATTCATCTCTCCCTCCTCACCACCCCAAAGCAAGAAAAAAGCCATCAGAAATAGCCTGGCTGGAAGACTCCTGTGATTCCCAGTGAGATAAGATACCATTAACTCAGTGAAGAGCTAAATTTCTAATACTGATGATGAGCCAGTAAAGAAAACATCCAAACACTAGAAGGTGCATAATTCATCAAAACACTCTTTGGACCACCAGAGAATGTATCACAAAATGCAAATGTTTATATTACAGATATATACTTAACATGAGGAAAACAAACACGTACACAGACTTTAATTACATAAAAAGTAGTAAGAATACAAGACCAGAAATTTTACAAAAAAGTAAACTCAAGACTGCCACTCTTCAACTCACAGTATAACAATAAAGGTGGACAGCAGGCTATGCTGAGTATCAAAGTTAATTCTGGTTGTTCAGAAAGTTCTAAATAATAAATGACATTGAAAACCTAAGTATACTTAAAAATTAAAGGTAAACCAAGAATCTCATTGCTTTTTAAGTTTTGCTTCAAGAATAGCTTAGTGAGAGAGACGTATAATTCTGTTCTTGTAAGAAGCCTAGTTGAAAGTATTCCTGAAGTACTGCTCTTTGGTTATCCAGCTTGCAGTCACAACTTTGTAGTCACGCTCAAACTGAGCTCCCCCGTGCCTGATCAGGTATGCAGAATTTGCTAGCAGTATACAATCACACCTTGGATTCCACTGCAGTTGCTAACGTTTTTGGAATTCATCTTACCACAGGCAGTACCACGCTATGAAAAATACTCTAGGGTTTGCTGCCTGCTCTACATTTTCCTGAGACATGGAAAAAAAGAAGTGAATTACATATGTTACATTTAAAAAATAAGAGAAACATAGAGGATCTAAATGATGGCTACTGTCCTGTTGTTTTTTTTTATATCAGTCTCCAATAGCCATTAGCACACTGTAAAACAAAACAGAGTAATTTACTTGCTGAGTTTCTACTGAAACAGAGTAATTTTCATTTTTAAGCTTTCAATCTAACTAGTTGCATGCGTTTTGGGTTTTGGTGGCTTTTTGGGGGTTTTTTTGCCTTTTTTTTTTTTTTTTTTTTCATGAAAATGGCTAATGGGATACTGCCTCACAGTTACCAGATGAACATTGAGGAAGAAAAATAAATCACTGGCTAGGAATGGAAATAACATTCCTGTGGAAAACAACAGTGAGCTTTTAAAGCTGCATAGGTGGGGACCATTAGCCCCCTGGTGGGCTGAAACTTCAAATTAAATCACATGAAGAGGATGCAGCTGTAATAGTAAATCAGCAACAACAGGAATAACTGTCTCATCTGCTCTCCGATCAGGGTGTTGAACAACAAGCAATGGGAATAATTCATGCTGAGAGCGCCAAGGATGTAGTCTTAATATGGGGGGGATGGGGACGGACACCTGTATTTTAGGAGAAAGTTCATGTCCCAGTTTCAGGCAGACAAAATGGATCTTCAAATACTGAAAGCTGCTATGAATGCTAAGTATTTACAAATAGGGTAAATCAACTTTGTACACAACTGTGTGTGACAGAGTTTTGATGACAACTGTTGTTAGGCTGCTTATTCTAGCCCTTTGCATCCTGAATTTAGGAGTCTAAACTTACACTGGGTAAGAGGAGAAAACAACAGGCCTCCCAAACAGTATTAATAAAGTGAACCAACACTTCCTATTTTCACTCAACCCCCTTCCCCTCCAAACTCCAGCCCTGTGCAGGAACCTATTTGAACCCACTGTTTAATCATGTACAGTATTTTTTTTCCTTTCTTTTGCAGTGAACCTCACTAGATCATTCACCATTCTGTTACTGGGTAATTTTGGCGCTAATAAAAGCAAGCGGATTTTGTAAACAAGAAAATTGATCGAAACTGCAGGGTTTGGATGTGCAAACTCAGAGAATTTGTTACAGTATTAAGGCCAATTATCACTATATTAAAGTAATTACAAGTCTGCCTTCACACTCTGCCATCACTACCCAGCACAAAAGAGTAACCTCAACAGCTGGCTTCTGATCTCTGCTCTGCTGTAACTGGAGATGACCGAGAATGAAAAATGTTGGAAAAAGAAAAGGTTCCAAGTAAATGAAGGAGGTTCTGAGCCTATTCCTTCTCCAATGTCTCAATATAAAGAATACTCATTGCAGATTATCTGACATGGGTTTTAACCCCATTTTTGTGGGGTAGTCTAAACAATCCTTGTGCTAAAGAAGACAAGAAATCCTACAGTTGTCACTTTCACATGATATGTGCATTTCCATTTTAGAGACCACTTGCAATGATTAATTTCTTTAATAAAAAAATTCTAGCATTTTTAATAGAATCACAGAATCATAGAATCGTTTAGGTTGGAAAAGACCCTTAAGATCATCAAGTCCAACTGTGAACCTAGCAATACCTCCAGGGATGGTGACTCAACCACTTCCCTGGGCAGCCTGTTCCAATGTTTGACGACCCTTCCAGTAAAGAAATTTTTCCTAATATCCAATCTAAATTTGCTTTATTTTCATGCCACTATTGTAAACACTGCTTTCAGCAGTAGCACACATCTTTTAAATTGAAGGGAAATCTACTCCATCTGAAAAATTAATTTACTTCAACCTGCAAAAATGTCCGAAGATGTTAAAGTATCAGACACTAATCCCGCTGAAATTCTCCTATTTGGTAACCCGCTGTACTTTGTACAAACGAAATTCAATCACAAAATCCCATTATTTTTTTCTTCTCCTTCCCTTCCTCTCGTTCTCTTTCCTGTGAGATTTTTCTAATGCGAACAGGAGTGGCTTCTCCAGAAGCACAATTCTCTGCAGGCTGCCTCGATGGGAGACGGCCGATGCTGACCTTCTCAGTAGCCCACATATGCTTATCAATAACTGCCTGACCTCCTTGCTGTTCCTCCTCCAATGGTGAATTCTTACAGCAGCCTGCAGTGCTGTACAGACCATAGAAACACCTCTCCCACTGCACCACAGAAACCTGAAAGACGATCTGCCAAGGGGAAGTCTGACTCAAAATGTTTGTCAAAAATTGCCTGCAGACTTGAGGACAATCAGTCTGACACTGCCATCACACCCTTAGAATGAAAAAAAACCAAACCCAAAACATAGCCAAAGACGGAGAGAAAGGCTTGGAAAAATCAAAATCACTTTAAATGTGCTCATTGTTCAGAATGAGATTACCTTACATAAATTTATTTTCTCTTCAATTATTTGAGTTTCCCCTTATCTATTCAGTATGGATTTTACAGGCACTATTTACATACTTGATGCAGTGCATGCGCTAGATTACTTTGCTGAATCAGTGCCTTAACTGAGAAACTGTGAAGACATCTGTGTACATACCATATCACTGTATCAACCTGAATATATTGCAAGTTTAAACAGAAACTGAGATTTGGAGGAATCAAATTCCTCCTATACTTCTGAAGTACTCTGCAAGCATTGATTCACCATGTAAGAGTGCAGGCCTCCTCTTAGACAGTCAGTTCAACCACATGGATCACCACTGAAAGATCCCATTGCAGGGACTTCCTGAAAGAGTAAATCAAACTGGGAGCAACTCACTGGTGCTAATGGAGGTTTGGAAGCATTAGTTTCCAGTTCACTGAGAAACTCCTATTTGATCTGTATATACACAGGCTTCTAGAAGAGAAAGAGAATGGAGTTACACACAATCCTGTACAAACACACCCTATCCCAGACTCAAAAACTAACTCACACCTAACTGTCACAACTAAAAACTGCAGGATATCTGGCAAGCAGATGACAAAAAAGGTAGACTGAAGAAAAAAGACAGGGCTAGGTACAGAGCTGGTGAAAGAGGCAAGCTGTCAGGCTATGATCTAGAAGATCAATGTTTTTTCTGTACTTTGGAAAGTGTGGGTCAGCTTATGATTCAGCAATGTATCATTCAGATGAATGCAGTACTGCAGCTCTGCTCACAACATACTACATACAAATCGGTCCCATCAGAGTCTCATTTTTACTTTGAGGGACAAAGCTCTAGGTAAGTGTCTCATAGCCTGACTTTCTAGAGGATCTTTAATATCCCCAAACATAATTTCCTCTTTTCAAAAGATCTATTTTTTTACCCTTCTGGAAAGTCTTATGGAATTGAAAGATGATTGCCCACTCCTGTTTTCTTAATGCTTGCCACGAATAGCAGAACAAGATCTGAATGGCATCATGAATGTTGGCTGACCTACTGGAATGCAATGCTTGGAGAAATTACTAGATCCCCAAAATTCCTGTTAAAAGAGAAAGCCTAGCAAAAGGATGACTGGCTTAACCAACCCTCCACAACACGGGAGGAAGCAATGGCTGGCTGAGTGGCCAGGAAAGTCTGTTCAGCATTAGTGCACTTCAAAATGAGGACCAGAAAAATACTTCTTTGAATTTTAACTATTAGAGTCATAATCAATAGTTTTTAAATATCTCTTTAACAGCATAAATTGCTTTGAAGTGTTGATTAGTATTACATAAAGACCTGCTACACACAATGACTTAATTTAAAAGCCTGAACAAATTCAATGTTGTGTGGTCATCGGGAAAGCCAAAAGGTAAAGACAATTCTGTACACACGGTGAAAATTTCTTTTGTGTCGGATCACAAAATAGCTTAGGTTGCAACGGACCTCTGGAAGTCATCTAATCCAATCTTCTGCTCAAATCAGGTCCAATTAGATGAGATTGCTCAGGCCCTTGTGCAGTTGGGTTTTGAATATTTCCAATGACAGAAATTCCACAGCCACTTTGGGCAATCTGTTCCAATATTTGACCACCCTTACAGTAAAAAATTTTTCCTTGCATGTAATTGTAATTTCCTGTGTTCCAACTTGTCCTGTTGCCTCTCATCCTATCTCTGCAAGACCTGTCTGACTACAACACAGTCTGGCTCTGCCTTCTCTATACCCTCCCATTAGACAGTCGTAGACAGCAGTAAGATCTCCTCCTAGCTTTCTCTTCAAAAGCTCAACAAATCCATTTCTCATATGTCATGTGCTCCACCCTCCTAATCATTTCAGTGGCCCTCTGCTGAATTGCTCCAATACATCACTAAGCCTTGTCCTGGGGTGCCCAAAATTGGACAGAGCACTCTCTCTGTGAGGTCTCATAATTGCCAAATACAAGGCACTAGTCACTCCCCTGGGCCTGCGGCTGCACTCTTGCTAATAGTGTCTGGGATGCAGCTGATAATTGTGGAGGGGTTTGCGATGGTGTGCTCCCATGGCCCCCCCCGCCCCGAGCTTTATCTCCCATAACCCTGCTCAAGCGATAACCACCAGTGGTGGTTGTAATGGATGTGTCTGGTTGTGATGGCTGCATCTGGCTCAAAGTGGATTCAGGAGACAGATAACAACACAATAACCAAGGGCTATTGTGCAATGTGCCCACCTAACCACAGTGAAGAAACTAAAATCTGTGGTTGGTATGCAAATATTACTATGGGTCAATCATCTTATCCCCATAAATAGTGAGCAGCCCAAGAGCCCTTGGAGCTCTCCTGCACAGCAGTGGGCTGCACACCAGGATCTCCCCCTGAGTAGGGACACCTCTCAAGGTTACTCCTTGAGGTTGAGAGATTCTTTGCTGCAACAGATCCTTGGTAGGTGACTAATAGCATGCTAAACTTTGAAATCTTAGCTAAGTGATATAAAGAATTGATTGTGCATATATAATCCTTTAGACATAAACCATTGACCAAGTCTGGGACTAGGATTGGATCTAGCTACACCTCTACTCCTCTCTGAGAAGGAGTTTAGAAAGCAACGGGGTCCTTTCTGAATCTCACGAGTTAATGGGAGGGTCTCCCTGACATTTTTGTCCTGTCCTCTATGCAGTAAATAACCAAGTGTACCTTCCCATCGAATCTCATTAAACCACTGTTGCATTTACCATTGATACCAATATAGTATGTTGTTGCTTTTCTCTTACGAATGAAGTGCAACACTACATCTGTGACAGGTTTCACTGCTGACTCATGTTCATCAGCTTGCCCAGAGGAACTCCAAAGTCCGCAAAGCTTCTTTCCAGCTGGTCAGCTCTCCACATCCATACTGCAGCATGGTGTTATTTTGTCCTGGATTCAGGACATTTTACTTGCCTTTGTTGAACTTGATGAAGTTACTGTCAGTCCCTTCCTCCAGATGGTTGAGGTCCCTTGCAATATTAGCCCTACCCTCCAGCCAGTCAACTATTCCCCCAATTTGGTATCATCTCCCAAATTGCCCAAAATGCACTCTATCTCACTGTCCACATTGTTAATAAAGACATGAAATTCTGGCCCCAGTATCAATCCCTGCGAAACACCATTCGTAATGGCCAGCTAGACTTTATACCATAGATCACCACCATGTGAGCCTGGCAGTCCAGCAGATTCTTTCAGCCACCTTACCATCCACTTACCCAGTCCATATCTCACCAATCTAAGAATATTATGGGAGACTATGCTGAAGAACTAGCTAAATTCAAGGTAACAAAAAAAAAAACCCAAACAAACCCTCAAAACAGAAAACCCACAAACAAAAAACCCCTTCCACCCCAAACCCTGAAAAACAAACGAAAAAAACCCAACAACCCTCCCTCCCCCCAACCCTCCAAAATAACCCCAAACACCAAAACTCCACTGCTTTCCTCTCCTCCACAAAGCCAGACATCCCGTCAGAAAAGTCACTCAGGCCAGTCACATGATTTGCCGTTGGTAAATCTATGCTAGCTGTTCCCAAACACCCTCTTGCCCTTCAGGTGCCTAGAAGTGGCTTCCAGGAGGGTTCGCCCCATAGAGAGTGAGGTTCAGCTGCCCTGTAGTTCCCTATATCCCCCTTCTTGCTCTTTCTGAAGGGCAGGGTGACATTTCCCTTTTTCCAGTCATCAAGAATCTCCCCTGATTTTCATGCCCTTTGAATGATGAGAGGGAACAGCCTCATAATGACATCAGCACACTTGGATGCCTCTCATTGCAGGATTATTTCTATTACTTCTGGATGTCAGTCTGCAGTTACAAAAACTACAGCTATGTTTTGCAAGTGCTTAGTTCAGTACAAGTCTTTAAAGCAGTTGTGTTTTCTACCACCCACAGGATGACACATGTATTAGAGCGCTTAGGAAATGAACACACTAACTTTTATGGTCTATGTATTTTTGAGAACAAATGTGTTCGGGAACTAATATGAAGTGACATACGGACCAAGTTACACTGACTCAGATTATTCCACCTATGTAGGATAAAGTATTATTTTAAAAGTAAAACACTCAACAGTATCACTTTGGAAGATTCTGTTTGGCAGTGTTGTCTACTACACTTAGTAACAAAATTCAAGGTATTTTTTCTTTCTCCTTGCCAAGATGCTTAATTTAAGTAAATGTCTGCACACACAAATGATTAAAGTTCTCATGTATTTATATACATGCTATACATTAGTATATATATTCATGGTATGAAATTCTCAAACTATATGAAGCCATAACAGGAACTCGATTTAAAGGATTGTTTACCACAGATGTGATGTAGGTGCTTACAACAAATTCCTGATCCTGCAAACTAATGGAAAAAAGCTTGGGCTATATTTGCAAACTCCAAAACAGAAAAATTAATTGAGTCTTGGATCCCCTTAACTCTTCTGGCAATTGCTTTTTCAAAAATATGAAACATCCCTTGAATTTTGGTTAGATTAAATTATCTTTCCAAAAAGTAAAACATGCTATCTTACTTACTTATATAGTAAGTTGTTTATATAATAAGTTGTAATCAGAGCTTAAATGAACTTTGATGCAAAAGAGCTCAAGAAACAGCTTGATTCTATTTCAACAAAAATCTGTTAATATATTTTAAAGATTTTATGTTCTAAACTTTTTTCCCCCTCAAAGTGCATTCATATTTCTTGTGTTATTTTATGTAACTTACAAAGTCAAATCAGAGCTGGACCACAGTAAAAAAATAACAAGCATTAAGAATGCTCGGTAAGAACTTTTCTTCATTACTTTTAAGTTACAATAACAAAACATTCTAGTTTTCCATAAAATTAATAAACAAAAACTCCCCCCCCCCCCCCCCAACAAAACATAGGCACACATTTCTACTACCACCTTTCACATTATATTTTAGGGTTACTTTGGAGATTTTACCAAAACAACCACACATTGAAGTGAAGAGTTCTGGCCCAGCTACCTATCTGCTCTTTAGTAACATCAAGCTAACTTTAATGTAAGGATACTCTACCATCCGCTTTCTGTTTAGATGTGAAGTCCGATAGAAGAATATAATAGCCATATGACTAACGGTGGCTTTCCATTTTATCTTCTGTGGTTATGAAAATGGAAGCTACAAATGGATTTATTCAAGGTTTTCCTTTTCAAAAGTCACGCATCTGAAAGATGAAACTAATGAAACTGTTTAGAACATGGGTCCACTGATTTTGCTTATTTATCTAAATTAATTGCATAAGAGTCTCAAAAGCAGAACTACTCCTTTTGCAGCAAATGCTTCACCACCAAGGCATTTACAATGGAAGTTTACCACCTGTGACTGTTGTAGGGTTTAGCAGTTTTACAATTTATATCAAATATTGTTTCTTTTGCTCACTTCCGTGACTATATTGATAAGCAAAGCAAAGTATTTTGATATGAGGAGTATTTTGAAACAAGGAATAAGAAAGCTTGTGACAGTAGTAAAAGTTTAGGTAAAATTATTCCTTCTTTCCATGGTATTAATAAAAAAAAAAAAGTTAGAAATACAGAGTTCCTAATAAAAAGCATACAGCACATAGGGCCAACTGATCATTAAATACCAAAGACAGCATAAGAGGTTTCTCTCTCCCACAAAGCAAACCCTTGTCCTTGCTTATAAAAGAGGTCATTCTACCCCTATAGGGACCTCTAATAGCTTACTGCTGGAGCATAAAGTAGCAGCCCTGTCTTGCTCGTTTTGCAGCTATGGTGTGTTAGCAAAGGGGAGAGGAAGGGGGGGAAGGAAAGGGAACAGTATAATAGGTCACTCGCTGCTGCAAACAGCATGATAGCTAAACTTATTATGAGTCCAGTTTCATTCTGCTAGAACAAGAGAGACTCAAAAGGGCATCAAGACAGTCAGGCCGCAGAAGTTTGCTCAGTGCCAACACTGCAGCATTATGCATCTTGTTTTCAAGGAGGATTAATGATACCATACATCATGATGATAAATTGGGTTTTGTAGCGAGTTTGAAGAGAAAGGGGAGGAAAGGATTTCGAAAAAAACTGGAGGGAAAAAACTGTAGTTGAATTTCATGAGTTGGTCCTATTTCTCAGGTTGAGGGACGAGGAAGTTTTCTTTAATAGAGAAGTCTGTGCTTTTTCTGCTGGCCACCTGCCTATATGCCTCCTATTTCCAGGCATGTGTGTTACCTACACAATGGCCTGTTTTAAAGATTAGTTCTTGCACAAATTAAAAAAAAAAAAAAAATTCCACTTAATCATTACACTTGCCAGCTGAAAAAAGATAAAACTGAAATTTGCCATTCCATATACAGACATCCTACAAGAATTAAGTTGGTTTTCAGAGACGGTGGACATCTACTGCCTAAGTTAACAGAATAAAAGTCTTATATGTATTAATGGTCAGGGACAGAATTAGCTGATGTTAATTAGTTCTTTGCTGAACCAAGAACCATTATTCAAGAAGCAAGTTCAATGATAGGCAATGGTACATGCATCAAGAAAATAAAGCATAAAGGACTGGGTGACCACAGGTAATGGATTTTGCAAAAAGGGACTTAAAACACAAAAGGAAAGCTATTTCAGAAAACAGACAGGCATGACTTTAGAGTTGTAGTTCTGCAGCCCTGTATACAGCATACAGATATGCAGGTCCTTGAAGCATGGAATTATCGTTCTCAGCTGTATGCCTCACAAATACACGTTGTGGACTACTGATACGCTCATGTTGTTCTTGGACTACAAGCAGAGAGAGAGTACTCAACCCTCCACCAGAAGGGTCAGTCTAGCACCCTGAAGAAATACTCTTTAGTTACTGAAAAAAGAAAGAGCAAAATTTCCATAACCTTAAAAACTGAAGAACTAAAATTTATTATTTCTATGCCTATTGTCAAAACACAAATGAGAAGTCTGCTTCAAACTCCGAATTCCAAATGATGCATATGAGAAATCTTGTTTATGACTTAGGAATTCATTGGGAAAAAAGGGTAACATGCCACTCATTATAACATACGCTCGCTGTTTTAAAACCAAAACATAGGCTATCGGTCTGCTGTAGATGAAGTATCAGATGCAAAGGGTCACACACTGCACAAATTCAAGGAAATGGTCATGAGCTGTAGGCATATTACAGGATGCAGCGCTAATTAATGGAGGCTTTTTACTGAGTATCCATCTCTGTAGTGCTAATGAGTTTGGATTAATTTAAACAACATGTTTTCATGGAAACTGATTAATTCCTGGGAAGGAACATGGCACACCAAGTTTCAATCATTAAAAATGTTTGTAGCCAAGCTAAATAACTCTCTGAATCTGAGTTCAGAAAGAGAATAGCTTACAAATTCTACAACAGCAGCTTGCACACAAGCTACCAGGGTGTGTTAGAGATATTTGACATGGAAACTTATCCTCCAGAAAGCATTCTCCTGCCCAAATTTCTTGCATTTTCGAGAGCTGAATCCCACACTCCTATTTCACTCAATGTTTTGGACTTTTTAAAAGATGAACAGCAAGAGTAGAAAGAAACCACATTTTGGTATTTACAGATGACATTTTAAAAATTACCTGAAAATTAGTTGGAAATAATTTGGGTTACAGTAAAATGTTGATGTAATCAAAGAAAGAAGATAGTTTATGTCTGTCTTTGACTGAAAAGCTAACAAGAGTGAATATATATTCTCTGTTCTGCTACATATCCCAGGACTAGGGGAGATGTCTTTTAGAATGTTACATGTTCTGATCACCACCCCCCCCCCCCCCCCCCCCCCGAAAAGAAGAAAGTACTATCATAAGTGACAAATATAAAAGTGTCAAATGCTTTGTTTCACACTAAGTTATGAGCCAAGATATAATAATGCAAACCTCAAACAGCAATACAGAATACAGAAATACTTTAATTAAAAAAAGGTTTTGCTTTGTTTTTCAGCAATTCTTCAATATATGAATCATCTTACTTTACCTTAAAGTACTGAATTCTAAGGAAAAGACTTAATTTAATTACAATAATTCTTTGTATAAAGTGAGAAAATAGCTCAAGAATCTGGCAAACTGCTATATCAAAGAATAAAAGAAAGCAGGGAAAACAGGCAGCACATGCAATAGCAAGGCGGTTGGCTAAACACAGACTGCACTGAAGGGACCCCAATTCCATAAGGCAGCAATACAGAGGGGTAATGTGTAAATACAGTTTCCGAGGATGATAATCCTTATCTAAAGTTACCTCCTCACCGTAGCGTAGATAACACCGTTCATTCATGAAGGTGTTGGCCAATAATACAGCCTGTATCTGCAAGTATGTCACCTTGATGCTGCACTTGACTATAAGCTAAAACAGTTCAGTAGCAAGTAACGTCAAAACTAGAGCTGGTGCCTCTTTTTTTTTTTTTTTTAAGAAAAAAACAATAATCAGGAAAATAGACATTAAAAATTAGATAGTCTACAGATAGAAATAACATCATAATCCTCTAATTTCTGTCAAAACCCTCCTCTAATGTTCAGTATTACTTAAAATATTTTCTCAAAGGGATGGTATTTTCTCTGCAACTCTAAATGGGTCAACCTGACCAAAAAGGAGAATGCTTGTATAGCACTAGTAATATAGTTTCCCTAATTCTAAATCATGAAGTCATTTATCTACTGAATTCTCACTGAGTACCCAGAGCCTCTTTGGAGTGTAATCACCTTAATCTAAATTCATTTAAAGTATTCAGTGATACACCACCAAAATATATCATAATCAGAATGCAATTAAAATCTGTTGGAGATGTCTACAGGGAGGTCAAAGTGAAATCATTCAAGGGTTTTGAAGGACATTAATATATTTTTCTCATACAGATTAATGCCCATTAAGGTCTCATTCTAAACAATAATTTACCTTTTGATTAACTTCTTATACGTCAATATAGGAAAACAAATTAAATCAAAATTAAGAGAGATGAGATTCTATTTGGGAATCTTTATCAAAAGAATATCCAAAGTGCAATTACTGAAACTTTTCAAGACTACAAATCAAACAAGAGCCTAGTCACTCAGATAAACAGTTTATTATTCCATCTATTAAAAAAAAAAACCCCAAGCAGTCGACACCAGGAAAAAAAACTTTAAAAAAATTATTGAAATAACCTAATAATATCCCTATTTGTTAAACATTTTTTCTTTAAACACTTGGTAGAAGTCTACAAATGTTATACAAGTTTACCTTTGTCTTAATTTACAATTTTCTGTAATGTGTTCCTTATATCTATTACCAACACCTCTACATCCTATATTTAGCTCTGAAAGACACAACCCAGCAATGTAATTTGAGGAAAAAATTTATAAAGGTATTGAACTTCACAAATCTTACAACAGCTGCTCAGCTGCATTAACTGCTAGAAAGTCATCATTAGGGAAATCATGATAAAAAATAATACACTTGCCTTAAAGACTTCTTTAATGAGTTATCCCTAACACTAGGAGATCACATTTCCCTTCAGGTAATTGCATTTCAAACACTACTTCTCTGCACAGCAATTTTAATGGTTGAGGAACAGTGCTGTTATTACTTGTTCTTTTGTTTCTCGAGATGGCTTTTCCATCAGGAGTACTTTTCATCATTCCACAAAGAGTTCAGTTTTAGGAGACGCATCCAACCCGCAATGGGCATGTCGATGCACCAGTTTATAGGTGATTAAGGAGAGAAAGGGTATTTGATTTTAGAGAGGAGAGGAGCATGGAGGGAAGGCCGGGTTCCAAAGCCTGACCGCAGTGTGTGCACGTGCTAAGGAACACATCACTGGGACAGGAACACACAAAACACCACAGCAGTTAGGGCGAGTGGTGCAATTTCTCTGGTATGGTACTCTTGCCAATGACCGCTGCTTACCAGATGTTTCAAGGGGCACACGAAAATCAGTTTGGAGAAAAATTCTTCCAGGCAGCAGCAGTTCAGTCAGTCTTACATAAAATCTTCAAGTCAAGCATAAAAAGAAAAATCCTTTGAACAGCATACCGACCAGGTATGTCTCTTCTGAACGAGCACAAAAAAACCTTGTGAATTCTCTTACTGCTAAGTGCTATTCATATTATCTGATTTTGTTCAATTTGATTATAGAAGCTGCAACTGGCAGTGATACTAGGAAAACAATTCATTGTAAATAAGTTTCAGGCCAAGGAGTCGGAAGTACTGAGTGCAGTTTTTCTTTTGTTTTTCACTACTATTTTAATACAGCTTTTTAAGCATAGGCATGCCTAAGAAGCTGAAGTAAAATTTAAAATATTCAGCCTTTCAACACTTACAATAATATTAGCACAGCATATCGATGACTAATCCACTTAATAGTAGCATTGCAATCAAGTCATAGAAATCTATGACTGATATGTGGCTTCAGAATTCCACAAATAAATTATCTTTAGAGGAACTTAAAGAATAATTTTCTTTCAGGACCCTATGAGCCCTGAAGACGAATTCCAACCTAAACTTTATAGAGGAATCACAAATCAAACACAAACGCTATTCAAAAATGTTCCTCTTTTTTCTGAAAGAAATACAATCCAATAGTTAAAGGAGTACTTTTCTGCATATGTTTGTATTTTCTGATAATGATAGATGGGATATTTTGTAGAGCAGTTTTACTAAAAACGCCAAAATGCATATCACTAAGTTGGATAAAGAAATAAAATACATACAATGCACTACAAAGTCATCAAATATCTAACCCAAAGCATGACTAAAAAAATAAAAATGTATACTATTATATACTCTGCACTGATGCAAAGGAAACATGTGGCATATACATATGCCATTTGTCACTTCTACGTATGGAAACAAGCTTTAGCAATGCTAGAAACAAGAAGAAACCTAATGAAAGGTCTGTTCTTCCCCTGTTTTAGAAATGGGAGAAATGTCATTTCTTACACAGAATGTTTTGACTGCCAATAATTCCTTTTTAACAACATGAGCTTTAGCCCTGGGTCATGTGCTGTAATTTCCAAATAATCTAGTAAAGGTTTATAGTAACACTTAAGTCATAGCATAACATATCTTTTTGTCCCTGCACAACAATAACAACAATTTGGCTGCAACTTAGAACACGTTAAATACCTTTTCATTTTTTTTCTAGGAAGGGAAACGGTTATTAGAGATGGGAATAAAGTGGCTTTTTGAGTTTACCATATTTTCAGAAAGATTCCTTTCTTGTATTTCCTCTCTCCTACCTCCACCCTCTAGTAAAATACAGAAAGCAGTGACCTATTTCAACATCTTGCCTCAAAGGAAAATTAAAAGGATGCCATAAATTCAAAATAAGGATCACAGAATGCAGTGAAACATGTAAGCATAAAACCAGAAGTGACGCACAGGATGAAAACACTTCCCTGAAACCTACAGAGAACCTCTAGACATACCTGCAGTATCTCAGCTCAGATACTGTTTGAGGCTCAGCCATGGGAAAGAAGCTTTTTAAGAATGAGCGTGAACACATGAATGCAAACAGAAATCAGAAGAACGAGCAAAACTGACTGTGTTAAATAACACCACACAGTATTAACTACAGATTGGCACAGAAAAATAAACTGAAACCTCTTAGAAGAAAATTTTCAAAATAAATACATTCCTTTCCTCTGGTTGAACAAAATATTGAGTCATCTTGGGATTACAGTGAAGTTTGCCCTCATTTATTTAGGTTTAGAGTTACTATTCCAACAAGGGTTTTGATACCACTCTTACTTACGAAATACTAGTTTAAATCTACATTGGTCTGTAGGAATCCAGAAGAATGGACAAGTCTGAGATTCTATTTTTTAAAACAACTTATGTTTTGCATGTACTAAGAACTGAGTTACTAGATCCCAATACTGTTAACTGAATGTTCCTATTCAAGTCTCCAATGTGGACTCACATTCCTTAAGCTTGTATTTAAGAAATATATCTTTAATCAGGATACCTAAGAAAACAAGGCTTGCATGATCATGCTGTGCATGTATCATTCTATCCCAGTAACTTTTGAACTCATTGGCCAATTCCTATCAAATTTGACAGAAAACTATAGATCTCAACAGCATTAAGTTTCCACAAGTTTCATGAACACTAGTAACCACCTGGAGAAGCGTGGCCCAAATGGGTGTCCCAGTTAAGGGAAGGCAGGCAGGACTTCCACTACTCAGTTTATTCAGCTGCAGCCGCCAAGCTGGATTAGCTACAACTCCTCCATGGCAGGGATATCACAGGCTCCATGAGGAAGGAAGTGGGGTTCATACTGGTGGAGAAGAATATCAGCATCACAGGGCACCAAACTTTAAGAAAGCAGGCTTTATCACATCATGAAAGAGTTGGTCTTCAAATAAATACCGCAAGCATTGCATAAGTAAAAGTACAGACTCACAAGATTTGCAACTTGTAATTAGTTACTTGTCCAACGACTTTAGTCTACTTCTACTTATACCTAAAGAATAGTGTGAGACAGTAATCAATAGTATGGGACAGTTAAATGATTCTTTGTCTTCAAGTTGTTAATATTCTTTATCACTAGGGCTCCAAGCAATTCATCATAGTATATGCTTGAATGCAAGCCACTGGAGCAATAGTTTTTCTGCATATTCTCTCTGTGTATGTTTCTATGCATGAAAGAAGAAATATTGAGACTATCTGACAGTCTCCATTTTATTTTGCAGGTCTGTTCCAACACATTTAACCACAATGCATATCTCCTCTCTTTCCTCCCCTTCAACCTGCCCTGTCAATGACCTTAAACCCAATTTAAATGAACCACCCTCTGCTAGTAATGAGAAATAATTCAGCCTCGATGGTTTGTTAAAGCCTCTCGCATAAAAGAAATCACATAATCTTTTCAATCATTTTGAATCATATGAGGACTTTTTGCCTTAAAAAAAAAATCATTCACTAGTGATGTTAAGGAGGCTGGGCGTAAGTCAAAGTTCAAAGTAAAATAATGTATTCGTTCCAGCCCTTAATTATACATTTAACATAAGGGAGTCATAGCCTGAGCAATTTCTGTGCTGCAGTTTGAGAATGACTAAGTTTTGCTGCTCTCCCAGATCGAGAGGATTTAGTAGTTCTCCCCACTGCACACTAATGCCTTTTTTTCCTCTATAGAACAGCACACAAAATACAACAGCACAAATTACACAAAAACCCCCATGAAATTCACTTGTAAATAAGTCCAATAAGGACATTTAATATCAAACTTTTCTCTAGCACTCTGAAATGATTGCAGACAGATCTACAAATGGATTCAGGCTCCCAGCTCCCACTGATATCCTAGAGCACTGATCTTTAGTTTACAAAGGTATTTTAAACACCTCTGAGCTTATTTTCAGCATATATGAACAGGGAACCTGGTTAGTACATTTTGTATGGAGTCTATAATTCTTCTTCAACTTCACACAAGAGCTTCTGGTACCTTTTGTGTTTATTCCAATCACCAAAACAGAAGGATATGATAGCCTGAAATTCTGGATAAGAAGCAAAAACTTGCAAAAATGGACTCCACTTCAGCTTGGATAAACAATTTAACATGTAACGATCACAATGTAAAAGTGTTATTGATTTAGAGAAGGAGAATTCATATGAAAGTGTCTGCCTCATTAAAAACAGGATCATAAAACAAAAAGCTCTGTGCTGCTAGACACAAACTGTATTGTGTCTTGTAGGAGTGTCAAGTCTTGGCAAAGATCCAGTTGCTGAAACACTGCCAGGCACATCAGATATATATTAATGCAGGATAATCTGTAAGAAAAGCATTCTTTCATAAACATTTTTTTCTTTGTAAAACCATCAATCAACTTCTTAGCTGAGCACCATGTGGCTCAGCTTAAGAGATTCTCAGAAATGCTTCAGTGTCCATAAACCACTGACTTCACAGACTTGGTGCCTCTCAGTGCCCATTGTCCTAAGTATTTGCTGAAGTTATTTGGCTGGCTGTCAGAAGCCAATTCTGATTTGTAACTTGGGAAACCAGCAGCAGGAGGTCGCTCAAACCTGACTAGTGACATCCTCAGCACCAATTAGCCAACGTGCAGACTGCCAGGAAAGAATTTTTTGCAGTTCAAATTATTTTATAGGAAGAACAAGGACATACAGGACCACCTAAATATCTGTCAGAAAAAGAACTAATACAAGCATCTTGTTATTTAGCCCACCTTAAACTGCAAAGAGAAGCAAAATGATACATGTTTTTGTTTAAAAGTTGTATTTCCTAATAAAGATATATTCTAACAAATACAAGTGCATTGACATTTCAAGAGACAGGATTGTAAAAATGAAATGAAGCACAAAGTTTCCAGAGAAATCTTACTACAGAACAGTAATTTTACGTGAGTTATAAGGATTGAACTTGACTATCCAGGAAAAAAATACACTGAAAGAATGGTTGAAACTATTTCTACACATAAAAGAACTCTACTGACATTCTGTGGAGCTTATAAAGTCCATCTCAAAGCGTTAATCCCTTCCTCTCTATTCCATAGGAAAATAGTATTTCACTTAAGCATCTGATCTTCAGAAGAGCAAAGGCTGCTTGCTGCTTTCCAATCCAAAGCATTCCAATGTCATCACTTAAAATGTATGTTCCAATTTTGTAACATATATTAAAGCATTGTTATTTCTACATAATTTAACAAGAGTCAAGATGAAGAAATTAGCATTGTTTTAAGTCAGTGGGAGAAAATATGAACACCTTCATTATAGCTCTAACTACTGGATGAATTTCTTGCAGTCAGATTTATGAAACGTGAGGGACTGGATGACTCCATGTAATGGCAATAATGCATTTCATCTCAGACTCAGTAGTAACTTGAATGCAAACCAATTTAGAGGCGACTAAAAACCTGAAAGATTTTTGATGGCCAATATATCACCAGTTTGTTGCCTGTACCAAATTCTAAACAAAGTGTTAAAGAAATAATATAAACTAGCGCATATGTAGTGCATTACTGCTTTAGCTTGGACATGTCCACATAAGCTGGCTTGAAGCAGCTATCCCAGGCACTTATTTATAGGAGGAGAATACTAAAGGAGAATACTAAATACAGAACTCAGCAGAAACCTGTTACTGAACCTTGACAAATATTCTGGTGACCTGAAGTTATAGTACTACTAATAAAGGTGGCAGCTTATTTCAAGCTAGATTGTGTATGCTTACATGAACTACAAGCACAGCTGTGCCTGTAGTGTGGTTATATATAATTTCTTTAAAAAGGGTTCTTTAGAAAGAGTTGCATCATACTCTGTAACATTATTTGTTGGTGCCTGAATGATCTCAGTAAATAAATAACATTGATCTTATGCTACGAAGAGCGCTTAATTAGCTCTCTTCTAAATTGCAAACACTCCATGGCTATGTCACCCATTGGAGATAGCTTTTTATTTCAAATAATGAATGCATTTTAGAAACGAGAAAATAAAGTGTTTTTTTGAAAGAGTGCACTTCATCTTGTTTCTGTTTCTATAACCAAAAAGTCAGTAGAAAAGTTTTCTTCTTACCATAATTAGTTCTAACATGGTAGGAATGAGTATGTCTACATAGTGCCAGGTACTCTATAAACATCTACCCAATGCATCTTTTCTAAAAATCCCACTCTTAAGTCATCAGTTTGGACATTGGAAATGAAAAGCATATACATGATAGCTCTCAACAGATGCATTCATCTAGAGTAGTTATTTCGAAAGAGATTTCTCCTTCACCCCTTACTTCTAAGCCACCTTTATAGACTGAAATTATGACACGTAACTTTCAGTAGTGCTTCACCCTAAAGGCAGGTCTCGGTAGACACCTCTTCATCAACCACCAACAATCCTTTGCAGACAAAGCCTGACAATGAAGTCTACTTGCATTGCCAAGTCTGTCCTGCTTCTTCCAAGCCCTTGTTTAGCTTCTAAGGGTCCTGTCCTACAAGCAGCTTAACAGGATCTATATTGGATCTACAATGGTGTCACTCCCCTATCTGCTGCATGGTTCTGTACCCTACCTTACCTTTGCACAAAACTGAACAACAAGCTCAGGTGTCAAGCTTTTTTTTTTTTTCTCCTTTCTTTCTTAATTATTAGTTTTCTGTTGAAAACCAGCATTCTGAAGTGGCCTTCTGTTTGGCTGCTCAATAAGCAATGGAATCAGAAAAGGTAGTTGGAAAGAAAAGCATGTGGCAGTGGACGGCCCTGACACTGATCAACATAAACTGCTGCAGATCAGCACCCTTAGAAATAACCAAAAGATGTATTCAGGAAAAAAAACAACAACCAACCAATGACAAAAACAAAACAAAAAAGGATGGCATCTTTAATAGTCACAACTTTTCTCCAGTCACCTATTTCTCTTCCCTTCCATTCCACAGTGAAAAGGATACAGAAACTCATTGATTAACACCACCTAAACCTAACCTTTCCCTATCCTCCTAAGAAAGGCTACTTTTAATCTAGACTAGCTCTCCAGATGTTCACAGAGTAGTCATACAGTGCATCATCTTAGGGGAGAGGGCAGTATAGGAGCCAGTACAACAGGCCAGGAGTGGGAGGAGATAGAAGCTGCTTCCTTGAGCCCACTGCTAGCTTTCATTGGCTTTGAAAGTAAAACTTCACATTTTGCCTGTTCATTTTAGGGCTTCTTTCCCCTTACATCAACTTCAAATTGTCCTAGACCAGGTCAGTAGCTGTTCAACAACAGAAATAGCTACTCTGTTCCACTTACGGGCTCCAAAATTTCAGCTGTCAAGTGCTGCAAAGTGTTTTTCATTATACTTACAAAGTTGATAAAGAGGATCTAGGAGAAGTTCTGTAATACCTACAATTCCAAGTTAAAAGCTAGGATGGCGCAAATCAAATCAGACCTGCACTATGCCAAAGGATATGAATGATATTTAATTTCTCCATTTCTGATGTAAGAGCACAAGCCCTACCAAGTTTCAGTGTAGTTTGTTTTAAAAATTGATATGCTGCAAAAACATTCTGCATAAAGAATGTATCTATTAAGTATTTAAACTAAGTATTTAAAATTAAGTATTTAAAATACTATGAAGAATTTAAAACATAAGAGATTAAATTACCTTTGAGCCCAAAATTGCATGTTATATGTAGGTGAGTCTTAGATTTTATTCTGGTACCATTATATCTACATTCTTAATGAAACTCCCTGCCACATTTAGGACAACTTGTATTTATGTCAATGTTAATTACATCTCCTTACGCCTATGTGAAGTCACACATTTATTATACTTTTTTTCAAAATTTAGTCAACACATAGACAAAACAGTGCATATGGATTTCCAAAGAGTTCTCAAATGTCCTTCACCAATAACTTTTAGAGAAAGTAGTATCTCATAGGATAGAGGGACTGACACTTCTTGTGGATTGCCTTGCTACAGATAGGATGCAACCTTCAGGAATAATTTGCCAGTTTTTACAATATAAAGAAGTTACCAGATTTATACTAGGATTCAACAGACAAACAATCTGAAAAAAGTGTGGAATAGAACATAAGAAAAATTTTTGATAATATAAAATTATCCATAGGAAGTCAAAACTAAATTCACTGTAACAACTTGCAGAAACTATAGTGAATTAAAAGGTGATAATAATACAGCCAAGGAAAACCTATGCAGATTAACACAAAATAACACACCATTAAAAAAAAAAAGCCCTGAAAAGGATGGGCTCAAAAGGATGTACTACAGCCTGGATAAGGGAGTTAAATTTTTCTCTAGAGATTTTTTGAAAGCATTATCTGACTAATTAGCACCAATCAAAAAAAGCTGGCAGAATGTTAACACTGAATAAAGAAAGAATAGAGAACTAAGGGGAAGCCAACACTGTGCCTCTTCACACATCCTTGGTATTCCAAAATTCTGAATTCCATCATGACATTCTTTCATAAAAGTTATCATAGAGAAGACTGTAATAAAGTTGACACAAGAAAATGGACTAAATAATCCACAACTCAGTTTGAGAAGGACAGAGGTGAAGGAGAATACAACGATCTACAAAATCGTGAACTTCTTGAAAAGATGATCAGGAAAATGACTATACACTTATTTTCATTATTCAGGAATCCAAAACAATTCAACCAGTGAGTCTCTCAGGCAGTAGCTTTAAGTAAAAAGAAAAGTTTTCACACAGTATATGATTATTGATTACAGAAACTATGAAACTCATTGCTACAGGCTGCTGCAGAGATTGGAACTGTAAGAGTCTATAGGCAAATTTACAGAAGAGGAGGCTATTAAACTTGATTTTCAGGTTGCAAACTTTGGCATGGGAGGGCCCTAGAAGCTGGGAGGCTATGCAAGGCTTAATCTAAGCCTCACCTTGAGCTGCCTCACTTCTTTCACAGTTCCCAGAGCATCCAGTACTGACCATCACTGGAGAGAAGTAGAACAAGCTTACTGCATATTCATGGCGGTTCCCTGGCACAACAGAGCAATACCTATTCCCGTTACCTACTTCAGTCTTTTGTCAAGGTGTAAACAAGGCAGGAGAAAATGCCAAGTTAACTGATTACAGATGAATCACAGAATCATATAGGTTGGAAAAGACCTTTAAGATCATCAAGTCCAACCATAAACCTAACACTACCAAGACCACCACTACACCATGTCCCTAAGCACCTCATCCAAACTGTCTTTTAAATACCTCCACGGATGGTGACTCAATCACTGTCCTGCGCAGCCTGTTCCAATGCTTGATAACCCGTTAAGTGAAGTAAAATTTCCTAATATCCACACTAAACCTCCCCGGCACAACTTGAGGCCATTTCGTCTCGTCCTATCACTTGTTACCTGGGAGAAGAGACCGACCCCCACCTCACTACAACCTCCTTTGAGGTAGTTGTAGAGAGTGATAAGGTCTCCCCTCAGCCTCCTTTTCTCCAGGCTAAACAACTCCAGTTCCCTCAGCAGCTCCTCACAAGGCTTGTGCTCTAGACCCTTCACCAGCTTTGTTGCCCTTCTCTGGACATGCTCCAGCACCTCAATGACTCTCTTGTAGTGAGCGGCCCAAAACTGAACACAGTGTTCAAGGTGCAGCCTCACTAGTGCCGAGTACAGGGGGACAAATCACTCCCCTAGTCCTGCTGGCCACACTATTCCTGATACAAGCCAGGATGCCATTGGCTTTCTTGGCCACCTGGGCACACTGCTGGCTCATATTCAGGTGTCTGTCAACCAACAATCCCAGGTCCTTCTCTGCTGGGCAGCTTTCCAGCCACTCTTCCCCAAGCCTGTAGCGTTGCATGGGGTTGTTGTGACCCAAGTGCAGGACCTTGCACTTAGCCTTGTTGAACCTCATACAATTGGCCTCAGCCCATCGATCCAGCCTGTCCAGATCCCTCTGTAGAGCCTTCCTACCCTCAAGCAGATCAACCCTCCCACACAACTTGGTGTTGTCTGCAAACTTACTGAGGGTGCACTCGATCCCTTTATCCAGATCATTGAGAAAGATATTAAACAGAACTGGCCCCAACACAGAGCCCTGGGGGACACCGCTTGTGACTGGCCGCCAGCTGGAGTAAACTCCATTCACCACCACCCTTTGGGCCCGGCCACCCAGCCAGTTCTTTACCCAGCGAAGAGTATACCCGTCCAAGCCATGAGCAGCCAGTTTCTCTAGCAGAATGCTGTGGGAAACGGTGTCAAAGGCTTTACTAAAGTCTAGGTAGACAATATCCACAGCCTTCCCCTCACCCATTAGGCAGGTCACCTTGTCATAGTAGGAGATCAGGTTGGTCAAGCAGGACCTGCCTTTCCTAAACCCATGCTGGCTGGGCTTGATCCCTTGGTAATCCTCTACATGCCGTGTGATGGCACTCAAAATGATCTGCTCCATCAGCTTCCCCGGTACCGAGGTCAGGCTGACAGGCCTGTAGTTCCCTGGGTCCTCCTTCCGGCCCTTCTTGTAGATGGGTGTCATATTTGCTAATCTCAGTCAACTAGGACCTCCCCAGTTAGCCAGCACTGCTGGTAAATGATGGAAAGGGGCTTGGTGAGCACATCTGCCATTTCCTTCAGTACTCTCAGGTGGATCTCATCAGGCCCCATAGACCTGTGTGTGTCTAAGTGGTGTAGCAGGTCACTAACCACTTCCCCCTGGATTATGGGGGCTCCATTCTGGTCCCCGTCCCTGTCTTCTGACTCGGGGGGCTGGGTACCCAGAGAACAATTGGCCCTACTATTAAAGACTGAGGGAAAGAAGACATTAAGTACCTCAGCCTTCTCCTCATCCTTTGTCACTGTGTTCCCTCCCCCGTCTACTAGAGGCTGGAGATTCTTCTTAGCTCTCCTTTTGCTGCTAATGTATTTGAAGAAGTATTTTTTGTTGTCTCTTATGGCAGTAGCCAGATTGAGCTCTAGCTTGGCTTTGGTCCTTCTAATTTTCTGCCTGCACAACCTCACTACACCTTTGTAGTCCTCTTGACTTGCCTGCCCCTTCTTCCAGAGGTCACAGACTCTCCTCTTTTTCCTGAGTTCTAGCCAAAGCTCTCCATTCAGCCAGGCCGGTCTTCTTCCCTGCCAGCTTGTCTTTCGACACCTGGGGACAGCCTGCTCTTGTGCCTTTAGGACTTCCTCCTTAAAGACTGTCCAGCCTTCCTGGACTCCTTTGCCCTTTAGGGCTGCCTCCCAGGGGACTCTGTTGACCAGTCTCCTAAACAGGTCTGCCCTCCAGAAGCCTAAGGTGGCAGGTTCTGCCAACCCCCCTCGTCGCTTCTCCAAGTATCAAAAACTCTGTCATTTCATGATCACTCTGCCCAAGATGGCCTCCAACCATCACATGGCTCACAAGTCCTTCTCTGTTTGTGAACAAGAGGTCCAGCAGGGCATCCTCCCTAGTTGGCTCACTCACCAGCTGTGTCAGGAATCTATGATTTTATGACAAAAGACAGTGTACTGAATAGCAATTCCAAAGATGGCTACAATTTTCATACCCTAGCTATTCCATGCTTTTGTCTTGATTCAAGGAAAATCTGGGCTTAGATAAGACATACCAGGGAATCCTGTATTCTAAGGCAAAATCAAGTATAGATATGGAGTTAGATTTTCCTCAAACACCTTGTCAAACTGAAAACATAAACCAACTTAAAGTCAAACTGAAGTGTCACATTAGAAAAAAACTAAATTGAGTAGGTGATCTCTATCTAAGCACATACTAACAAAGCCTTATCTAAACTATATCACTCTTCTGAGCAAAAGGAAATCTTTCTATTTCAAGTATTAAAATATTTGCACTTGAAAAGCTGAGGCATACAAAGACGTGCAATTAAAATGCTTAAATGCTGGTGTTTGAATTCAGTCTAGTGACGTGTATCAGAATGTCATTAGGCATCCAAACAGAGTATGAACACACAAACCCAATGAGAATAATGTGTCACAGAGCGTGACATGATGCAAGCATGGCAGAGAGCATCAATGGTAAGTGCAGACAGCTGTGCCACCTGGATTCAAGCAATAAAATGACCACCACTTCGTCTTATTCCAAGGAAAAAGAACTGCCAAAAACTAAGAGGTCTGGGCTTGCTGAAAAAATACTCATCCAACTGGGATGATTTTAGATGAAAGAAAATGGGAACTGTGTAATTATATACACTTACCTTGACAAATAGAAAGCAATCTGTGATTAGAACGTAGTAATTAGTTACAAAATGCTTCCCATGGATTTAATTACCCATCAGTCTACATGTTTCTTAATTACTTTTATCTCATTGCATCAGTAAAAATTTCTGCCTGGGGCAACTGCCACTCACTTATTTACACAGCTTCTAGTTTTTACAGTGAATATATTATAGCAACATGGCGAAACAATGCTAGAATTACAGTTGAAATTTCA
This sequence comes from Ciconia boyciana, assembly GCF_034638445.1. Lineage (NCBI taxonomy): Eukaryota > Metazoa > Chordata > Aves > Ciconiiformes > Ciconiidae > Ciconia > Ciconia boyciana. The sequence goes on along the minus strand of NC_132935.1, from coordinate 101,590,003 downwards.
TGCATAAGGAATTTCTCCCTCAATTTTCCATGGAAATTATTTTCTTAGGTTTGAATTCAGACCTAGCTTTATTATCTATGTGTTCAGGAAGTTTCAAAACACCCAATATGTCATTTAAAAGAAATTCAAAGAAAAACCACAAGTTCTTAAGTAAAAAAAAATAAAAATAAATCTATATTCCCATAACTGAAAAACCGGTTGACAGGCAAAACTGTAAATCTAGTATATACATAACTTTTCAGAGAAATGTATGAACTTTCTACATTTGAATCAAATCTTAAGATACAAGAACTTCTGAGGGAGTAAAACTGACTCCAAAACTGCCTTGTTATCAATAACAGCCTCCATCATAAACACGTGCTCTTTGGCATCAGTATTAGTTAAGGTCAAGAGATATGATTAAGCCACCCAACCTGCACAGAGTAGACAGTTGTTACGATGATTCAGATGGACAGAGAATGACAGAATAATTTTAAAAAATGAAACCAAATTTATAGCTGCAGAAGTAGTAAGAATATCTAATTTGTCTATATAAAACCTGGAAGGGTTGATTCATTTGCTTGCATTTTGGGTATAGTTATTTTTGCTGTGGTTGCATGCTTTGTGCTCTGACAACAGACTCTTTGCAGCAAGAACTTTATCTTTTTAATCACCCATGAAGTGACGGGTACAATACTCCGAATATGTAATAACTATTACACAGTATATATATTTTTATAAGGTAATGCGTAATGACAAAATTCATTTTTTCATACTTGAACTTTTCAGAATTTATGAATAGCAAAAGGATAAATATAGTTTAAGTGGAAAATGTCAAAAAGTCCAAATGACAAAAATAAACATACTTTGCAATGGGAAAACACTAGAGTTATTCTAGCAAAGAACAAAAGCAAAAGGTAGGTTCCTCTAGATGGTAACACTTTACTTACTATATTTTTCCCAAAGAAATTTCCTAAATGGCATGCTACTGTCATGAAGCTTGATTAAAACAATGCCTTCTCTAATGAAGGGGTTTTGTTGTTGTTGTTTGTTTTGTTTTTTTTTAAAAAATGTGATGAATATATCCTAGTGGAGTTTGTCTGTCTCTCAATATACTGGTACATCTGTAATTTTTATTTCACCTTATTATTTCAGATACCATCAATTTCATATCACATTTGCATATGTTTATGAATTAATGAACAGAATAAAAAGATTAAAAATTGGTCATCAGATGCTATCTTGCTGCATGCTTTGCTAAATGTTTTTCTATCATTTTAACAGTTTAAATATTTTTTGAAAATGTAAAGTTGTTATCAAAAAAAGACAATGCCGAGTACGCATCTAGTCATGAATTCAAGTGTGTCTAAAAGACTGCATCCCTTATGCTTTTATTTCTAAAAAACACATAATCTTAAGATTTATTTTCTCATGTATATAGGTATTGAAAATGTTTCCATGAGCATAAAGGAAAAGAGGTTGGAGTACAAGCTTCTAGCAAGAAAAAAAGCTAGGTTCTGGGTTTGCAGTCATCACTGGAAGTAGCTCATGATCAAAGACAAAAAACCAAGGAAAAAAATATACAAATGTTATTTTGACATCAAGTCATATGAATTAAAATAATCAGCTACTCTACTTGATAAACTAGTGAAATACACAAGTATTAAAAATGAAATGTGTTTGCAAATCAGTCTTTGCACATCAGCAGAGATGCTCATGGCATCTTTTGGAGCAATATGAAACAGTAAGGTCAGCTAGCTGAGGCAACGCAGTAGCCACCGTCACCTGCCCTCTCCTTTGAGGACCTGGGACACCCCGCCTGCCTGACATAACAACATCTCTTCCGCCTGGGTCCTTTTACACCTGGCTAGCAAAAACCCCAGGTTACTGGTGTGAGTCTGAACATACATGTCTCAATTGGACTGTCATCAAAAGCCAGATTTTCCACTTAGCTTTAGTAGTTAAAAATCAATGAGTAAAGTAATCTTAATGTGCAAAAGTTGCAGGTCTGTTGAATTATTAATAAGCAATACAACTGTAAATGCTTTTGTTCACCATTCTTCAGTGCACTTGCAAATGATTTCGAAATGAAAGGTGCTGAAGCATGAAGACTGTAAGCAGCCATTGCTTTTTGAAATCACAGTGCAGGGAATTGGTGGAATTCTTGCCTGCCTGGGTTATAATCAGACATTGTGAACTTTCCTTGAAAGCAGACTTCAAATTCACAGGGGTCCCCAGCCTTCAATCAAGAAAATGCTTGAAACGACCTCCATCTGCCATTTTAATGTATTCTTCCCAAAGACTTCCATAAATATTTAATATAAGAAACGCACTGTTTAAACACAATGAATAGCTTGTGAAATTAAAGTTGGCTGACGGATTACACGATATAATACACAGTAAACAATGGTAGAGAAAGCATAGGCAGAGCCACACACTTTTCTTCTGCTCTTCACCTAAATGAATCAGAAAGGAATGTGAAGGCAAATTTCATGATACTCTTATTAAAGATATAGCAAGCTTGTACAACAGCCTTAATACAGAGCATGTTCCTAATCTCGTATGTGCACAGGTACACAACAGACACTTGCCTGTCAGCTGTAGAGAAGACATATACAGAATCTTTTCTTTTTTCTGAATCGCTTCTTTGCAAGCTAGTACAGCCTTCCTCTGCAGTGCCTCTTCAAAGGCTACAACAATAAAGCTGGGAAGACAAAGCTCTGCCCAAGATTTTAAGCTGGGGCTTAAAAGGGTGTGTAACTGACCCAATTTTGAAAAACACTAGACATCATATAACACTAAAACCATAGCAAATGCTTTGCAGGCTGCCTGACGTACAGCCTCAACCAATACACACTGAGACAACTGCATTAGCAAATCTGTCAGCAAAGCACATCCTATAATTTTTTTCACAAATTTGCACTACATACAGCTGTAGCTTTCTGGAAAAGCAGTTGTATGTAATTTACGAAATTCCCAAATTTAAACATTCACAATGACCTTTGCAATGTATGCTGCCTGCTCTGTCTGCCTATGTTTGATATTAATATACAGATATATATACACACATATACAAGAAAAGATATATGTTTATGTTTACACTACCACATTCACTATTTTTACCCCTTATAATATCTGAAACACCTAAATATAAAAGCACAAATATTACAAATATTTGTATGTTTTCACCCCAAAATTACACTTTTAAAGTTTTTTGAAATACATCTCTGGTACATAACATCAGAATGTACTTTTTCACTTCAACATAAAAGAGTGTGTTGGTTTATCAGTAAATAACAAGTGAGTATTTGCTTCTGTAAAAAAGTGGTTCTTTTGTAGAAAACATCATGCCCTTGGTAGAAGACAAAAAAAGCCCCAGGACATGTATTAAAACAATTCTTAATTCTAAATGTAAATGTAAATCTAGATAAGGCTTAACTCTATGAAGACACAAATACTGGAATTCACTGAAGAAACCAACCCTAACATTACTTTCATATATGTTTGTGTGACATGTATATACATTGATTGCTTTGAAAATGACTCAAATCCAGCACCTCATAATTCTGTGAAAACACCAATAAAAACATACATGCAGTAGTAAAACACTGAAATTACAGTCCTAATTTTTACAGTAACCTTATAGACTTGTTTTTTAAATGAATCAAAAATGAATTTTAAACAATATGAATTTTAGGATAACAAATTGTTCTCTCAGATGTAATTTTTTTTTTAAATACTATTTTGATTCCTGCTTCCCTACAATATCAGAAGAGGCTCCTTCTCGTTTTTGAAACTCAAAACATTAATGCTCTAGAAACAAGTAACCAAATTTTATTAAAAAAAAAGTATACAGATAAAACTCACACCTAAGCATTGCCAAACTCAAGTCTTCACAACCCAACTGTCAAGACCTAAATTCTTTAAACTATAATTCATTATAAAATTTAGATACACTTCTAAATCTCAGTACATTTCACTTTCTCAAAAAATCACAAAATTTCACAAAAATTTACTTTACTTTTCCCCACTCTCTCTGGACACATACATACCTGCTTCTAAAAAATGCTCACTTACTGAGATTATTACAACAAATGTATTTTCTATACAGTATGCAAACAAGAGTCTTGGAAACTAGGTGGATCATCTAAATAAGGTTTATAATCACTCTTGGTTCAAGGACATGAAAACGAACAAACGAATCCTACTTAACGTACTTTGAAAATGATTCCTGGTTCCCTTACACATATATCTCTATATACGACATATATGCATGTACACATATGTATGACGATACATATCTTTAATAGACAGCAGTTGCTGGGACAGAGATGAATGTGTAACAGGGCCCAAGATGATAATCAAGATAGCACTTTAAATCCCTTTCCAAATTTCAGTTCAGCCAGAAGCAGCACTAAATTCTAATACAATACAGAGCAATATGGAATGATTGGAAATGTCTGTTCTTCAGAATTTTAATCACAAGCACATATTGATGGGTTCTTGGTCAAAAAAGGGAGAAGGCAGAAAGTGAGGGAATCATATTAATGTTTGGAAGAAGGAGAGTAAAAAAGAAGAACTGAACATGCATAAAATTTGAGAAGAGACAGAGTAGGAGGAATGTAAAAGTCACAGAATAACAAAGGTTATGATTCTGCTGTTTCAGAGTGGCTCAGAGCACTAAATCTGAATTTACTGTTGACCCTGGAGAGTAAAAATGTTCTCCAGTTGTTCAGACCCATCAAGCAGATCATAAAAATTAAGATCTATAGAGATGCTCCTGCTTAGAAGGGCAACTGCTCTTTATCATCTTCACTGCAATTAATTCAAAATACTTAAAGAAGTCCATGAACTAGGAAATTACTGCTTTCAAGAATAGATTACAATATTAGATAGCAGTGGCTTAATTTGCATTGCTGACAAGAAAATCCAGAAAACTCATTAATTTTACAACAGATACAACTCCTTATTTCATTACCTTGTTAACATTTTTTTCTGCTTAATGTCTTCATTTTGGAAGAAGAGTCTTGCTTTTCTCTTATCTAAACCTAATGACCTGGTCTGACAAAGCTATCTAGCTACATTTATTTGGGATGAGTTTCCTGCAAGCTGATAATAAGTAAGTATCTAGCTACAACTACCAACATGTTGACATTCAAAAAATACACAAGTTTTTAATATTAAGGAATATCACTTATTTCCTTTTCAAGATATTTGTAAAACAGTTAATATTTTTAAGTGCCAGAAATAATCAAATTATGTTTTTTTTAAAAAGTTACATTGCCTAAATATTTAACAACTTTTCCTTCCTTGCAAGTGACATATATAAACATCATTTTGGAGAATTAAGCCATTATATTCTTTACAAAAATTAATAGACAACCCAAACAAAGCTCCCAAATGACTGACTGAAACTGAAAAGTAGGTTTGTTCTTTTGCTGGTAGAAATCTTCTGCTTTCAGGGAGATGAAGAATGACAGTGGAGGCACAAAGTTTAGCATCGTTACAGCTGGCAGCATAGGCCAGTTAAAGAAGTGGTGCTCAATAATCATTGCTTTAAATAAGTGCTTCCTGTAGACAACAATTTACAGAAAAAGTAATGCTTAAACGCTAAGTTGCAGTTAATTTTATGCCAAGTTAGAGGACAATAGCTGGACATTATTTCTATTAGAAGGACATAGCCATCATAACTGAGTATATACCATGACTCCACCCTTACGCAATTCTGCTAGTCCAAAGCATTTACAAACATTATGTTCTAAATCATAAAAAGTGAATTCTCCCTTTTATAAGAAGTTAGAAAAAACAGATTCAGTGGTGAATCTGGGGACAGAAAGCACCTAAGTGTGTACTCCTATGCTGAAGATGGTGTACCTGTCTTCCAAGAAGCCAAAAACTCAAAAAAAAGTCAACAATTCTCAAAGAAATGCTTATTTATGAAAAATCACCAATATTGATTAAAATTAAAAGTGGTACTGAAGAACAAGACAGTAAAATACCAAGAATATCAAAGACAAAAGCATTTGTTGCTATTCTCAACATTCAAAATGTATTACATCTATCTTGAAGCAACTGCAAAAACACATATATTCTGAAACCACTTCTGGCCTGAATAATATAAGGTGTCTATTAAATTTTGCTGACTTATGAATCAAAGTCTGTCTTTTCCCTTCAGGTCACTATCCAGTACAGAAATGTTTTATCTGATTTGTGGAGTAGTGGAACTGCCTCAACAGACCTATAAATTCACAATACTTAGTACTATGAAATGATATATTCTGTAAATGAAAGTGATGCTAATAAAATAAATTTCCCAAGAGACTTGGGAATAATAATCAATAAACGCAATTGAAGCACAGTAACTTCAGAAAAATAATAAAATTCTTTATTAACAAAGTTGCCACTGAATAACTTGTTGGTTTCTCCCTGATAAATTTTAAACTAGTTCTGAGCAAACAGTCTCCCCTCCCCCCTTCTTTTTAATTAATGTTTTCAATTTACCACTCACTCAGAAAAGGGACCTTACTTTTACCCTGCATCTCCCTCTGGTGGTTTCCTTTTCTGTTTATTTAGAAGCGATTGTAATAAGTAGATTCTTCTTGTCTTGTTCTAAAGCAAAACAGAGTCATAAGTTTCAATTATTTTCATCTCCTCCTCCTTTCACTCAATTTCTCCTAACTGAAGCTGTCTAACACAACTCTCCTTCCCCCTGCCCCCGCCAAGCCTTCTTTGTTGTTTCTCTGCCTCTTTTGTCTGGCCATTTCAACCTTCAGCCATACCCATGAAAAACCATCAGCTTTCTGAGATTTCTAATATACAGACACACACACTCCTGTAATGCAAAATGGAAATCTCACTTTAGTATTGAAAACCTGTTCCTACAACAAATAAAAATCACTGCATCATGTGTATGACTATCAAATTTGCTACATTTCATGTTTCTTTATCTTGACTGTTTATGTTTTTTGTCCTTGTAGTGGTCATTTTTCCATCACTATTTTTTACACAGAGTATTCCCAACAACTTCTGATGCTTTTTGAACTTTAGAGGAATAAAGCCAAAGTTTCGAAGGACACAGGGTAACATTTTGAGAGGCTCTCTAGTATTTACACACTTTTTAATTATTAATGGTGTAAGTTGTAAGCCTTTACAGATGGTTCTGAAACTTTTATCCAATACCTCATTTTCCTTAACTTTGTTATACCAGAATAATTCGCTTTTCGGAACACCTACAAACAGCTTCTAGCACTGAAGAGTCACTTTAGATATGTTAAAACAATCCCTTGGAGGCCTACAGGGCAGTAGGGAGCAGAAACCGCTGCTGTTGCAAAAAAGAAATATTTTAGAATGATAGATGAGGAACTAACTAGACAAGTTGTTTCAACTCAACAAGAAACATGCAGGGAAAATATTCACCCAGTGGAACATGAAAGCTTTTCAAGCTTCAGAAAAATATGGTAAACAATGGACACAAAAATAAAACGCATTGAAATGACTACACAATTCCTTTCAAATGATATGTAATATTAGCACCATCCTCCCCTCACTTTTTTACTCCTGAGACACACGTCAGTGTGCCAGAGAAGCATCAATCATCAAGCGAGAAAAAAACATAAAATCTATCAAACTGTAGGGTGGTCTTTTCTCAGGAAAAATGTCAAGAGCATTTCACTTTGATCTTTTTTTTTTTCTTTTTTTTTTTTTTTTTCCTCTTTCAGAAACAGACCAGGAAAACTTCTCCACCCTATAAAAATAATAAAGCACAGAGCCACACAACTTTCCAGTCCAGCACATAATCTCCAATGAAAATTGTTTATTTCCAGTGGCACCGAGTGACAAATTAACATTAAAAATGCTGGATCACAAATGTTAAATCATAATTACATTTGAAAGCAGAAATTTCTGCTTTTAGCATTGATCAGTAAAGAAAAGGAAATATTGTTTTAATAATGACACTAATAGACTAATTATACATCTAATTTTCCATGTCTAAAAAACCTACATACTTCATTTTGTCATGTCCAGAAGCCTGTAAATTGAATATAATCAACACTATAATTAAGATTTCAAAATAGCTTCTATTGTAATAGTTTGTCTTTGGTAATTAATTACTTTCCAGGAAAAATCATCTTCCAGGATTAAATGTCCATTTCACTGAGGAAAAAAACCCAACACACAAACGCACACTCTATATATATATTTAAGTAAGTCTATATGTTCTACAGAGAAAACAGATTTATCCTGAAAGTTATTTTTCTAAGCTGAAAAGCAGAATATGGCCCAGTAATTTCTTAGAAGCACCAGAATATGACTGTTACGTTTTAGTAAGAAAATGGCCACAGTTTTCTAAAGAGAGAACACTCTGCTGAGCAGAAACCTGGAATGTCAGCAGTCACTTCTAGAAAGCGCAACTAAACATAAAGAATAACTGATCGGAAATACAAGTCAGAATTCACATTTTCAACAAAGCACATAGGCTTGGGTGTGACGTGCAAAGTTTCAATCTTTTAACAAAAGTCAACACTTTCCCTGAAGGTTTTTACCCAAATTAGGTGACCATCAGAACTTTAGAGCAAGAAGTCAACTCTAAAAAACTGGTCCTGAATCATTATATGCCTACAGTGAACTGAGAGAGCAAACCTCAGTGTGTAAGTCTATGTAACATCCGCATGTTAAGAAATGTCTAGAAATCCAATTACTGTTTCTATATCTGTATTTAAATTAAGGCATTGAAGTAAATGGCGAATAGATTGGGAGGGTAAAAATGACCAAACAGAAGCCACTTTTCAAAACTCTGTATGTTAACTCTACTATTGCCTGTTAAGTATTTACAGCACCTCACAAAATACTCTTCCCCCAAAAAAACAAATTGAGAAATTAACTCTTGAATTTGCAAAAATTTATTTTCCTAATACTAGAATGAAGATAGATATGCATAAGAATTTTTCTTTTTATAAAAAAAGGCAAATGAAACATTTTTATCATAACTGTTTTCTCCCTGTTCCAAGTTTGAGCAAATAAAAATCCAAGTGAAGTAAGTAAACCGGGCCATGTTTAATGACTCAATATTGAATGAAATTTTCCTATTTGAAATATATGTCCATTAGAAGTCCCAATGCTACATTAGTATTAAATGTATTTGGAAACCATATTTTGAAAAGAATTAATCTTAGCATAATATTTTTCTTCTTTATGGAAAAGATTTTTATTGTGGGATTATTAATAGAGCCTGTCAATCCTGTGCAATGGCTGATCTGTAAAGGTATTCAATCGCCTGGTCTTCAGTGAAATGAAAAAGCAGTTGCACGTAAACAGGCATCTAAACACCTTTGCAGGCCACATCCTTAAGTATTCGCTTGTTACTAGACACACAGAGCAAGGCTGATTTCTTTACACTGAAGGTGCATTAATAGTATAAGCAAGTAATGGAGGCCCGAAAGGTAACTAAAAATGTTAGTTTAATTATGGATCCAATTGCATATTTTTTCTTTGCCTATCCAAACTAAGATATAAACTGCTAACATAAAGCTCTGATGAAACTGAATATGGACAAGAACACCCAGTTTTATCAGTTTTCCACTCTTCCTTTCAGGTGACAGGAATACAGGTCCACACAGCTGAGGACGGTTCAGGTTCAGTGGGGAGAGGGGAATCCCCTATACAATCGATGTATTGGCCTCATTAGGGTTTTTTTTTACAGAGTCCTTTGAAATTGCTGAACCAACATGGAAAGAACATATCGGGTTTAATAGCTAAACTGATTAAAGCAATGCTGTGCAACATAAGCAATAGAAACAGTATGAAAAGCAGCATGTCATTATCTAGTCTTAAAGAAGGTTCTTACTGAATGAAATTGAAGTCTGACATACTTTACATACAAATATGGCAGAATTATAGAAAAACATATTTCAGAAAATCTAACAGCTCAGCGGATCTGTATGAAGAAGCCTTTTATAATTATCCCTCAAGCATTTTTAATTCTAGCAGGGTGAATAATTATCAGATCCAGATAAGACACTTTACATCGATGGAAACAGAAAACTGCAGAAAAAGAAGTCGTTTCAAGAAGTCCTTTATACTTCAAGAAGCCCACGAAATTGCTCAGAGCTCTCTACAGCTGGCAGTACAAACACATGCGCTCTTGATTATTTTCTTGAAAATTGAAAAAAAAACTCTAGAATTCAGAAGGGGCAGGAGATCTACTCCTGAGCCAGGGAATCCTCAAGCAGACTCACAGCACTCTAGCAGAAACCTTCCTTCTGCTGCTCAGAAAGAGAGAAGAAAATTTGCCTGAAAAAGAAAATTTAGAACGGAAAATGCTTGTGAAAATTGCAATTTAAAGTGCAAAACCAATAAGCTGGATGGCGGTACAACTACCATGCATTATGCACAGCCAGTAAGCTGGATGGCAGTACAACTACCATGCATTATGCACAGCTGCAGAAAGTCCTGGAGGATTGCACAAAAATAAGGAAAGAAAGAGGTGGGCTTATGAAATTGTTGCCTACTAAGCAGAATCTGGGACCTATGAAAATAAACACTCCTGCAAAAAGCAGCCACAGATCCCTGTTTGAGCAGTTTATTGCCATAAAAGATATGATGTTTCTGTCACCAGTTCCATATATTCTTATCAAAATTGTAGTTACTTCCCAAAAATTAAAATTTTACTATTTTGAACCAGTAGGGAAGGCTACGCCATACAAAGCTTTTTGGAAAATTCTTGATGTTAACTGGAAAAGTACTAAATGCTATTAGTATTTGCAATTCTAAGAGTTTACAAATTATCAATACATATTTTCTATAGAAATGATACTAATCAAAATGTACAAGGAACAAAAAAAAACCCAAAGAAACTCATTTATCTATGCAATATATATGTAAATGCAATCAAAAGTGTATGTGCTCTGCTAGGACTCAGACAAATATCAGAGTTACCTCATCAGCTGTAATTTTCATTTGTGAGAAGTCAATCCAAGGCAGACACAAGTTAATTCAATTTAGATTCATCTGCAACAGGACAGTCTGAATCCTGTATCTGCCTATACTACAATGAAGTTCTAGTCTATTTACAGATGTAAAGCTAATATAGTTATGAAGAACCACCAAGAAAATTGCTATATGTATATCAACATCCTAGTTATAGCTGTAAAATCCCCTTCTTATGGAAACAGAAATGTTAAATGAATACATTTAATATTAAAGCCTAACATATGAATTTTATGAAGTTTATAATACAAGAAAATGGAAAGAGCTATATATTACATACACTGTGCTTTTCTTATGCTTGTAAGGTCTTCTATTAGCTGCAATTAAATATTTCAAGGTAATGATGATAAAATTACAATTTACTCTAATAACTACACTAGTGTCAGACACACCTAAGAGGACACACCATATGCAGGACTGAAGTCATGAGTAGTTTATACTGAAACTGAAACTTTTTATTGCTGTTTCTATCAAAATTACATTTGTATGTTTGTATCAACAGGTTTGGGTTTTTTGGTGCAGCTAAAGTTGTGTAGGTTTGTTTGTTTGTTTTTAACGGCATAAACATGGGACTGAGAAGGACTTTTAACATCAGTCCAAAGGACACAATAAAACCTTAAAAACTAAAAGGCAGGTAAAGACAGACTGTCTCTGGAGAGTCAAAGTAGAACACTGAAAAACTACTAGCCATTACAAAGTCTACTCTATGATAGAAAACAGATGATTAATATAAGTCCTACACACTCTACTTTCTTCTACAGTTTCTATATTCTCTTGTCCAAAAGCATTAGTTGCAAGTAAATAGTATTCATAAATACCTTCTCATATGAAAACTTGGGGAAAAAAATTACTGGATAGCCATTATTTTAGATCTAAATGCTTTCAAAATATTTTTAACATGAAGCTCGCTGTACAAAATCTAAACACTTCAATTTAGTTGCTAAGATTTTTTAAGTGAGGTAAGCAGTGATGTCTTTTGCTAAAGAAGTACTAACAAAAATGTTTCTGCAAACCACAACTGCTTTCACTACATTCATCAGTCACTATGAAAAGTTATATGGTAAACAAGCTTCCCATTGGCATAGCAATGCCACTGGAATAAATAGTCTGTATTGTACCACCTGCAACAGTAGCATATAATAATACTGTCAGTGAAAGCCTGCCAATACTGGGGGGAAAAAAACCCACACAACTTCCAGTGAAAACACACTCTTAAACCCAAGGCTCAAGGACAGCAAAAAAAGCTGCCTGGACAAGAAAAACAAAACGCAACAAAACAAACAACAAACCATCAAAAAACTTGCTAATAACTTTGCAGCACCCTGAACCACAGCAATTTAAATACCGTCACACTATAAACCAAAGAAGTACATTTTTTGCCACCTGACCTACACCAGAGTTATTCAGAACTTATCTTACGAGCAGTAAAACCTATTTACATGGCTGCTGTCTAAGACAAAAAGGAAAAAGAGTTGATTTCCCATATAGTTTCCAGCAGTTACAGAATTCAACTATAGATAATTTCCCTTTCTTTCTACCGGGGGCTTATTTATTTCTTCAGTTTAGGATATATAGATACAATGGAACTTCAGTATATATTCGAACAATTCCCCATGTTTTATGTTAGTGTGCATGATCCTTGGGTAGCTTAATACATTTTAAAGTTCAGATAAAATAAATTTGCACCTACAAATGGATTGTTTTAGATACTAAGCCCTGCAGCTACCCCCAACAAACACCTCACAATGAGTTTTAGCATTTGCGCAGGGAGATTATCACAGTATGCTCCTTGACACAGCAGAGCTCACAGTGATAAAAAACAAAACGTGCCTTCCCCTTCTCCCTGGGGGTGTGCTGGATTCTGAACCATTAGCAAATACAACTCCATTATATGGTAAGGAAGTGGGAAATGGTTGTGCTCTGCAGGTGTTCAAAAATACATTTTCAGTAAGGGAGCAGATGCTTGAAAAGAAACAATTCAAGTAAGCACATGGCACCATAATTAGTCTTACTACTGTATTTGAAAGCAACTGTCTTCCTCTCAAATATACAAGTTACTTGGTTTTGGCATCATATTTATTTATTGCACCTGCAAGTGCTTGAATATATCACACTCCCACATTTCAAGGTACTTTTTTTTAAAGCAACAGGACACAACATATCACAAACAATGATGAACACATTACTATCCTGGTCACAATTAACCTTGACAAGTCATGTGGCACAGGGAGTTGCCTAAAATTAATTTTAATTAGTTGCCTAAAATTTTAATTTTCAACCTTCAAGGCCATTATTGTATATAGAATGAGATGTAATAAAATGTCATTACCTTCATTTTAGATGTTTCTGCTACCTTATATTGCCAGACAACATTTGGTTGTTATACTCTGAATATGTGAAACATCCATTGTTACAGAAAATTTTGTTTCAGTTTATCTTGAGGAACCAACAAACCCAGACAGAGCCAAAGCGTATTTCTTCAAAAACAAGTCTAAGGAAAATGAAGGTGTTTCACTGCAAATGGAAACCCAGCGACAACAGGATCATTCAAAAGGCATTGAGTAAAACAGATATCCCTTAAGCAGAAAACCTGAAACAAAATTATAACTCGTGGCTGAATTTTCTCACTAGCTTCGCTTATTAGTGCGTTTTTCGTTCACACATAGACAGGACTTAAAGTTTACAGGAGAGCACTATGGATGACTACTGCCTTTTAACAGAGTTTCATTTTCTTCTGCATACTAGAACTTGAGAACTTCTCAATAAGGCACTAAGTGAGAATCTGTGGCCAAATCCTCAGTGTTAAAGACATCTAAAGGGCATCCAAAACTGTTGATTTATGATTTAATGATCTAGCACTGGGCCAGTAGTTCCAGCCGATGCACTAAGAACTGAACAGGTCAGGAGACTAAACTATCCTCTCTCTATTCCCAGGTGGCCTTTGCAGGTGAAGAGAGAAGGATATGATCAGGCCAGAAGTAGTCTGCCACTTGTCATACTGAATCCATGCATAAGGAGAGACACCGGTCTCCAACTGCTATTCTGATACCTCTCATGAATATCAGATCTTTTTTGTTTTGTTTTGCTTTTTTAAACTGCTTAATGATTTTCATAAGAAGTAATTTTTAACTACCTTAAAATCTGTTTAATATTTTACTCTTTGTAAATGAAAGATTTTTTGTGCCTGCATATATGTATCTTCTTTGCATTAAAAATCCCCACATTTTTCTTCCCCCTCAGATAGTATATCCTATCTGGGCATATATCTGCCTTCACGCTAACAAAAATCAACTTCAACTTGAACCAGTTCCTCCTTCCTTTTTTACTTAGACTGACAACATAACCCCAAATGGAAAGTTTAACTTTCTTATTCTTCCCTTTCTAATTTTTTTTACAGGTCCTCTGGGGACTCCCTCCCTCATGACTGTCTCCTAGGGCAAGAAACAATGTAAGAGCAGCTGCTTCTTTCATCTATTTGAATCTCTCAAACATCCTAAAACATTTTTACTATACGTTGTTCAGATCTATTTCTAACAGGCCTACAAAGAAGACTATCGACTTTGAGAGTAACTACAGCACTCTTTTCCAACCTGCTAGGCTATTAAATGGATATTGTGAGACCAAATCCAATTTTTAGTAAGTTCCAACCATATTTCATCAGTGACAACATTTTGATAGGTCCATACTCTTAATTTCAAGAACTTCTGTTTCAAAATTCAGGATAGCTATTGGATTTTCCAGATTACTGTCCTGATCCATCTAGGTTCTTTACTTGCATCTGCCACTAGCATTTACTCTATCCAGAATCATAGTCTCCCTCAAATTTTGTTCATATTCTGGAGTTCGTAACTAAGACACCACACAGGTTTAATAATCTAGGCCATTCACTGCTGGTTGCTTTAAAATTCCCCGTTTACAGTGCTCTCAGAAGTTCAAGGAAGCTCAAGAAAGAGACAGTTTGTTTTGACTTACATTTATTCTCCCTATAGCTAATTACAGTTATAGCTCCTTTACCATATTAATGATGCGCAAAACCCTACAGAGTCCCAATGATAAAGAAATTAAAATTAGAAAGCTGAAGCATAATGAGTTCTCCTGTGGTTCATCTGCTCTCTTCACTTGACTCTTCCCTAAACAGTACTATTGATACATAAACACTTTGTACACAACTATGCCTTAAAAAAAAGTTGTAAAAAGAGGGTGCCCTTTAAAAGTAAACATTTACTATGCCATGGTACTTACCTACAGTGGTATTTCCTATGCTTAGTACACATAATGCAGTGATATATTTGTATCTTAAATTTTCCACTGTAACTGTTTATCATTCATGTACTTCTGTTTCATAAAGGAGGGTAACAGCAAGAAAGTCTTTCCGTAATTCAGTTACGGAACTGAATTGATAACACAGTGATCATAGCCCTTTATAAAAACAATAAAGCAGTATTACTTTCTATTCTATTCTCTTTACCCTTCAACTTATTGCTATGCTGCCGCAAGCCACACAAAGAAGTTAATGTTTTCTAAGTTAAACAACGGGCTGTCTGCTTATCTGAAAACTTAAATGTGGTGCAACTTCCAGCTACCTTAGAGCAAGCACAATGCTTGGCAACCCTGCAAAATGCAAGGGCTCCAGGTTTAAGTCCTGTCACATGCATTAGCGTGAACATTTCCAGTCTAAGTAGGCATTGCCAGCACCCTTCCCCTCCGTTGCTCGCCTGCACTGTAAACTGTGGTTCAAAACAGCTAATAAAGCCAAGCTGCACAAGGCGGGGGGAGCACATATTTGGGCCAGGGCCAGGCCCACCTACCAGATAATCGCAGTTTATGTCTGACAGCTGTTTATACTTACCTGATGTGCAGCAGGTGCAGGACAAAAGGCTCACTCAGACCTGCACCTGCCGCCTCCACCCCTGCTTAGGCCACAGGGCAGCACCCAACACCTCAGTAGACTCTCGGCAGCAGGCCCTGGGGAGCATGGCTTCCCACCCTCACCCCCGTGCTGCCCAGCTCTGCCTCTCTGAGTGAAGGCAGCCAAGCAGAGAGCACCCACCACACTGTCCTTGGCTCACCAGGTGCATCAGACCAGCTGGGGAAGCAGCCTGTGACACCTAGCTTAAGGAGGTCAGTTGGCTTCACTGGTTCCTGCCACTGGATTTGGGATGGGGCACAACCCCCCCTCACCGGAGGGCTTCCTCCACCCCACACACTGGTTGGGGCAGCTCCCCACACTCTTCACTAGCCATCAGCACATTGGAATTACTAGCCCACCACAGCCCCTCATTGCCTCCTCTGAAACTCACCCAGAGAACCATTCTGTTGGGCTGGGGGTGGGGAGGAAAAGCCAGCTGCTGGTGCTCAAGCATTTCCTTTGGCTGTATCTTAAAAAGCACAGGAGATTTTTGGCTTCACTATGCCCAAAGTGCACAGAAAGCACAATTTTCAGAACAAGTCCTCAAGGAAAAAGAATAATAATTTAGGTGCAATAGTCAGAGGACTGGAGATGCCACCATTCCTCGTTCAAAGCCATCCATTTAATCATCATTATGTTGTGCTCACTTTGGTGCCCCTTTAATGCACTGTCTGCCCAAACATTTCTTTTTATGAAGTATTACTGGTAATGCTATGTTAGAGCCAATGATACTTTCAAACATTCTCTAGAGAGCCTTGACTGAGAGTCCTTGATGTACACAGCTGAGAGTCTTTTTTCCCCTTTCACAGGTAAAACAGAAATGTGCAGGAAGGGGAAAAATAGGGAAATGAATGACCAGGACTAAACACTACAAGGTGCAGGACTAAGGCAGTACACAGATCTACGAAAGGGGTGTGTGTGGGGAACCTAAACAACAAAAAACACCAAACAGACATTGCCACAGGTTTTACTTTTATGTAGCTCCATGGGATGGTCTTTTCATGTATGTCATTTAATGAACTAAACTGACTGAACATTTTTGTTTGCCTGAAAGTCCATGAGCTTATTTCTTGTGCAGGTTAACTGAACAAAGCCCTCTGTTTTTCTACAGGGGAATCACAGAGCAAGTTTCTCCAGATTAAGAAACAGAACCCAAGGTCCTTTGATCTAGTATCTCACACTTCTATCATCAGAGCTTTAAAAAAAAAAAAAAGAAAAAAGAAAAGAAAAAAAAGCTGCTGGTTTTAAACCAAAAAATCACCCTAATAATGAAACTTCTAAAAATCCCCTCCACCCTCAGAACTATCTGTGAGTTTTACACAAGATGAGGGAGCAGTAACTGCTTACACCTGGAGGTTGGGCAGCACATGTCAGTGCAGCAAAGTGGTAAAGACAGAGAGGCTAAATGCAGCCCACCCTGCAGTGCATTTGACCAACTTCTCAGGTATGTTAATGGTAAAATATACCCATTTCAATCAGTCCCCAACCCAAGACACAAGTAAATCATTCTATAATTGACATTCTGGGGGAGGACACACATGGGACAGGACGGACCTACAAAAAGAAAGAAGAGAAAAACATGTGGAAGCACCAGAACACTGTGGAAAAACTAGATAGTAAATAAACCTCACTTAAGCACACAGAAAGACTTTTACTGTTAGAAGAATGCTATTAATCAAACCCTATACAACACCACTCAGAACACAAGGAGAGACAGCTTTTACAACATAGTGTTAAAAATGACACCTACCTAGTTCAAGAATATACCTTAGTCCAAACAGTGTAATTAGTAATAATATGAAATTAACAAGCCAACTATTTGAAGTATTGCATATAAGATTCACCACTTATATCAAATATATTAGATGCAGCATGGTCATAATAATTACATTAACAACTGTGAATGACTAAGTAACCAAAAGCAGCTGATATGGCACAGTCTAATCAAACTAAGACCAGATTACATTTGCCACAGAGTGCTTTAAATTATAAACTGAAATTTATCCATCACTACAGTGAGAACAGGAAAAGATGGTCAAAATGTCCAGCAATATTTCATTTCATATGGAAACTATGAACACAAGACATACAGTATTTGAAAAGGAATCTGAAAGTAATCTTGCAATTAAACCTGAATATTGCATTCAGTAACCCAACTAGAAAAATGAAGTTTCTAGAAATCACATTATGTAAATTTGGTTTACATTTATGTATTTGACATAGTAGTAACATACGCTCTTTTCTTAACACCATATCTTAATAAAATACAAAGAAACTCCTCCCACTTAATGATATCAAATTAACTGTAATTTACACATTTCTAGCAGTAAGTTGGCTGGGGTGTGGGGAGGTATATCCTATCAGGTACCTCTTAGGACTGCAAAACTTAACATGTTTTGCAGCCTGCACTGCAGGTAAAAAGCTAGGACATCTGTTAGATTAGACCAATGAACAATAAAAAAATCCCTTCACAGAAAGACCTTCACAACTCTGGCCCTGCCTGAGCAGAGGGGTGGGACCAGAGACCATCCAGAGGTCCCTTCCAGCCTCAACTCTTCTGTGATTCTAGGAAATAAAATTCTCCCAGTTTCCACATAAGAAAACATGACATCAGCTCAGGTGTCATTTGAATTTTGGCAGGATGCTACGAAGGTAGTATTATATATACTTTCATCTATAAACTATGCTTAGGAATTTTCTGACTACTTTGGGGAAAACAGGTGTATTCACACTGATTTTGAGTATCTCATTTAGGTGTCTAAACAAGATTATTTCCCTATATAGTCAATTGAGACTGGACTTCAGTTCTTAATTCCTGCACATCTTGGGTAGGTAACCTAAGTGCATAGTATACTAAGGGAAGCTAGGAAGCAATTCTCCTCTTTCTTGGAACAAACTATCTCATTTTAAAAAATGAAACTATGGAAAACAACTTCCAAGATGTCTGAAATCCTGTTTTCTTGTGCCATTTTCTGTCAGTTTGCTGAAAAGCTTAAAAAAACTCTGCAAGATACAGACTTACGCACATCAAGCCAAAACTGCTCAATTACACACCTACAGTCAAATAAATGCATCTTTAAAACTGAAGCCCACAGAATCAGATGAAGCCTACCGACATTATCTTGCATTTCCAGATTCATTTAATGGCAAGAATTCCAACTTGCACCTCTGTGTTCAGAATAAAAAAACCAAAACACTATTTTCAGTGGAAGTGCAAGATTCAGAGAACAGTAGAAACATTTATTTAAGTCTTGCTGGGATTTTGCAGGATTTAATTAAAAGCTGCAAGACATACTTATGGGTATGTCTTTTTAAAAGAATTCATGCCTTTGGCATGTAGTAATATATGAGACTTCAGCCACTCAATAGTTCCTTGTATTAGTGCCCAGTTTGTCTTACTGTGCATACATTATGGTTAATACGAAATGATTTCATCTTTAGTGGGTAGCTGGGTTGAGGGGGGCTGCCCACTGGGAGGAGCTTTTGTGCCATACTAGCACATATTTCTGCCTTCTACAGCCTTGTTCGCACCGGAAGTCTGGAACCAGAAATTCCCCATAAGTAATCATGAAAATGGCTGACATAAGTAACACAGCTCAGGTACTGTTAAACAATGCAGTCATCTTAACATCTTCAAAGATTTCTTGATTTCTAAATTTCCCCTTAGTCATGTCTTAGTCAAGGTTGACACAGGACTAAAACACGTCTAGCCGGGAACAAGCATAGATAATTATACATACCCAAACAATAGAAGGTGAAGTTTGTACTTCTTTTTCCAGTGGGCATACCCAATAGCAACCTGGATGTATGGTGCTATTTAACAACGGCACGTTAGCATGCATTGTGCACCACATTCAGGAAACTATTAAGGATACTAATCAGCACACAGACTAGTTTAAAATTAACATATTAGGAGAAGCCCTCTAGTGTGTTCAGACAATGAGTCAGCGTCTAAAACCAGAACAGAAGCAGCTAATACAAATGAAATGCTAATTTTTCCCCAGATGGTGAAGCAACACCCTCTGTGTATTCCAGTTTTTTGTAGCATGTGAACACTTGGGTTTATTCTCTCAGACTACAGAACAGTGTGGACCCTTGAACAGTTTTTGGCTATTTCTTTCCTGTCTGAATCAGCACTGGGAAAAAAGAAGGTTCAAACCTTACATTTCCACAAATGTAATTGTACACAAGATGTACATTTCCACAACTCTTAGTACCCACACATTGCTAATGCCATAAAAATAGCTGCAGTTATTCTTTGGGTGTTCTCTCAGCACCAAATTAAGCAATGCAGACTTGTTTGTCTATCTCCTCTTCCCCCTCACTTACAGAACTATATCAGCGCTTTTGAGTACCAAGGAGTAGCTCTGTTCTATAATAAGAATATGTGGCATATCACCTTCCTCAACAGACCTACTTTCCTGTACGTATGGAAAATGCATCGAAACTATTCCTCTCCCCTTACACTACCCTCTAAGAACACACTCCAAAAAGAAGACACTAGTTTTTTCCTACAACTGATGCATAATCAGAAAGAGTCAACTAAATTTTAGTCCTCCATATCTAGGGACTACCTCACATTTAATATGGTCCCCACTCCAGTTTACACACAAGTATTTAATACTGCTTTGTATACTCTGGTACATTTGTGCAATACACTAGTGTTTCTACAGTCACTTTCTGATGACAGTAAAGTTGTTACAATACAACGCAATATATTTGGCCAGCATAACTTATTGCTTACAACATGTAAATCAAGAAGTACCCAGTTTGATATTCAATTCCCTAAAATGAACATGACTGTGACAACTAGGAAATCAAAGATTTTATTCTGAATCATCTAAAGACAGACACAGCAAAACCAGAAATCACCACAACATCATAAAATCAATTTTCATACTAGAAATATACGTTAAAGAGAAAAGTCAGCAGGTCCTCTACATGTACTTCTTCAAGTTAATACCTTTTGGCAGGAAGAAGCTGTTCAAAGAAATATAACTGAAATAATAACCACTGCAATGGTATTAACAGACTTTTTTCACGCTACTATCTTAAAGTCTGTCCAAGAAATTAGCAGAGCACATACATATGACTTACTGGCAAAACAGAAAAAGGAAGATAATTGAGCCAAAATTATTTTTTTATAGCATTGCTGCCCTCTTCTGGTTTAAAATTTCTCATCCTCCATACTTCATATATTAACTAATGCATCTCAACTAATTACATTACATTCACATAGAACATGTTCAGAATTAATAAATTAATTTAGTCTAATCTACAAGCAATTCTGGCATGCTAAGAGTCACACATACCTTTAAGTGTTATAATTTGAGAGTTGTGGATTAAAATCTAGTATTAAAATTGATTGCTAGTAACATTTTTAAAAATGAACTGTTGATCTAAAGTACAGGAGTCAGCTTTGACATCATGACAGGTGTCAACTTAAGGATATCAGGAAAACAGAAAACCAACAGAAGAATTTGAAAGTGCTTATTCAAAAAGTTATAGGGAGAAGATGGAATCAAATTTTTTATCTATTCAGGCACAGAGTTTTTACCTGTCCTGTTACAGAAATATATTCAATAAATGCAATTCAATATAAACACAGTAATTCACAATTAAAAGATCACTGTTTCATTGTGAACTAAGCACTTTTCATATTGCCAAGATCCATAAAACCAGGCAGACATAAATAAGATCTACCCTTCTTTCCTGCCAAAATATCAAACATCTCAGTACAGAATTCCAAAATGAAAACAGTGAGTATGAGTTCATGTACTGTTCAAGGGCTTGAGCAATTCAGCATATTCTGTCTTCATGATGCACTTAGCATTGACCATTCCCTCCCCTGTTCCCACATCCATCTTGCATCCCACTAACTTGGCAATTGCATCATAACCTCTCACTTTTTGCTGAAGACTGTGCTCCTAACAGCAGGCTTAAAGAACAACATATCACAACAGTTAATCTTGGTTTTGTGTCCGGCTCCGAATGCAAGAGCGCCCTACATTTCAGATCTAATATCACCTTTGTAGTACTTCTTTCTCCTCTAACGCAGACAACAATGGTTTCACTTATTGTCAGATCATTTCATGAGCTTCAGCTGTACCATTCATACAATTATTCTACTGAAGACAGAAAAATGTAAATGTATTATCAGACAAATATAAATAAATTTATTATAACTTTTTTTACTAGTGCCACCAAGTATTTATAGCAATCAAGCCATTACTCACACAGAGAAGTTGCACAGGAATGGCTATTTCACTTGTGATGACCTACAGATTCTAGGCAAAAATAAATCTCCTTTCTTTTGCTGTATGCAAGTTAAATTTCTCATGTTGAAACTTTTCAATATAACAGCTGTTTTTGTCCTAAGAATACAAATGATATGAGTGAAAGCCACGACAGTTCAAACTAGAAGTTTGCCTAGAATCAACTGTCTTTTGAAGCTATGCTTTTGTTTCAGTTTGTTTGTTTGGTTTTGCTGGCTCTTTCATCAGCTGTTACAGAATTAAAGGATTCATCTTGATCTTTAAAAACGTAGCACATATATTTTGGAGGATGGAGAAGGGGAAGAGAGATCCCTGGAGTTTGAGAGCTGCTGCTTCCGTTTAACTTGGAAATGCCATTGCTACTGACAGTTGCCACCTCATATCACAAGCAAAGAGAAGGCCAACAGAAACAGTACCAGAGGCTTATGCCTGCAAGGACAAAATAAGCTCTTTTTCTCAAGAGACACGTGTCTATCTAGGCAAATACGTCAGAGCAGATTGAGGTAGAGGCAGAAACTGTGTTTAAAAGACAAACAAAACACATACTAAAATCTTGCAAACTAAGGACTTGTCTAAGACAAATGTGCTGCTATTTTTACCCCCTCTGTCTAAAACTAGTAGAATAAAACTGAACTTCCTGTGACTTAGGACAGAAACACTTAAGGTATTTCTCACCTACTAGTAAGCACTTCACTAGTAAAGCTTTCTACCAAAAAAACCCCCAAAAACCACACCACCCAACTTTTTACATTTCAATTGCTGATTAAAAAATGTAATCTCATCCCCCACCCCCAAATCAAACTACTCTAAACTGAAGTTCCTAAATAGAATGCCCTTGGCCTTTCTCACTGGGTATGAAACAGTCAGAAAGGAGGAGGAAAACCTAACTGAACACTAAGTCCACATCAGGCATTAAAATTTTACTATTCTAAGAGTAGCTTATGGGGACAGTTAAAATGCCACCATTGTTTTCAGTCCCTGACGTTTTGATCATCAACACCATAACAATGTAGATAAGCTACGTTGGTAAGTGGACTCCAGAGTTTTTGTAAGCGTATGCAGCATGCACTTGTACATTACAGTATCACCATCTCCAATGCCTATTTAAAACACTAATTCATAGAAACAGAGTATCTGTCTTTTGGTTGCTGTCAGAGAAAGAAACATGATCATGAGAATCATCTTGGAACCCACACCCTGAACAGAGAGAAAAAATGAATATATGGGGTAGTAAGACAAAAAAAACCATTGAACGTTCATTGCTTTCCTTGAGTGTTAGGAAATGTGCCACCTTAGTAAGATCAATGGGATAAACACAATACTCCAGTATTCTAATCAAAAGAACTATTTCAAGTATATTAAGAGCAGCACATCCAAGAATTGTACAGCTTCTCAGGTCACAGGCTGCAGAGGTAATTTATCCACCAGGCCAGGAGATGTTGATGCATTCCTCTGATAAAGGACTGTCACCAAATTAATTCTAAAAAATGGATCATTCATGCTTTCATTCTGCAAGGGTTCCCAGAAGTGACACAGAAGTCTTAATAACGTCCAGAATTGACTGGCTTTTGTCAAGCTGATAAAATTGAATGGCTTTGCCATCCATAAATACTTTTTTCATTCAAAGTTTACAGTGATTAAACTTTTACATTCACCGTATATGCAGCACAGGTTATCATCCCACTTGCACACACATCTATTTTTAAAATTTACATCATTTCTCTCACTAAAGTAATCAGTTTAAAATGTGATGGTTTTTTGTTTACCTCCATAAATCAGCATTAGCTTCCATAAATCAGCATAACTTCCAAAATCTGTATTTGTTTGGTAACTTATGATAAATAGCTACCAGGAGCCACCTCAGACACATAGAATTGTTTTTATACCTAGACAGATCTTACATAATTTTTTTTTTTTTTTAATACCGTAACAGGGCAGGCTTCAGTTAAAACTTGGATGCTTTAGTAAAAGTTGGGTGAAATTTATCCAAGGTATTACTGCAATGACTTCCCTGCAGTTACACCAAGTATGAGCCTGACCCTGGCACACACTATTTTAAAAAAAAAAAAAAAAAGTCAGATTCAGCAATGTTCTGTTTTTGTCAGGGAACAAACAGTGCAAATTATATAATGACCTACATTCAGAGGGGAAAAACTGAGATTAATAAAAATGTCAAAGATGTATAAAAGATGCATTATAACAGAAAAGCTATGTAAGTTACAAAACATTTCACAATAATACAATCTGACTATGGCCATCAGTCCAGAAACTGCTTTGAAAACACTGCTTTTTGTAGCATACTTCCAGACAAGTAAATGCACATACGCAGACAAGAGCAGATGAATACAAGGCATCTGAGATACATTAAACCTACTCTACATGAGATGTGCAACCAAACTGCATGTGTGGCATATTTACCACACTTGAGACATCTGGTGTGCTTGTGTGAATACTGTCTCTGGAGGCACCAGGCTCCTATTCCCTTTTTAAATTTGAAAATATACATTCCCATTTCCCATAGTAATTACCACAAATGAATGACAATATGCAGTTCTCATTTTTTAGTTTGCACAGTGATTCCAAGGAGCTTGTGGTGTTTTCAACTACCAACCATTTATTCCCACTACCTACTTAGAAGAAATGCCAGTAACTTAAGGCTTACAGGTTTACACTGAAGTAAACAGAAAATACAGATCCCTGCCTGGAGGAATTCTGAGTATTTTTCATTACCCATTTTAAGACATACACATCTAAGTATATACAACCAATACATGCAAGAAAACCTTAAAATATTAGTTATTGCCTGAAAATATAACAAGAGCAGATTTTACTACAAGCCATTTTGAGAGAAGATTAAAGAGAAGTATGCAACATAAGTCTCAGAAAGCTCTACACGGGTGTACTAATATATTCTACTCACAAGAGCTGCTGTTTTGCATCACATACAATCCTGTGGGCTATACCCAACTAGAAGGAGAGGAGATACTGAACAGTCCAAGTACTGTTCAAAGTCTGTGCAGTCCAGGCTTGGGGGATAGAAGAATTAATGAGGAAATGAGAAAAAAGCAGATGGTGCCACGGTACTTTTTCCTGCATATCCGCCACCTCAAGCGGTTTCTATACATGCAATGCCCCAGGGCCCCACCTGGTAGCAATATAATTACCCTAAATGTGCACTTATGTTTCATTACACCTTAACCATCACTATGCACACTGATTACAAGTATCAATCCATTTCATTTTCATACACCTCTGCAGTTGTACAGCATTCAACTGTGAAAATCCAGCACTCTTGTCACTTCTAAAACAAGGCCCTTGCTGATAAACAGCAGTGGGCAAATTATTTGTCACTCTGTAGGGTGCCAGTAGGGTTTGATAAGGATGACATCACTCCCATTTTACCAATAACAATGACACTAACAAGAACATGTAATCAGCAAGCCTCAGTGCTAGGTCTAGCTGTGGCAGGTGCAACTCTTTTTATGCTAGAAGTAAGCCAGCCAGCATTAGCTTCCAGCACAAGTATAAAACTATTTCTTTTATCAGAATGTTAAGCAGAGGTTGGCTTCCATAAGGCACTGCAGCTGCTGTTGCTGCTTCTACAGATGCTTTCATTAATTTTATCAAGGACATACTGAAGTAAGTGCTCGATCAGCACAATGGCTATTTAGGAACAGCTGGAAAAATGAAACAATTAACTTAAGGAGACTATGCAAGCCCAATATGCAAATTAAAATAATTAAATAAAAAACCCACATTAAAATACATTTAAGAATTGAGCACAAATCTTTATAAAGCAAGAGTTGCAGTTCTCTATAAAGGAGGGAAGTGGCTGAGAAACAAAAGTTAAACTTCACAGCTCTAACTTTATTATGTCTAAATAAAATTCCTGTAAGCTGTAAAATTATCCATGTCACAGAAATTTTAACATTCTAATGCCTACTCTATGTTCAGATACTTTCAAAATTAAGTTACAATGAAGGGTATTGCAGTTCATAATAACCAAGCATGAAAGCCACTTTAAAATCTTATAGAACTTTCATTTTATTATTTGCTGTGGAGATACTTTTTGCCACAGAATACTAAAAATGTAAAAATATTATTTCTTTTATGACAACTTTACTGCTTGAAATATTTAAAGGACCAAACACTGTACTTAATTTATATACATAATATAAATTGTACATAATTTATATACAAGATATAAATTATGTTTTAGTTATCCATCTTCCAAAAAGGACTTAATATTGTGCTCTAACAAAGCATTAAAAAAAAAAAATCCATTTGCTTACTCCTCCTTATTCAAACTCTCACAGATAAGCAAATACTGATATCTGGTTGATTAAACCGCCAAGAAAATTTCTATCCCTATGTTTGCAAAGAACTTTCCACCTAACAGTGAAAGTTGAGTAGTTGAAGTTTCATCTCCCTGCACCTTCAGGTCCATCCAGCTACCGTTCTTCAAGGATTTTTGAAAGAGCTGCAACAGAGAAATTAACACTAGTTTTATTAGCTTCTCTGCTTCTGCTCAGGATACTAAGGGTTTTCTGCAACACTATTATCCTGTCTCATTGCTGCAGCCTGGGGAAAATATGAGCAGATGCAGGTACTATACATTTACAAAGAAGGAAAAAGAAACAGTCCTGGGGAACGGTAAAATAACAGAGTATCCTTCCTCTCTTCACAGTTAGCAGAAGATCTGGGGCAGGATGGCAATAATTACTTTTACAAAAGTGCTCTAGGTAGTTTTACTGAAGTCAGCTTAGACGGATGCAGTCTGCCTACTGCAGATGTGACAGACTAGCCTCGATGCTGTATGCTGCCTTCAGGGTGGAGTATGGCGGTGGGATGCTGCAGCAGACATGCCTAAAGAAATCATTCTTATGATGTCGTGAGTAAATTTTGTCTGGATATGCCATTTGAATCTCTCTCCTTTCTACATCCAAGAATGGTAAGAAATTTCTCCTTGTATGGAAGGCAGAAAAATCTATTCTACTTGCAGAAACTTAAAAGCGCTAAAGGAGGAAGATGAGGTAAGTCTGCTACACCCTTCCAGCAGTTGAACGCACTTGACATTTACAAGGTTTAGCAGAAAATGTATTTATTTTCAGTAATTAACTAAAGTAGTCTGCAAGTAGATGTTTCCAAAGAACATGAAATATGCCTTCATAGATTAAGCAGAAGCTCTTTTAAAAACCCAGAGTTTCTGAGCAAGAATGTCTTCTTTACTCGTAATGCACACTGAACTTTCTTGAACTCTCCATTAACACTTTCTCTTTCATACCCTCCAACCAGAAGCTCTACTTATTAAGCTTTGCTATAATAAAATGTGTTCTACACAAAATTCTGTTCATGTCACCAGTGTTTAAATAACAGTACTCAGCATGGCTGAAGAAGAATCACACCATAATATAATATTAGCTTGTGTGAATAATGCAGTCCACACAAATTTTAGTTCAAATACATAAAGGTAAGCTTTATTCATAAGAAGCACTATTTGAAGAGTATTACATACTACTTGCATTAGATAGATCTCTGTTAAATGAATGCTACAAGTATCTTATTTCTTCCAGTGAGACTCTGCAGGTTACAAATTAAATTTTTTAAAAAGTGTTACTGCTAATGTTCAATTGTTGTTCAGAAGGTATGTCAGCATTGTTTATCCAAAACCAATGAAAAGGCCTATGCTGTAATGAGTAGGATTCCTACTGTGCAACCAAAAAGAGTTTTGAAAAAAATGAAGGCTGGAGAAACTGGATTTTCCTGCTCTGCAGAGTATTCATACAGATTAAAAGTCATATATGTTTTATCTATACATAGCAAATTTTATTTTGATATACACATATCTATCAAGCCTTCCAAACAGCTTCTGTTCCTCCACCATTACCTATTCCTTTCCTTAAATAATTTGGAAAGTTGTGGGGTTTTTACCACAGACAGAAGGTTAAGCAGTCTAGATTCTGGTGAGCTAACTGCAGAGCAAGCCTTCAAAAAAATCTAGTTAAGAGAGAACGCCTTGTTCCATTCCCACAAGGAGGAAAATCCAAACTAAATGCTAGCTGGTCAATATTACTTAGGTAGAGAAGTGGTGCTTACTCCAACCACATGGACTTCTCAAGGGTGACACAGACAACTCAGATTCACCTTTAAAACTCACAAAAAAAAATGTCTCGCAGATTTCTGAGGTCTGGTTTACACGGCACAACTATAAAATTTCACTTAAGGTACAGTATACATTATTTTCCTAAAGTGACTCAGGAGTTGCACCCCATGCAGCACAGCATTATAATACTGAAACAATAAAAGTAGTGTAACTATTATGAGATCCATTTAGGAATCGGGCAACAGGCATGTTTAACTAAAGGTGACTGAAAGCATGTTGGGGCCATGGCAGCTACAATCATTTCAGTATCTAACATTGTGTTAACTTTCAAATCAATGCCCAGTGGCATGCAAAGCCTCCATACTAAGGAAACCAGTATAGAATTTGCTGTCTCCTTTGCTCATTTCAGGAAACTATACTGTTATGCAATGGTGTATTGAAAGGTAACACCTGCCATTACATGGAAAGATAAAACTGGAAAAAAGAGGCAAGCTTTCAGGCTTGGAGTGTCTTCAGGCTTCGGGAGGTCCCATCTTTTCCCATTTTTTCCATCATCACTGCATTTCTTACCTCACCACAATTTGATAAGAAGTAGATCTGGCAGATTTTGCTAAAACTTACTTTCTGAGGAAACCACTAAGCCATTTCCATAACAATAAAGATATGTACAGGTTAAGGAGAGATGCCTTCAAATTTCTTCTTCCTCTTCATTTTGACATCAACATATACTTCATTTGAGAATGGCTTCAAAAGCTCAAGACACCAAATATAAAACTGACACTATTTAGGCTGTTCTCCATGACAGATTCAGACAGCTGAGCTCATACCCATTTCACAGTGAATTTCAGTGCTAAAGGACAGGAGTTTATGCACAAGCAAGATGGAAATCCATGTAACTGTAACACATGCATCTCCTGCAGCATTTCAGTGGAAATACACTTGTTACATGTACTCCACATTTGCTTACCCCTCAAACAAAGGACCTGAACTTATTTCTAAGACAAACTCAATCAGTATTTTAGCACCATTTTTTCTAATTCATTTTTGAAAGAAAAAAAAAATTGGAAGACGGAAGAAAGCAATATCCATGCATGACAAACACACAATTTCTACTATAGCATACTATAAGTAATGACGTTTTTCTCATGTCCTTTGCACTTGGTATATCTCTGGTACATAATGCATCAATTTTTTCTTTTCCCTTTTTTTTTTGGGGGGGTGGGGGGTGCGGGGGGGGACCATGGATTCACTAGCATGACAGCTTCTGAGAAACTAGCTTCACAGTGAAGTACGAAACTAAAGTGTCTGTCCTGGTTTCAGCTGAGATAGAGTTAATTTTCTTTATAGTGGCTGGTATGGGGCTATGTTTTGTATTTGTGCTGAAAACAGTGTTGATAATACAGAGATGTTTTAGTTGTTGCTGCACTAGTCAAGGACTTTTCAGCTTCCCATGCTCTGCCAGGTGCAGAAGAAGCTGGGAGGGGACACAGCCAGGATAGTTGATCCAAACTGACCAAAGGGCTATTCCATACCACACGACGTCATGCTCAGTATATAAAGCTGGGGAAGAAGAAGGAAGGGGGGACATTTGGAGTGATGGTGTTTGTCTTCCCAAGTAACCATTACGCGTGATGGAGCCCTGCTTTCCTGGAGATGGCTGAACACCTGCCTGCCCATGGGAAGTAGTGAATGAATTCCTTGCTTTGCTTTGCTTGTGTGCGCGGCTTTTGCTTTACCTATTAAACTGTCTTTATCTCAACCCTTGAGTTTTCTTACTTTTGCTCTTCCGATTCTCTCCCCCATCCCACCAGGGGGGAGTGAGCGAGCGGCTGCGTGGTGCTTAGTTCCCGGCTGGGGCTAAACCACGACAGTGTCTCTGCTAAAAAGTTTGCAGTCAACTGTTAGACATTAAACTCAGAACCGCAAACTGATATTAAAATACTTTCTAGACAACCTGGAAAAAAAGTCTATGTGTACAGAAACACATGAAGTTCATAGCTTACTACGTATATACAATTTTTCAAGTTTTGTACAAAATCAATGCAACAATCATACACCTTCATCACTATCATCCACTAACACAGAAGACTGAAAAAGTCATAAAAATAAGTAATGTTATAAGCAATTGTTATAAGCAAAAACTCTGATCACATATATTTTCTTGAGAATCAAGACTAAATAAATTAGTTCAGTGTGGAAATAATTGCATGTATGGACAATTTGATTTTCACCTAACAAAGCAAATACACATTCGTGTATTTTAATGTAGCAAAAAGTTCAAGGTTCTTGAATATTTTACATTAGATCCTCTCTCCCCTTTTGATCTGCTAAATGTTAGTTTTGTGAAAAATTTGAGAAAAAAATATCCCTGTCCAGAATGCCTAGCAGCATGGCTATAGAGTATAAACACTTTCCACTTTTGAGTACTTCTGATATTTGACAGCTATACGAGCACTTGAAGATCATTTATCATGTTTGTTTTTAATAGCTCTCCCTCGGCACAGCTGCCTTGGATGCCAATCTTCTTTTCTTTTGCCTCCTGTAAATATTTGAAATAGCTATTCATTAACAGTTGCAGATTTATTCAGTACTGTTGTACTGCTCATGAACTGGAAATAGCTTTTATTTTTCTGTCCCTATCTTTTGGCTGATCTGAAAAAAGCCTGCTGTTTAGGTTCAATCTATCAGGATTTAAATTCTGCTCCAGCTGAGAGCTAATCAAGGGTATCTGACCTGGTTTACAAATAAACTAGGAACAAGAGTGTTATTTTTCCTTTTTTCTTTGGGCATTGGGCCCATACATGAAAACAAACCATGAACAGGTCACAAATACAGTTACCCTAAATTAAAGCAGAAACAACTGGTCTTCACAGGTAAAGCAGGTATCTTCCTAAAGGTTCTGGAGCATCCTGAACCCTCACTGACAGCTCTTAGACCTAGCTTATGTGCAATATTTGAATTTCATATTTCAGTATTTTAACACAGTGTTAAAAAAGGCATATATTTAAGCTATCAAGACACCCTGGTGTGCACATCAGGAGTCTCACATATCTGTACAAATCACAGCTCTTATTTTCATGGGGCAATATTGCAGAAACAATTTTTCTGCATCATTCAATGTGATTACTCCTAATCTATTTCCACATACAACCAAACTGTGTATAAAAGATATCTCTCTCTAATGTCTGAACTTAGCAAGTTGTACAAAACTCTTACAACATGCATTTTAAGACTGTTTGCTTTGGATTTAGAATAGAGAGGCCACAGAGCTCTCTATACTGTACAGGTGCAAATTATACTTAAATTATCACTTCCATAACACTTTAATAACAAGATTAAATTTTTGAACATCAGACACTTGTTTACGTGAGAGGGTTTTAAGACAAGAAAAACTGCAGCCATGTCTTGTCCAATGAAAAGAGCCACTAATGCATCCATACAATATAAATAACTTCCCTTGGAAGGCTGCTAAAAGCTACATAATACATTTTGTTTAAAAAAAGTGTTGACTGACTAGTCTGACTTAGTATTAAATGCTATTAATAATGCCAGGGCAGCATGAAAGTTATTTTTTCTTCTACCTAGTCCTGACCTGTCATTTCACGAGCAATCACAATCACGCTAGCATTATGTCTAAAGCTGACTTCAAAATACTTTAACTCATATTGACTTTTGTCTTACCCTATTAGGAAATACTTGAGGGAAGGTAAAAAAAGAAGGCACAACAGCTAACCATGAAAGAGATCAATCAAATCTCTGGGACCAAGCATGTAAATTTATTTTTTCATAAGATAGATTTAGCATTCTTTCAGCATTTTCTGTCACAACTGGGCTCGTTACCACCCAGAGTTTTGCTTTCACTACGACTTCAGTGAATACAGCATGAAAGATTAGACAATTTCTTTTTAATAACTTACAGAATGTTTACACTTGACATATGCTGTAAGTTGTTTGATGTTGAAGTCTCTTGCTTCTGTAAACTGCACCTTTTCCCTTTAATCACTTAGCATTTTTAAAGGACTTTGAAAGGAAGTTAACTCAGACTTGATCAGATCAGCTCTTAGTTTCCTATTAAACTAATTTTAAAAGTTTCAGTCTTATAGTAGCATTAGATACGGAGATGACATGGACTTGAGTGACAATGGTATTGCACAACATAACAACAGGAGCATCAACACCACAAAACCCAACCTAAACACAGAAGGTAAGCCCTCATTACAAAAGGTGGTAGAGAGCAATACTAAAAGGATAATGCACACTTTATCTAAAGTAAAATGGGGGAAATCAGATTTTTGCTGAAATACGGCTTAAGAATAGCCATGAGTAAGACCACTAGTGAGTTTAGCCTAGTGTCCTCTCCCAAAAGTTGCTTAATGGAGAGTATAAATACACGCAGCATAAAGTATTTGCTGAGTATTCAGCAAATTGCAACACTCCCCATAAGATTTGTTCCTATTTAAAGAAAATGGATTCTTCTTCCATGCATCTGTCCTATCTCTTCCAAACGTGAAAACTTTCACTATGTCCCATGCTAGGGAGTTTCTCAGCTTTAACCACATTATGAGATTAAGAATCCCATTCAAATTTGTTCTGAACCTAGCCTGTGGTAGTTTCACTTAATGCCTTGAAAGCTTGTATGGGATGAGATATCTAACATTACTCTTCATTTTAAGAAGTAGTTGGCACACCGGTCACCTTGCAGTGGAAGGGGTAGTGGGGCATGCATGACATGACTCATTTAGCCCACAAAGAGAAACATAGAAAGGTAGTGTGCAAACTTCATGCTGAGAGAGTCTAGTTCTGTTACAACTTTTATTCTCCAAGAAAGTAGTACTCTCCTTCACATCCCTGCAGCAAAGAAAGAAAAGTTAGCAGAAGATAGCATCTTGAGTAGTCCTGTGAGTCAAATGTTTCAGTGGCACAGAATAACTAACACTTGCTGCTCCAGAAGGCCAAACTATCCAGGAGGAAACTACTTACTGAATGATAAAATGAATCATTGCTGTATTCTGATAAATTACCTTTGGACATAACAATGATGACCTACTTGGTAGGTGGCTGGTGCAACACAGTGCATCTGATTTGTTAAATAACAATTTGGATTCTGGTCACCATATATCTGTTTTACAGCAGGAATTGCTCATGATATTTTCACAGAAGCAATAGAAAGCTCCAAGTACCTGATTGCTGCATAATATGCAAGGTTAGATATGATAATACTCTTACAATGTTTTGAAAATATTTCTAGTCCAGGTTTTACAGAACCAGCAGTAAACACATAAGCAAAACAAGTATTACCAACAAAGAAACACAACAAGTGCCCATAGCTGAACAAATATTTATAAGGAGTGGAAAAACCAGTGAAAAAACTCCAACACCCCTGTGGCTAAGAAGCCACATAAAACCAAACTTCTATTTTCAAAAAAAATTAAAGATATGAACATTTTTCCTGAAAGTAAGCTCAATTACAAACTGTGCTTTAATTTGAACTACTTTCAAATTCAACACTAAATACACACAAAACCAACTTAATCTATCTGGTAAAGACTTGAACTATCGGTTGTGGCATTACTAAACCTCATGTCTTACACTCCATTTCAAATAATGCAAACTTAACAAAAATATATTTATAAACAAAATTAACAAACAAGCAATGCTATCCAGCTTTCCTCTGCTGCTGTTCCACTGAATAAGCATGGAAAGAATATAACATACACTACTTAGGTATAAAATAAACAAGTTTTTAAAAATAAAAAAAAACCAAAAAAAAAACATTTTAAAGCAAACATGAGATCGAATAGCTCTTCTGAGGAAGCCCTAAGCCAGCCAAACATTCTATTAAAAAGCATGAACAATCTTCATCTATTTCATTGCCAAATATACATAGTACAAGCTTTTTAGACCTGCTAAGGAAAGGACTAAACAGTGAATTACATTTTCAAGGCATTACAATTCACAACAAAAGCGAAAGTGACACAAAACTAGCTAACAACACTTTAAAATAAGTAAAAACTCTACTATCTATAATCTAAGCACAAGCTCAAAGTGAAAAACTACAAGGGAAATACACTAGCAATAGAGTGAGTTCAAATAAAACCATTATAACTACCCACCAATTTGCATTTGTGAGTTTTTTAACGCAACAGCAACCTTAGTGCCTACCTTTTGATCTAAAAAGATACAACTAGGGGTAGTAATTACATTTCCTCTAAGAACTTACATTCTTACAATACAACCTTTAATAACATGACTCAAAAGTAACATTAAGATGCTGTTTATAATGGTAATAATGGTAAAATTACTAACAGTATTAAACAGCAAGAAGACAACCACAGCTAGAGTGTATATTCCTGCCTCTGCCAGAAGAACTTGCACCTGGTCATTACTGTCTTGCTACGGGTGTATGAGCTTTCCTTTGCACAGAGAATGTGGACATGATGACTTTGTGTTTCAAATAAGTTTTTCAGAAAGAGATAGGTGACTTGCATTTGCACTTCACTTTTGTTTTCAGTATTCTACTACCACAGCATTTACAGGCACCAACCAGGAACCAGGAGTTCCTTTTATTTTTTAACAGTTAGAGATCAGCAGTTATTTTCCTTGAAAATTTAGCAGCAACTTCAACAATTCCTTGTTGGAAGAAAACACGGAAACAGTATGATTTTTAAGTCTTCCTAATAACGTAGTGAAAATATAGACTGAAAGAAGAAACTTTATATTTCTGAGGAAGTCTGTTTCAAGAAGGATGAACAACCGTACAGATAAATGCAAATTATTTTGAAATTTGAAAAGCACTTGATAGAATATTCAAAGGCTTACAAGACCATATTGCTTAGCAGACTGACATCTAATTCAGCAACTAATGAAGAAAACAGCGAATTGTTTTAAAACGTCCATAAATTACTTCAGCTTTTAAAAGATACGTATTTTTGTAATGTTGGGCAAACACAGTGAAAACGTAATAGTTTTAGACAGTTTTTGATCAACGATTAGAATAGGTCAAGTAAAATACATAGCCCAAAGCCACCAGTAAGTTGGTTTGCAGCAGCCAAGCCTCTTTCAGAACATCAGCTTTGAGAAGTCCTACTGTCAGAGTCCGTAAATCTGGACCTGTAGTCGGGCTGTATGTACCTCTCAGTTGTTTCTACAACCTGATAGCCGAAAAACTTGAACAAAGATCCCAGATCTGCTATTTTGGGACATCTTAACATGAAGAGTTTCTCCCACCGAACCTCCTATGCTAAGCAGCTCTCAAGCTGCCCAGCTGCTGCTTCCATGAGGAGACATCTGCCTCAAAAATATCTAGCTTCTGAGACCAGCTTGGGGAACTTTGAAGCGTTACCATTCTGGAATCTGGAGGTTCCCAAACTCCAGTCCCATTCACTGTCTGGGATCATGTAAGAACACTCTACTTCAGCAAAGGTTTTAAGATCACAATAGGAATCAAGTCAATCTTCCTCAGAGCCATCAAGCAATTATCATCAATGAACTACTATAATGGTATCACTGAACTCTAATATATGCAATATGAAATAATATCCAAATGGTTAAACTACCCCTAAACAGTCTTGTGCGCTGCCTTCCTCTGCCTTGAGCAAGCCAATCTAGTCTTGCTAAGTGTGTTCTAACTCTCTCTTCTCCTGTTCCCACAGTATCTGAAAACCTCTGCTTTAGAGTTTGGAAAGGTTGGAGGTGAACTCTGCTTCGCCCCTCCTTAGTGATCATCCCTTCTCTTGTCTCCTCACTAAAATGCCAGAAGACACTAGCGTCACAGTGCACATGGGGCTCAAGGAAATCTGTGGATCTCCTAGTAAGTAGTTGAAGGAAAGAGCTAAGCTGGAAGAGGTATCTCATGCCCTCGGAAGATGACAGATGACACCTCAGTGTGTCTAGTATTAGGTGAAGTTTTGTAGGGCCATTTCCTATCCCACAAGCTGGATAAGCTTGAGTAGGAAACAGTGGCTCAGTGATGAGAGAGAAGAGCTTGGGCAGATCACTACATCTAGTTTTCCTGACATCCCTCCAGTCCCTTGCTCTAAAGGTCTAGTACCATTGGGACACTGCAGAACTGTGGTACTTCTATAACATCAGTATCTTGGAAGATACAAATTGTTTCACTTATTACTGTGACCTTTGAGGTTTCTAAAAACACATGAATAAATAGCCTCCTTCCAACTTTCTCTTTTGCAGGACCTTTCATTTTAAAACACAATAAAATTATATTCTGAAAAAACAAAATTTCATGGAAACTAGAATGACAGATTTCACCATCTCTAATCACAAAGGCATGTGCAGGAATGTGAGATTCATCACAAGAGGATGCATGCACAACTCCTCACCCTTTCCCAAAAAGCAAGATCTGATCATTCTCTCAGTCCAGTTTCTCTCACACTTTTCAAGCAGCATGAGCCAACACTGCTGATGAGACAATCAGTCCCATCTTCCACTGTCCTCAGTTGCTTATTTCCTACACTACAAGTGTTTACGTGGTCCTAAAGTAAACCAGACTGGAGAACCAATCCAAGTTAAAAAGATGGAGTGGCTGGTTTTGGTTGGGGGGGCAGGAGGGAGAGAAGTGGGGAGAGCGACCGACATTGTTTTACCCCAGATCAGTTCCCCAGCCTGATTCATTCAAGGAACTCATTCCCAGCAAGAAAGCAGGTGGCCTGATGGGGGGGGGTGGGGGGAAGGAGATGGCAAAGAAATGCTTCTTTTAGTTACAGTGTTTGCTTAAAGTACAGCTGAAGCTATAGCCTAAGGCTGAAGATCAAGTAGTATTTTTAATTGCATACACCTCTGCTTTGGCTCTTTTGTATTAAACTTTTATTTCGAACAAAAATGAAACGCACCTTTTTTCATAGAAATGCAAAATTAAACAGATTGGTTGTCATTCAAAGATTTAAACAGCACAAATGCAAATATTTGAGTAGGAAAATAAAAAGGAGTGAGAAGACTGAATTATACAGAGCAAATGAGACAAAAACTTGCTTTTTTTTTCTGTTAAAGAAAAAAAAATACAACCTTGGTTAAACAGACTTCTCTGGTTCTTTAAACTGCCAAGGCTAAGAGATTAGTGGAGTCTTGTTGTCTGTAAAAGTCCCAGTCAGGCATGCAAAATAAGCATTCACATACATTTTACATTCTTCTTTCCAACACTGTAATCTACAACAACCCATGCACAGTCAGAAACATTTTATAAAAAAGCAACATTACTAGACTAGGTTTGATGGAGACAAAAAGGTAATCTGGTCATGCTATGAGAAATCTTGGCAACAGTGTCAATATATCTGGCATGTTATCCTCTGGACAATGCTTATGTACCTCTGACAACAACTTACAGAGAAGACAGCATCCTAAACCAACAATCGTCTGGATTTTCAAAAAATACGCATTTTATTTCATATTACAGCATTAATGGGCTTTATATTTTGGAACAGACAACATGACATGAACAACATTCCAAAGCGTCCAAGGAATCCATTTAAAGCTATTCAAACTTACTATAATAATCCCCACAGAGAAGAAATTACTACTTTCAGAAATACAAGCCAGCACATACACACTTGGACTCCTGATGGAAATCTTTAGGGCAACATGTATTTTTGCAAATGTTAGGGGGATAGCTCCTCCCCAAATGAATGCCCATTCCTTGTTACTGCATTGTCTTTCTTTCAGTCTTACCTAAATAACAATCTTTCCTGTGTTGTCCCATACAAGACCCTGGACAATGTCTTGGTAGTAAATACAGTGACCAACCGCTTATTATCCTGAATGCAATCATGTATTATTCTACTGTATTTCTCTTCAATTGTTTATATCACAACTTTATAAGCTCTTTAGGGCTACCTCTTTTTTTTTTTCTTTTTTTTTTTTTTAAAGGTACACAGTACTTAAACAGTAGAATCCCAATTATACAAACAGTAAATGGTGCCTAAGTGGTTTTCCTTGCAAAGGAAGGGTCCAGTTACAGTTTTGCACGTTACACTGCATACTTGCAAAATCTAGTGTGATTCATTTATGTCCTAAATGTGGCATGGACATGACTTTTTGGCAAATTATCTGTTATGGCATGTTTGTTATATGAGGCTGCAACACGGACAATTGAACAGACTGACTGGACTGAAACCTGTATCAACACCAGATGAAGGCATTAACACATGGAGCAAAAGAAAAAGAGGTTCCCCTTCCTCATTTCTGATGCCTAGTATCACAGCTGCCCTGGCAATAAGGAAAAAAAACCCCATAATGCATTAAATCAGACTAAGCTATAGAGCATGCCTACAAAATCTAACAGCCAAAATCTACTAAGTCTCCACAAAACCCGTTTGAACCAAGCACCAATTTAAAAGAAAAGAAAAAAAGAAAAAAAAAAGGTGACCTGAGGC
This sequence comes from Ciconia boyciana, assembly GCF_034638445.1. Lineage (NCBI taxonomy): Eukaryota > Metazoa > Chordata > Aves > Ciconiiformes > Ciconiidae > Ciconia > Ciconia boyciana. The sequence goes on along the minus strand of NC_132935.1, from coordinate 101,551,366 downwards.
AAACTATCTACCACACTAAGGGATGAAGGCCTCCATAATTTTTCAATAAGAAAAGTTTTTCTTGTTTCTAGACTTGTCTAGAATAACATATTTTCCCTAACACAATTCTAGCAAATAATTAGATGACTTTAACTAGAAGTATCAATTAAAGTTTGACAGAGTTATAAGGAAATGGAAGCAAGATTATACTACTGAAAGTTCTTGGCAACTATAAAATTAGAAGATGCCATGATCTATACCCTTAATGAAGGTATTAACAACATTTTAAACTAAATCTGAGCCTTCTGCTGATTCTGAGCATTTCTGTGAAAAACAGTGGCATGCTGTGAATCCCAGAATCCTTTGTGGCCACAGGGCACAAAGATGATCAGTATGTTTAATATTTTGATGACAACATCAAACATACCACAAGTGCACTGCAGAGCAATCAGCCTTTAGCAACAGATCTTGAAAACACCAAATTTATTCTGCATGCGTCTATCACCTATCATGTGCAATAGGTTTGAAGCATTCTGACAGCAGTGGACTGACTACATCTATAATACACTACAAATGCACAAGAATGGCTACACAGCTTTTAGATCAAAGTCAGTTCACATCTGGCCATCTCAGAAGGAGACTTCAACTGTAACTGTAAAAACCCAAGTGAAAACACGGTGAAACAATGATTTTTTTAAATGCAATTATTTTTAATAAAATAAAGGAGTGGCATAAGAAATGCACATATACATGTTAATACTAATTAAAGGTCATAATGAAATGAATGGAGGAAATGATCTCTTCACTAAAGCTAGGTGCAGGAATACATGGAACTGAAAACTCAGTCATATAGCAAACAGGTATGTAAATATACTGTCATCTTTCAGGACTAATGAGCAAATACAAAAGAGAAACTTTAAAAAAAGGTGTAAATGAAAGATGCATTATTGTGAATACATGTCTGAAATGGGGGGAAACTCACTGCCGTAATGCATTTTTGAGAAATTCTGGAGGGGACAGGAGGAGGAACAGCTTTGGTCAGACCAGAAGAAACAGTTCAGCTCAGTCATCCAATAGAATATATATGCCTTTCTATCTTGAACTGAACTTGCCTAAAAATTATCATAATTATGCAGCAAGATGAATGTTTTCCCATGTGTAAAAGGAACTAGCATAGATCTCTGCTCAGGTATTCTAATGCATAAGTTCAGAATGTAGTAAGCTAGAACAGAACAGAAGAGTTGAGTTGGAAGGGACCTACAACAATGATTAAGTCCAACTGCCTGACCACTTCAGGGCTGACCAAAAGTTAAAGCATTAATAGGGTGTTGTCCAAATGCCTCTTCAACACTGACCAGCACAGGGCATCGACCACCTCTCTAGGAAGCCTGTTCCAGGGTTTGAGCACCCTCTCGGTGAAGAAATGTTTCCTCATGTCAAGTCTGACCCTCTCCTGAGGGACGCAGCTTTGAGCCATTCCCATGCGTTCTGCCACTGGATACCAGAAAGAAGAGATCAGCACCTCCCTCTCCATTTCCCCTCTGAAGGTTGCTGGGCGGAGGGGCAGCAGGTGGGGCTGCGCATGGGGGGCCCGGTCACCCCCATGGCACAGTGCCACCACCCGGCAACGCAGCAGTCACAATGCCCCGGGGCAGGATAAAGGGGGCATCCTCTCTCCCGTCGAGACAGAGCTGGCCCGGGGGCAGCCCGCAGACATCCGAGGAAGAGGAAGTCCTTGAAAAGCTGGCAGAATGACTTGGAGGGGGCTGAGGGAGGAAGACCAGAGTGGGCCGGACGAGGCTGCTGGAGATGAGAAGAACCAGCAAGAGCAGGAGGTGCCCGAGGCTATCGGGCCTCTTCAGCTGGAAAGTGGTGGCAAGAGCAAGGGAGCGTCTTCTTGAGGAGCACTGCAGAGCTTGCCGCCCTCATCCCCTGCGGAGCCAGTGGCAGCAGCCGTAAGAAATGGGATGCAGAGATGTTGCCAGGGGTCCCAGTGCTTTGGAGCACGCACTGGTCTCCTGCCAGGCATGGGAAGGATTCTTGCCCCCAAGGTCGATCAGGCCGGGGGCATTTGGCCACTCTGGGAAGCCCCGGAGATGGCTCCAGGTTGAGGGAGAATAGGGCTTGGGCATCTCCTGGGAGGCGTGACCAGCCTGTGGGACGAGGAGGCGGGTCGTGCTCACGTGCTCAGGGAATAGCCGATCGCCAGCTCTGGGGTCAGGAAGGAATTTTCCCCGGGGCAGATTGGCACTGGTCCCCGGGGGTTTTTTGCCTTCCTCTGCAGCATTGAGCATGACCACTTGTCAGGGCAGGACTCCTCTGGTCCTTTTTGGCTAGGTTACTGCCTGCTGCTCATGCACCATGAAGATGGCCTCTCGTGCCCTGCAGCTGGGGGGAGGAAGGCTTTTTTTCCCCCATGCTAGGCTAGCAAGTGTCCCCGGGGGGTTTTTGCCTTCCTCTGCAGCACTGAGCACCACGGCCCCTGCCAGGGCTTCTTTGGGCCGTTTTGGCTAGGGGCCTGCTGCTCCTGCTCCACGAAGGTGGCCCTCGTGCCCCGCGTCCAGGGGGAGGAAGCTTTCTAGACTGCCGGGTGGGCCCCCAGGGTGGTCCCCGGGGGTTGCTTCTTGTCCTCTGTAGCATTGAGCACAGCCCCTTGTCAGGGCTCCTCTGGGCCCTTTCGGCGAGGTTCTTGCCTGCTGCTCTGGCACCTTCAAGGTGCCACTTGTGCCCTGGCTCCCTCGGGCTCTCTTGCCCACTGCAAGCTTGTAGTGGGAGCGAGCTCTGCTCTTCCCTGGGCTCTGTTTCCCCAGGGGTTCTTGCTTGTGCAAAACAGCCCGTGCTTGGAAGGGCTGCAGGCTTGCTGCACCATCCGGAGCTGCCACTTTCCAGCTCTCCCTGCCTGCAATACAAGCGCGGGGCAGGCACGAGAGTGCTTGTCATGCATCACTGGCCGAGAAGCACAGCGCAGCAAGTTTTGGAAGGCAGAAAGGCTGCTTGTCCTCGAGATGTGTCCTGCTTTGGAAAATGCCCCACGGTACCACACGTTTCTTCTTCTTCGTCTTCTTTTGTGTGCGGTTGGTCCTGATCCTCATTCTTCAAGTCTTCACTCTTCAGGAAACAGGCACTGCTTGGCCGGTATTCCTGCTGCTACTTTCTCTAGCCCTGTGATGTGCCTTTGCCAGACTGCAAGGGATCTTTTTTCAAGCTGAACTGAAGAATGCATCAGCCTGCTCCTGGCTACACCTGCATGTTGTGTTAATGCTTGTGAGCATTGGCTCTGAAACAGATTCAGAAAAATAACATAAAAATAGAAATAAAATCCTGCTTCCACTTCTAACCTTTGGAATGGTCCTTGAAAGTGTCTTTGGAGCTGAAATCCCCCTGGCATTTCAGGCAAACAACAGTCTCATCATTATTCGACTCATCGTGAGCGCAGGGAATAGAATAGAATAGTTATGCTATGTTAAGCATGCTAGAGTTCTGCATGACAAGCCATGACCTAGGTCTGAGGGGTCCGTCCAGGAGCTCTCTGCAGGGCAGGTCCCATACAGGCCCATGCAGGAGAGCGGGGCAGACACGGGCACACCTACAGCATTGCCCAGGCAGGGACCGAGGGCCCCAGGCTGAGCTGAGACACCACGTCCCCTGGGCCCTTGGCAGGAGACGGTGTGGGTGGGCATCCGAGGGGAGGCCGCTCCCAGCCATGGAGGCCTATGAGCACCTCCAGGACCCTGGCAAAAGTAGACTTGCGCTGCTCATCTTCTCTCCTTTAGACATTGATGGAGACAGAGCTTTGGAGACAGAGCTTTTGGAGACACTTTGGAGACAGAGCATTGGGCCAGATGGACCTTGGCTCTGATGGAGTCCTGTTGTTCTCTGGCTCTTTTGGTTTAGTATCTTTTTCCAAGGGAAACAGCTCAGGCATGTCTAAAAATGACTCCAGGGGAAGGCGGGGGGGGGGGGGGGGGTAAATCCACAGGGAAATGAACAGGTACTGCTCACAGCAAAAAGGTTTGCAACCGTTTAGTTACAGACCACTTCCTGCTCCAGACTGAGGAGAGCCTCGCTAGTATCAGAGATGGAGGGGTTTTTGCCATCCTATGGAAACCCAGCTAAACTGGGTGAACATAGAAGACTTTCAAGAACTGCAGTTCCCACATGCTTTTTGCAAATTTGTTCAGGTGGTCAAATTATCTCGAGACAATCCGCAGCTCTTGCCCCCATCAGAAGGTACATGCCTCCTTGCCACAATGGGACAGAGCCAAGGCCTAGGATGGGACACGGTTACCCATTCAGTCCCTTCTGTGAGTGCAGGCCTGGGAAGAAATGTCATCAAAGATGTCCTCAGCATGTCCTGGTAGGGAAAGAAGGAGGGAGGAAGAAGAATCAAGTCGAATCGAATCAAAGAGTTGAGTTGGAAGGGACCTGCAACAATGATTGAGTCCAACTGCCTAACCACTTCAGGGCTGACCAAAAGTTAAAGCACGTTAATAAGGGCGTTGTCCAAATGCCTCTTCAACACTGACCAGCACGGGGCACGAACCACCTCTCTAGGAAGCCTGTGCCAGGGTTTGAGCACCCTCTCGGTAAGGAAATGTTTCCTCATATCCTCCCCTGAGCTTTGAGCCATTCCCACACATCCTGGCACTGGATACCAGGAAGAAGAGATCAGCACCTCCCTCTCCACTTCCCCTCCTCAGGAAGCTGGAGAAAGCAATGAGGAAAAAAGCTAGACACCAATAATTTAATATAATTGCCACTGCATTTCTCCAGTAAAATTAAAAATAATGTAAAGGAATCTTTTATGCAACAAGGCATGCTGAAGACAACTGAAACAACTGTAACATATTGGTAAACTTGACTGTATAAAAAATACACATACCAAAAATACGACAGGGAATTTCTTTCTGAGCCAAGAGGAAAGCTCAGTAAACTTCTAATTTTCTTACTCAAATGAAGCTTGAAAATACCTACAATATTGTAATTTACTACTGAAAAGACATATTTTTATCCTGTTAAATATCTCTTCGCTATATGATGTTGGTTATGTGTGTTTAAATATCTGTTATACAGCAGTTTTTAAATACCTAAAGACATTCCTTCTTATCACTACTGATGGAATGTAATTATATCTTTTTCTTTCAGGATCATTAGAAAGGATTACATGGGGCCATGAAAAACTAATTCATTACACTATCCCACATAAGTCTAAGAAATGACAGGCTGGTACCAAAATATTTATCTTGGCCTAAGTATTCTGTGCATTAGCAAAGTCAGCAGGAGAAACTTAAAACATTCATAAGACACAAATGGCAAAACAGAAAGAATTTTAATAAACTTAATAACAACAACAAAAACCTAGCTCTTTAGTTATAGCCAAAAAGCACAGAAGAACAAAGAGAAATTGTTTATCGAAGTGTCTCAAATACAGCAGCCCAAGCTCCTTGGAATGCAACAATATTAGAGTAAAGCCTACTTTTCTTAACAATCAGTAAAAAGGCTGACAGAAGAGAAAAACACTGCCACCATTCTCCCCCTTCCCCCCAAAATAAAAAAACCAAACAATATAAGGAAACACTATGCATAGCAAAGCTGGGTATGAATCAAGATTATCTGTGATATGGAAAATTCTGCTCTCCCAAAAAATTGAACTAGAAAGGATTTGAAAAATGGTATAGGGTTTGGGTTTGGTTTTTTTAAGGGTAAAGAGTGTCTGTTAGAAAATATTTCCATATAAAATTCTCCTGTCTTATATAAGTTATAATCTACGCATCAAAACTTTTTGATTCTGTAAATTAGAAAATACAGAGGCAAAAGCATTTTGGAAAAGAAAACTCAAGCATTACATTATACAATGCTAAATGGAACACATTCAGCTTTTTCCACAGAACTTTGTTGTTGAATTCAATATATTCCTGTCAAAAATTCAGTATTTTGAGAAATTGTCTATTCCAACAGAAAAGCATTCCATAAGACAGTTTAAAACCAATTATAATGGGCATGGATTTCATACTCTTACAAGGTCATTCTTGCTGCTAAAAGAGAGCAAGTAGAAGCCAATATATGCTACATCTTCAACATATCATTTTATATCAGATATTAAGTATGGGGGTTTTCCTTCTGAGGCTTTTATGGGGTAACGCATAGTGTCACTTAAGAATGGGAGAACTCAAGAAACAGCCCACCAGCATCCAAGTTTCATGTTTCTTCATTACATTCACCTTACAAGAAAATTTTTTGTTTGGCTTTTGCAACCCCTTTTGGAGGTTTTTAAAGCATACTAACATTTGCTTTTTCACTCTCAAGCTTTCTTTAGTGTGGCTAAAGCGGCAAAAGAAGAATAAGATATGCTCTGCATTTACAGTTAAAACCTGCCTTTATCTTTGCTTCCTTTTTGCTCTAAAGGACACAGCATGAAAAAGTACCTTGTGCTTAACTTTCTTAATTTTATACACAACTCTTTGTTATGCTGCTTTGGGCAATGACTGGTAAATAATACTACAAATCTTGCTTTTCTAAAGCTGTTTTTGCTGAACAGAAACAGACACTTGCTAAAATTTAGCTTACAGCTTTTGGGGAACAAGCATCATTTCTGTATTGAAATCATGAAACTTTCAAAAGGAGAGAAAATTTTTAAAATTTAACAACATTTCAAAATGGTGAAATATTTCACATGGAATGAAAGTGAAATGCTTCAGTGTAAACATTCTCCACAGTAAACGATTCCCTTTAAAAAAAAAAAAATCACCCCACTCACAAATGTTATGTTTGGTTTTGGAGTTGACCTATATTTTGAAAGCCAAGGGGTACTCTGAAGACCAAACAAAATATTCAAGTTGATCTAAATATTTAATTCAATCCAAAATGAAACAAATCCTTTTATTCTGAGAACAACCAAGCAAACATATTTCAGTTCTATACAAAGCAGATTTCCCAATCTTTCCAAAAGACAACTGAATTTAAAAAACCCCACCAAAACCCAAAAAACAACACTTCCAAAAGACATGACCATCTAATTCAACTAATTGATTAGCTGTCTGCCATTAACATGATATAGTTCTGTTTTTCTTGGTATTTAACAATATACATATAATGACAAGTTTTTCTTTCCCTTTCTGGCCCACACAAAGCACACCCCAATCTATCCTTACAACAGAGTCATAGTCTTCGATGATGTGTTTGAACCATACAGTGCAGACTCAATTTCAGGGAGTTTCCAAGCATCTTCAAGCATAACTCCAATAGAAATTAATTGACAGCCACAAAATCAGCATCAAGTATCAGTTTGCACATTGTCAAGATTTGAGTTTATATGAACAATGGAAACTCAGTACCCAGGTATCGATGGGTAACACCAGTGCACTTTTTTTGTATTGAATTTGTTATCCAACAGGTTTCTCAACAAAGTCTCTTCATCATATGGCTAGTATGGAAGAAGACTTAGCTTTCTTTCAGGACTGTTGCAGAAATTGCTGAATAAAATTTAGGACAAAGAAACACGAGAAAATGCTTGACTTCTGATAATGCTGCTAGGCTACAGAAGAAAAACATCAGTGTGGGTGTAATAGATACATATACTTCCTTGACAAAACACTGACACTAGGAGGGCAAAAATATTGGTAAGCAAGGAATTAAGATTAGTTAAGAAAGCTTTCCTGGGGCACGCTTAGGATCATTAACAAAGGCCATGTTGAAACCACTAAGACAGCTTATTCACTCCTGGGTCTATGTCCAGACTCTGACTAAGTGTTTATCTCGCATCAAGGTGAGATCTACATATACAACAACTGCTCTCTCTACAGTCTTAGTTTCACCCCAGAAGGACCCTGAGTATGCACCCCAGGTCTCCATCTGGGTGATTAGGCACCCAGTCACTTGCAGCATGTTTAAAGACCGAATCCACTACCGAGAAGACATAGGCTAAGCATCCTAATTTGGTACTGCTTCTGCCAATTAATGGGAAACCAAACACACTTGTCCTTTCATGAATGGCAGCTGCTCTGAACACATATAAAGAGCTTACTGGTAGTTGTGCAGGAAGAAAAACAGTTACCAATTAATAAAGCAGAATGTCTTGACAGCACCTCATCAGAACTACTAAAACTGAGCAAAGCTCACAGTGATCTGAAAAGCTCTGGAAACCAGTCACATTATATAAAATCAATCCTTATCATTATGCATAAACATCTGCTTACAGTAATACTTGTAGAGAGAGAAATATTTAACATTAATCTCTTTTAAACTCTCAACACTTCAAAATCTACAAGATTAGGGATAATTGCTAAAGACAACTAATGAAAGTCGAGACTCAGAATCTTCGTTTAGATAGCTCCTCTGCTTTGTAATGCCAGATTTTGTCCAAGATTTCCTAAACAGAAGCGTCATTCAGAATTCAACACCATTAATGCCAGTGAACCATCACGCAAATAATAGCATAAAAATAAATTACATTTTGCCACTGCAATTATTCATCCAGAAGCAGTTGTTCCACATAGCTTGAGGATACAAGAGCAACATTTCCCAACAGTACTTGACTTTCATTTGAGCTCCCTGGTTGCCACCATAAAATAAGCTAATATAGTAGTAATTATACAGTGTATATTTTAATAGCAGTATATTCCCTGCCATCTGCAACAGGCATGCAATGCTAAAGAAGTGTAATTTTGTACTGGTGCATGCAGAAGATTTTCATTGTAAACTAGAATGAAATAACAGCTAATTCCATAAAACTATTTATATTTTTAACTTAGTTTGCTGAACAAGCAAAAATTGTTGGCTATATAAAGTACTATCTTTGCCCAGAAAGTCTCTCACGATATGTAGGGTTTACAAATCACCAGGTAGCATTATCAGTTATATATCTTTTTATGGTCACTAAAATCCCATTTATTTAAAAAAAAAAAAAAAATCAATTTACAGTCTTGCAGTTTAGCCAAAGCTATCCCAGGACACTACTCCACACAACATTGAAAGCACAGGCTTGTTTAACTTTTGCGACTCCTTGGAACACTGTTGACCAATGGCAGCTACCTCAGCCTTCTACTTCATATACTAAGCAAAAACACATTGTTACACATAAAGTAGCTTTGGGAAGGAAAGAAAGAGCTCTCTCATAACTGCAAATGCAATTCCCTAAAATACAGCATTGAACATGATATAGCAAATTTTGAAAAAAATATACTACTGAATTGATGACACAAAGAAAGTGCTATACTATCAGCTGTAGAAAACCTCTTTGTATAAACAACCTTACAGCAGACATTTGTTCTCTACTCAAAGACCACTTTACTATATTTCGCAATACTTTTTCTTTTACTAGCTGTCTTATAGAAGTCTGCTATATAATGTGATTTGACAAGGCTGTCCATGTAAACAAATGATACAACTACTTTACTAAAAGTTGAAATTTGCAGAAAAAAAAATTTAAAGTTAAAAAAGCTAAAACCTCAATAGTCTACTTTCAACTTCAGATAGATTATTTTCTTCAAGAAATTTGGTGAATTAAAGTTGATGTCAGTTGTAACTTCAAAACTACTATGGAGGTCAGACAGGAGACATAAACCCATAGAAAGTATGCAAACAAACTCAATTTCAGTACACTTTAACACTTTGTTCAATGCATTATGAAAGTATGTAGCATGTACTAGAAATCTGCAACACACTCAGTTTTTGTGCACAGTATATTGAATTTAAGATATTAAAATAAAATATCAAAAGGAAAAAAGAAAACCAGTTTATTTCAGAGCGTGGAAAAGTACAAGATACAGGCTGCTATCTGTTCAGTCATGACGATTTCAGCCAGCTCTTTTTAATCAGTTGATTTAAATCAAGCTTATGCTTATACAAATAATCTGAACATGCATGTGAACTATTACAGCTTTGTCATCTGCTGTCATCCAGTTACCACTCTCAGCAGAGTATTAAAATTTGTTTTTACAAAACTGACCAAAAACATAAAGGTTTGGACTCTAAAATACACTGAAATAAATACCTACTTACTTACACAAAGTATGCAAAACTCTCAAAAAACAGCAGCTAAATAAAGTCACAGAGCTAAATTTTGACTAAAAAGCCTAAGAGTTTCAAAAATCTTCAGAAGTCATCCTGGAGACAAACATCAGAGTGATGACTGTCAGGCACCACCTTACAGCCACTGTCACACAGATATCATATTATTATGTACCATAATATTACCAGTTCAGGACTGGTCCACTGACTACTTGAAATGGCTTGCCGCAGAGTAATGCAGCATATACTATAGCTTGGAAATACTTCCTATGTAGAGACATCCTACCCAGAGACTGCAGTACCAGAGCAACTGAAGAAAAATTGGGAGTATCTGATCATAACACTAAAGACTGTTCTGGCAACATACTGCTGCTAGAAATACTGTTTCTTGATGTCAGCTGCAATCTTATCGAAGTATGATCACCTGAATAAAGCATTTTAGAGAGCTTTTTTGTGCTGAGATATAAGGACCTGTAACAAAATGTCCCTAAATACAGCTGTTCTAATCAATTTTCAGTGTGTTCCACAACTGAAACAACCCACCTTTGGGGCCTATCAGGTTGTGTACTGTAAGAATATACACACACAAAACACTGCAAAACGACATCAGTCTCTCTTTTCTTATGACTTGATTGTGCAGTTATACAAAATCATCACATACTGTTCCGCTGCTGTTGTTCTAAGACACCTCAGTTCTCCCAAGAATAATTCCAAAGTGGAAAAACTTTTCATCACACATCTGTACCTCTCTGTATTTTTCACTAGAGCTTCAGCAACACATCTGAAAAAACAGAAGTGATTGTTGAAGAGATTGTGGCTCAGTAACTCAGCAAGAACTTCAATAATGACTTTGAATTGCTTAAGTCTTTCACTGGATTGATGAAGTTTCTGCAGCCCAGCTGCAGCAAGCTGGCAGTAATAAACTATCCATACACTGCAAACTAAGTATCTGACTATTTCATGCCTCTTTCTAAGTACGTGAAAGCTGGAGGCAAAGCCTGTCATTTTACAACTCAGTACTTGCTTCTTTCCTTATGGCCTCTAAGAAAGGTACTAGTGTAAAGCCAAATAAGAACAGAACTCCCTGGAGATGCCTGCTGTGAGACACGTCATAGCATTTCTTCAAGAAATTTCAAAACAATAGCTTAAGGGCAAGTTTTTCCATTAGAAATCAAGTTATTTTGAAAGAGTCAATATTTATAATAAAGGCCACAGTACAACAAATGAATTGAATTACTGAATTTTCAATTCAAATGTACAATACTTGAAGTTCAAAATACTTTACAAAATTTCACATTTATTGTCTGCAAAGACAAACAAAACTTGAGTTTTCTTTCTTGTTATGTCAAGCAAATACATCTTTATGTTAATTTAATGTCAACTTTATGGCATGTAAATACAACTATAATAGGACAGACAAGTCTGAATTTTTTTTCTTTCCACACATACAATAAATCTAAATAAAATTTAAATAATTAACCTAAGTAACCATAATCCTGACTGTATTACCCATATCTTCTCTTTGTCATATTCCCTTGCTGAATTGTTCAAAGTTTCTTTAGAACAGTTCAACAGCTATACAGTGCTATCAGAATAACACTATTCTTATGCTACTCATAATGTACAAGTACTTCAGAGTTACACCTGGATGAAAGGAAAAGAATGCAGTGTTCCTTTTCTACCTACGTGTCTTGACATCACCAGGCATCTACTTGTGTCTGGTAATTACTGCATAATAATAACCATAACCATCAAATGGCAGCTTTTCTCCTACTTAGTGATTTCAAAATCACCTGTCTTGTACTACTGAAAACTTCCAGCTTTCTGAAACATGTTTCCTGAACTGCTTCTCCATCAAAATAACAAGTATATTTATACGTCTTGTATTTCAGTTACTGACCATTTCATAATACGCATACAGGTTTTAGAAACTTGTCCTACTAAAACAAGAGATCTGAGACATGACAGGATTCCTGTCTATCATAACAGACAATCCAGTTCACAGCAACCACAGCATTAATTGTACAAACCTAAGCAATAGGAGAAATTTTGTGGCAATTATAGATAGGCTTCATGGAAGAAAAGAGAGGAGCTCGGCTTTTAACAAAAGCAAAAGAAAAAGGCATTTACAATCTTAAGTGAGAACTTCCTGTGTGGATAATGTAGAACTTAGAATCTGTGAACATGGTCTTTGATTAGGAAAAGGACTCTTCCTTGCATATTACTAATAGGAATAGCCAGAAGTTCATCACTGACCTAAATAAGGTTCATGGATCCCTAAAAAAGGATGGATTTAAAAAACATGTTGAATCATTGGAGACCTACTTCTCACTAGAACAGTTGCAACACTCAGAGCCATAAGTGAAACCCAATGCATGTACTGTTTGTACATGCACAGAGGATGTGACATCACATGTTGTATTTATTGCTCTACTCTTGATTCAAAGTATTTGATACAAAGATGGAAGGAGATGCTACACCTGAATTACCTCGGTATTTTTTTAATATAGGTGTAATCCTTCAACATGGCACACAGACACAAAAAACAACATCTGTGCCTTCACAGAGATTGCATCAGAAATGAGTACTGGCAGTATTTGGAAACTGTCTTTTTGAAACACAGGCAAAATTTAGATATAAAGAACAAATATTAAGGTACAATAAAGCTATCATAACTACCAGTCATACAAGAGTTTTAGGCAGATACTGGGACAGCGTACTGTACTGCAGGAAAAACTTTTGATGTTTGATTGGATCCACGCGACATCACAAATATCCTATTGAACTTAAAAGCTGATAAGCTTTGTATGGCTCTCAGAAACATTCCAGAACTCCTCCAGGAAATCCATTACCAGAAAAAGCAATGTATCCTTAAATAGGGTTTTAAGAATCCTAGGGAGGTTCATGAAATTTTCTTTTATTGTTGAGTGAAAAAAAGTTACTGTCTTTCCCTTTATGAAACCAGACAGAGTAAAATGACCAAATATTAGTTTCCCCATCATAACAAAAAAATGTTTGCACAGAAATTCATTTGAGCAAGTCTAAAATCAAAATGAAATACTCCTTATGGTAGGACTACATTTTGTAAATAGTGGTGCACAACATAATGAAAGAATGGCTTCCTACCGCAAAGGCACCCCCAGACACAGTTACGACTACTAAGAACATCAATACTGTAATAGAGCCATTTTGTATCATGATCATTATGTGTGAAAATAAGACCTGCTACACTTCAGAGGCTGACTTTTATTGTAGGGATAAAACTCCTTACCTTGAAAAGACTGTTTTGCTCTGTCCACTAGTTCTTCAATTGGATAACTTGCAAGATCTCCTCTGGCATGCTTAGTTTTGCAGTAGGTACATGCATTGAGACACCTGTTTAGAAAATTAGAATATTCAGTTTCTAGCCAAGAAAGCCTTTATATGCACAGCTATATTTACTGAGTACTTCTGAAAAAATAAGCTTTTATATCTATGACCAGAAAATAGTAGTATTCTGTTTCAAAATCAATACAGTAGTTTGAAAAGCGTTTTGTCCTCCTACCTTCTTAAAGTATCTTCCACATCTATATAAAAGGTTGAAAAAACTGTCAGTGGAAACCACATAAGAAATCCAAGAATGGGAATTTACATATTTTTAGAAAGCTATAATAGGGTTAATAATTGTTCATTACAGGCTTCCAATCCCACAATTACATTAAAAAAATCCAACCTGAAAATGAAAATAAAGGAAAAGAGTCCTGAAAGACTAAAAGTAGACTTTAAAAATAGTGTGTATTATTGAAAACACATTTAATTTTTCCTTCTTTCATTTGGCTTGTATAAACAAAACAAGTAACATGATGAAGATGGAGTCACCAACTAGAAAGACAGCTTAGCACAAGAGATTGGGGAGCTAATGAAAAAATCCCATAAGAAACTGAAGGAACAATGTGCATGCTTTTAATTTACCTGACAATGTAATAAGGGCAGACTAATTCAAACTAAAAGGATGGGAAGATCAAAACAAACAAAAACTATCACTAGTTGCATGCTTTCTTGGATTAGCCTTTGGATCCTGGTAGTGCCATGAATGTAGTAAACAGAATGTTAAAAGGAGTTTGTTGAACTTTTTTTCCCCTTCCCCCCTTTTTAAAGCTGATATTGGCCTACAGCTTTTTATAGGTTAAAGCATTGAAAAACTCCACAAACCCAAAAAACCCCAATTATAAATATTTCTCTTGTTCATGCTTACTAGAACATCTTAAATTCTGTCCCTTTGCACAATCAAAAAGCCACAGCTTCAATATAATAAAACATCTGGGTGTCAGAAAAGGCTAACACTCGAACTACAGGGGTATTATTATAGAACATTCAAAACAATAATGAAAAGACAAAGATAGCACCAGGTGATTTGTGAAGAAGTCACCAGCTATAACACTGTGTTTACTGCTTGGATATATCTTGTCTTCTATTACAATGTCTGACAGCTCCACGACTAGGTAATACTGCTTTGCAAACTCTAAAGGTTTTCCTTTACAAAGATTCCCCTCACACGTTATACCTTGTTTCCACAAGCAGTGGATCAGGAAGTGCAGAACATTGCACAGAACATTTTCTCAGGTGCCCTCCTGCCCCTGCATGTCACCTTGGCCCTGAGACCTTATCCACCAACTGAATCTTACTTCCTGCCAGAGGACATCTAGATAGTTCATGATTCTCTCTGCTAGACTGGATGTTGTAAATTGCGTATCCTCTTATTGGTGTATTTTATTTTTCCTGCCTATCAGACCCAAACATCAGATTTTAGCATCCATTTTAGATGAGGAAACTAAAAGATACTGCTTAACTGCAGCAATGAGACCATTCTATTAAGAACTACAAAAGTGCATGAAATAAGCTGCCATTCAGTAAAATACACAATCATCTATTAAAGAGACAAAAAAGACCTAAATCTGAACCTTTACAACCTGCTCCAAATAAGTGATTCATTCCCACCCAAAGACAACTTATTCATCAGAGGTGAAATCATTTTTACATATCTCACCTTTCTCCTGCAAATCAAAAGCCTTTCACTGGGCAAGGTTTAAAGCATGTTTAAAAGAGTAGCATTTGAAATCAAGAGAGTATAAGCAGATAATTGGTTTATACTTTCTCTGTGTAACCTATTTAGCGAAATAAAATGTTTCCTGCTAGGTCAGTGGCCATCTAAAGTATGCCACAAAGGGCCTTTCCTCACAGCCCAGGGTGTACTCATTTCTCTCCCCGCTTCCCATCTGTGACTCTTTCAAACTCCTTCAATTCTTCCAGGGTTGCAAAGCATGTCTCCCTCTTTTTTCTTCTTTTTATCTTCTTTCTTTTTTTGTTTATTTTGTTTGTTTTTGAAGCACAACTCTCCATTCAACCCAACACTTCATTTCTAAGCAGGCTCCCATCCAGTCAGCCCACTGTCACACTCCTTCCCCTCTGCATCGTTCACTAAGGTAAGCCAGCTTTCTTCCACACAGCTACACAAAAGCAGCATTAGGGATGGGTGATGCATATTGTCATGCCCTAAAGAGCAATACTAGACTTGCCTTCCGTAGGCCGGTGTGGTGCGTCTGCGGGGGCTAACAGCCAGGCTCCCTCCCCCTCAGCGGGACAGGGGCAGCAAACAGGCAGAAGCGAGCAAGGGAGCTCACAGGTCTAGACGGAGATGGGGAGATCACATACCAACTACTGTCTCGGGCAAAACAGACTCAACTCAGGGAAAATTAACATATCGCCAACCAAAATAAAAATTTAATTACAAATTCAGGTAGGGGGAAACAGAGACAAACATTTAACCAAAGTCTTTCCTCCCCTTTTTCCCAGGCTTAACTTTACTCCTTCTCTCTGGAGTCTTCTACGCACATCCCACCCCCAGCCAGCTGGAACCGGCCAGAACCAGCTGTGACCGGCACAGGGCAGCCCTGGCCTCTCCTCTCAGAGGCCCCTGCAGCCCCCCGCTGCCAGCGCCCCATACACGGGTCTGCAAAGCGCCAAAAGAAAAGGCTGAGATGGCAAAATATTGCAGGCAAACTCCTATACCTTTACAAGGGCACCTCACAGGCAATACGGTCAAAGCCCATGTTACAGTAATTGGCCAGCTCATAAGATCACTGGTGCAAGATGGTGGCCACGGCACCGCAGCAGCTGAGGAACCCAGGAGGAGCATTAGAAGTCAGCCTTCATCACAGCTCTTCCAGCGGTGCAGAGGGAAAGCCTTTAGCATTTCAATAGCTGTGTTCATGAGGAGAGAGTAGAGAGAGGAGTAAAGAGAGTAAAGAAAAGTAATTACTCGTCACACATAGGTTGACCCACAGATTTTGGTTTGGTTTGGGGGGGGGGATGGGCTTTGTTTGTTTCTCTGGGGTTTTTTAGTTCTGAAATATTTATTTTTTCTTTCATTTCAAGGAAACATAAAATCAGTTTCATAGTGGGCATATCTGCTCTTTTACAACCAACACACAAAGGTGTGGTTTACATTGATGATATTTGTACCAATCTTTGTTTCCTCCAAAGCAAATACCATTGCCAGCTATTCTGCCAATTCTCTCAGGTCATCAAGAAGAGATTTAGTTTGCAACAATCCTGCCCCATGACCCCAAGGTTACTTTAACACCAGCCCTGTTACCCACAAAAGAGAATTTTGTCAGCCATCAGTAACAAAGGGATGCATCAAGATTTTATTTCTTGTGATGAAGTAAATTTATTAAACTCAAATTTAAGCTAGGATTTGGGAAGAAAAAAAACAAAACACCACCACCAAATTTTATCATTTACTTCAATTTGCAAAGTCTGACTTATTACAAATTTGGTGTAAAAGTTTGAGTTTCAATGGAAAGTTTATTACCAATTTTTTGTCATCTTGAACTGTAACTTTGCATGGAAACAATGCTTTTTGTAGACCCTCTTCAAAATGTGTCACTTCATCATAAGATCGATAAAAACTATAATTTTAGTAAGTTATTTAAAACAAACTTCTAAATTTATTCCTGTGTAATAGATCTAAATAAAGCCAAAATCTAAGCTAGTATCAGTGTACAGTAAAAAGGTTATTTATGCTATTTATATAGAATTTCTCTGTTTCCTTATCACAGAATTCCATGTATAGTATATTTATAAAAAATAGCATGTTACCTCTTCCTCTCTTCTCCTTATATTTTATGCATAAATCATATACATTTCTCACTATGTATTTTGTTCTGTATTTGGGTAGTAGTATTTGAAAAGCTCTACAGCAAGAGTACTAAATAGTAAGAGTACTAAGTATTAAGCAACAGTACTAAATACTGAAATTATTAATCTCTGAAACTTGAGGATAAATTTCATATCTTCATTCAATGTTCCTTTCCTAACAAGGCCTAGTTTCTAGTAAACTAGATTCTCCTGCATCTTCAGAATTCTTTTCTGGGCAAATATTTTTTAAAATAAGTCCTGGGCTACTTGAAAAAGTACAGTAACAGCAGTTTTTCTCTGGTACTGCAATAACGTTGGTCACAAAGAGAAAATGGAAATGTGCAGCAAGAAGCAGGAAGAAAGAAGGGGAAATTATTCCCCAAATATTCACAGTATTATGTGGGATTGCCTCTAAGTCCTTTACCACTATGGTCTTAAGTACAACTTCAGGGGGTTTGTGGATTTATTTTGGGGTAGAAGCTGAAAGTTGGGATTTGGAGGCAGACTTTTTTTCAAGTTTTGCTGCACCAATTAATTTATTCCTACTATAAAATGAAAATATTGTGGAATGCCTAAATAATTTAGGTTTTGGTTTTTTTAAGTACTTAAAGAGATTATATAACAAAACCAATCAGACTTCAATGTAACATAGAAAAGGACCAATTTTAGAAAGCAAACCAAAAAAGACAAAACTTTTAAATCCTATTTGTACCATATCTGTTAATTCCAACTTGGGGAAAAAACAATCTTTTGGCCTACAGCTGACCAACAAAAAGATGCAGATTTCAAATACTTGTAAAAATGCTGAACTAACCACTTCTCACAGATCTGCCAATTATCTGTTCTTGAAAATATAAATTTAAACCAAACCATAAGTATAACAAAGTATCTGTATGGTTTTTTTCCCTCGTAAGCCAGCCTCTACTCCAAGTTTCCAGCATAACAAATTATTCATATGTCCATGCTGCCACATACTCAGACCACAGACAATCAAGTGGAAAAAGGCTGTTGGGAATGCTCAGAATCTCAGCATTGCCTCCTACTAAGTGGCATTCACCAGCAACTAGATCATCTAAAACCAGCCCAGTAGGTAATGCTCTCCTTAAAAATCAGCCTTTATCACAGCTAAAGCTCAAATATATGGGACTAAAAAGCCAACACGCTAGTAGTTGCAAAAGACTAGTTTGCTTTGTATTAAACTGGAAGCCTTCTTCAAGCATTTAAAGTTGGTTTGTAAATGTTAGTTCGTATTAATACAGGTCAAAGCTTTTTCGCATGAAAAATTACAGACATTTATAGAAACAATTATTAGTGGTCATTGTGTTTATAATTACCAAAATGTTTTGGATAAATTTTGTAGTGATTCCAGAACAAAAACCACTAAATCCTGGTTTTCCAACATATAAACTGATTAAGGTACTTTGAATTACTAATCTTTTGCTTTGAATTATTAACCTTTAATCAGCTATATGCCCAACACACAGTACTATTTCACAGCAAGGGAAAATATTATCCACAGGTAAATTACTACCATGTGGCTAATTATAAACTTTCTGAACATGTTACCAAACTGAATGTCATCAACATTTTGGTCAAGTGCCCGAAATTTTGTTGTAGACATATGAAACAGTGGTCTTCACATTGTTCAGCTAGTATGTGCTCATGTTGTGCATTAGATTAAGCAGACTCTCCATTTTCAAAACAGTAATATTCCTCATAAAACACAGGCTTAACATGAAAGGCTACCTCTTACAGATGGAACTAATTATGAGTAAGAATACTTATGACACAGCAGACAAATACAGACTTTCCTTCAGTGGGACTAATCAGTAGGACTAATCAGTGGATTTCAGCAGCAGATGAGAATGAGAGTACAGACATGAGGAGCAAAATCCTGGTTCCTCTTATTGGGACTTGTGCTACTAAGTTTAGTGAAGACAGGATTCCACCCTCAGATATGAAAAGTATAAAACATCTTTCATTCAAGGATCAGAAAACAGCTCAATTACAGACTGCGATGTGCCATTAGTGTGCTAGTCACTCACATTTAATGTGATTGACCAAGACCAGACATCTGTGAGCAAGATGGGAGAGCTGAATAGCTGCAACAGCGTCAAAAGACAGAAGACCCCTGCTGCTCTGCAGGTGGTTAATTTTGGGGAAGGGGGGGTGGTATTGCCCCTGAATAATCCAGTAAATTCTTGCTTGGTATCAACCTAATGAGCTGGTAAAAAAAAACCAAACCACACAACACCCCAAAACCAAAAAAACCCCCACCAACCAAACCCCAGTCCTAAGGTGGTCTTCTCCCAAATTAGAAATTTGCCGAAATAAAGTAAAATATCATTAATCCCTTAATCCCAATTCAGTCTAAACACTAATATCTGCCCTTATGAGATATGACTAGTTATACAAATTCAAGATTTTATGAAGTTTGCCCTATTAAAAAAAAGAAAAAAAAATTCTGCCAGTAGCGCAGTGCCCCTAACATCACTGGAACATCGCATCAGTACAAATATAGAAAGATTGCTCATCACAGTCACCCGCACCATCTCTCTGCACCTACCATCAGACTTCCTCAGAAGGCCTCAATAATTCCAGCCCAAGAATATTTTGTATTAGTAAACTGTGGTTTTCCTGAAAGGGGAGCATGATTTGCTTGTTTCAAAATACAGTTTAGAGAAGAGAGTTAGGCTATTGTAAGATACTTTTAGAGTTTCTGTGAAACGTAATTTTGATGAAAATGCTCTGTAGTGTGAGCAAAGAGAAAAATCCCTTTGCAGGCTTGATTGATCAAAAGAAATACCAGAAATATATACTCCCAGCAGATGAAAAGGAGATGGATACTAGTCACAGCTTACTAAACAAGAGCTAGTAGAATTCTACAAATATTTTTCTCCTTAGGATACAAAGTTTTCTAAACCTAGCAACAGCATTTATACTATATTTATAGTTAAATATCATACTATATTTATAGAGTTAAGAGCCATGAATATTTCTTAGTATTTTACCTCCATAAATGCCACTTTGTACCTCCAAAATTTCTAAATCCTGTCAAAGTTAACTGCAATGGATCAGGAAAAAAACTAGTTTACAGAAAAGAAAACATGCATGCCTAATACGTCTGACTTGTTTTCAGGAAACTCTTCTTTTGCTTGAAGTTTGCAGAGTTTACAATAAAGCTTTTCAACTCACTATGACAGGGAAGGTAATTTCCTGTAAAAATCTGGGGCATGGGAGGTTGTTTTCACATAAAAAGAGTCAGGATTTAAATACTTTTGAAAGAGTGGCAAGCTATTTCTCATCAAGGCTAATTAACCTAAGCAGCAAACCACATTATTACAGAAATACTGTTTCTAGTATTGCAGCTTGTTCAGACTGAGCTTGGACACCAGCTACAGGGTGCTACATAGACACCCTCGACGTTACAACATTTTCTATATGATAAAAATGGGAATTCTCTGAAATTATCTTTGTAGCCAAGTATTTCTGAAACTGCAATGCCAACTTAAAAAGCCTCTCAAAGAAGTTTTAGCAGAAAACAGGATGACCTTTCAAGAAACACGATACAGTGTATGGACTGCACACATTTTTCTCAAAGTTGGATGCAACTACAGGATGCTATTTTTTAATTCTGCAACCCACTCCGTGATCAGCAAAATGGGAAAAAAGTGCATTATAATTTGTTCTTCTGAAGACCTTTGAAGCCAGTGTTTTCTTTGGTATAAAGTCTCACTAGTTACTAATCAAAAGGAATTTGGAGAGAAGGCAGCTCGGTTAGTTTTATAAGCTATAATATGATTTAATTTTGTACTTTAAATATTTGCATTTTGTGAAACTGAATTCCTACAGTCAAGTGCAGGTGATTCAAAGGTCACAGCTAAGTAGTTACATCATTGTACATTCAACTTGCTCAGTTTAAGGCCAATGATTTAACATCAGCAAAATAAAGTGCATCAATGGCACTTTTTAGTGTTTGTCTAAAGAACTTCTTGATTAATTATTCTGCCCACACAGTTCTGCAAGTGTTTCAATTAATTAATTCAGGCATTCGAAATTGATATTACAAGGTAAAATGTTCCATTGCTAAGCTGCATAGATCTATGTTCCCCACCCTGACCCAAAATGGTGCATTGCTAGATGCTTACTGGAAACTGCAATGATTTTTTCTCTACAATTCAAACTAAAGCTCTATGATTCACAGATACATAAATTATTTTAGAAGCATTTCCAAATAGCTGCTTGACTACACAGACCACAACTTTGGGGGCAGATCATGACAGTCATTAATATCAAGAAAGTGACTCAGCTGAAATAGCACAGGTAGATAAATTAGGTTCTGTAGTTGCATAGAGCAGAAAATGCCACAGCATTGTAACTACAAGTAATCAATTCTTTCAACACTTCATAAAAAGCAATAATATTTGGAAGACGATGACTCCTGGTCTCAGTCAAACAGCAGTAATGAAGGTGGTAGAAATAAAGAGTTATGACAGAAAAACCTTTGATAGAAAAGATACTTTCTTAGAAATCTGCTCACAGTTAATCCCAGAAACACAGTGGCAGAACACCCCAACATCACTATTTCAGCATGCACAAGCAACTATTATTCTCAGATCCCTCCTAATGAACAGCAGTGATTGGAAAATGACCTCTGAGGACAGGGTTCTTGGAGGCTTGCTTTAATTTATAAAGTTTGAGAGAGCTGTGACTTGATAAATGCCTTAGTATTTAAAGCATCAAGTAGTATAATTTTATTAAAAAAAACTCTACTGGGGGCAGATGACTTAGCATAATTTATACAGAATATGCTGCAAAACCTAATTGGGTTAGTAATGAACAATTTCATAATCTTCAAAAAAATCAGCTTTCAAAGTTTTTTAACAAAATACTAAGGATTAAATCAAAACTGTGATTTCTATGTAGCGGGGGGGGGGAAGATGAGCCCATTTAAAGTTCTGTTTCAGGAATGAAGCATCTCAGATCATCTCCATGAGTGGAAGGAGAAGGGTTAGGGGAGTCAAGTGTCTTTCTGTAAGCAATCCACTTCATTTACCATGCATCTTCCCAACATTAACAGCTCCAGAATCACCCACACAGAAAACATGGTTGAAAAGGAGACCACTGCCTGTGATAAGAGCTATTGTTTTTACTTCCTGAATGGCTTTTGGGACAGACCCTTTTAGAGTGGTGAAATCTCACAGGAAACATTAGGCTGCAGTTAATTCTGTAACATACAGCAGGTACCACAGAGATTCTTGGGATAAAAGGTATTGTTTTTGTACTGGTCAAAACATCCGGGGGGGGGTGGGGGGGGTAGGGGGGGTGTGTGTGTTACATTTCAGAAGCACTGAAACTACTAGGCTTAATTTAGAATTTATCTGAGATTGCCATCAGACCAATTTCCAAAAAGGTATTTGTAAAATGTCTGTGGGAAAGTGGATCTGAATTGTCTGGGTAAAATAATGGAAATAAGTGCATAATAAAAACAAACTCACCATTTATAATCTAGAAAGAATCCTTTCCCAATGACTGTGTCTATGCAAAGCTTTCTGCCCCAAAATGTCCTACTGGTTGTGGCAGCAGTAGAAATGTTAAAAGGTCCAACGTGGACAAGGATCTAAGCATTATCTACAATTAATACTATGTTGTTGCTCTTAAATGTCATCTCTGTCTTGTGATAAATTGGTTAGCATTGCTAAAAAAAAATGTGCATGTGCAGCAGTAAAGAGAGACATGCATGCTTCAAGTACATACTCTGTTATGTATTAATTTGTCAACTTAAAATGAGAGAAGACCACACATTTCAACATAATTGCCCAACCCTAAATCTGTCTGAGATTTTCCAAGCAATTTAATGGACTGATTTACACAGTTATTCTTATAAGAATACAATGACTGATTTATTTTAAAAATAGAAATTTAAACCACGGGTCTTATATCTGCCTTTAAGAGTCTCCACAGGGATTTTCAAAAGCAAATTAATCTCCTTTACACAGTTATAGAGCTGAGTCAGTCACATTATTTTCATGGACATATCTTCCTTACTGCCCATGTAATTCTTAAGGATCTCTTAAAGAAAATGCAAGTTAAGGTACTTTTAAATAATTAGGGAAAATAATTTTAATAATTAGACAAACATTTATAAATTATTTTCTTTTAATTATTTTATAAAGTTATTGTTAAATATATTTAAATATATTTTACAGAATCTAAAAGCATAGTGACAGTGCAGAAAAACAGGAAACAGTAGCCTTTCATTACTAAACTAATGATCCTCAACTTCTCCATCTGCTTTACTTCTCTAAAATTCTCCCCTTCTAATGATTCCTCAGCTCTTTTCTTCTATTTTTTTTTTTCCTGCCATTTTCTTAACTTTTTCCTTTTGTCTTGCATTCAGTGATCGTTGTGCTTGTAACTCTCCTGCGGTGTCCTCATGTCCCAGTGACTGGAATGGGCTGATTTTCTTCCAAGCTAGTTTGCCAGTGTTTGTATGCTTTGATTTCCTCTTTAATCACTCAAGTCTGTGGTGAGTCTGAAACTTTTCCAGTTCAACTGCTGCCAGCTCTGACAGAAACCATAACTTGCTAGCTTTCTTCTTTTTTTTTTTTGTCACCTCCATTGCAACTCAGATAGTTATAGTCAGTCATTTAAAATAAAATCAGAAAGACCATGACTAAAGCACTTAATGCACCAATCAGAGCATTAAAAACTAGCCACAGAACCCCTTAGGGATTCAGGGTCTAAATAGCCTTCTAGACATTACAGGCTGGAAAATACACAAGAGGCAGCTCTAGTCATCAAAGGCAAGACTTAACAATAAAAAGGAATGGACAGACAAAACACAAAGTAGCTCAGCAATTCAGTTGTTTACAGGCCTTAGTCAACACTTAAATGGAAGTTTTCTTCATGTTTCCACAGCCACATCTAGCTGCAACATCATCTTTGCAATGGCTGACTTGAAACAGTTTTTCAACTTTGTTAAAGTTCTTAAAAAGACCCAACCTTTTGGATGATAGGGGTTTTGCACTGTCTGCACATGGATGTCTAATTGACCCAACAAGCCAATGTAGCAATGAATGTTACCATTTTGTTCAGTAAGCACCACCCAACAACTTCCCTGCAGAAATGCTTTCACAAGTAAGATTGATGACATCATACTATAAGATACTTGTTTGCTTTTATAAACACAGGTTAAAATGACATTTTCCTTGTGAGGCTGAGTTGTCTGAAGCAAAAGACATGACATGACCTGACCTTGCCTTCTACAAAGAGACGACGGACCCTGTGGGAAGGGGAAGGCTGGGGATGTCATACACCTTGATTTCAGACAGACCTTTACCACCGTCTCCCATAGAATCCCTAAAGCAAAATTGCTGTGATACAGACTGAATAAGTGGACAACGAGGTGGGTTAAAAACTGGCTGGACTGCTGGGTTGTGGTCAGCAGTGTGAAGTCTAACGTGGCTGATGAGCATTGGTGTTCCTCAGGGACCGATGCTGGGGCCACTATTATTTCAAGACTTCATTAACAACGTAGGTGAAGGGATGTAATGCATCTGCAACAAATCCCAAACTGGAGGTGGGGGGAGCAGTTTACATGCTGGAAGGCAGGGTTGCTATTCAGGGGGATATCAATAGCCTGGAGAAACGGGCTAACAGGAACCTTGTGAAGTTCAGCAACAGCAAGTAAGAAGCCCCACATCCAGGAGAGAGTAACCCCAGGCAACAGCGCAGGTGTGGAGGGAACTGACTGGCTTTAGAAGGCAGCTTTGCGGATAAGGACTTTGGGGTCCAGGTGGGCAACAAACGGAACATAAGTCAGCAGTGTGCCCTTTATAGTTAAGAAGGTCAAACGCACTGTACTGTGCAATTGGACCGTACTCTCAAGAATGAAAGCAACAAATTGAAATTATTAGTGCCCTCTGTTCAGCACATGTGAGACTGCATCTGTAGTGCCGTGTCCAGTTTTGAGCTCCCTGGAACAAGGGAGATATTGACATAAAGTAACAAACAAGTAGACAGGAGGGCCACCAAGATGATTAGGGGGCTCAGGCACATGGCACACAAGGAGAGGTTGAGAAAACTGGCTTACTCATTGTTAGGATGAGGAGATCTTACTGCTGTCTATAAACAGCTGATGAGAGCATACAGTGAAGACACAGACAGGCTGTTCTTGGAGGTTCAAGGTCATAGGATGAGAAGAAATGGACACAAGTTGTAATACAGGAAACTGATTAGACTGAAGAAAGTATTTTACCATGAAAGTGGTCAAGTACTGGAACAGGCTGCACCACAGCTGATCTAATCTCTTTGAGATGCTGGAACCCAACAGCACCACTATTCCCTTCTAGAGCACAAAGACTTGCTCTGCTCCAGGATTACATGTGTCTACATGGATGAGTGTGAGCACACATATGCATAAGAGAGACACACATGAGAAGCACGGCATGCTTCCAACACCACAGGAAGCTTAGATTCAACTACAGGGGTAAGAAAAGCTAGAAGATGAGAAATCAGTGCAGAGAAGGACCAAGTCTGCCCTGTACAAGGAGAACCAGAGAAGAACATTAAATGAAAGATACCACAAACAGTATAAACTTTTAATAATTTTCATTCCATTTGTTATCAAATACATTTAGAGTGTGATATTAATGTGATACTCACATGCTGTCCATAAGTACACCACAGCACTTTGAGGGCTAACACTAACAGAGAAACAAGTTTGGCAGATTTTTTAGAGCAGATAGCCAGTAGCCAGTCATGAACAAAGTATTCCCAAGCATGCTATCAGAGCTACAGCCAGCCAAGAGTTCACAGAAAAAAAAAAAATTAGAACACTCTGATTGTAGAGATGACAAAAGAGATACCAGTTCTGTGCAAATTAGGTTTCCACTTTCATCGTATTCCTCCACAGGGTAAAGAATCCAGGGAAGGGGCACTGTATCCATACACTGGACACTGAGAAAGTGGGTGTATGCACATTCTTCCATGACCATGGAATTGTGAACTGCTGTTTAAAATTGCACTTTGTTTCCTGCCACCCTCCACCTTTGTGCAACATTAATCAATATGCCTTGAAGCTTTATATAGTCATAGAATGCTTTGGATTGGAAAGGACCTTTAAAGGTCATCTAGTCCAACCCGCCTGCAACTAGATCAGGTTGCTCAGAGCCCTGTCCAACCTGACCTTGAATGTTTCCAGGGATGGGGCCTCCACTACCTCTCTGGGCAACCTGTGCCAGTGCCTCAGCACCCTCAGTGTAAAAAATTTATTTCTTAAATCCAGTCTAAATCTGCCCTCCCTTGGTTTTAAACCATTACTCCTTGTCCTGTCACAACAGGCCTTGCTAAAAAGTCTGTCCCCGTCTTTCCTATAGGCCCCTTTTAAGTACTGGAAGGCTGCTATAAGGTCTCCCCAGAGCCTTCTCTTCTCCAGGCTGAACAACCCCAACTCTCTCAGCCTGTCCTCACAGGAGAGGTGCTCCAACCCTTGAATCATTTTCGTGGCCCTCCTCTGGACTCGCTCCAACAGGCCCATGTCCTTCTTGTGCTGAGGGCTCCAGAGCTGGATGCAGTACTCCAGGTGAGGTCTCACCAGAGCAGACTAGAGGGAGAGAATCACCTCCCTCAACCTGCTGGCCACGCTTCTTTTGACGCAGCCCAGGATACGGTTGGCCTTCTGGGCTGTGAGAACACATTGCCAGCTCACGTCCAGCTTTTCATCCACCAGTACCCCCAAGTCCTTCTCCGCAGGGCTGCTCTCAATCACATCATCCCCCAGCCTGTATTGAAACCAAGGATTGCCCCAACCCATGTGTAGGACCCTGCACTTGGCCTTGTTGAACCTCATGAGGTTCACACAGGCCCACCTCTCCAGCTTGTCCGGGTCCCTCTGGATGGCATCCCGCCCTTCTTGCGTATCAGCTGCACCACTCAGCTTGGTGTCATCTGCAAACTTGCTGAGGGTGCACTCAATCTCACTGTCAATGTCATTGATGAAGATATTAAACGGCACTGGTCCCAGAACGGACCCCTGAGGGACACCACTCGTCACTGATCTCCATCTGGACATTGAGCCATTGACCACTACCCTCTAGATGCGACCATCCAACCAATTCCTTATCCACTGAACAGTCCACCCATCAAATCTGTATCTCTCCAATTTAGAGAGAAGGATGTTGTGGAGGACCATGTCAAAGGCTTTACAGAAGTCCAGATAGATGACATCCATTGCTTTTCCCTTGTCCACTGATGTTGTAACTCCATCGTAGAAAGCCACTAGGTTGGTCAGGCAGGACTTGCCCTTGGTAAAGCCATGTTGGCTGTCTTGAATCACCTCCCTGTCCTCCATGTGCTTTAGCATAGCTTCTAGGAGGATCTGTTCCATGATGTTCCCAGGCAATACATACAGGTAGCAACATACAGTTACTACCTGTATGACAATAGTCATACAGGTAATAACTGTGCAAAGGCCTTAATTTAGTCCCCTGAGTGGAACATGTTTGTGCTTCTCCATATTCCTTTAAAATGTTCAAATCAACCCAAGTCGTAAACAAGTTTTATCCAAAAAAGGTGAAATTTGTCAGTTTTATAAGTGGTATCTGGCCATATTTAAACTTGTGAATGCACTTAACTTGAATTCACTTAAGAATCCTAAGCTCTCTTCTGCAAACACACCTGCATCACATGTAAAAGAAATTGATGGGGGGGGACGGACCTGAATGTACTGTCTAAACAACAAAGAAAAGTCCCTCAATGAACAGATGTGCAATAAGCCGTTATTTGTACTCACGTCTAAGGCAGCTTATACAAACTATAGAATCAAAGTTTCTAGTCTCCCTAGAGTTGATGGAGATAGGTCTCTCTTAATGCTTCACTTTTCAGAAGAGCATTATTGCCTTTGGAAAATAAAGCCATTCAGCTGATCTAGACTAACATAAAAAAGCCACCGTATTTACTGAGTATTTATGGTATTACTTCCACAATTTCATTTCAAAAGGGACCACTACTTTTATCCATATATTGATTGCATAAGAAAATAATTCAACATGTAATATTCAACAATATTCATAAAATATTCAACATATACCCAGGATAAACCCTAGATACTCCTAAAGAAAGAAGAGTAGGAGAACAGCAGATACCAGAGTTCTAAGTGGAGTTAGGTATAGCAGTATTACCTTCATGAGACATTAATTAGCAGCAAGTGCTATTTAAAAGAATGTATACATAAGTCAGGAACCCATTGCTTTGCCAAGAATATCTTCTCATCTAAGTCTTGCAAGCATTATGTATTAAATTCATTTTATTAAAATAATAAAGAATACCAGGTCTTACTCTTGCTTATTTTGCAGAAGATATCATAAACTAGACCAATCTATGCAGCTGAATATCCTAAAAGGAAAATGGCTTTGTAATAAACACAAACACCCAGGAAATCTGGAATACAGCTAATGAAACAAAAATGGTTAGCACTGAAAAAAAATCTCATTCCCAGTATTTTAAGTTGTCAGACAGAGCAAGTCTTATTAAGATGCATTCCTCCTTACACAAATAGACAGCAAACACACAGATCTACTTTGGCTGGTTGTGTTTCAGCACTGTTTTCATACAACGTACCAGAGATCACTGCAGCCTATGCACCATTTCACAGCAAGAATGTCCTTATTTTTGTAGAATTTGAAATTCACTTGGCAGGTTGAGAGCATTTTTCCGAACCACAAACACTTTTTGAACCTGTTTTTGAACAACATATGTTCAAACAAAAGTTTTCAGCTACATGTCCTAAGAAAAAGTCCTACTAAAATGTGCTTATTTTACCTGCATTAATTGTATACTCATATGCTTATCTCATCCAGCCATTCTGTCCCCCCAATAGATGGCATTTTTGATACTTAAGACAGTTCAGATACAAGTTGTGTTTAAAATAACTGTATTTAGAGAACAACGGGCACGAAAATTAAATCTAATCCATTGCTATCACGTTCAGAAGAGGAGATACTGTGAAAGAAGAATGAAGATACCACAGTAAAACACAATCCTTCAGACTGTCCCTTTTGCCATCACAGAAACATAGCATCTAAAAACATACCTCACAGCAAGTACCATCACTTCATAACTACTTCCATTTTTCAAAATATTTTTATAGCATCTCACAAACTTTTCTGTTCTATGGTATGAAGTCATACCATACTAAGAGGTGTGACTTCACCCCCATATTTGACTTTAACACTACAAACTATGCCTCCTCACTGTACTTCCACTCAAAGAAGCAACAGTTGTAAAGTACATAAGCTGCTGGAACGAACTGGTAACATAGGAATAGGGCCTAGTTTAAGTTTAATGATTCAAATTCCCATTATAGTCTCTGCAATAAGTTCAGCAGCTGTCTGAATCGCAAAGAATGCGTATGTTAGATATTAGCTGGTTATAAAGTGTCTGCACTAGCTTAGCTTTCAGTATGAATGCAAGGGATGTATACCTAGTGCATGAGGGGAACATTTATACAAGAAGGGAACCTATACAAAGAAAGATAGGAACTAAACAGCACTTAGTATAAGTTCTATATTACGTTGGTGCTTTCAGATACACATATTTCTAAGCTTGGAGTACATGGCCTATTTCCACAAAAAATTGCTAGATTAGGATTTAAACATGTCCAAGAAACACTTCTGAAGATCAGCTGCAGATACAGCAAGACTCCCTTGCAAATCCACTGTTTTCCTACAAAGTGCAGATACAAGCCAATAAGCACAACATTAGCTTATGCCTTCTGTTCAAACAAAATGGATAAGCCTAGTGGAGACGTCACTACTAACCCTTTAAGTCAGAATTCAAAGGTTATTTAAATGTTTATAGTGTGCTTGGTGAACAGATGTCACTATATTATTGTGAATTACAGAACTGTAAGTTAATTCACTAAACAGTGCTGAACTATACAGCTGAACTTTCCTAAAGATGTTGATACTTACATAAACAGTTCAACCTGTAACAACTTTCTATTACTTAAAACTTTCATTTAGACTATTCCTCATTTAAGTGGTAAATTAAAAATTTAAAAAGTTATTACATTTTACTTTAGTAAAGAATTATTCCTAAAACAAAAGACAAAAGTTTCAAGATGTATTTGACTAGTTATATTAAATCAGTATACTATTTTACCCATACCTGCTATTTATAAAAGTAACTGATGTATAGTTTTGGAGAGGGAAAATAAAAAAACCACCTAACTTGCAGAAAAAAAACCCTCTACACCAATAGTAAAGCGAGTTCTTCTTTACGCTCTTTAACAAACGATCTAAAACTACTGGAACACAGGAATGTGAATGATTAAACAAACCCTTCAGTAAACATTCCCCAGCTGCAGTTTTCAGCCTAATTATCAAGTTAAAATGTGGAGACTCCATCTACCTTCTGCAAAACGATTAAACTTCAGAAGCAAAGCAACATTATATGATATATATGACTCACAAACATACTCACTGAAAACAAAAACCACTAGACATTTGTCTCTTAAAAACAGAAAAGACACCAAGTCTGGCACCAGTCTGCAACGCAACAAAGACCATGTGATACTTAGACACTTGTGTATTAGTTTAAAAATAAGCTAGATAAGCATGTGATGAGTGACAATTTTGTACTTGACCTTTGCTTAAATAGCTCCTTTTCACAAAGTCCACACACATAACAACAAAATTCCTAAAAAAAAAAAAACAACCTAAAACCCTACTTCTCATCCAATGTCTTGAAGATAAACTCTGAAAACAAAATTCTACATAGCTACTTTAGGAAAAATAAAAAACATGTTTTGCAGGAGGAATTCAGAAAAAGAAATTAAGAAAAAAAGCATTGAAGTCTTCTTGTAAATCAAGCTGATGAAATTCAACATGCTAAGTTAAAGAGACAGAAGCTTGGTGTGTATATTTCCAGTGGGAACATTTCACCCTGCCTAGCAGGCAAGGAATTTGGAAACAAAGTTCCTCTTTCCTGAGGCTGAATAGGCCTACAGAATTGCACAGGAAATGCTCTTAAGTCAGGAAACAGGGATGCGTTCTGCATGGCATGAAGACCCTTAGTTTAGGGTACTACTTTTTAAAGTGTCAAACCACAACACTTACTGGTGGAGACCTTCGCTCTGGAGGTATGAAGCAACTGCACTAACATCCATTGTGTTTGTCTCTATATCCTTATGGTTTTTTCTGTTGCTGTTTACATTTATTTAAATATCATAGCAACACAGAGTGGCTGAGGTGGGAAGGGACCTCTGGAGATGTCTAGTCCAAGCCCCCACTACTCAAAACAGGGGCAACTAAAGCAGGTTGCTCAGTACCATGTCCAGACAGCTTTTGAGTATCACCAAGAATGGAGACTCTGCACCCTCTCTGAGCAACCTGTTCCAGTGTTCAACCACCTCTACTGTAAAAAAATTTTTTCTTATGTTTAAATAAAATGTCTTGTATTTCAATTTGTGCCCATTACCTCTTGTTCTGTCCCTGGGCACCACAGAAAAGAGTCTGGCTCCATCCTCTTTCTTCCCCCACACAGCAGGTATTTCTACACATTGAGAAAATCCCTGTTCTTCTCTAGGCTGAAGTCCCAGCTCTCAGTCATTCCTTTTAGGTCAGATGCTCCAAGCCATTAATCACCTTCATAGCCCTTCACTGGACCTGCTCCAGTATTTCTATGCCTCTCTTGTACTGGGGAGTCCAGACCTGGACATGGCACTCCAGGTGTCTCACCAGAGCTGAGCAGAGGAGAAGGATCACCTCCCTCCATCTGCTGCAGACACTCTGCTGAGTGCAGCCCAGAAGGCTGTTGGCCACCTTTGCCTCAAGGACACGTCACTGGCTCATGTTTACCATGTACTTTTATTTGTGAAAACAAGCCTTAAAAATGTGTTTTGCACATTTTAAACAGAAGGAAATGAGATGTATGCAATAGTGTTTCATATTTTAAGCTAACCTCACAGTAAGTTTTGTGTTTTACCTAAGCACGTATGGTCATGACAGTGGGTCATTTTAGGTTTCAGGGGCAAAGCTGTTAACCACATTCCTAGTAGCACAAAGCATTCTTTTAGGCATCTTCTACTTCATTCAGTGTATTCAAGATACAGAGTAAAGACTTAAAGTCCCCAACCATTCCTGATGTATGGACTGAAAATCTCCATAAAAAGGGGCAACCAACAGTAATTCTGAAGAGAGTAATAAATTGTTGTAACTAATCATGACCAAAAGAGGTTAAAAAATGAAAAAATTGAATTTTCACTTCTTAGCACCACCCCTCCAAGAGTAACCATTCTTTTTCCTGAAATCAACCCCAAATATAGCAAAGGCAGAAAAAATTTCTCTCCATCTCAAAAAAGTCAGACAACTAAACTCCATTTGTAAGGATAAATCCTGTTTTAAGTAACACTGACACAATCCCACCAACAGTACAGCCTGGTTTCTTGACTTCTTGGCAATAATATGAAAACAGGAAAGCACCAGCTTTCAGACTTGCAGTTGTGTCTGCAAGAAAGGAAATTAACAGGAATCACACACACAGTTCCACCTTTCATCACATAAGCACATGGTGTCAGGAGTGTTATCATCTGGATTCATATTCTTGTTATACAGGACAAAAAGATGAGTCCCTGAAGATGGAAATAAAGTCAAAGGAAAAAGAACAGATTTAATGGAGGTCTAAGGACCTGCCTCCTTGACATGATGATATACATGAGCTAATACTACACTGTTGACTGTAACTGTCATATTTAGGCTCAATCCATATAGACCTTTCATGTTTGTAAAGATGTTTTATGTAATGACGAGTCCAAAGCTCCATCAGACTTACTAAATGCTTCAGGAACAGTACTTGAGATACTGATGGCAGCTTTTACTTTCGGGAGTTTTACAGACTATCAACATGCTTCATAGGATACAGAGAAATACCTGATCTTAATTTCTGAGACACAGTACTCAGTGTTCATTTGACTGAAGCCTTCTGTACATCTTACACTATTAGTACACATCAGAGCAGAGAGGAATACAGAACATTTGTACAAGCCGCTCTCCACACTCCTCAACAGAAGCATGCTGAAGAAAATTACACAACTATTTTTTGTTACAGTATAAATATGGATCTAAGATCTTATTTTACCACTTATTTTTTCTTCCTCTCAACTGAGTCTGGACTTAAGAAAAACAAGGATGACAACTTGAGTAAGGGAACTAATGAGTGATCTCTGTAAAGAGAGAGGGAACATGTGAAAGATCTTCTCTAGTCAATGAATTAATCTAGTTCACTGACTCCCAAATACAACTATGGATCAGAGTGGAACTGTCTCCAGGCACTTCTCAAATCTTCACTTCTGTATTTGTATTCATCTACTCAAAAAGAAACCATCTTCTAGATAAAAACCCAAAACAAACATCGTTCTCCATGTCATCACATAATTAATTGGTATCCAGGTGATGGAGGAAGGAATTACCTTTTGTTTGTCATGACATTTTTTTCTTCTCCCCATTTAGTGAAGTAGTACTGTGTGGTGCCCTGAAGCACAGCGGGTGTGGAAACACCTCAGCATTTTTTTGGATCTAGTGAGTACCCTCAGTTCCTACAGCAGGAACTTGCAGAGAAATATGTTGATCCTGAAGGGACCAGAAACTCAGGAGTTCAATCTAATTTGTACTTGCAGATACTTAGTAAAACAGATATTTGCTTTACTGGGTAAGATTAGTCTTGGTGCAATGGAAAAGCTAAACCAACTAGTCAAAAGAAAATTTAAAGCAAATACTTCAACAGCTTTTTATTAAGCTACCTTGCTGGAGAAAAAGTTGTGTGTCCACAAAAATGTACAATTTTATTGCCTAAATTCCACAACGGGGGTAGAGGACCCTTCAAGTGCCTCTTTTAAACTTATTTATTCTTGGTATCAAAACTAATTATTCTAACATGCATCTCTGAGTAAATGCAAAAGGAGGAGGAGCACAGAAAAATGCTCTAAGCATTTTACATTTTATTAGACTATTTGAAGCACAAATAAAATTATTACTTAATTCAGTGTAATTTGTTTTTACAATTAGGAATCTGATTTTTTTTTAATTATATCACATTTCAAGAATGACAGTCAAGAATAATAATGCAGAAATATATGCAAATTGTGAGACTTTTCAATAACATTAACACAAAATTTTTCAATTTTCAATGAGAAAAATTTCAACTCACCCCAAAAATCCAAATTTTGATATGTATTTGCTATACAAACAGATAAAGGAATATACAGTTCAATTGTAACAGAGATCATGTAAATTATCTTTAAAATAAGGACCTTGTAAGCTAACAGGTTAAAATCTCACAGCTTATTTGAACCTCAGCATAAATATCAGAATTAAAGAGTGTTAAGTTTTGAGTTTTTTCTTCCCCACATAAAGAAGCCATATAAAGAAAGATACTATCACATACAAAACACTTGAAATAATATTAATAATCTTGGAACATGTTACACTGGATTTTGTGCCACCTATATTATCAGCCAAGCACAATCTTAATATTCAGCTTTTCAGTTATTATTTGTTTAGGGTTTTTTTTAAAGTACCTTTACTTCAGTGATTTTGCTCTTACGTAATATACTGATGATCACAGTTAAAATGCCCTATTCCTCTCTTTTTCAAATCTTACGAATTCATACAAGTCAATGAGAATACCATAAAAACATGCCTTCATGTACTTTGATAGATAATGCAAGATAGAAATCTTTTTGAGCCCACCAATCTTATTCAGGGAAAACTTTTGCCATTAAAATTATCTCTAGGTCAAGTCTAAGAACAAATTCAAGCACAAGATGTTTCCGAATTCTGATTCTTCTTTTTACAAATCCCTTAACACACTTTCCTGTCAGGTCTCCAAAAAACATTCCACCTTGACCTAAAAGGGCACAAGAGACACTCCAATCAGACCCTTTGACAAGTTGTTTTCATTTTTATTCACATTTAAGAAGTCATACCAACACTAGCAAAAGAGGTTATATTATCAGGCAATTAAAAGTCATCCAATTCCGCTGACGAGCAGTAAAGACATGGGCACTTAACTTTAAACACTTAAGTTATAGAACACTTTAAAATAGGCCATTAAAACCCCCAGAATTATGAGTATGTAAAAGCACAGACATTTCTCCCACTAACATTCAGCAAGACTATTTTTTCAAAACAATGGCTTCTCTAGTGCTTGTCTTGTTTTTCTAGTTTTGGGGTTTTTTATGTGAAAAGCTGAGACTAAAGGCAACACAATATCAATTATAAGTATGACATATGAGGTTATTTCTCAGTATTTACTGTAATCTGAGAAATGAATAAAATGTTTCTCAGGATTCTGTCCAGATTTCCCTTAGGAAATACGTACGTGGGCGTTAAGAGAAGGGACGCAAACGAATGGTCTTCTCAACAAGGAGGAATTTATCTCCAACCTCAAAAAGCATATTGATGTCAGAATTACGGATATATGAAATTGCAAACGACTTCAAAATGATCTCTTCTCATTCAAGCAGACTAGAACATGTAGCTTGTTGTGTGATCCAAAACCACTTCTGTACATAAGCATTTGCCAAAAGGCAGGCAGGAAGTTGCCTTACAATATTGTGTGCTAACCTGTATCAGGCTCCAGTATGTCAAAGCCATCTCATTTTCCGAATCAATCTTCAAAATAATCAGGAATGTAGCATTGAAAGAAATCACCTGAAACTGCAGGAAACTATATATCATCATTACACAAAACGAAATCAAGCTTGTTTCCCCCCCACAACCTTTTCCCCACATAGTTTAACTTGAAAATTGGGGATTGTGTTAAATTCTGGTGATCTTCCTCTTGGGTTAACAGAGTAACAGAACTGTGCAGTGTGGGAAGCCACCTAGTGATGAAGGAGCACAAATATGCCTGAAACTGCCCAAAGTTTTAATAAGATGACACAGTTGGAGCATGTGATTACTGCTGTTTTTCTCACTGACTTGCAAGTTGTGTGGTGTACTGGAGTTTCGAGAATTGCGTAGTGATTTCTGGCAACTTTTATGAGTCTTCCCGATTCTTCTACGTGAACTGTGAAATAGCAGATTTTCTGAAGATGAGATGTACAAGAGCAAAAGAAAATGTACCAAAATGTATAAGAAGTTTGATGGAAATTTTAAACTCATGATGGCACTATATGCAGAAAAACTTAAAATTTGTCAGGCTGGGAGGAAATAACCTAAGAGAGGCAAATGTGCAAAAATGGAAACAATCAAAACAAACTATTTTCTTCTAACTCAATGCAGAAGTCATTCACCAGACTCAAAAGAGGAAGCTTTCATGAACCAGAAAAAATAGCTGTAGAATTTATGTGTACTTAAACAGCATTTCTCATTTCTCAAAAACTGTGAGCTCAAGAAATAGCATGAACACAAAGCACCGCACAGCAAGAATTCAAGGCCAGTAAAGCTTGGTGTGTATAAGTAATGTGTCATAATGCTTTTTGCCTATGGCAAAGAACTTTACCATCATGCACCTCCTGACTCCACTGAAAAACCTCACTGCATGTGAACAGCATATGATTGGACTACGTAGAGAGCCAAGCAGATGATGCAGATTAGACACCAATTTACTTTGACATGTCAGCAAATTGCACCATTGAAGAAACAGGCACAAAATCCATCATCATAAGCACAGGGGAATTAAAAATATGTGTTACAGTACAGTTGGCAGCATTAGCAGATAGTATGGAATTGCCATTGTATGTTATTTTGAATAGTAGAACAATGCCAAAGAAACAACTATTTACTGGAATTATTCTTAGGTGTCATATGCCAGTAAACTTAATGAAGGACTGGCTGAACATTTCTTGGAACAGGCCACAACGTATGCTGTTCATTAAAAACACACTTGTCCTAGATCCATTCAAAGAGCATTTAACAACAGCAATGAAAAATACAATCCAAGAAATGAATACTAGTCTTCAAGTCATACCACAAATGATGTCACAACCACAGGTATCTGATGTACTAGTGAAAAAGTCCTTTAAAGACCCTTTGAACTTTCTAAATTTTTTTTTTCTCTCAAAATGACTCTTGGCAGGGGATCATGCTCTAATCCCTATAGGGAAAGTAAAGAAGCCCAGTTCGGGATTACTTTGTCATTAAATTAAGACAGCATGACATCAGAGAAATTCAGATGTTGTAGCTAAAGGGTTTCACGAGTTCTGTACTTAAAATCCCATGGATAGAGTTGAAGTTCAAAGATGTGAGTTCAAGCAGTGAAGAGTCTAAAAATGAGAAGGAAGTAGTATCATATAGACAGTAACAGAGGCAGAAACCATGAAGATGAGTGCAAAGCTGAAAGACAACAGTGATAAAGCATAAGAGAAAAAATTACCTTCTTTCAGGCAAATACTTAGTGAAAAAGTTCATACCCTAACTGAATACAGGCATGTAATAAACTTTCGTGTATAAACATCTTTCTTTTTGTGAGGGATCATCTTCAATTCAAGATTATCTTCCTTTCAAGTTAGCACAGTAGCAAACATTTACTCTAGAAGAATCTGCAAAACATCTGTATCATTCATTACCCATCAAAGCAATCTTGTATAATACAGAGCAGCATAAATGGCAGAACTACCATGTGCAACAGTAAGAGAAATTGAAGACATCAACAGCTTCCACCTTTCCAGCAGCAGAAGGGAATACTTCTGGGGAATACTAAACTCCAGATAGTCCAAAGTTGACCAGGCCTAATACTACTGAGGAATGAAAAGGACCATAGCCTCCTCCACCAATATAACCAAAGGGGTAACTCCTCCTGCGCTCAGCTGTTCATTTCAATGAGCAATTCCCATTAACGGACACCAGAGGCTGGGTTTTGGCACTGAAGGAAGTACAAGTCTACCCTACAGAATCAGCTGTAGCAACCTTTGATGTTTGGGGGAAGACAGAAATCAAGCTACTCAGGAGGGAGGAAACAGTTCTTTCCTGGCCCCAATCCAACTACTTTCTTTTCTGCTTTCTTAAATTACCTTTCTCCATAGGCTGCTCAAGGAAACTAACTAGTAAAATGCAATACATCTCACGCTGCATGAGGAAGCATAGGTGAGCGGGCACATTCTCAGCAATGGGGACACAGACACACAGAGAACAGAAATGACTATAAGCACAACAGCTGGTAAGATGAAAACATGAGCCATACCAATATATCATTTATTCGTGACAAACAATTCATTTTTTCCATGTTCTCACTGAAATTGTTACCATGTAGCACCTGGAGATTTTGTAGCAGACCATTATAAATAATTTTGTATTCCATTCTTCAAGTGTGAATTATTATAATTGCAAGAAATTAGTAATAACTGAAAAAAGTAATCTTTCAGAGACTGTCATCAATATGTGAGTTACAGTAAGTTGCAGTGGAAAGAGACCTTAGGCAAAAAAGTAGACTGTTAAAACTTTGTGTTGTAAACAACTGTTTTTCCTTTTCCCTCTGTTACAGCTGTGTGGTTTCTGCAAGCTTTGGAATACTAGCTTTTCAGATTTTATGATTAAAATTAAAATGCCTTCCATACACACAACTGTGCCATCCATCATTTTCATTATGTAAATTATTTTGTGAAGTGTTCCAAAGCAGAACAGATTGATACCTAGCACATGCATGTTTGAAATACATGCTTAGTATATAGTACAGCTAGAATCTAACTATATGTGCATGCAAATATTGATTAAAATGTAAACAAAAAAGCCTAATGCAGAGGTTTGCCTTCAAAAAACACATACACTATCTTTCCAGACTTTCTACCTTCTCTGTTTTCTGAGGGTAACTGACATGATAGGCTCTGGCATGTCACAGATGTTCGAGCTAAATAGTTATGAAAAGTGTCCATTTAAATATTATAAGCTAAGGTAGGGCCAAAGTAATTGTATCACTTCATATCTCCTGGGGAATTCGCTCTAAGCATTTATCTTGAATTCAAGTAAAAGTAAATATAATATGTGGTAATATAATATGTAATTATATAATAACTATATTATTATAATCAGAATAAATACTATTTTGCCTCTCCAAGCATAATATTGAATGCAAATCAAAACATATAATGATGTTGTATTCTAAAATCAAAATCTTCTTTCAACTGCAGTGTCACTTACATGAGTATCTTGAAAAGTTAAACATTAAAATATAGAAAACCTATATGTTATTCATGGACAAACTAAATAAAGTGAATTGAAGACATGGAATTCATCCTTGTAAGTATTTAGTCAATAATTTTTTACAAAATATGAACAGATTTGTAATTCAGACTCATCATTCATTCAAGGTGGGGACAGCACTATTTTAGGAGAATATAGAAATGTTGAAAACACTGTGGCATAGCTGGATAGACAAAAGTATATAAGCAGTTGCCAAAAACCCAAGTCTATCACTGTCAAACAGTAGGCAATCCAATTTTTCACATAACAGAAAGATTTCCATGTTCCATCTCCCTCTATATTTTTATCTAGAGATAACATCGTGCGAGGGAAGAGATTTGAGTTCACATCAGTAAACACAGAAAGCCAAAGAAATAGTGGTTCTTCTGCTGAACTGATGAGATTATTACTGAAATATCCCACTAATTTCAGCACAGAAGGGCAATGGCTTCACAAGCTCTCAGACTTAAGCCACAACATCCTTTCCTAAGCAATCAAAGATACTTTGGTATGGCTTCAAGATGGTGACTCCAGAAAACTCATCCCAGTTATAAAGGAGTCAGAAATTAAGTGAATGCACAAAGCGTTTTCAAAGGTAGACCCACAGGTGTAGATTATGTTTGTTGAATGCCACAAAAAGGTATAAGTCTAGCTCAAGCCAGTTCAATCAGCCAAAAATTTGGACAGGCAACACAGGCCACTGCAAGAGCTCAGGGATATAAGTCACAATCAGGGCCTCTTTTTATGGCCTTACCAAATTAGAAAAATTCTAGTGCATCCTAGTTGATCTCTATACTACTTTTCTAAATATCCATTTTAAATAAGAGACAAGCACTCTTCAGACAGGCTGGACCATGGTAAATATGCAGTTAATCAGCACAGGGTGCTGCTTTATAATCCACATCCACCTTGTTTATGATCACATTCCCTTTCTTACTGGGAGTGCCACAGTGCCAAATAATAGTACAGATCTGCGGTTGCTCTGTGGTACAGGGGTGTCATATGAAAGTGGAAAGGAGGGGAAGAGCAGACCTGACTTCTGGAGAAGAGACATTCTGAAACGGGATGGCAGGAGCAGAATAGTGCAGGATCAGCACTACAAGCCACTGTAGGGCAGCCACTCAGCATCTGAGTGATACAGCTGGGCAAGAGCCTACCACATAAAACAACCCTTATAGAAATAACACGAATTAAAAAAAAAAAAAAAAAAGAGACACACAGACAATAATTTCAGCAAGGCCAGGCACTTACTCTAGCTTCCAGTGCTGTAAAAAGAGTTGTGTACCCTGAGCCACAGCCCTAATCCTCAAAACAAACAAAAAACCCAAACCAAAACAAACAACGCCCCCCCCAGCACCCCCCCCCCCAAAAAAAAACACCAAACAACCTAACCAAAACCAAAAACCCACACAAAAACCAACCCAAAACAAACAAACAAGACAGACCCTAAATTGCATCAGACCAGTCTCCCAACTCTGTTCAACACAGTTCAGTCCTATGACATGTGCCCCAGGGCCCCTGCTTCTGCACCTGAGTCTGGTTAACACTTGACTCACTGCAGTACTGTCAGATTAATAACTAGATATTTCACCGATGACAACTGTAGCATTCTCAAGTGCTCCCAAGGACCTCAATATCTCCCACTGGCAATATCTTATGCTGGCAGAGGAATAAATACTGTTTTAACTGGACTCTACACATCTTCCAGTGTACTGGCATCAAATGATTCCAAAGCAATAATTACCCCTCCATCAGAGGAGGCAAAGAGAGCCACATGCTTCTCTTCTTGATCTTTCTGTTTGTAACGCCTCTCTATGTACTGCCATATGGGGAAAGCCACTGATATTTCTTGTTCATGAGACATCTCAACCAACTGCAGCAAAGAGATGGAATATGATCTGCTTTTAATACTGAAAGCAGCCTGAAATATGTGCTGATTCAGTGAAGACTACCTATAGCAAAATGAATCCATGCATACCACCAAAGACTTTCCAGACCTCTTACCAGCGTTATTTTACATTTTTTTGTAACCTAACACCTCACAGGTACCTAGTTATTAACCACCAAAAGCAAGAAAGAAAATCATCTAGTGCTGAGAAGTTTTAGAATGTGAAAAAAGATAACTAAATCAAATATTTCAGATAACTAAATTTAAAAATATTATAGAATTTACATTATAAATTTTGATTATAAATTATATTTCATTTAAGTTTATGTCTTTTTTTGGGCACAATTAAAAGAAAAAAAAAAACCAAACAAACAAAAAACCCCCACAAACCACCAAACTATTACCTACACTTCCATGCACATACAACTCCAGGGTATTTTATATAGTTGATCCTTAAACAAATACTGAAATGCAATATACAGAAAGACTATTATGTAACCTCATATAAAATTAAAATGCAACTCTTGGAGAAAATTCAATCCTCATACTCCCCAATTCATCATAAAACTGAAAAAGCTACTTAAAACAGACAATGATGAAAGAATAGAATTTTAACCTTTCACAATTCATTACCAGGGAAATATTCCTGCCTGGGAACATCAGGATTGACAATAGTAACACTATAGGTTGTTTCTTTTTTTTTTTAAATGATGAATTTTTGGTTACTTGATTCATAAAACAAACCAAATAGTATATGTAGAACTACTTTTTTTTTTTTAATTCTCCTGCTAGATTTGGATCCATCAGCAGCTTAGAAACATTCTGAATGACCACCACTACACAACTTCAAAGCATGGCCTAAAAAACCCCTACAAAATTAGCAAGAAGCATCAAGGAATTCTAAAGAAAGTCCTAAGCATTACTATGTATGTTCACTCTCAACACAAAGTTTGCTAGCAAGGACTGTCCCATGAGAAGAAAGTCTGCATTTCTTCAACATTGAGAGTACAAAGTTTGAAGTGTTATGCCTTAATTACTATTTAAGACTCAAAAGTAGATCTGAAAATCTTTCTGAGATAAAGTAACATGCTGATCTTCTGTAAGATACTCTAGCACTACAAGAATAATCTATCAGGCTTGGTTGGATAGGTAATTTTAATTTATTACTCATTTTAATAAAGATTTTAAAGGCCCTTCTCCCAAAAGAAAACATACAGAGATGTGCAGATTGAGAAGTAGCCAGTGCTTCCTCTTAATTACACGGTCCTCTCGGTATGACTGTGGTTCTATACTCCCTCAGAACTACACTCAAACCCAGATGCTCAGTTTGCTGGGCTGAATCTTAAACAGCTCCCTGTCCTCTGAGTAGCTTAATAGGGGAATCTATACAAGTAACAAGATAATGAGACTATATGGGATTCATGCAGTGTCTTCAGATGAGGGAGAACAACGGGAAAACTTGGACAGACTTGGCCCTTTGGGTATGTTCATACTGCAAATTTAACACAAGCTGCACCAGATCTTAGCTCTCAAGATAGTCTAATGCATGCATGCACACTGCTATGTTCCTTTTGGTTTTGAATCCCCTGTATAATGTGTGTTTAGATTTCTTCTCTAGCCAGCCACATCAGCAGTACAGAAAGCACTGCTTCAGCAAACCTATGTGCAACAGTAAGTTTAGTGTGGGCTCATATTCAGCTCATACTACACTCCTCTCATGCTTCCCAAGGCATCCAGGCAAAGCATAAATAAAATTGTATTTGAAATGTATGTGAGTGGTAGCAACCTGGCTATAAGGGAGCTCAGGCCATGCCAACAACACAGATACATCAATAAGTAATAGTCTAAGCTACAAAGCAGACAGTTCAGGATACAGAATTACTTAATTAAAAGGCGGAAGACCAAGTCTTGATCCCACTAAGAAGAGCTGTCTAAGTGGCTACACAGGTTATGAGACTGGCACTAATAAAGATCAGATCATGAGGAGAAAAAAATTTTCCCTAGACCAAAATGAAGCTGTAATGCAAAATGCATTTGAGAACGTTTATCTTTCTTACTTCAAACTAATAGACGGAAAAATCACATCAGGAGATTAGTGAAAAACTTTATGCCTTTTCTTCAAACAGCATTTAACATGCTCTTCTACTACTATTACCTTGCTTGTTCCAGTAAGATGACCTGTACAATACATGCTTAGGACATAAATAGAAGGGAAAGAGACTGA
The DNA here is from genome assembly GCF_034638445.1 of Ciconia boyciana. Taxonomy (NCBI): domain Eukaryota; kingdom Metazoa; phylum Chordata; class Aves; order Ciconiiformes; family Ciconiidae; genus Ciconia; species Ciconia boyciana. The sequence continues at coordinate 101,507,907 of NC_132935.1, read as the reverse complement.
ATCAAATGCCCTTAATTCAAAGCAGAAAATTATTTTGGAGGACAGGAACAAATCACCGTTTCTAGGTTTCGATCCACTAATATCACTGCAGAACTTACCAGATACTAAGACAACTATCCAAGCTCTGCTGGAATCGCTGATTTTTATTAACTGCCTATTCTATAGAAAAAAATTGAATAAGTGATTTGAAAAATACTGAAAAATGTTTTTCTAAGTGATAACAGAGAGAGCAAACAGTACAGGAAGAAAAGGTCACTTACTCCTTAGGGAAAAATTACAGAGGTCAATCTACAGCTTGTATGGGATACTGGGACAGTAAGGATTCCTTATGTATTTGCCACATGGAAAAATTAAGATTCACTAACATCTTTTGTGTCAGAGAAGTCTGGTAAGTCTTTTGTGCCCCTATTCTGATACTCACCATAGTCTCTGTGAACATACTTGGAAACTCTGAAACATGTTGCTGCTGGGATGGAAGGTTTTCTCTAGTCACAGTCTGTTGACAGAAACCACTAACTGCCATAGTAAATTGAACAGATAAAGATAGCTTGGATTTCTAAATGAGAAAACAGAAAGCCTCAGAGCAATCAAAATTGACAGTAGTAAAAAATGCCCATTACTTCCAGAAAAAAGCCAAACATTGAACAAGATCCAGGTCCCTCTCAGGGCACAGCAACACCTTTTTAGGGACAAACATGCCACTGTGTGAAAACTCTGAGTTGACTCACAACGGACAGAAGCAGCACTTATCTTCACACATATTGCATACCTAATGGGGTTTCGTTTTGGTTTGTTTTAAATTATTATTACAGACTGCATACTGTAGCAGAGACACAGTATGTTTATCCCTTGATAGGACAGAATTGATTCATGCAAAGGAACAGCTGAGGAGGCTCATGTACAGCAGCAGTCTGGGGAGAATACACAGAGGGATGTGTTCATATGTAGGCATGCATTTGTGCATGGGCAAGTAAGGAAAAAGTTCACACTCATACAAGGACAGAACCCTTCAGGACAGGGAATTTTTTCTCTTACGTGTTTGAGAGAAGAAGGAATCAATAACTAGAAGCCCCAAGTCAATATTACTGAAGAGAATTTGACACTGTCTTGAGTTAAGAAACAAATCTTACTCTACCGTGTTGCATTTCAATTGCACCCCCATTCTCAGACAGTTATACGAGAATGAGAGATATCTTAACAATCAGCACGTTAGAAGACTCCCAAAAATAAACTGGTCCTACTGAATTCTCAGAAGAATAGTTCCAGCTGGCAGGTGTCCACGTACATAAAGGTATTTGTGCTACTGGAGAGGGAAAGGGGTTAGCGTGAGCTGTCAAAGACTCCAGCGCTTTGGGGCTGAGGAATACACATGCTCCAACAAGCCTTTTCTTCCCTCATAGAATTACAGAAGAGGCCAAGAGTTCATTAAGACCCCACATGTTAATGGTAATATACCACCACCTGTCAAAGCCCTGTGGGCACCATCAGGCCCTAACTGACCTGACCAGCCTCAGCTGCTGTCTCCAGCAGCCCCCTCTGGGCCAGGAGCCCCAGTTAAGCTCAGGCCTGTGTCCCCAGTCTTGGCTTGAGTTTAAATACCATCCCTGCCTCCAGCCCTGTGCTCATCCTCCAGGACAGACCTAAGACCTGCATTATATGTAGCCTTCTCCCCAGTTCTGTCTCCAGCTCATTTCCTTTTGGTCCTGACTGGAGCCCCTGTATAGACCCAGGCCTTGGTTGATCACTTGCCATGTCTGGGACTGCTGATGGGTCCTGCTACCAGCCCCCAGCCCTCAGGCCCCATGGCACAGGGTGTCCCATTGGTGTGGGCACTGCCTCTGCTGGTGGGACCCTCGTGTCCCTTCTTGTCCTCCCTCAAGAAGCAGCCCTGCTCGTGCTGCTCCCGGACACTATCACTCAACATCATTAGACATAGATTTCCAAAGAGGAAATCACTGTTTTTAACTAAGTATTTCTTACTGGTTTAAGAACTTCTAGTCTGATCGAAATTAATCTCTCAATAAAGAGCACTGTAGCAAAACTAATCTTCAAAGTTTTCTCCAGTCTTTACACAGAGAAAACAGCTCAGATCAAATGTGGTGCTGGTACTAAAAATTGCCATAGCCAGACTACTAAGACAAAGCTGATAAAATGAACACAGTCAAGTCACAGTAAATAACATGTACTGTGTCTTGTTCTTCACTGATTGTACTTTTATATTTTCAGAAACTGCTGAGCACTGCTGCCTTTCTAAAGTTATGCTTTAATTTTCAAACCCAGAGTAGTAACCAAAAAAGTCACCTGCAATACACAGGTGGAGAGGGTCGGGAGGGGGAAGAGGAGGAGAAGGACAGGAAAACACAATAAACCTGTATTTCAAGAGAGACAGGATTCCTTGAGCATGCAATATAACATAGAATGAGACATTAGTTAATTTAGATGTGTCATACAACTGACTTGTTTGTTTGAGGTTTTCAGAATACTGTGGTCTTATCAAGTCATATTTGACTTTATTCTCCATGAAGTAAATATATTTTTGTGGTTTCTCATATGTTTCAGATTATCCTATGGTATAAAATACATATTCTATTGACCTAAGAACAGCAATAACTACTCAGCAAAGTAATTAAGTGTTTGTAAACTATCAGGTTCCAAATAAAAAGTTTTCCAAAGGTAACGTTAATTGTCTGCAGTTTGATCAACTCGGGAAAGAATTTTTTTAAAACCCAGTATGAAAATACATATGTTCAAAATATAGCGAAAAAAAATTTTTTTTTCAAAGGGTTGTTACTCTCATCAGCCACCTAATGCCAAGTGTATATAACCTACAGTACCCTGCTTGTATTAACCTCTATAATTAGGCTAACAATAACCTGGTATTGGAAATAGCAATACATTTTACCATCTTAAATGCAGTACTACAAATCAAAAGACATGTAAACAAGATCCTGGCTCAATCAGTTTGCATCCTTGACAACATTTACAACCAGAAAGATATTATTACATTAGATTGTGATAAATATTAATGGAAAAGAAAAATTCATACCATCTGAAACTTAGACACAACCAAACGTAAAAGAATACTTTGCTTATTTTTAATCATGAAAAGGATTTTGATCACATGGGCACAAACAAGATGTCGACAGGAAAGAAAATAAGGGAAAAAATTTAGATCACTTAAAGTAACTGCACCAAAAGAGTTCACATCCAGACTTCAAAACCAATCAATGCATGAAACTGCAGTTTAAAAAGGTATTATAATTCAGCAATATGACAACATGTCACCCATATGTTTACCATTAATCAGTGGAAAAAGTAACCACACCAAGCCTTGAACTGGTATTCTGACCTAAATAGCACACTATGTTTTACAGCAAATTATGAAGGCAAGATTACTTAAAGACAAGGAAGTACTAGAGAAAGAGGATAGCAGCAAACTCTTTTATGAAATGTTTATGAAAGTGCTAGACTAAACTCAAAGATTAAACTAAGATCTACCACATTTTTTTTCTCTAGGCAATAAGTTCACACCTACCTGGGATGCCTAGAGCAATGCATTTTATATTTACCACCTGGGAAATTACTACATAAGTTGGAGAAGATGGGAAAAACAGAAGAGGACTTGTGTGGGGTTTGGGGGGTTTTTGTTTGTTTGTTTGTTTCAGTTTTTTTAGGCAACTGACCAAATGGGAGATGACCAAGTGGAATTGAAAAAAAGAAAAGCATCAAGGGAAGGAAGATTAAAATAGAATTCCTCAAAGTAGAAATACAGAACAGAAAAATGCATGTAGTCTTACGGAGAAATGCGCATCCAGATTTGCTTGATAGGCAGAGGGTAGCTTATTCAAACAAAGAAAAGGCTGAAATATAAGCATGATAACTCTTTAGAAATATATTAGAGGGGCAAGAAGCAACTAACTATAATTTAGCCATTAATACATCTGGGCTGACAATCAGGTGTTTATAGATCTTAATGATGTTTACAGATCTTAATGAGTTACAATATTCTGGAACTGCTGCCTTAGAAATTCAAAGGAGCACAGGAAATAAACCTCTAAATGCTTTTTTTATTCTGCAATTTTCTTAGGACTTTTTCTTTTGTGAAAGAGTTAGATGAACTTACAAAGAGAACTGCATGATTGTATGCAGTCCTGGAGCAGCAGAAGTCTTGTACCCAAATAAGCAGGGATTTATTTTCCAGAAAGAATGCCATTTTAAAATCTTTTACTATTTAAAAGTGGTCATCCTGCCTCCATGTAACTTAGGAGTAATACGCCAGGCTTGCAGAAAGACATAAATTGAATTCCTTGGCAGTACTGAATGTTTTATAAGTTTGGAAGATTCTTACCCTGTATTGATGGAAATGATTTCTATCAGTGGATTCTTCCTAATCTTTGGCAAATCCAGTCGTGCTCCCCCCAAACGCTTTCCATTATCCTTTTTCTGACCCAGCAGTCTCACAGAATGACCTTCAAATGAAGCACAAAAAAGCAGTCAATACAAAGCACAAGTCCCATCATATTTGTTTTGATTTGCTGCTCTTCACAAGTAGAGCTTATACTTCAAAGACTGAAAATGAGAATGAGATGTAATAATTTATTTCCACCAGCTGGAGCATTTAAAAAGAGACATTAACAGGTAAGATCATGTAAAAATGAACAACTTATTTCATCCAATTATCTTTTCACACTTGCATTTTCTGGTTTATTCAATTAAAATAATTTAAGCAGTTTCATTTTTAGGTTCTCAAGCAAATACCAACAAAGCAATGTTTAAACAAGTTGTGTGGCAGAATTAAAATATTTTTCAAAAAAATTTCATTCAAGCCTAAATTAGTCAGTAATAAACAACTAAATATTTTTTAGCGTATTATATGGAGAACCAATACATTTCAGTCAAAGTTACATGACTGTGTAAGTCTGAGGGAAAGTGCTGTAAAGCATATCCTGATAACATATTCCTGGCTTAGCTGACTACCAAGGTTTACGCATATTCATCCCACACCAAGGAGACCGCAGGTCAGAAAACTGCCTCACAACTCCTTTGCCAAAGCCAGTTATATTCAGAGAGTAAAATACAAATACTATCACCAACTGCCTACAACAGTACATCAGTTATAACACATCAAGTCCTATATTTGAAGGGCACAAATGACACGGTTTGCCAATATTCAGAAGCAAGATCTAACAATGAAGAATACAATTAAGAAAATAAGAAAACAATTAAGTGTCTATTATTGCAACAGGTAGTGTAAAATGTGCCCAAGTTATAAACATAAGACTTGTACCATTTATTCCATAAAGCCTAGAATAGACAGATAAGAAACAGCAAGGAAAAGCTAATGCTAGATACCTGAAAAGAGGTGGAAAGCAACCACTACTTGGAGTGGAGGAAAGACAGAAAGCATGTATCTGTTGGAAGTTGGAAAACTCTTTGATAGTACATGGAACTACAGCTACAATCTGTCCAATATTTCAGAAAAGAAAAAAAGCCTACCCTAAAAAGGAAAAGGGAGGGGGGCAAAAGGAAAGCATGAAACTATGAAGTACTACCTGAGCTACATCTAGTACAGCAAAGGAGATAACCAATTCAGATCAATTAAAAACCATTTTCAACTAAATCTCCTAACTTACACTACCAACAGCTATTTACAAAACTAATTCATCCATCAGTTAAAGTCTTTCTCCACTGTCTGTTTTGAGGAGCCATTAATTAATTTTTTAATAATGTGGCATTCATACTCGGAATTTATTTCTGTGATACAGCAACAACAGCCCGCAAATAAACAACTACTTCTGGCATACCATCTTTCTCAGGTTTTTTAAGATTCATGAAAAATCTCAATCAAAAGTGTGATCTAATGAAGAAGTAAGCGGGACTAGCCTGATATCATAATGGTTAATACTAAAAGGTGACATCATAACATCAACAGGAATTAAAAGGCATTATTTTTGCAGTTGCATTTGACAAAAATTTCATTACATCCTGCTGTGAATTTAGTAATATGGTACTTGTGCTAGTAACATTCACTAAATTATTAATTTCTATCTTTTCATGACAATAACAGCAATATCTTTGTCTCACAATACAATCAGTTATTTTCCAATCGAATGCTTCATTAAGGAGTCGCAAGCATGGCACCGTTTTATTTACTTGTGTAACAACAGCAATTGCATTATGGTAGGCATAAAAATTAAACTCGAAGCAGAGAACATTCCTTTTCGTATTTCCTAATACTGTGGTATTTGGAATAAACCAGTTTATCCATTTTTTAAATATTCAATTGCATTACTATATTAAAACTGTATTTGGATTTATGGCTGAAAATACAGTGGAATGATTTACAATATTCTTAAAACAATCAGGCTTAACAACATAACAACAAGCTACCCAAAATTTAAAATTCATACATTTAGAATTGGGGTCAAACCACCATTCTGAAGTATAAAAAAACAAAACAAAACCAACAAACCACAAAAACAGCCTGCCTCCCAATAAGTAACATCTCCAGAGCACAGCATCAGTGAAGCAAGATCTCCTCTGAATGCATACCCTCACAACGAACAGTTATGTGAATTACTGCTCTCTAATAAGAGTTTAGCTCATGCTCTCCCTCTCTCATACTGGGAGCATTAATCAAAGAGGGAAACTTTTTCAAAGGACTTCTGGAAGAAGAGTATCCTTTAGACTACGAAACTTGTCACAAATCCGTTTGAAATTTATCAAAGGAATAAAAAATAGCAAGGAGGGAGGGAAATGAAGATAATGACAGACCTGTGCAGGAGGCACAACTTTATAATCCATCTTTTCTTATGAAAACAGGAAAAAAAATAAACACTATGGTAGTCTAGAAAATCTTGTTAACCAAAAGTAGTACTAATACCTTCTTACAGATCTTTGTCTTTCAGATGTTAGACAGGTTACCATATACATTAGGGGAAAACAAAAAAAACCCAAGCAACCAAACAACAACCACACCCCCCCATGCTTAGGACACTTGCACATAGAATATAACTCACTAGAGAGCGTAAGACCTAGCCTCTCTTACCTTCAGAGACTTTCTTGATTCAGGAAAGAAACCCCAGCTCTGTGACCACCTCCCACGTGATCCACCGAATGCTAACACCCACCACAACCTCGCGCCTGAGCTCAGGAAATCTATGGCCTGTCAATCAAATATGGCAGCTACTTTTCACATGGCGCATGGCCACATATTCTTCCCATATTCCTACGGAACAACACTAAAGTTCAAGTTAGTATGAGGCCTGAAAAACCTGTGTGGCACTCACGAATAACATCCCTATACTTTTCACTCCAGACACCAGAGGATTAAAAAAAAAAAAAAAGCAGTACAGGGAGATGAGTTTTAGCAGGGAGTTTAATGCTTCCAGAAAGCAAGCAGCACATGCATATCCAACTACAGTGACATGTGCTGCAGATACACTTAATTCAATTTAAACAAACAAACAAAAAAAAACCAAACAAAAAACCAAACCAAACAAACAAACAAAAACAACACAAAAAACCCACCCCCCAAAAAACCCAACCAACCAACCCCCCCCCCCCCCCCAAAAAAAAAAAAAAAACCCAAACAACCCACCAACCCTCAGTTACAGTATTCATGACCTTAAATCCTTTTTCCCCTACTCCATACAAGGACTATTTTGTTTCATTTTAAGTAATCACTAAAGCATCTGTTTACAGCATTGTTGCTATTAATAAAACATAACTTGATAAACACTGAATCATACTTTTTCACATGCTGTAGATCTTTTTTCCCCCCATACTTATTTTTAAAAAGAACTTAAAAATAAATATTTTGTCTTCTTCAACAAGGAAAAGGCTAAGCAACTTTTTTTTTTTTAAACTAATCAGCATTAAGCCCACACCAACATCAAGCATAACAGAAAAAGCAGTTAATTTTAAATCTCATTTATGGTCTCCTTTCAAAGCTTAGAATGGGGCAAAACATTGCAATCGAGTTTTCCTTCTAAAGTATTTTACCTGAGTAAGTTACCTTCTCTCTGACTTTACAGGTTGGATAACAACCTAACTAAGCAAAAGAGGTGGCCCAGACTTAAAAGAAGTCTTTTTTGTGTGTTCTTTATTTTCTTTCTTTCTTTTTTTTAAGTTGGGTACAAAAACACTTCTGAAAACTGAGTTAATCACAGTTCTATTTCCATAAAAATGAGTGCTCTATCTCACATCACAAACGAAAACCACTCCTTTTTTGATGGCTCACTGGAAGATGCAAGCTTTGAAACACAGCTTAATGACAAACAGACCTAGTCAGGTTATACCTGAGACCCTAAACATTCTAGTCCTATAAACTTCTTCTGCCATAAAGATAACTTTTCTACTTCCACATAGTCTACCAGCAGATAAAATTCTATTAAACTGAAAAGGTTAATTAGCAGTTTAGGTCATGCTTCAGAGCAGGTTTTCACTAATTAATAGATAATTAATGCAGCTTACAATATAACAGTAGTACTAACTAAGTCCAGTGAGGAAGCTTAAAGAGCATAATCACTCACAGCAAGTGTAAATGAAATCGAGCTAGAAACTATTTAAAATTAATCAGAGCTCTCTAGTTTTCAGAACTGACTGTTTAAAATTAAACTCATCTTTACATACAAGTCAGCAGACGCAATTCACATTACTTGGCATTGTTCGCAGAGAGGATGAGGTTGGAATGAATTAATCAGGATATTAAATCCTATTGTTAGTCTAAAAAAGGGCTTTTAAATGTGTCAGTTTGATAAACCAGTGTGCAGAATGAAAATATTTTCAAGGCGTTTTCACTTGTTAAAAAGGATACAAAAAAGTAACATAATATTAATAGCATGTACATATACCTTTAATAGTAATGTATGCGCTTCACCAGCGTGATAGAGAATGCCTGATCTTGAAATACAAATATATGAAGGGAACAGGTAATGGCATTTCTTTGCCGTAAGATTATAACAACATTAAATGTGCTGTGAACCTCAGGCTACTGTCAGACCCCTGTGACCTAGACTCACAGAAGCATGTTAACGATATTAGAGTAAACAGATTCAAATTGGACTGGTATTTTGCTGGTTTGATACAAGGATAATTGAGGGGGAAGTGGCCTGGCTTAGTCATCTTTAGTTAACTTTAACAACTGCCTATCAGTGTTGCAAATATCTATCAGATATTAATAGACCTACTGTATTTCAGAAATAGTCAGCTTCGCTCAAGTCCACAGGCTGGCACCCCTCAAGTAGCTGCTGGGAAATAATGTCTACTTGAAAAATGGAAGAGGGCATCCATTGAGGGTCCCTCCCCATCCCTGCACATCCCGCTAGAGCTACACAGCGTGCCACTGAAACACAACTCCCAGCCAGACACAAAGCAGTATATTTATTTCTTAGCTGTTAGCTTCAAAGTTCAGTGCAGACATCTCAAGCAGCTCAAAAACATGAGTTTAAAGAAAATCCTCAAAGATGCAGGAAACCCCCAGCCTTGGTAGCAACAATTTCTATTGTTTTCAGCCTGTTCTGTTAGCCATTCTTTCCCTTTCCCAGTTACATCATTATACTTAGAGGTTATTCACCATTTCCTGAAAGACACTTTTTTTCCTCACAACAAGGCTGCCAGTGTACCTTTCTATACTTCCCAGCTGTCTCTCACCAACCTGTTTGATCTTCTCCAGCATCTTCAGGGAAAAGAATTAAGCACTATTTCATGTACTCTTGCACACACTTCCTTCTACCATTATTCACTTCTTAATGAATACAGAGCTTCCTTTCCTTATAACTAACGCTGGAAAAAATGGCACATGGGAGCAGTGTAGCTAAGGAAGGCAAAGCCGTACGAAGGGAAAACTAAGTAGTAAATTTCCCCAAAGAAAAACAAAAGGAAGAAATGTAAAGAACCACCAAAAGCAGTGATAAAGACTGAAAGGAGGATCAAGTAAATAAAAAAAGTGAAAGGCATTAGAAAACTTAAGTGAAACTAACAAAAACAGTCAAGAACATATTAAAGAGAAGAGAGAGCCTAAGATCAAATTAAAAAAAAAAATGTGTAAAGGCAGAAGAGGCAAATCAGGAGCTATTAAAAACTTTAACATTGGATTTATTTCCAGAGTTATGTTCTTCTAACTCTGTAACTACTGGGTAAAAACAACCTTCTAAACAAGTTATTTCGGATCTTCTGGCAGGACTAACAGAAAAAATTAGCATTCTTATATTAAGGATGTAACACAAATTGCCTAACACACTGTACAGCTAACCTGGACTGTTGCTCATATTTGAGCCCAAACCTCTTCAATTTGGAGGTGCTTTAAACCCAGACTTGGTGAGCTTGCAGTGGACAGGCAGGCTTAGAGCCTGAGCCCTGGTCCACCTCTGATGGAAGCACGCCACGTGTAGCAAGGACAAACCCTAAGCTCCTCTCCCATCTTTTCTCCCTGCCCTGCAGCACAAACAAGCTGTCCCACAGCAGACATGACTGACTGCAAAGGGATCCCTGAGCTCCCCAGAGCAATCACGTGCTGCCAGACACACACAAGTGCAGAAACAAGGACACTAATGGGCTTAGGGCTTTGCTGTGTGAATGCTCCCACCCAAACCAACCCCAGCTGGCCAGCAGCACATTAGCTACATAGTGAAAGCATCCCTGAGTGTCATCTGTGGGATTTCCTGGCTCAAGTAAATACAGGGAGCAAAGAAAAGCCAAACCTAACTGGAAGATACATGCCCTTCTCCTGGACAAGCAACTAATATAAGTTATTCCTCCTCTAGATCAGCGAAGGTGGGGATGTTCTGTAACAGTCAAATTCCTTCTTCAACTGGTATAGGCAGGAACTGGGTCCATTACAAGAGAAGGAAGAATTCAGACTAATGCTGTCAGAATTACTGATCTTTCTCTGTGTGTCACAGCATCACAGGAAAAAGCACGGCCTGGGCCAGGCAACCAGTCCCATCAGGTTGCTGATAGCAGGTGCTATGTTTGACCCAGCCTCTGCAATTCAGAACTCTTTCATAAAAAGATTGCCTTCCACCCTGTACCAACTCAAAAAAGCTTCAGGGGAAGGTGCAGGTATTACTAAGCATACAGCATATATGTTACCAGCTTGAAATATATACATCTAGTAAGCCTTGCAGTTGGAATTAGCATCCAACAACAATTCTGTTTCAGAACACTCCAGAATGCGCCATGTGTGAAGACAGGGGCTTTTTAAAATTCATTTTATTTAATTTCAAAAACAAGATATTAAATATAGTGAGGCAGTTCACAAATTTCAGAAAAAAGCTCTGCAGGTGACCCTGCTAAAATTCTTACACTGCTAAATTCTTAAAATTCTTAAACTGCTAAAATTCTTACATCACTTTCTCTCCATTAAACATACAATACCTCTTTATTCTTACAGATATAACAATATCTGTAAGCACTAAAACAGTAGAGTGCACAACTAAAACAGAAAAGGAGATCACTATTAACAAGGAATTACTGTTCATATAAAATTTTCATAGAATTAATTTAAGAATGTATGTACAAGTATTCAAGAACATTTTTGACATATCCACAGTACTTTCCTCTCTCACAACAAAAGCGCTTGAAATGCCCTATTAAGGCACTATATTTTTTTTTCAGGATTCAATAGCTTCACCCTACTTATTCTGAGATCATGTGATTTTTATTGTCTTTCTGAAAAAGTGACTAAACATTAAATCTGCTGCGAACTCAAAATGCTGGCTACAATTCAACAGCTCAGCAGGACAACACTAAGAATCGACTACAGGAAGAGTTCCCCTGACCCTCTGTCCTCACCTCTCCGAAGAAATGTGTTTGATCAGGATCAAGGATGCTGCTCAAAACCTCCGGAGATTTTGGATAGAAACTTTCAAGGAAAAGAAGTTTTGAATCAGATGAAACAGGCTGTGTTCTGAGGAAGGGAAATGCTGAAGGGTGGATTGTCAGGGCCAGCTGCAGCAGTACGAGTAACTTGCCTAATGTTTTGGGGTGTGCAGACTGAAGAGAACAAATTTAGCCCTAGAGTGAAATGCGGAGCTGAACCTATCATTGTATGCAAAAGCAAGCTTTTACTTTCATCTCTACTCCTTTGCCATCTATTTGTACTCTTCCTACGGATAACTAGATTGCACTGGTTTGAACAAGGTACCTTTGCCTTTATCAGCCATGAGAATTCTCTCACAGAGCTAAACCCAGCTGAGTCGAACTAATGTGAATAGGGCAGAAAAATAGGGAAGCTGCAAGACGGTCATTCATTGAAGGTGTGGAAAAGAGCATGTACAGGTCTGGAAGAAAAGTAATCTTCTCCGTGCACATCACAGGCTTATTTAACAACGAACAATCACAACTTTGCTACTAAGATTTTTTCATCTGTTTCCCCTCCATTGCTTGTTTTCTTCTTCTGCAGCACTATTTATCTCCCATTCAGTTTCTGTGAACAATTTACAAAATAAAGTTGTAACAATGAAAATCATAACAGGGATAGTCAGTCCTAACAGTTTTCTAAACCAAATCAAGGAAATAACTACATCAAGAAAAATAATTACAAAACCCACCTACAATCCTGGATCATCTCACACACCTAACAGTCACTGCATGCCCAAAAGCACTCGAACAGGCACAGAAAAAACTGCAATAAACTTTGATGTAAGAACAGAAACCAACTGATGGCAATGGAAATCTCTTGCCCCAGCAGATAAGATTATGTTGAGCTGCATGATTATTGATGTTTTACAAAAGCAATTAAAATCTGTCTTTGCAGAAGTAGTTTCTCCATAATTACTGTATATTCCTCATTGTGCTCTACTGCTTTCTTTAAATTACAGTCTACAAAGCTAAACTCCTAGAATTTATACTGGCACAGATAATGGTATTGCTATTTTGAACTCATTCCTTCAGTGCATCACACTTTTCCTAAGCAGTCAGGAACAGGCAATCAAAATGCAACCCAGTGCTCTGGTTGAAGTGTTCAGCTGAACGACAACCCCTTCATTTAAAACCTAAAAGGCGGGATACCTTCAAGTCAGGTCCTTCATAAGTCAATGCCTGTTGTCGAAACAGTTCTCAAATTAACAGAAGAAAAAACAAAATGCTACTGCTTTTGGTAACGACACTCTTTCCACACATAAAGCTGCTTTCTTAGTTGACAACAACAATCAATAATTATTTTTGTTTAAACAGGAATAACTTCGAAATTTCCAATCCAGGGATACAAGAAAGGGGCAGGGGGTGGCATTTACCGCATTATGCTGTTAACCTCAGCGATTAATACATACAAATGAGAGATGCAGAATCTTTTAAACACGGTCATTTCACCAAGTTACTGACAAGCTGTAGTTCTGTATATTGCCTATTGAAAACCTGATTTCACACCCCCACCCCCCCCTTTTTTTAGTCTGTCAAATACAGATAGCCCCTTGCATAAGCATAATTTTTGCTGGTAGTACCTTTACTTTTCAACAATCTCAGTTTAAAAGGCAATTCTACTAGCTAGAAATACTGTTATGGACGTAGTAGTGTTAACGGGGTGCCTGTGGCAAGGGGCTGGCAGCAGGGGGCTGCAGGGCAGCCCCTGTGAGGAGAGGGCTGCCCCGTGCCGGACACAACCGGTTCCAGCGGGCTCCAACGGCCCCACTGCAGGGCACAGCTGAGGCCCTCAGCCACCGGTGGGGGCCTCCAGGAAGGCCAGGGTAAGAAAGGGCAAAACGCTGCCTGGCAGCAAGGAAAAAAGTGTGAGAAACAGCCCTGCAAGCACCAAGGTGAGAGAAGGAGGAGGGAGAGGAGGTGCTCCAGGCACCCCAACAGAGATTCCCCTGCAGTCCCTGGAGAAGGCCACGGAGAAGCAGGTCATCCCGCTGCAGCCTCTGGACGACCACGCCAGAGCAGACAGATACACCCTGAGGAAGCCACAGCCCACGGATAGCCCGTGCAGGAGCACGGTTTCTGGCAGTAACTGCATGTAGGCTGTGGGGGACCCATGCTGGAGCAGACTGTGTCTGAAGGACTGCATCCCAGGGAGAGGATCCACACTGGAGCAGTTCTTGGAGGACTGCAGCCCGTGGGAAGGCCCCAGGCTGGAGCAGGGGAACAGCGTGGGGAAGCAGGGGCAGCAAAGAGGAGCTGTTATGGGCTGACTGCAGCCCCCATTCCCCATCCTCCTGCACCGCTGAGAGGGAGGAGGTAGAGGAGTCTGGGATGAAAGAGTGAAGCTGAGCCTGGGAAGAAGGGGGTGGGGGGAAGGTAGTTTTATAGTTTCCTCTTTGTTTCTCACCATCCTACTCTATTTTTAATCGGCAATAAATTAAATTAATTTTCCCCAAGTCGAGTCTGTTTTGTCAGTGACGGTAACTGGTAAGTGATCTCCCTGTCCTTATTGTGACCCATGAGCTTTTCCATCTTATTTTCTCCCCTGTCCTGTTGAGGAGGGGGAGCAAGAGAGCAGCTGGGTGGGGGTCTGGCAGCCAGCCAAGGTCAACCCACCACACAGTGAAATAAATAAAATAACCCATCCAAAACTGTCCCCCCCTTTCTATGTCCTTTCAAAGGACATAGAAACAGAAACAGGGATTCAGTGAGGCCACTACCCTTCCTCTGACCCTCCTCAAGCTGCACTTCAGCACAAACAGTCAGTTTCCTGACTGGAAGCCAAATGATACTTTTCCTCAAAAAGGAACTCTTGACTCCTCCAATTTTTATTCTTCATTTCGCTTGTCATCAGCTTTTTAAATCAAGGCTGTTCTTCCCACAGTCACAGAAATTGAAAAGAGAGTATTTTATTTACTGTTATCAGCAGATTATAGTGAAATCAAACAGCACATACAAATACTATTTAATATGCTGGCATTCATATACATACATACACACACACACACACCCCACTCTAAGGTAGGCAATCCAGTATAAATTCTATACTTTAGCCTACATGTAATATAGGTTCCATTTATCTGCTCATTTTCATACAGACTGACACTGAAACTATTAACAATCCATAATTACTAACCACATGAGGACAATTTAACAGTTATTAAATATTGGTTAACATTTAAACTGGGAATGGATGGGCAACATCACCAGACAGATCGACGTGACTGAAATCAAGAAAGGTTATGTGACATATAAAAGGCTCAACCCTGAAGTAATTTCCTTTGGTTGTTTTTTACAATTAAGTCTAATGACCCATTGCAAAACTATGTTTTGTGAAAGTGTTAGACAGACAATATGGACTAAACTCAATTCAACCTGTCCCCCTCATCTCCCTAAGGCCTGAGCTAAAAGCAGACTGTACACAAATACCCTGATTACATGCCTCCCACCTCCAGAAAGCTTTAATAACATGAGATTTGAGAGCTGGCATGTCTAGAAAGGGCAGGAGACACACAAATCTCTGAAGATCTAAATTCAAAACCAAGAATCACAGAATTTCTACATTAAGCAGTTAAAATTTGTCCTTTAAATTACAGAACAAATGTATTATCTTGCCTACTGTAAACTGTTTGTATCCAAGCTTGTACACATACACTGTATGTTTTTTTTTTTAAAGACAGCTTTTAAAGTGGTTCATAAAATGTTGACTTGAGCAATCACCGTAGAGATGTTCTGTGCTTCCCATCAAAGACAAATCTTCATCTTATTGGGACATGCTATGTAGCCCAAAACAGCTTTTAAATTCTGTACAGAAATTTTACTTAATGATGGAACATACCTCAATTATAATCCTGTTTTCTCCTAGCTCACAGACACTGCAACTCCTTAGCAGTACTTTCCTAACATACTATGTCATCATAACATGTTACCAGGAAACTAAGCACGTGAGTGGAAATGGGTGCCCCAATGATGTAAAAATTGCTGTAATCCAGTCTTATAATTTGGGTAATGTGCAGATGAAGCAAGGTTCACTAAACTGTTAAATCAGAGCCTTGCATGATAAAACTGTTCTGTACATCAGGAAGACTGACACACTCTGGCTACTTGATTGTGGCTGTCACTGAGAAACCTAATTCTGAGGCTGAGATTGAATTAATTTGTCTAGCTTCTAGTAGGCAGAATACAGGTTTCAGATTATAAATTACAATATTATAGTAAAAGTACCTGAAGATACTTCTAGTTAAAATACATCTTGGGACACAGTATAAATATTAATCAGACATGACCTGTGTACAAATACTGCAGTTATTACAGATCGCTTCTGGAAATGACAGTTTACCTGATAATTTACCTGATAATTAGGAAATTTCAAAGTTCCATAAGACTCGTGATAAAAGCCAGGGTGATATAAAAAGGAGACATCACAGGGTCTCTTAAAAATTCTCTTTTGGCTGTTAGTGCGATAATAAACACAAGCATCCTTCTTTGCCTTTTTATCCTTCATCAGAAAATGGAAAAGTCACATAAAAAGTGTGTAGGAGAATTATCTCAATGGAGAGTTGGGAACTGGCAATTACGCTGTTTTCAGACAGATGAGGTAAAGATCTGCTTCTTGAAACCATCTCTTGAACTAGCAGAATGACACTGTTCTGAAGAGGGTTTCCTGACAATGCCCTTAAGACTGAGAAATAAAGCTGGAAGAAACCCGTTCCTATTTAATAGAGAGTTCTAAATAATTCGAAGGAAGTTATTTTCTTTGGGAGTACAGTAAGCTTTCAACCAAATCCAACAGGGGAGCCATTTTCTTAGAAAACTAGAAAGACTATTAGGAAAAAAAAGGGGAGGAGGCAAATTCTTTGTAAAAAGTTTCCCTTTTTGTAAACCGTGCACTACAAAATTCAAGCATCCAAGAAAAATCTATGGTACCCCTTAAAAAAGGGGAACCCAAGGAAAGCTAGACTTTTAGACTTAAAACTGGCAACTAGGATAACCACCTTGGAATCTGGACAGAAAATCCAGACAACCCTGTTAGGCTGACCAATCTACAGGGACAGCTGCCCTACAGAGTGCAGATACTATGCAATTTAATCTTACTCAATTTAAATATCCAGTAGAAACATCTTTTTAAGCTTTCAATATATACATAGCTACACTATAAGAGTATACCACCCATGCAACCTTTTGATTTTCTTTTTTAAAAAAATAGGTGAGGAAAATTCTATTATACAACTATGACAGATATCCAACTTAAAACTTACTAATATCAGCTGGCTATGAATTCAGAATTTGTATTTAATCCCCTGTCCCACACCACCTCTGTCTCCTGAACCCATTTGCAGCTTCAGAAGTTGTTACTAATGATGTAGACTTATGAAGACAGAGGATAACATTTCATTTGGTTTCACATATATGAATTTAAGTTTCTACCATGCATCTATCTTACAGTATAAAATATTCTTAACCAACAGTCCTGTTATCTACAGTATTTTACTTCACTTGGATAATGAAAGTTCACGGTTAGACTTTTTCATAAAACACAGTGAAAAAGAGCTTCATATTCTTTTCCATTAGTGGAAGATGATTCCCAAACACATAAATTAATGCATTATCTTTAAACAAATTTAAATGAAAGAAATACAATTATAAGTAAAACCTCCTATTTTTATGGTTGCCTTTTGCAAAAGTAAGCCCTTATCATATGCTATGACCCTATCAACTTGTCAATTCTCTTTCCAATTGAAATTCTATTTTCAGAGAAGGGTTATAGTTGGAAGGGACCTCTGGAGGTCATCTTGTCCCACCCCCTTGATCAAGCAGGGCCACCTAGAGCCAGTTGCCCAGGACCATCTCCAGATGGTTTTTTAATATCTCCAGGAAGGGAGACTCCACAACTTCCCCAGATAACCTGTGCCAGTGCTGTCACCCTCACAGTCAAAAAGTGTTTCCTGATATTCAGAGGGAACCTCCCGTATTTCAGTCTGTGCCCATTGCCTCTGGTCCTGTGACTGGGCACCACTGAAAAGAGCCTGGCTCTGTCTTCTTGGCACCCTCCCTTCAGGTATTTACATACATTGATGAGATCCCCCCTGAGCCTTCTCTTCTCCAGGCTGAACAGTCCCAGCTCTCTCAGCCTCTCCTATGAGGAGGTACACCCCAGTCTCAGTCTCTCAACCATCCTCACGGCCCTTCGTTGGACTCTCTCTGGTATGTCTATGTCTCTCTCGCACTGGGGAGCCATTTTTGTTCATTTTTTCCAGTAAAACTTCAGAAATTCTTTGTTCCATTACCTTTTGAGAACTGAAAGAACTGGCATTATGTATGGAATTCAGCTAAGCGATTTGAATAAAAAGGAGTAAGCTAGAAAGGAAGCAAAATCTTTCCCAAAATTCACACTTTTTAGTTTAAATGTTCTTTAACATGTCCATGAACATTATTTTCCAGAATTGTATCAATATGTAAAATGCAATCTTAAAATCAATTCAATGAAAAGCATGATTTTAACAATTTCTACTAGATTGTTTGTGTTCTTTCTAGTCATATAATATTCAGTCACAATAACCTGAGTAACTATGTTATTGAAAAAGCAGTAATGTCTGGAGTCAGTGCAAATATTACAAAGCCCATTTTTGTATAGTGAGGGCATGCTGACCCAGGTTATCATCTTACTCCCTTAAGAATAAATAAAATTGAGGAAAATCAGATAGGGATCTGAAATACTGTGCTGTTGTAAAAATCATGAAGTATCCCCATTTCCAAGACATTGTCATAAACACCATGATGTTTCTGGGAAAAGAGTTTGGCTTATTTAATAACAAATAGGAATACGTTGAATATGTTTCTTCTTTGTTTGTATAGTACAGTAGGTTGTACCCCCAAAAAACAGATGCCATAAGGAAAGGACAAAGTGGGAAAACTTTGGGTTGGGAGTACGTAAGAGTACAGGTTTCATTTTTGAAAGCATTCAAAGCAATATGAAATCTTAAGGCCTTCAAACCACAAACTCTAGAAGCCATACACCACACTACACAATTCCTTGATAGAAGCTTTTTTTTTCCCTTTTAAAATTTTGCACTGTTTCTACATTTTCATGCTGTACTTCAAAGACATCATACTCCAGCATTAAAGTTACAGGCAATGTCTTGTGGACCAGACACTTGTTTATATTGAAAGTACAGCCAATTAAACTAAACCTTGTAATTTAAAGCTTCATGGAACAGTAATTTTTATGGCCTGATAAGTAATGGAGACAAACTTAGGTAACCCAGAAAGACCCAGACAAATATATTTATTTAATAGCAAATGTTTACTAGTCAGGCTGCAGAAACAATACTGTCTTTTCCCCCCTTCACTGCAAAGTACTGCATGTACACACACATGAACACAGCCAGAGAGAACAAGGAACACAGTTACAAAAGAACATTAAACCAGCGGATAACTTATCTGTCCTGCTGAGGACAGCTCAAGGAAGTGAGCCAAAACATCCGAAAAGAAGAAAACACAAGAGGACTAAACATAAGAAAGTAGAGATATAGCACTGAATTAAGATAGCACAGAAACTTTAAACAATACTCTACACCCACCTACATTGATGCAACTTAAATGATTTCTTCAAGTCTCCCCAGGATCATTTACCTATGAATCCAAAAGGCCACAGAGCTCCTGCCAGAAAAGATCTCTGAAATGACCACTTACAAAAAGCGTACACAGCAAAGTGTCACACTGCCCAAACATTTAGCTAAAGGAGAAAGCAAGCATTAGGTTGATAAAGAACATAACAGCAGCACTTCTGCCAGCTAATGCCTACATCTTTCAGGCTAGCTGCAATTATTTCAAGTGTGATGCTTACCTTTAATAGTTTCCTCCACAACTTCTACTACACGATCTATCTGCTGAACCTAAAAAAAGTCAGAAGGTCAATATCTAAGTAGTCAACAACTGGACATATTTTTATATAAACTCTTCTTTCAAAAGTATGTTCTTCTGGATGAAGGAGGAGTAAAGAGTTTGGGTCTATGTTTTTAGCCAGGTTTTTTCTGTGCATCTTGGTTCATCTGCCAAAAGCAACTTTAAAACTCACCACCTAACTTAAACCAAATTTTGTCCTCAAAAATAGCAGGTTCCTATGAGTTCAGCAAAAATCACCAAATGACTAGAAAAGAGGGACCCTAGAAAAGAGTTAAGGCCTTAACTGCTGTTCACAGTCTGTGAAAGGCAGTGGTCACCCCAGCAGTCAGCACCTGGGCGGCTCCAAGTGCCTCTAAGTGCTCCCTCTCCCCAGTCTCAACACCAAAACAGTAGATTGTAGAGAACATAACAAGAAGCTGAGGATATTCTGAGGGCAGATTACTGGGGAGAAAATTAAGGAAGTATTGCATGGGAAAGACATTGGAACATGGGAAAAAATTAAAAATACTGTGGTCATGTTTAAGGGAACAAGACATTGCCCTGGACTTACTGCAGGCAGTGGTACGAAACAGAAGGAAAAGCCCCGATGCTTTTCACAAGACAGAATAATATTTAATGACCGTCACAAAACATCTCCAACAAAGACAACAAATTTATGTTTTAGTGTTACATTTACCAACATTCACCCATAATGTGATAAATAGTTCAATTATTTCTTATTAGATAGTTTATTCTTTATTTAAAGTTAACGGCCAATATATTATAGAGATTTTGGTATATTAAGTAGAAGGAATCAGCATTAACACTGCAAAATTAAACGCTCAGAAATTCTTAAAGTTGAGATTCTTCCTCCAGCTTTCATCCAAATGGCATATTCTATGTAACGTCTACTATATATGCATGTATATGCTTAGATATATTGCAGGAAAGCCAAATACAGAAAGCCCTACTTTGCACATTTAGTTTAGTTTATAATTTTTCCACAATATTCTTTTTAAACACTGCTTCTCTAAGCTGTACATTATATGAAATAGATTTAGTATGATTTTTTTGCAGTTATTTCCTTGGAGTTTCTTTTCCAGTTTGCTTCAAAGGCAAGCAGAAAAGCACAAGTTGCAAAGGCTTCAAGAGCAGAACCCGGTCTGCAACAAGGAGCCTGGAACTTGGATCCCTTGCGTCAAAGCCATCAAGTCTCTGTGCCCTTAAACCGAGTTTGTCATTTCCTGTAAACACAAGTCTGCACAATCATCTCTATTTCACATTCATTTTCCAATCAGTTTAGTAGCAGCGAAAAAAAAGCTCATCTGTAGTTGGTGTCTGATCTAGAGTTCCCAACTGAAGTCAGTGGGAGTCTGTTCCTTTTCTTGTCTGGGTGTTGGATCAAGTCCATGTAAAACTTTTTTTTTTTTAAAAAAAAACCTTTTGAAATACAGCCTTTTCTAAACACAAATTTCTGCCACTTCAGATTTCTGAATACAGCATATTAGTCATCAATTGTAGAAATTAAGTTATTTGAAGTATCACTGATATTGGTATTTTAATAATCTTATTAAAAGATATATATTTATATCATTTTCTAGATTACAAGCATTCATATTATAGACACAAGTCAATATTTAGCAATCCACTTGTAAAGAAAGCACATATAAGCATTTGTGTGGAACACATGCATATTTACATACTTGCATACATATCCCTTTTAGATATAAGTTAAAAAATTATGACCTAAGATACTTCCATATAGACTTTCTACCTAATTTAAAAAAAAACAAACATGCAACTTTAAAACAAACATGTACACATTTACAACTATAAATACAGAGATCACAGTCTGTGCCAAATACGTTGCCTAAAATATTATTGCTACATATCTCAATACTAAACTGTTTAAGTTCATAATCATTTTAAAACAAAAGAAACCTGTTTGGTTCATAACCTGAACCACCTATGATTACTTTCTGTATTGTACATCTGGGGCATTTTTGCATAGCTCCAAACCCCCTGTTAAATAAAGATAAAGAAAAAACCCAACCAGTATACTGTATTTTCATTTTATTGGATAAATTATTCTGACTATGTCTGTCAAGAAGACGGTTCAGGTAAGTAAGTAAAGTTATAGGTCTGAGAGATAACGAGATCTGCAACTCAAAATGGATGTTTGTTCTGCCTTATATGTTATTTCTCACATTAAGTATTTTTCATTTGAGATTATTGGAAATTGTTTGGCTAAAGACCCAAGTGCTCAAGAAGAAAATATGGAATGCTTCCAATCTTCATTTATGAAGATAAAAGTATTTTAGTAAAACTGAGGTGAATCTGGAGGGAGAAGAGGGAAGCGTTTAGAGGATTCTTCTTTGGAAAAAACGGGGAAAAAAAAAAGAAAAAGAAAAAAAATCAGAGTCATGGTAATGAAATTTTCTTGGGTATACACAGGCCTGCAGGATTCCTTTGCCCAAATCTCACTAACCTTATGGATAATTCTGTTCTGCAGTGGTATCGAAGGCATCCATAAACCTTTTTGAGCAGAGACCCAATAATGTCTCCAACAGGCATCAGGAAGCCCATGAAGCACAGAGACTTAAGAATTCTTAGTGGTGTATGAAGGGAAAAGACACCATTCCTCAACGTTTCTTTGCAATGAATCTCAATAAACCAAATCTTCAGGACTGACAGCGGGTACATTACTGCTGGATGTAGTTTGTGTGCTGTACTTGGCTCCACAGATCTTGTGAGATCTTGTTTCTAGTATAAGCATGTACATGGTGGACTTTTTGTCCGTTGCAAATGGTTCTCCATTAGGACTTGGATGGAACAAAAGCTAAGGGCAGACTGGAGCAGGCAGCTGAGCAGGACTACACAAAAAAAAAAAATCCCCAACCACCACAAATCAGGGCTGAGCTGAATATAGGACAAGAACACGGGCAAGGCCCATGGGATGAAGGAGTAGCCAAAGCAGGAAACTGGCTGGTCAAAAAGCAAAGAAAAAGAAGATAGTTGTATCAAAGCATGAGGCCTGTATTGAAACAAAGACCAGGAAAAATCTTTGAGCCTTCTTGTTGGGATCAGAGCTAGGCATAAGTACAGCTCAGCAATCATATGTATCCAGCCCTTATACACACAAGGAAGACATGAGGCAATCCATGCTGGGGCTGAATCATAGAATCATTAAGGTAGAAAAGACCTCTAAGAACATCTAGTCCAACAGTCAACCCAACACCTCCATGCCTACTAAACCATGTCCCGAAGTGCCACGTCTACACGTTTTTTAACTCCTCCAGGGATGGTGACTCCACCACCTCTCTGGGCAGCCTGTTCCAATGCTTGACCACCCTTTCAGTAAAGAAATTTTTCCTAATATCCAACCTAAACCTCTCCTGATGCAACTTGAGGCTATTTCCTCTTGTCCTATCGCTAGTTACTTGGGAGGAGAGACCAACACCCACCTCACTGCAGCCTCCTTTCAGGTAGTTGTACAGAGCAATAAGGTCTCCTCTCAGCCTCTGCTTCTCCAAGCTGCAGGTCACTCCTGAACACCCAAATGCGAGCCAGTCACATTTCAAACCATGTGCATCCCAGGACACCCCAGCACTCCGCTGAGAGACAGAAGCCCTAAGCTCTCCAACTAAGCACCAGTAATCAGCAAGAGGAGTGTAGAAATGCACACATGGTCCATTTGTCATCAAAGACAGACCTCAGTTCCCTTTGTAGTGTCACAATCACATTCAACAGATGACTGCTAGGTGTAAACAGCCCAAAGACGTGCTTGTAATGTGCTATGTCTGCAGTCTCACAGGAGGTGATCTGTGAGTGCAGATAGACATGCATGTTGAGGATGGTCACACAAATTCTTCCAAGCTCTCAGACATGATCCAAGTTGTCTCAGAACCAGTATTAACATCCTGAAACTGTTTTGTAGGAGATAGACTCTGGAAAAAACATAACCTCTAAGAGAGCTCCTATAAACTCTGAATACTCTTATCTGGCAGTTAAGTGAGAGGTTGCACATTTACCCCGAGATTTTGTACTCTGTAGAAGTCAGTGAGCCTCAGACCAAAGAAAGCTGTCTAGAAAAATGCATCCATGAACCTATCATGAAAGTAAGAGAAACTTCCTGATATTCTCTTCAGGGAAGTACCAAGACCTCTGCAAAGACCCTGCATTGTCACCTGGGAAGACAAAACCTCGTACAAAATTTACAGTGAAATAAATATACTTCCAGTTTAATGCATCCACTGAAATACAGAGAGAAGCATTTTGTGGGCACAGATACTTGGACCAATCTGTTTCTGAAGTGATAGGACCAACACAAAACAGGAGAGATGGTCTTCAGATGTCCCTTACAACCAAAGCTGGGTAAAAAGTGCTAAACTTCATAAATGCAAGCAGTTAGCTCTTCTTAGTGAAGATATCCAATGTCTTAATGGTCTTTCCTGAGAGAGAAGCCTCTGCATGCTTCTCTCTGTGGCTGCAGCCATGAGAAGAAAATAGAGGGTGATTGTGAAAACAAACAATTCATGAATGTCCAATATTTTCTGGAGGACACAGACTGCCTTTTAATGGAGTCTGCTACATGGGCATCTAAGGCACCACAGAAAAGCTGTTTCATTCAAGCTGCACCACTGAAGAAGCTGAGGAATGACCTGGCCCACCTATGTATTGCAAAAAAGGTGGGAATGCATAAGGCTTCCTGGCAGTCTATATGATAAAAGAAAAGGTATTCATTTTCTCTCTTTTTAATACAGCCCCAGAGATAATTTCAGATGGAGTCAGCAGCAGGAAGCATATTTACACCAGAGGCACACTGCCCTTTGCCAACTGTCACGGTGCTTGTGCTTTCTGGAGTTATGCCACTGCCTGTTAGATAATGGCTATTCTGGTCCCATTTGAAGAGGATTAAATCCTACAAAGCAAGCATTTCAGTTCCTTCAGAAAATATCTCCTTATTTTGTTACTTGAACTTTCTCTATCCCAGAAGAGAGTGCCTACCAGGTGATGGAAAAAAAAAAAAAAAATCACTGTACGAGTTGGGAAGCATCTTGACATTCAAATCGGCAGTTTCCCTCAAATTATCTCTGATTGTTAGTGCAGTGACACCTCAACACATGTGAGTGTAGAATACATCACACTCTTTGTTGTCTCCAAATTAATAAGATCACAGAATAATTTCTATGTCTGACATGCCATTTCTTGTAAGTGGTCACAAGGGATCCACATCACCTGGCTGACGACTGCTGTTTCTGCTGGGGGACTGGGATTAACCTGGTAGAGTCAGCAGCAAATAAAAATGAACCAGAGCCAAAGCATGAAATCTGACACTTGCCACCAGTGACCGTCTTCCGGCCAAGAAGTTTGTGGTTTCACCCTCTGACGAGTCTCAGCTCTCACAGCTACTGACCCAGTTACCACCGCTGCTTAAAAATGGCAGCTAGGTCCTTGTCACAGCCAGGCTTCTCAGGGACCCTCCCCCAGAGTGGATGCAGTTGCTCCCCACAGCCTGCTTCCTTTCAGCATGGAAGGAAACATCTTTCCAGGCCACAGAAGGTCTGAAGGTTAAAGCTTCTCTGATGTTGACAGGACAGTGACAACTCTCTCAAGAAATTACTCCCAGAGCCTCCCCCGACTGCCCTTCCCTTGGCACAGTGACTGAGTTTCCCAGAGAGAGAAATTTCTCAGAGGTAACACAAGCAATGTGTAAGCACCTCAAGTATCAGAAAGTGACCATCATCAAAAAAAAGATCTTGAAGCCAGTGAAGGAGGGACAAAGACCACAAAAACTGAAGACTAGAAATTTTTATTGAAAAAACACTGCAAAACAAAAGAAACCTTAGCCGATGGCTGAGAGAAACTGAGGACAGGGTACCCACAATACAGGAAGGGGCAGCAGCTTGCTTGCACAGCATGAGGCTACTGCTGAAGCAATCATCATCAGCACTCAGCTGCTTATGAACACCCCAGGAGTGACCATAAGTATATATACATAACTACTTGAAGTAAAACAATCTTTTTCTCTCATCTAGGGAAAACCCTACACATCTTTGATTTTCATTCACACAGATAAGAAACAAATCAGTTAATACATAGATAAAATAATCTTAGGCAATTACAGCCCGCGATTTGTAATGCTAAAGATTTTAACTCCAGTTCACCAACTCTCAGTTTCATCTCACCTTGCTTAGGCAGCTCTGTCAGATGCTGGATGTTAAAAGCCTACTCAGCCTATCCCCTCTCTAAAGCCAGTAAAAGGGAAACATATGGCTTCAAAAGTCACTTCAGATCTTCTAAAAATCTAAATTATCTTAGAGATAATTATCTTAGTTGACCATAAAGGCAGCTGAGCAAAACAGACTCTCAAATTACAGCACTTAGGGAGCATAAATCCAGGCCTTAATACATAACTTCAAAAGGCATGTGACTAGCCACTTTGTCTTCAGAGGGATAACATCTGTGTTTAAAACCTTTGCTGACAACACTGACCACAGTAATGGGCAATATTCTGGTTTAGGAAGGTATTCTGAGAGCAGGCGCTAAACAAACTTTAAAGGGAAGGAGACTACCCCAGAAAAGCACGTAACCTGATTTTCATTGCTAAACACTGATGCAGCTGAACTATAATTCTTACCTAAATTATTTCCTACACCTTTTGATTCATAGGACAGTATGTAACTGCTGTGGGAATGAATAGTTTCTATTTGCATGTCCAATTTTCAGTTTAAAAGCAGGTGCTTAAGTGCAATTCTTTCCTGACCTTCCAGGTTCAAGCGTCATATCTGAATATCAGCATGGCAATTCGAAAGCCAAAGCCAACCAGCTGAGAGGTACTGACTGAGCTTGAATTTTGCATGAAATAATTCTTGGCCATAAGTTACAGAACAGTGTGCACCTGTTCCCAGGCTTTCAGCATGCTTTCCAAGAAGTTCTGCTAATTCAAATCATTCAAAATAAAATTCCATCAAATCTGTCTTTCATGAAGTACACACTGGATATTTGCATTTATGCAAGGCTCCAGTTTAAGGGAAGCAGAGAGGCTTTCAATCTTTAATGCAGTCTGACCTTACAAACACTGCAGGGTAGGGAATTATCATTATCTCTGTTTTGCAAACATCATTGAAACTTGTATGAACAGAACATCAGAAATATCATACATAATATCATCCTCATTTAGGACACCAAAGCAGTAGGGATGTCCAGGCATTTGGCATCTTTGTAAGGTTACACTGATGTTCTCTCACAATGGCACTGTTAAAGCTCTGCTCACTGAAGGGTTTTACAAACAGAGAACTAAGGCACATTAAATTTAAAAGTGTAAACCAATTATAGATGTACAGCTTGAGAAGTCAAATGCCTATTTTTTGTAACGTACTTAGCATTTTTTATACTGAACCATCTACTTTATAGCAGCGCTCCTACTGTTACATGCTGCTACTGGGAGTGTTCGCACTTCCACTAACCACACTCCACAGTTTCAAACTGGATATTAAAAAAATTCCCTAATGCTTGCTTATAGAGTAGAACAGCCACAGGAAAGGGTTATTTGGAGGTCAGGGGAATGCAGAGAGCCCCTGCAGAGAGGTTTTCATGGCTACATGTTTCTCCTGGAAGCAGTGGCTTCAGGCTCATCTTGGCCAAAGAGCCCGCAGTAACTCTAGCATGCACAGGACCTGCACCTTCTGACTCGGAGCCTAGCAGCAGAGGGGGGATTACAGCCTTGGCAACACCAGATATATTTTGTGCAGATGAAAGAATGGGCTGAAATTATTCCCTTAGGAAATGGGTGTACGGCAGAAGACAACAGACAACTGGTCTTTGATGCTAGACGTTACATTGGGAAAGACGGGGAAGGAAGGAGAATTGGGGTTGACATTCTCATTCAGGAAGTGAGGAGATGCACTCATCTGTGGAGCTATTGTATGCCTTTAACGGGATACATATGCGCATTAGGCCCCATGCTTTCAGCATGTCTAGTAAGTCTGATGATTCTAAGGTACAGATACACAGAGCTTGCGAAGCATCTTAAGACCTATGAACCCACAGCAAACTGGTCAGGGGTTCCAACACACAGCATCATTGGGACACCAAATACCTTAGAACTCCAGACAAGTGTCAAAAAAACCCAAAACACCTCACCCCATTCCAATGGTTCAACTTACCACTGGGAACAAGGGTTTTGCATGCCCTTGTATGCAACTCAGGAAGTGAGGAAACACTACAGTTACCTACAGCCATTCATGAGTCCCAGAACGTAGCCTGTCTGATAAATCTTTCATTCCCCCTTGTCCTTCCCTTCCTTTCCTCTATAATCCCCTCAAAAGAATCAGCATAGACAAAATCATATATCCTTCTCTTTAGCAACTTACAATGAAAAGTGAGGGACAACTCTAAGAGAGTTGATTTCTCTTTGCAATATCATATGTGCACTTGAGTTTGAAGTGGATACACTACTCCAAACATAAAGCAGTAAGCTTTGGAAACCACCTGGATGTAAATGGCTGGGAACCTATGTAATGCATCATTATGTGTTTTCGTGTCCACTGCATATGTGGCAGGTTTACTACTACCCAGAGCTTCCCCCTTCCAGAAAACAGCTCCTTTACCTTGCCATGTTCTGTTATAGTTTGCCTTATATACAGCCTATGGCAACAACCCAGCCCACATTATTTTTAAAAAGTGGCAATGACTTTAAAGAAACACAAAGGCACAGTAACATCAGAAACTATAGCAGGGATGCGAAGTTGCCCTTCCTTTCCTTCTGCCCAAATTAAGGAATAAGTAAAGAACAGGGGAAGTTCAGTCGTGTATTTCTCAAGTGCAGATCAAAACAAGCCCTGAGTTACTAGAATTTCTCTAGTGGTTACATCGCAACTTCTTCCTCCGTCATAACAACATGAGCAGAAGAGCCCTCTGACACACTCTGCCTTCAGAAAGCCGCCCCAAGGGAGTTATAATTGCTGGTAAATAACCACATTCTCAGACAACACTGTTCTTCGGGGAAAAAAAAAAAAAGCAGAGCTTACATAAGCAACAATAAATCAACTATATCTCTCAGCCAAGTTGAAGATGAGACCAACCTGGTGGTAAAGCAAGATCTCCAAAACTGTACTCTTAATGCTTACAATTTTAAAGCAGAATCAATATCCTACTGCCAACAGAACATTTTCTATTTCTCAATTCTGTCAAAACTGCCTTTTAAAACATTTTGCAATAGTAGGATAACAACTCTTATCCTTTAAATACAGTCACCCGATCACACACACTCTGTAAAACAAGAAGAAAATCTTAAATACACAAATGAAAACATGGACAATATCTGCTCTTAGCTTTGCTTCTGTTAATAGTTATGCCAAAAATTTAAGACCTTTCTGAGCTGAAGCATCTATTACTTAAAGCACAGTAAATTTTACCACGGCAATGACAGTTAGAAGACAGTGTCCTTATTGTGAAGATCACATTTCAGTATTTTCAGGTCCAATTCAAAAGTACTTGGGAACACTGCATTAACAGCCTAATTCAACTCCTAACAGAAATATTTCTGTAATAAATACAAAACTACAAATATTTTTCACTAAGCATTGGTTCTAGGTACCAAAATGAAGATGAAGAGGCTAATTTTCAGAAATTACATGTTACCTAAAAAGGAAAGTTTAAAAAAAAAAAAAGGAAATAAGAAAATAATTATTAAAAAAACCCCTCAAACTTCAGGTCCCTCAAGTTTCCCAAGTTAAATTCACCAAAACTGAAACGTCAAATTACAGTCTTGGTCAAAGGATAGTGACTCATTTTTTTCACTCTGTCTTCATATATGTAGATATCATTATATTCACTATAACAACCAGTTACAGATCACATAACTATGTCATCTCTGAGCAAAGAGGAAATCCATTCACCATTTTTTTTTTTTCCTATCCTGCTGCACAGAGTAAGCTGCACTTAATTAGTCAGAGTCTTAGAGATGACAGAGCATCACAGTTCTCTTGCGTATATTTGTGTAAAGTAAGACTGCAGACTGGTGGTCTTCCTTTAAACTGTAACTACCAATGCACTATCATCTATACAGAATAGTGTGGCATTTTACAGCCCCTGAATATCATTTCTGGGCACTGAGTTAATTTATAGGCATTAACACAGCTGAGAATGGCAGCTGGGAAAAAATTGGGAGATAAAACATTTTGAGTGACAGCAGTAATTAATTAAAAATTCAAATAGCACAAAGTCCATCTTTACAAAGAATTCCAATAAATCAGTTAATGAAGCCATCTTCTTCCTAACTCCCAACAAACTGTTATTTTACTTCTAAATTACTTTGAACAACTGCATCTTGTATGATCTTCTAATGCAAGTGAAAGCTTTGGAACATTTTTGTTGTTGTTTTTCCCATAAAATCTTAGTTTCAACCTGAATTCATGACACTGAAGTGGAAACACGTTGACCTCTTTACATTTTTAACGCAGATATGATGCTGCACATTCATCTGCTCTGACTTAATGTAATACAGGACAGCTTCACTGTAATTCTCACACACCGAATCCAATGACAGTGCTTCAACTCAAACATGCCTTTTACAAATTCATCCAGTTTTAATCTAAAGGCTTGAACAATGAAGAATCTTTGTCAGCTTGTGCTTTGACTCCTGGATTTTCATTACTATTTTGCAAAGGTGATTCAATTATACAAGTAGCACTTCATCCCACAGGATACTGAAGACACTTTACTAACTGAATGAAATCAAAAGCTCTCTGGTTACCTCTTCAAGGTAAAGCTTGGTAACTGTGTAACAACTCAGTCACAGGTGGATTTAACTCTTTAAACTGCCTCAAATTTAAACAAAATAATCATTGCTATTTGCCATTCTGCTTAATACAGTGAAGCAAAAAAAACAACCACCAAACCCTCAGCTGTGTCTGTGTAGTTCATATGCTCTAGACTTTTACACTTCTTCCACTGATTTTAACAAAGAGTGTATTTCTTTGTCTTAAAGCAAAAAACCTGTGATATTTTGAAGAATATGGTAATGGATATCTTCATCATCCTGGATGAAGCCTGAATATTTTCAGGCTACAAAGGGCACTGGAACTCAGTTACACTAACAGTATCCCTTTATCTTCTCCCCTTGTGCCACAACCAAACCAAATCACCCTGGATGCCAGAAGGCTTAAGTACTGTATAATGCAAGACGACTAACAGGGGGGGTTACCAAGCTTCTCTGCTGCTTTTTCCAAGAGAAAGGCAACAAGGTCTAAATATTGACAATGACCTGTTTAAAACATTTATGAAAACCTTTGGTTTCTAACTGATAAAGATACATACCCCTATAATACTCAAGCCTTTCAGGTAGTCCTGACGAGGTTGGGCTTGTGGCACACAGCCTGCTAGAACCACTTTCTTCTTCCCTTCTTGGGCTTTCCTAAAGAAGGACAGACAGACAGTGTGTTAATATTTTCAAAATTGATAATTTTCAACTTCAAAGTAGTCATATTGTGCATGTGACACAGGAGAGCAGCCACAATGAAAACATTCCCAAATCAGAAGCAACTTGTACACATTTGAACCTCAGAAACCAAACAAACCAACACACCAAGAGCACCCCATATGAAGCTATCAGGCTACAGCACACGTGGCTCAGTTTGGGAAGTATCTACAGAGACCATTAACACTGTGTATCTTCGACAAAAGTACAACCTTGAAAGCCCTAATCAAGTTCAGTTAACCTTTATTTGCCACAATGATAGCAGAGAATCTGGTCAAGAAAGATGGGACAGAGATATTAAGTGCAATTCAAGAAAAGTTACACAGAATGCAAGGGACAGCCTATGCAGATAGGAACCGCTAGCTCAGAACATAAGCATTTATGTAACACCAGTCAGAAATGACCAGTTACATCAGTCTTCTCATGTTTACTTAAAAATGTTTATTTACTTCTAAATGTGCATTTACTTAAAAATGTTTAAGTAAATGTTTACTTAAAATCATACTAAGCATTTTCAAGCTTTAACTGCTTGCCTTTAGCAGAGAAACATTTATCTGGGTATTAACTTACATAATTCCTTAGCTTTGATGCTACCTTAGCACCAAGTAGGAAACCAAAACACTAAGATTAAATGGTTAACACTGTTCATTTAGTTAGTAATATTTTGACTCACTTTGAATTCAACACTGAATATCAAGCCATCACTGAATCTTGAAACTACAGGAAGCCCTGAACAAAACTATCAGCTGCATACAAAACAGTGAGATGCAAAACCTGCTTATGTTCATTAAACTTTGAAGATCATCCATTAACACATTAACCCAACACAACTACTGCATCATAATGTGCAAAACAGTAAAGAAGAGAAGCACTGAATAATTTTAACAGATTTGCTAGGTCTGACATATTATGGGGTTGCTCTAAGAACTATCTTTCACAGTTGCATGCTGTATCACAACCTCCTGATAGACTTCTGTCAAATTGGAACCTTGCAAATCCGTATTTTCTCCAGCAATATATGCATTCATGAAGTGTTTACTGTTATGTTGGAACAGGCTAAGACATGTCATAACATTTTTCAGAAAAATTATCCAAAATACACAATTGCTTAGACAATTTTATACTCCTGAGCTTGCTTGAGCTGTCTCCAAGCTGAATGCACTAGAGAAAGTGATGTTCAACAAGCACAAGGATGCTACACTGAGCATCTGGAGACCTCCAGCAAATGCAAATTTAATGAAGAAAAAAAAACCAGACTGGTGTCACACACAGTTCCACTACTCACAGTTTTCACTTCATACTCATAATATGGACAAATTTATTTACAAATTATAGCTCAAATGAAATGTCACAAGAAGACACAAATTGTCATATTAAAAGAGATCACAGGCCATCTTGCCAAATACCTTGTGTTGGTTGCTGCACTAAAATGAGGTATTTCAAAGGAAAAAATTAAATATCCTATACACAGACAAGTGTGAAATAACAGGAAAATGTATTGCATCCATTACCTCATATCTATTATACATGCAGCAAATCTCTATAAAATATTCAATTTTGGTTTAGTGGGACTTTCAGGAAATCTTCAGACATTCATCATACAGAGCCTCACTGGTCCTCTACTTGCATGCTAAGGTGTATAATATGAATGCAAATCCTTTCATCTCTTCCTTGATGGTATTTCTGTGGATAAAGAACTATGATGAAATGCTAATTTAGAGTATTTCTTAGGCAGGGAACCTAGCAACATGTCTCCAAAACCTGCAATCCTTCTTTTCTTTCAGTGGTAAATATTTAAGGGTTTTGCAAAACTTCAATAGAGGTCACCTACTTCTACATACCCAAACCCTACTTCATGCATTACCTAAAAATGTCACATAGCACCATGTGACACTCCACTAACTCAAAGAATAAAAATCACTACTTATATAGTCTAACAGACTCAACCTAATGCCTCAAGGCAAGACAATAAGACCTGTCTCCAGCAAACAAAGCACACATCCCTAGGCAACTCTGCATCTGGTATAATCTGCTGCTAGCAACAGCCGACTCCATCTACTTGAAAACCTGTGAGCACTACAGAAGAAAAAGCTTTTATTCAAGTCTTTTTATCTGAGAAAAAAAACCAACAAAGTTTCCCTTGACACATTAAATGGCATTTTAATGTTATTTCACAGCTTTAACATTTTGCCATATCTTCTGGGACTATAACTGGAGCTAGGGGGAAAAAAGTTAAACTGAATATTCTTCATAATAAGCATTGCCTTCATTTAACTTTTTTAAAGTTGTACAGGTCTCTATAGAATAAAGAATTTTGTACACTGAGATTTTTTTTTTGCTTTAAAATGCAATTAAGTGGAAATGTCAGAACTAAATTTTCTATCATAGTCAATTTTCATTACATCCATAATACACTGTACAGTCCATGAAACCCACCATAAATGAAAAACCATTGTAAGGAAATTAGGAAAATTTTTGCCTCATTTTCAAGAAACCACTTCTCAAAATACGCATTCCATTGTCACTTCCTTTTAATATTGTTTAATGAGCCCTCCTCATATTAACAAAAGCCTACAAAAATTATTCTTCAGAAATCTAGCTAGCAGGGCAACTGTATTAGAAAAGCCTTTATCCTTCAAAAACATGAATAGTAATGAGAATACCACCTCATGGAATCTAGTAGGTGGCATGAATAAATACACCTTCCCTTTTAGACATCCTTTATATTTTTCAATTACATGAACCTTACCTTGAACTTTCAATGTAATTGACTCAGGAAACATTTTCTAGAAACACACTCTTTTCTAAAAACTACTTGCAAGATACACATCTGAATAGAAATTTAATTAGAGCAATTCTTTTTTAAAGAATGGAATTATTCAAGCTACTTCCTAAGTAATGGGTGGGGAACAAAAAACAAGTGAGAAACAACAGGGGCATGAAAAAAAGTACTGCATACAGCAGAGGACTCATACAAGACCTGTAGTGAGATCATAGATTATACTCCATTGCAACTCCATTGCATAGATATATCAATTGCAACTATAGTTGTACTGCCAGACTTAATGAAATATCTTCAACATATTCTGCTTTTTATAAAGCAAATTTGAGAATGTAACTAGGATGGGGAGAAACTTCTGCCTTGCGTATGTGCACTTCTATTTATGTTGTTAGGAACCTGCCCAAACTGGAAAATTCTGCTCACAATTTTTATGTAATGTGTTGTTGCGTGGTTCCTCTACTTTTTATTTTATGAGCTCCAAGAACATTTGGTCAGTAACACAACAAAGATAAAGAAATACCCCCCACCCTCCAAAAAGGCCCCCTGTAAGTGTTTGCTACATCAGTACTGTTTGTATAGCAACACTGCTGGATGCCTAGGCAGCCAGTGCAGGAAGCTGTACCACTTTTTAATGATTCACACAGCAACTGAGGTGGAATCACCACAGGAAAAAAGTTAGGGACCTTTCCCTGAGATTCAAATCTAAGGAAAGCAATAAAAAAAGTGAAAGCAGAGAAGATGGGCTAAGTTCAATGGAAGACAATCTGCGACATGAAAAGTAATTGCTAACTTGCTCTTTGCTAGAAGAGAGACAAGAGAAGCCAGATCATCACTGCTCACCTGCTAGCTTCCCTTTCAATAAGTAGAGCTGCCCACTGGACTTTTATAAGCTGGGAACTCTTAAATGAATGACCCTTAGCTTTCAGAGAGCCACCATTACTGCTCACCAAGGTATTCCAGATGCACAGGAAGGCATGGCAGGCATCTGAAATCAAAAGCAGTCTGTTCTGCCAGGAGCAAAGCTGGCAAACTACAGACTGGTCAGCATGAAACATGCAATTTGTAAAGTGTTGCTCTAGTACCAGATACGTAAAACCAAGTATTACACCTACAAACCCAAATTTTTTCCTCCAAAACCCATTGTTGGTGGAATTAAATAATGAAGAAGCATATAAACAATGAGCAGAACGCTGCCTGCAGCAGAAGGACTAAGTAACAGTCAAACACAAGTAAGAGAAGAAGCAAGAGCGGCATTCTCAGCAAAAGCAATAAATTAGGGGGAAAAGTGCTTTACAGTGAGCTTGCTAAGCTCTGCATTGATAGTAGTTGGGACATGTTCATAAAATAATAACAGGACCCATTTCTAATGCTGAAGTACAACAGGAAGTATCGCTGTTATCTGAAATGAAAATGGAAGTATTTCAACCTGAACCCTACTAGGCATATGACAACTGACCATACCTTCAAGTAAGTTTTTACATCAGTGAGCTATTTCTGCCAAACACAGTACTCCCCTCCCCATTGTTGTACCAGCACAAACCTGCAACTTTCACATTAAGATGTGTACAGTTAAATCGAATTGTGCAATGCACCAGCGTAGTCTATTCATGCCATTCTCATGGCCTTCTATTACACAAAATCCACAACACCCCTTATCAGGTATTTTAGAAAGGTATGAAGCCATAAAATCAATGGGGGGTTTGTGTCTAGAAATGCCTGAAGAAATGTTAGTATACGTGAAAAAGTTCTGCTAAGGCAGCTCTAGCTGAATACAGTATGAGCTGCATATATGATTAGATGAGGCTGCCAAAGGTTATAAAAGTAAAACTGGGGGGATACTACTTCCCAGGCTGTAGAAATGATGTTGTGATGCCTCTGGGGAAAAAGAAATGCTATTTGGCTAAAGATTCAAATGTGTGAAAGATCTTCCAACCCTCTCATCTGCTGAATTAATCAACAGGAACCCACAAGTTTTAAAGAGAGGGCAACATCCCTGGAATGAAAAGATGATGCCTGTATAGCATCTGGAATACATTCCTGAAAATCTGTAAAATCACACAGCTATTTTCTGTTTGAAAAGTTACAAATGGTAACTTAAACTGTGGTTTTACAGGCTTTGAGCCAATCTAATGTCTCATTACTACTCAAAGGCTTGCTTCCCATCCTCCCTGCCTCCTGTTGCTGCTCCTACCTTTCTCCAACTCCAGCCCCCCCTCTCTCTCATTTCTGGCTATCTGGTATCACTCCTCCTCTGCCGCAAGCTCTGCAGCTCAGTGGACCATTTCCGGGGCCCCATTTAACTCAACGATCTAGGAGAAACCTATTGAGCCAAGTTTTGGGATTTTTTACCATTTTATTCCGTTAAGTTAGCTCATGGGAGAAGGGCTGCAGCAGAGTCAAAACAGAGGTCAAGGGAAAGCTGTTGGGAAGGAAACAGAAAAAAAGAGAAGGACATGGGAACTCCTTGTTTCATCTATGGTGAGCTCGACAAGTCTCATGAAACCTTTGGGGTCACAATATGCTGAGCAGCATTGGGTAAATAAAAAGCAAAAAGGATGTAAGAAACTCATACATGTTGTACTTTAGAGGTTAGGGACAGCCCCATAGTCAAAGGCATGTGGAAAATGTGAGAAAACCTTGTCAACATTATTAATTAGAGCAGAACCACTTGAGTCTACTTAGGCCTGTCAGCTTCCTTGTACTCTTCCACAGCCCCAAAAGAATTACCATATTTTCCTTCTGAGGGATGTGAAGATGTAAAGTTCGTTTGGGGATGCTTATGCTAATTATTGGAGTTTACTAAATTGCTCTTTGAGGACCAATCTCTAGCAAAGCAGCCCTCTAGTTACTATGCTGCATCCTCTGAACTTGTCTCCTTTGGCAAAAAACATCAGGTAACATGTAAATACTCCAGGGGAAAAAATAAGTTGCATGTTCTCCTCCTGACAAAAGCAACCATGTCTTTTCTGAAAGTAGTTCAAAAAGACATAAATGCTTGCTCCATCAGACTCCAAACTGAGGTTGTAAAGATGTGCTCCAAGCAAAAATAAATAAATAAAAGCATAAAAATATCCTCCTCCAACAGAGCTTTCCATAGGAGGTGAAATATCAGCTCTAAGAATAACCCCAAGACTTGCATGCTATGTATCAAATTATTCCCTAGATTTCTGAGAGGACATACCTGAGGAGTAAAAAGTGTATTTTATCTATATGGATATTCACAGTACCTGCATGAACAGGCATAGCCCTTCTCGCATCCCTTCCATTCTCAGAAAAAATGCATTTGAATGCACTACTCAAACTTCTGCTTTTCACAAGTACAACAGATCCATCCAGGCTTTTATGGCAGACACTTGCGTCCATCACACTCCAAAACGATGGGTTAGCAGCTGTTTCCAAACTACGGGGAATTTTCTCAACACAGCTTATTGCATTAGCTCTAAGATCTTGGTTTGAATGGAAATTTGTTTTCATCCAGCTACTTGGCCTGCAAGTGAAGTGACTGCAGGCTTGTCTGCAAAAGGCAATCTCATGTTAAACTCCAGACCCAGTCAGATCTGTGCCTGAGTTTTACTCAAATTTTCTGTAAATGTAACTTTATAGGCAGCAACTAAAGATGCAACAGTTATTCTTGGGCAGTCAAACAAATACAGTATTTTATAGTGGTGATGATGGTCTCTTCTTCCTGCAAAGGCTTTCAAAGTAACAGTACAAAGATTTTATCAAATTGAAAAATCAGACAATGATGTATTCAGGAAGAGGATGGGATGAAGGAATAAATCCTAAATCTCACCTTGCCCTGGCCAGTAGTTTTTGTAGCCCCAAGCAAGGCTGAATTGACCAATATCAGAGGGGAACTTTCTTCGCCAAGAACAGAGATCTACCAGGATGGCCTTTGGGCAGGCGAGACAAGAATGGTTACAGGCCGGCTGCTGTCCCCCCAGATGATTAAGAAAATCAATTTAAAAATCAATATACCATAACTTTAAAGCAAATCTGCAACACCTGTAACTGAAAGTTATCAGCCTTACAACAACAAAACTGTTTTAAGAAGGAAAGTGTAATTAATGACAATCTGCTCCTCAAAAAAATTCATCTTGGCTGGTGGTAAACAGATTTTTACTTCTTTGCAAAGAACCATACATATTTAAAATTTTTTTCTCATTATTTCTCATTTCTCATTACTTAGAAATCGAGTTTATTCTTTTTCTGTTTATTTAAAAGACTGAGGGACATTGCCATACAACAGAAAATACTAGAAATTCAATACAAAATTTCAAACCAGGAGGAGTTTGCCCTGCTCCTGACACTGTGTTCTTAATCAGGACATACACTCCTGATCAGATGCCATAGCTTTTGGGCTACTGCTATTCAAATTAAAACCCTTCTATCCAAATGATAAGCACTCTTGGGCAAGCTTTTCCCACAACTCAATTCTAGACCTGCTTGCTGCCTGTGGAAGAATAGGTTTGCATTTTTTTAAGCAGGAATGGGATAGAGGCTTTGGGGGTTATATTTTTGGCCCTAACCTCACTTGAATCAAACTTTCTTACTTTATTTGGAGTGCACAGGCTAGTGCCTCAAGAAGAGACCAAGTTTAAGAAATTTCATCTAGAAAGCTCTGTGATTTAGGTGCTAGCTCCTAAATTTGTTCCTATTTCTATCACTTTTTTCTTTTCTCCAGTGTACAAAAAAAAACCTAACAAGATTCTCCCTGACCAGTGAGCTTTGTAGTGGAAAGAGTACACTAACTACATGGGAAGTTATTTCTAGCAATGGCAAGTAAATTAAAGATATGCAGGGAGAGAAAAATAATTACCTCTCTAGTCAAGAGAAACATTCTTCCAAGGAGTATTTCTGAGTGGGAGGAAAACTAAGGTGCTTCAGCTCACTCTGCAAAAGAGTTTCTCTCTGCCTAGTATGAAGGAGCCCAGGAAAAGTTTCTCCTACGCATCAAGTTTGGGATACTCCCCCACCAGTAGTATCAGTGATATAACCACAGAGTAAGGCATATAGATTTTGCTACATCCCTCTCCGTTAGCAACAGTGTTTGTCCTCTTAGACTGTTAAACAGCCTGGGACCTGGCAATCTGCAAAGGGGCTACCAGACCAGCCACCAACACACCCCCTCGCTGGTTCAAACCTCCCTCCACCTCTAGTCAAGTGAACAGTACAGTTCGCCAGGACTTGTTAAGACACCATCAAACCTTCACTAGCTAATACAGGTGACATTTATGGTTTGTAGAAGATATCTTCTAAAACATTGAGAAATAATTTATTTCTGCAATATTTCGCAACTGTTTAGGCTCCTATCATTCTTCTTCAGATAAAATGGTCATGTATTTGCCTTTGCGGCTCTACAAACTTTGGTTTTTATGAGTTTTGTTTTTAAGCACATCTTAAGGTAGGATGCACCGCTATGTTCCTGAGCTGCTTCACTGTTTTCTTACAATCATAGAATCAATAGTCTGGGTCGGAAGAGGCCTTTAAAGATCATCTAGTTCAACCCCCCTGCAATAAGCAGGGACATCTTCAACTAGATCAGGTTGCTCAGAGCCCTGTCCAACCTGACCTTGAATGTTTCCAGGGATGGGGCACCTACCATCTCTCTGGGCAACCTGTTCCAGTGTTTCACCACCCTCATCGTAAAAAATTTCTTCCTTATAT
This sequence comes from Ciconia boyciana, assembly GCF_034638445.1. Lineage (NCBI taxonomy): Eukaryota > Metazoa > Chordata > Aves > Ciconiiformes > Ciconiidae > Ciconia > Ciconia boyciana. The sequence goes on along the minus strand of NC_132935.1, from coordinate 101,468,230 downwards.
CTAGTCTAAATCTACCCTTATTTAGTTTAAAACCACTACCCCTTGTCCTATCGCAACAGGCCCTGCTAAAAAGTTCGTCCCCATCTTTCCTATAAGCCCCCTTTAAGTATTGAAAGCTGCAATAAGGTCTCCCCAGAGTCTTCTCTTCTCCAGGCTGAACAACCCCAACTCTCTCAGCCTGTCCTCACAGGAGAGGTGCTCCAACCCTCTTATTTTTGTGGCCCTCCTCTGGACCCGCTCCAACAGGTCCATGTCTTTCCTGTACCAAGGACTCCAGAGCTGGATGCAGGACTCCAGGTGGGGTCTCATGAGAGCGGAGCAGAAGGGCAGAATCACCTCCCTAGACCTGCTGGCCATGCCTCTTTTGATGCAGCTCAGGATACTGTTGGCCTTCTGGGCTGCGAGCACACATTGCCAGCTCACGTCCAGCTTTTCATCCACCAGTACCCCCAAGTCCTTTTCTGCAGGGCTGCTCTTGATGCCTTCATCCCCCAGCCTCTATTGATACCGGGGATTGCCCTGACTCAGGTGCAGGACCCTGCACTTGGCCTTGTTGAACCTCATGAGGTTCACACAGGCCCACCTCTCCAGCTTGTCTGGGTCCCTCTGGATGGCATCCCGTCCTTCTTGCGTATCAGCTGCACCACTCAGCTTGGTGTCATCTGCAAACTTGCTGAGGGTGCACTCAATCCCACTATGTCATTGATGAAGATATTAAACAGCACTTGTCCCAGTACGGACCCCCAAGGGACACCACTTGTCACCGATCTCCATCTGGACATTAAACCATTGACCAATACCCTCTGGATGCGACCATCCAACCAATTCCTTATCCACTGAACAGTCCACCCATCAAATCTGTATCTCTCCAATTTAGAGAGAAGGATGTTGTGGGGGATTGTGCCAAAGGCCTTACAAAAGTCCAGATAAATGACATCTGTAGCTCTTCCCTTATCCACTGATGTAGTCACTCCATCATAGAAGGCCACTAGGTTGGTCAGGCAGGACTTGCCCTTGGTGAACCCATACTGGCTGTCTCGAATCACCCCCCTGTCCTCCATGTGCCTTAGCATAGCTTCTAGGAGGATCTGTTCCATGATCCTCCCAGGCACAGAGGTGAGGCTCACCGGTCAGTAGTTCCCAGGGTCTTCCTTTCTACCCTTTTTAAAAATGGGCGCAATGTTTCCCTTTTTCCAGTCACCAGGGACTTCACCTGACTGCCATGACTTTTCAAATATGGAGAGTGGCTTGGCAACTACATCAGCCAATTCCCTCAGGACTCTGGGATGCATCTTGTAAGGTCCCATAGACTTATGTATGTTCAGGTTCCTCAGGTGGTCACAAACCTGATCTTCTCTTACAGTGGGAGGGACTTTGCTCCCCAGTCCCTCCCTTGAGGTCCATCCACTTGAGAGGTGTGGGAAGAGAGGTTGCCAATGAAGACTGAGGCAAAAAAAGTTGAGCACCTCAGCCTTCTCTGTCCGTTGTTACCAGTTTGCCAGTCATGTTCATTGGGGGAGTACACTTTCTTTGACCTTCCTTTTTGGCTGACTGTCCTGGTTTCGGCTGGGATAGAGTTGATTTCCTTCCTAGTGGCTGGTGTAGTGCTGTGTTTTGGGTTTTAGTATGAGAATAATATTGATAACACGCTGATGTTTTGGCTGTTGCTAAGCGGTATTTACACTGGTCAAGGACTTTTTTCAGCTCCCCATGCTCTGCCAGGTGCCCAGGAAGCTGGGAGGAGACACAGCCAGGATAGTTGATCCAAACTGACCAAAGAGCTATTCCATACCATATGACGTCATGCTCAGTATATAAAGCTGGGGAAGCAGAAGGAAGGGAGGGACATTCGGAGTGATGGCGTTTGCCTTCCCAAGTCACCATTACGCGTGATGGAGCCCTGCTTTCCTGGAGATGGATGAACACCTGCCTGCCCATGGGAAGTAGTGAATGAATTCCTTGCTTCGCTTTGCTTGCGCAGCTTTTGCTTTCCCTATTAAACTGTCCTTATCTCAACCCACGAGTGTTCTCACTTTTACTCTTCCGATTCTCTTCCCCATCCCACCATGGGGGGGGGGGGGGGGAGTGAGCGAGTGGCTGCGTGGTGCTTAGTTGCCGTCTGGGGCTAAACCACGACACTGACACACCTACAGAAGCCCTTATTATTAGCCTTTGCGTCCCTTGCCAAGTTCAGCTCCAGCCGCACCTTGGCCTCCCTGACCCCATCCCTACACAACCGGGCAGCGTCCCTATACTCTTCCCAGGAAACAATGAAACAAAAGATATCACTGCTGACTGAAATTTTTCTAGGCTATCTTGATCAATGCATGTAGACAACTATTAAAAGTGAACATACTCCATTCTTCAAATAAACCAGTCGCAACTCTTTAGATGCTTACCTACTCACTGAAGTTAAAATTACTTAAGACCACAATTCGGCAAATGCCTAATTACTGTCTTAGATAAGGTTCTCTTCCTGTAGTAGGCTCTTTATTACTGATTCTCCATTCAAAACCTTTAACATACTTCAGTAAAATCTGTAAAAAAACCCATCTCATTCCTTGAACTCTGTTCAAGGCAAATACTAAACACCAAACATCTATCAAGACACTCCTAAACAGACACACTAGACTAGATTACATCTCAATTTGTGACCAATGCAGATTTACAATTGAGTTCAGCATGTTGATTGATCTTCTGGTAATATCTGCAAGTTTAAGTGTATCACAAAAATAATATCCAAGACAACAATGTTTTCCATCGTTAATATTTTGTTTTATCTATTTGTGGGACTGAATAAAGAAGAAATGATTAATTCTTTTACCACTATTTTAAACTACATACATGAGGCTCAAAGTGTATACCAAGAAACCTCACAGAATTTTGGCCATCCCCAGCACTGGATGCTTTTTCTTTCCCCCTCCTTTCACTTCTGATCTTTAGCTCTCTGCTGACAGCACAAGTAATTTTAACTCTGAACTTCTTTCAGGCACAGAGTACCAGATATATCAAAGTTCTGCTGACTCAGCCTTACAAAAGTAGAGGCTGCTGGTAGCCACACCACCAGGGAAGTGCTGCAGGTGGCAAAAGCTGGAATTACCTTTAAAAAAAAAAATTACGAGTTTCTGCATATCCTTGAAGCTTTGTCCTTTAGTACTTACATGACAGGTTGTAGTAGTGTTCTAAAAATACTTCACTACCTTTCTACATCTCCAGTTTCACGCTAGCCTTTCTTCAGCAAGGATCTAAGGAAATCACAGTGGTGAGAGTTTTCAGAAGAAGCAGAAATAGCTCCAAACCTACTACAGCAGCAATTTTGTCCTTTCTCTTTACCTTCTACCACTACTTTCCTCCAAGTGCAAGCATTTTTGCATTCTTTCTACTACTTCGAAAAAGTAAAACTTCATTCTCCCCCTTCAAACTTGAAAATTTAATCCTATTCTGAATTTATTTTTGCATGTATAGATGGACTGTTTAATCAGATATACTTGTCTCAAAACCAGTGAAAGGAAGTCTCCTGTAAATTCACTTGGAAAGGGACATTAAACTTCTGACAGATTAAAGAAATGGAAATTAAAATCCTTACAGTGAACTTATATATAACCCACTTGACTCTTACTCTATTCCTCTGTTCTTTCTACACATATTCCTGTAGGAACTATAATATTCTATTGTACTATTTGTGGCATATCTCTCCTTTATATTTTGTTAACTGACCATTTATTCTACTTTACCTTCCTCCTCTTAGTTTTATTCATCTCTTTAAACATAAAAGTAGTGCAGTTTGGGGCAAACTATTATTCTAATTAATTTGTGAAATACTACACTGCCTCTCAGGTTCAAAGTCCAGGCAGGCTTCAAGTTACATGCATGCATGGCCAATGGTTGTAATATAAAACCTTGTTGATACAATAGCTAAAAAATGAAATTAGTGTTGAATGAAAATTAAATAATCCAGGTTTTTTTCTCCCAGAGGTGTACTATGCTTCTCAGTAACAGACTACCTACAAAATTAAAAAAGGATCATCAAGAGAGGTTGCTGTTCTAGAAGCTATTATGAGTACTTTTTTTTTTTTTTTTTTTTTTTTGGTAAGTGTAACACACCAGGAAATTTTTTCCATCAGGTAAGGAAGGTGAAGATCCAAAAAAAGGGTGCAGAATATACATGGACTAAACATACAGAGCAGTACATGGTACCGACAATATTGTTCTACTGAGTCATCAGAACAAAACCTCTGAAGGTTTCTATGCTGTGTCTGACATGGGACATTCTGATAAAAAGTCGAGGATAACAAAAGGAGCTAAGAACCAACTCATTTTCTCTTGGACACCATCAGGGGAGCTGAGGAAGAAAAGCTACACACCTGAAAAGGCAGCCAAAATTCTGACCATCAAGGCTTTTTGTTACTCAAAATCAGGTAGCTACAACCACTACTTGAAAGAAAAAACCAAAAAGCTTGTCAAGAGCCACTAAGTATAGTTTTCATCATACGTGCACAGAAGACTGTCAGAAGCTATCCAACAAAGAAAAGGGAACAAAATTCAATGAAGCAATTTTTAAAAACCTGCATGTACTTTTTCCCTTATGGAAAGGCTATGTGAGCAGCTGCGCTGTGCCTAGTCTTTGCCATGAATTCTGCAATAGATAAGGACTATAGCATGGCATGACGAAACAAAGAAGCAACAAAGAACAGAGCAGAAACAAAAAAGGAGGTTTAGCTCCTAAATACTGGAACCTTCATTCTGTCCAAATTTCACTGTATCACATTTTTATTAGCTTTTTACTCTTTTTTTTTGTTTGTTTTAATTCATTAAATTCATCCAGTAAAGCCCAGTAAGCTCTTCCTAATCTAAAGATATGAGGACTGTTTTATTTAATTCCTGTTCATGATCATAGTATCTGAACAGCAACAGAAGTAACAACCTATACAGTATACTGTCTCTTATCCTCTTTATCCTTGTTTTTATAGAATCAGGGAAATGTAAGTTGGAAAGGACTTCTAGAGGTCACGTAGCCTAACCTCCTACTCGCAAGTGGACTACTGACAACATCATTACCCAGCCAAGGCCAGAAAACTTGCTGTCACTTGTTACACCTTCTGGTCCAATCAAGAAGAGCTTGGTTCCATAATCTTTGCAGTTGCCTTTCAAGTAATTACAGACTACTATTAGATTATCCACTAGCCTCCTATGTGCCAGACTCATGACAGCCTGACCATTTTAGCAGTCCTCCAATGAACCTGCTCCAGTCTCCTTGCATCTCTCAACTGCCTCAACAACACCCAAAACACAGTAATCCAGGTGAAGCCCCACCAAGTAGAGGAATAAATGCCTTCCCTCAATCTCCTGGTCATGTTTGTCTTATTCACAACTGAGAGCAACTCACGAGAGCTGGTTCGTGTTTCTTGGTCCTCACCATACATCTCACATTCTTTGCACCAGGCTACTTAGCCAACAGCCTTATCTCAATAGATTATGAAGCCATTGTTAACTAACTCTTCATTAATATCTTTAATTTCTCATTGTTTTATACCACACCTAAAAGAACGGTAAAGATCCAAACAATTCTCCATGGACTACTTACTGACATACACATTTGTTGGACAGAGAAATCTGGTTTCTGTATTGGTAGAACATCTTAGTGCTTCTACACTCACACAAATTCATCACAGTTCCTGAAAGCAGACTCCTACAATGCTTTAACTTGATGCTTTAGAAGGGTCTTGCACCACACGCTATGATACAAACTGAAGAGATGTTACTATTTTATTTTCTTAGGAGACCGAAGTCTCTTACATGTACAGATTCAAAAGTGTATGGCGATTACTTAAGAAGCTAATTCCAATTCTGAAGAGAAGAAATATGTTTTTGTCTTTTTCTACTCAGGCATTTTTAATCACATTATCAAAAACAAAACAAAAATGAGATTCCCGGGTGACTTGAACAATGACTGCACTTTGCTTTTGCCTGTACAATGCTGGAAAAATTCTCCACTCAGTTGTTGTTACTGATGCTTAAGCATGGGAAGAGACAAGATGCTGTTAGAAAGCAGGAAGCTGAAAAGTGCATCAAGCAATGTTAAGATGGCTTTGGTGCACTCCCACTGTGAAGTGGGACTGATCAGAGTAGCTACATCTGCTCATCACTAACAATTTATGCAGCATGCTTGCTTCCATTCTGGTTTAGGCTTTTTGATGTGTATGGCTGGGAAAACATTTGGGGGGGGGGGGGGGGGGGGGGTTGAAAGAAGGAAGAAAAAGAGACAAGCCCTAGAAGTAGCTCTGAGAAATTAATACTAGTTTAGTCATTTAAATCTAGTTCAAAATGTATTCTTTAAAGAGCTAAAATTTGTAACTTCTATCAGAGCTGAAGGGGTAATTTCTCTAAGCATATTAGCTTGCCTAAGAATGTTTCCTAAAATAACCAAGATATCATTCTAGTAGTTTTCACAATAGATAATATTCTACAAGTTTAATACGCTGCCAGGCATTTCATAGGGATAATAATAAATGCATGGGCTCATGAAAGTTTTAGGTCACATGCATATCTGAAAGGTCAGAACGATTTAAAGGATTCAAGCAACAAACATTAGCTCCTATGTCTTCAACACTAAACATTTCTAACAAACAGCAATCCAATGTGGCTGGAATATAAATATATGCACATGACAACTACTTTACTCCCAAAGTGCTATTTCCTTTTTTTTTTTCCCAAATTTCCCATAAACTTTATTCTCACAGATTAATACCACCATCTTCATAGCACCTCTTTACCTGTACATATATATAGAAGGAATATTCTATTTTTTGAAGAATAAGCAGGCTCTAATACTACACAGTACTAAGTTTGCAGCATATAATCAGCAGCAATAACTATTTGAGCACAGTAAACCACATATAACACTTCACCAGGATTTCGTAGTTTTACCTCCCATTCCAGTTATCAGGAATGTCAGGAGAAAGGCCTCATTGCAGTATGCTATTAACCGGTGGCTTTTTAAAGATAATAATCTGTCATGAAAGTAATGAATAATTTTTAAAGGTTATTTTGCAAGTCCAATGCAAAATTAACTAGGTGCTTTACAGGTAAAGTTTCTGTAACGATCTCTAACCTTTTTCTCAGTCCCACTTCTGATGAGTGATCACCCACATGTCTGTACTGGAAATGGAGGCAGACTCTGGCTGCATGTTCCTGGGGCTCCCAAACTTTCTTTGTACAAAAACAGATTCATGCCCTTATTAACGATTTAATGAAAAAAGCCCTCAGTGTTAAAGCTCTCTCCCTGGACTTCAGACACATAATAAATTCATGCAAAAGTTCTAACACTCAAGTTTCTCTGTAACATATAAACAGTTAATAAGATCATCAACCTTTAAATACCTCTAAGCAATATTAATTGCTCAAACAGCATTTCCTATGCAACCACTTCATATTTTTAATTCGTTTCTATTTTTAATACAATATACATCTCTGCAGACTTCAAGACACCTCACACCAGGAAATAATACTAAATAATGCAATGCTCTGCATTAATCCCACTTAATGCAGCTCAGAATTCTACTGAATCTCACTGGAAGTTATCATCCTGTTATGAAACTTCGGAAAAGAAATCCATCTGCTCCTACCAGGAGTTTCAAAGAAATTCTGTTCTACAGTTCTCAAACACTGCAGAATTTGAGACTATGGGAGAAGTGCTAAATGCACAACTTAACGCCTCTGAAATTTGCTCTAAAAGATTTCTCATGTTTTTCTTCCAAATTTCCATAGTGACTCAAGTACATTTTTCAGACTGATTGCACTAAGCATATAATGCGTTTTCTTTGAAGTACTACTTCATTAATAAACATCATGATTTTTTCCTACCGTAGCCTATATACAAAGATTCAAAGTGTTAAATAAGTAATTCTTACAGTGATTGAGCCTTTATTCTGAACAGGCTACACACAGGAAGATCTTCCCCTGTCATCAAGCAGAAGTCTGTTTTTAAACAGGTGCCAGAGGGAGTCAGAACTTTTCTTTTAAATAAAGCTCAAATTGGGAAATTGAGCACTGTGCTCCCTGAAGCTCCTTTCAAAATCTGAGCCCCATTCATCAACTTTTCACATCTCTTGCTATCGGACAACACACTCCAGGTTTCTCTAGCACTCAGGGGAGCAAAGTGCGTGTTAACCTTATTTAAGATGATACAAAACTCTGTATCTGTAGGATATAGGCCTACCTATATCAGCAGAAGGCAGGTTAAATTTTCAGTAAAGGACAGTAAGCATGTCCTTAAATATGTTACATGCATACTTATTTCAAAATACACTACAGAATGACAGAAGTAAAAAGGTAGGTTCTATATTGCTGTTACCAGCAGCTCAACCTGATGGAATTTTTTTTTAAGGCATCTTAGATTTAACAATATAAAACACTAAGGAGCGAACATCTTCGGTTGCTTACCGGGTTTTAAAAAACCCTTTCCATAGAGCTAGACAGTGCTACACTGCTCACTTGCCCTTTATTTTTCTTTCTTACCCCCTCCCCCCCCCTTTTTTCCCCTCTTTTTTTCCCCTCTTTTTTTTTTCTTTTCTTTTTTTAAATTAAAGCTCTTACCCTGTTCTGTGCCCTGATCACAGGTCAAGTGAAGGCCAAATCTACTCTGATGACCTTCAGAAGACTTGAGAGCCTTCACTCCCGATGCAATCTCCATAAAATGTTGTTATAGCTACCTTCTCCCTCCCTACTCCCATAAGCGTACCAAAAATTACTCTTACTTTCCGCCTCCGTTCACAGAATTGATATATTTCAATTCCATGAATTGAAATATATCAATTCATGGAATACCATTCTATGATTTCTGCCAGCATTTCCCACTTTCTGAAAAAGCTATCAGATGTTATATGCAAGAGCATCTTCCCTCTGACGGGAATTAGGCAGGCTCAGACAAGATCCTGTGTGTAAAGCAAGGTTAGCTTAAAGAGATACTGTACTATTATACTTATTTTCTAAATTATTTCCCTCTCTATGGAAACAGTTGTATCTAAAATAACACTGAGATTGATAACCTGTGTTTCCACCCAGTCTGAAATGTCTTCAGTATCAGAAAATCACAATGTCAATAATACAGATACCAAATTAGAAAACACAAAAATAGAAAAGAATTATTTGCTGCAGCAAACTTATCTCAAACTGTGCCTCTAACAACTTTTGCTTTAAAAAGTAACCCAAAAGAAAAAGTAAGCAGATAAATATTTTACTATTCATACATTAGCCTTATCAATTTTAAAGCACAAAAACAGAGCATGTGTGGTGTTCGCAATGAGTTATAATATTCAGTAGGACTGCTCAAGCTGTAGAAGTACATGAATAATTTGAGAGTTTGCACATAACTCTCAAAAGTTATACATTTTAAAAAGCCAATGCCTTCATTTCATGTTCTGTATTCTAAACTGTGTGCATTTTGACCTTCACATCAAAACAGGCAACGATACTCCCCACATTTTCAACTTACTATACGGTTTAACTAATATGTTACAAACTAATCTCACTCTATTGGTATTCCACATCCTGATATTAGAGAATTTGCAACATATTCATTGTATTTAATATTGACCAATATAACCCACAATGTTTTGATTTTTATTATTAATTTTCTTTCTGCAAAGCTGGACATAAGAGGGATGCATAACTTGAAAAGAAACTGTTCAAGACGTTAACAGTTTCCCCAGAGCAGTATTTGCTGTATGTTACGACAAAAGGAAGCCATATAGCGCTAATTTAGAGAAATCACCGCTGAGGCTATAGACTATAGTCAGTATCTATCCCGCCATCTTCCAGAATTAATCCAAGCCATACAACACACACTTCAATTCCTAATCGTACTACAGAAAGTTCTTGGGAGCTGTTTGAAAGCCTGTATTCTCTTTCCTGTTGCTCTCAGACTCCCCAGCTATACATACCCTTCCTTCTATAAATGCAGCACTCCACCTGGCACATGACCACTGGCCAATATTTCAGAAAGAGCATAAATACCAGACTGGCAGCTCTGTATAAGCCCAGGCAACCCCAGATGCTTTTTCCGGGATTATCAACAACAGTTTCCTCTATGGACTATAAATTATGCTCTCGTATCTTTTGCCTAACATACAGTTTTCTCTAGGATAAAGGAGCTTCAATTAAATCAACAGGCTGGAGCATCTTACTTTGTTGTTGTTACTGTTTCTTTTAGTATTAACCCAGTATTAGCATTCTCCTCATCTGATGGAACTTTCTCAGCATTCCAAGATTTGTTAAATTTAACATCCATCAATTATTACCACAGCCTGTGGCATTTAAAAAAGCTAGCAGATCTATATGCTTTGTATAAATATGTATAGGATATACTAAGGAGGTATAACAAATATACCTCCTTAGTATATCCTTAGTGCTACTTCAAAATTGGCATAATGTACATAGCCTTCCCCTTATTCTTAGGGCTCCCCACCATAGATATTCCCTTAACAACATTAGCTTCTCCTTGCCAAAAATCTAGATTATGTAACCCTCATTTTGTATAATTTTCCACTTTTTTTCCACTGTTTCCTATGTATATCCAAAAAAAAAAAGCTGTCTTAACATCACCTGATTAGACCTTTATTCCATATTCCTCACCCTCCTTGATTACAGAATTGTGGACTAGCTAAGGAACTGTTCCCACACAAGTCTCAACGTAGTCTAAATTTTTCTTCTCAGATAATTTTACCTGTTTCTTTAGTTCTTTCTGAATGTTAAACACATTATTCGCTGAGATAATCCCCACTGAAGAGAATCAGCTTCATACAGTCACTAATCCTTACCACACTATCAGTTTGACATCCATTTATGATTTCATCTTTACCCGACACAGTCAGTTAAAAAATAAGTATAATCTCATTTTGGGTAGAACAGTGTTTATGGTAAAAGTATAGACGCACTTAAATGTGATGTTTAAAGTTTTCCACAAAAACACTGTTCAGTTTGGAAACCAGATGAACAGTCCCAACAGGTCAGGGGGACAAATAGCTGCGTAGGAAGGCACCTTGTTACACTGAACTTCCATTTGTCAAGCAAATCTCACTCCAGCAGAAGTTGCCCATCTGTTTCGTATAAAAATAGCAAAACCAGTCTGTTTGCATTCCCAGTAAAAGCTAATCAATGGGGGGGAGCAATATACATCTCTGTTTACAAGCACGCTTCCTGGAAGGGTGAAGTAGAAGTTACTATCAACAAGGACTCCTCACCACTGATAGTGGGACGGAAGCAGGGGCGGGAAGGGGAGCTTCTCAGTTTTACTGAAAATCACCACTGTTTGCTATGATAACGGCATGAAAATAGAGAGGGTCTTACCAAATTCAGTAAAAGAACTATATCAAAATAAGATCATACGGTCATATGGTATGGATTTAAGAAATTATCAAAAAAATCATCCCTGGCTTACTTGAAGACAGAAGAAAATCTCCCTCTTTAGGAAGCTGAGGAAACTACTGTTTGCCCAATGTCAAAAAAAAACCAAAACCTGTTCTTGGTAAAGAACAAAACTAATGGAATTACAGACTGATAGTCCACTTGCTGTTTTCCAGCTATTTAACAAGTCATTTGCTTTGCAAGGAAAATCTGATTTTTTTGCCTTAAAAATTACGTGCCTGAGAAGCTAAATGGCTAAATATTCCCAGCCAGTTCCAATGCACGTCTAACAAGCACTGCTTAGAAAATATTCCAAAGACACTGTACCATTTCACAAGAAACACACGCACCACTGCCTAATATCAAGAATTTTTAAGCACCACCTGCAGCAACCAGAAGCAGCAGAGCAGCAAAGTTTCTAATTAGCTGCTTTAAAAAAAAATGCACAAAACTTGAAATTATCACAGGTAAGTAAGCCCCAATAGAACTTCATCTTTTTGCTACTTCTGTTTTCCCAAACCACAGTTTCGATTAATGATTTAACGTACCCGAATGGCCAACACAACATTTATGACTCAGTATTCTAAAGAAACAACCACCTCTCCTAGAGGAGGGCAATTACCAACCATTAACTGTCTGAACATTATTAGTTCATGCTATTCCTCTCAGAAACCTGGGCTTATTGATGGAGGATTTCAGACACCATTAATTCCACAAAGATTTCTGATAGAGTAAACTTATGTCAAGCAGGAGAAGTAAAAGCTGGAAAGCCAGTCCACGTAAAACACCGAAATCTAACTCTTGTATATGTGAGCTTCCAGAAAATTTGGCCTCATTTCTAACAAAGCAGTATTTAGAATAAACTGAATGTGCTGAGTAGGCTAAAGACTTGTGACAGACATCAGATGATTTTGAACTGTAGTTATGAAGGTCAACATTTGATTTGAACTCTGCTATTAGAAGACATAATTATAAAACCAAAAGCTCTTAAGTATCAAAACAACAGAGATTCACTAATGAGTATTGCTCACTAAGAATCAAATTGAGCTCTGAGAAGTCTAGGGAAGCATGAAGATACTACCACATTAAAGAACAACTCGTGGCATATGTAAAGTTTTAGTTATAAAAAGTACCAGATACTCGAAATCTTCCTTTTGCAGTATTTATTATGGGCACACATACTTTCACGAGTGTAAACAGTGAAAAAGTGAGGGGGGGGGAGTAACTTCTTCACACAAACATGTTATCTAATTTTGAGAAAGTATAGTATGCTATGTACCCAAGTAATACTGCAAGACATACAGCAGAAGCTGAAATAAAAATATCTAGTTTGCCAGAAAGATCTTTTAAACAACCAACAATCGCTTTATTATTCTGAAAGCAAATTTTCAGCATTTGTGTTCTTTTTCCCCAAGACCTGTGATACATTAGGATTGCACTGTTGTAGAAACTAATTTATGTCAATTCACTTTAGAACTGAGGCCTCAAAAGGTGAAGCTTTCTGTGGGCTCTGACTGATGGGGTCTCAGCTGAATAGTTCACATAAGCCAGGTCAGAATTCCTTACCTCAAAACAAGGTGGATCCATCCGTGTTAAATGGTTTGGCAATTTACAATAGTAACATGGAGGGGGGCAACCCCATACCTTGGCTGCAGGGTGGACAGCTTCTGGAATGCTGCTTACCAGCTCAGACCTGGAAGTGTTTACATGCGAAACTTGCTGGGAACCCTTTTATCAGACTATAGATAAACCAAGAATAAACTTAAAATGGGGACTAGAAGAGTAAAATCTTATATGAATCTTTGTAAAATCTTATATGAAAACAAAACCACTATCCCTCAGATACCCTCTCAATACTACTGTATACATTAGTTAGCCTCAGGGAAAAAATTCTGAGATCAACCTCAAATGGTAAAACAAAATAAGAGGTCATCTCAGTATGTATTTGCATGTTTAGCATTTTCTTATGTTGAACACACTATGATCTGATTTATTATCTTAAGTTTATTAGATAAACCTAAGAGACCCTGAACTCTTCTTGTACTAATTAAGGGCACCTACTTTATTTGAATTGTGTTGTTTCTCATGTTCTCCTTAAAATAGGGTCTTAAGTACTCATCAGTAGCTTCAGAAAGGACTGACAAACCAAAAACCCTCAGTGAGCAAGCAATACAAATGAAGGCCTTTGTAATTCTGGATACAGAATCTATTTACAAGGACATAGCTAGTGTAGCTACCAAATACCTTCTGTAACAATGTATTTTATACCCTCAACATCTTAAAATTGGGGGGGGGCATGAACACTAAGACCATTAAAATATTCCTTTTCCAGCAGCAATAGAGTATGTCTAGGTAATACACAATACCTCTCAGTTAAATTTTCAAGTGCTTTTTTAAATACTAAATCTCCTCGTACCTATCTGATTAGTTCTTATCCACTTTTTAAAGCAGCACATATCTAGATAGAGACTGAACTAGACTGAAGGGGCAGTAAAAGAAGAATTATTATACCTCATTTCTTTACTGTGGGTCCTTTAATCTACCTCTGTTAACACATCTGATCTCCATTCCAACCCTTAAAACATTTCATCCACTTCTACACTGAAGGAAGAAAAGGGGGAAGGAATAAAAAACCCCCAATTTTCCATCCAAAAAAGTTATTGGTCTAAATGATACAACACAAAAGACATCATTGCAGCACACAGAAATATGTGCTGATAGTTGGATGAAAGACCATCTCAAGCATTTTTCATTTATACTCAAATATGCTGACTTCAATAAAGATGATGTAACTATTAAGTAAAAACTAAGAGTTCACTTAATTTATTAAATGAAAGCTTTAACTCAGAGGGGACCTCTCATTCAACCATTTTTCATGAAAATTCCATATTTAAAAATACTTTAGCACTTCAAGTCACTCATTCTGGGTTATCTTCTCTCTTTGTCCCCCGTTCCCAGCAGCTGCGATTGCACGAACATTTCCAAAGAACGCTTTAAAGACTAGTTCAGGCACTTTTGCTGGAAGTCCACCATTTTACTGTTTTACTTCTGAATTGCTTTGCATAGCTAGAAAGCTAATCAAACTTACCCTTGCTATTAGTGTGCCAGGTACAAAGAGGAAGATACTTCGCAAGGAATCTTCAGTACTCTGTCTTAGAGTGCCACCTATTTGGACCAAGGTTCTTGTGCACTGTATCTTCCTGAGATTTTTTTTTTTGGAGGTGGATAAGGAGGGGAGCATCATTTCAAAAAAATGATAATAAATAAATCCAAGAATACGTCGACAGTAGGTTGGCCTGCCAGCCACTACCAGCACTCAGGTGTGCCAGGTCAAGAAAGGGAAAACGGAGGGCACCAGGGTGAGCCAGTATAAGGCAGAAGCAGCAGGTGATACAGGAACGAGCAGAGCAGAAGGGATGTAAAGAAGGATGTCCAGGAAGGCAAGGTATGGGAGGGTAAATAGATTACAGGAAATGTTTAGTGATTTGCCAACACCTATGAGATCTGTCATCCTGCCTTCAAGTTTCACAAGTGCTACTGGAACTCATTCATAAAATCATACAATCATTTAGGTTGGAAAAGACCCTTAAGATCATTGAGTCCCACTGTTAACCTAACACTGCGAAGTCCACCACTAAACCGTGTCCCTAAGCACCACATCTATACGTCTTTTAAATACCTCCACGGATGGTGACTCAACCACTGACCTGGGCAGCCTGTTCCAATGCTTGACAACCCGTTCAGTGAAGAAGTTTTTCCTAATATCCAATCTAAACCTCCCCTGGCACAACTTGAGGCCATTGCCTCTCATCCTATCAGTTGTTACTAGGGAGAAGAGACCAACACCCACCTCTCTACAACCTCCTTTGAGGTAGTTGTAGAGAGCGATAAGGTCTCCCCTGAGCTTCCTTTTCTCCAGGCTAAACAACCCCAGTTCCCTCAGCCGCTCCTCACAAGGCTTCTGCTCTAGACCCTTCACCAGCTTCCTTGCCCTTCTCTGGACACGCTCCAGCACCTCAATGTCTCTCTTGTAGTGAGGGGTCCAAAACTGAACACAGTATTCGAGGTGCGGCCTCAGCAGTGCCAAGTACAGGGGGAAAAATCACTTCCCTAGTCCTGCTGGCCACGCTATTTCTGATACAAGCCAGGATGCTATTGGCCTTCTTGGCCACCTGGGCACACTGCCAGGTCATATTCAGCCGGCTCTCAACCAACAATCTTGGGTCCTTTTCCACCAGGCAGCTTTCCAGCCACTCTTCCCCAAGCCTGTAGCGTTGCATGGGGTTGTTGTGACCCAAGTGCAGGACCAGGTGCTTAGCCTTGTTGAACCTCATACAATTGGCCTCAGCCCATCGATCCAGCCTGTCCAGGTCCCTCTGTAGAGCCTTCCTACCCTCAAGCAGATCAACACTCCCACACAACTTGGTATTGTCTGCAAATTTACTGAGGGTGCACTCGATGCCCTCATCCAGATCATTGATAAAGATATTAAACAGAACTGGCCCCAAAACTGAGCCCTGGGGAACACCACTTGTGGCCGACTGCCAACTGGATTTAACTCCATTCACCACCACTCTTTGGGCCCGGCCATCCAGCCAGTTTTTTACCCAGCAAAGAGTACACCCGTCCAAGCCATGAGCAGCCAGTTTCTCCAGGAGAATGCTGTGGGAAATGGTGTCAAAGGCTTTACTAAAGTCTAGGTAGACAACATCCACAGCCTTTCCCTCATCCCCTAAGTGGTTCACCTGGTCAAAGGAGATGAGGTTAGTCAAGCAAGACCTGCCTTTCATGAACCCATGCTGGCTGGGCCTGATCACCTGGTTGTCCTGTATGTGCTGCATGATGGCACTCAGGATGATCTGCTCCATACCCTTCCCCAGCACCGAGGTCAGGCTGACAGGCCTGTAGTTGATCCCAGATGCTCCTTCTGGCCCTTCTTGTACGTGGGCGTCACATGTGCTAACCTCCAGTCAACTGGGACCTCCCCGGTTAGCCAGGACTGCTGGTAAATGATGGAAAGTGGCTTGGTGAGCACTTCCACCAGTTCCTTCAGTACCCTTGGGTGGATCCCATCTGGCCCCATAGACTTGTGAGTGTCTAAGTGGTGCAGCAGGTCACTAACCATTTCCCTTTGGATTACAGGGGCTTCATTCTGCTCCCCATCCCTGTCTTCCAGCTCAGGGGGCTGGGTACCTGGAGAACAAATGGTCTTACTATTAAAGACTGAGGCAAAGAAGGCATTAAGTACCTCAGCCTTTTCCTCATCCTTTGTCACTATGTTCCCCCCACATCCAATAAAGGATGGAGATTCTCCTTAGCCTCCTTTTGCTGCTAATGTATTCATAGAAACATTTTTTTTATTGTCTTTTACGACAGTAGCCAGATTGAGCTCTAGCTTGGCTTTGGCCCTTCTAATTTTCTCTCTGCATAACCTCACGACATCCTTGTAGTCCTCCTGACTTGCCTGCCCCTCCTTCCAAAGGTCATAAACTCTCCTTTTTTTCCTGAGTTCCAGCCAAAACTCTCTGTTCAGCCAGGCCAGTCTTCTTGCCACTGGCTCATCTTTCGGCACGTGGGGACAGCCAGCTCCTGCATCGTTAAGATTTCCTTCTTGAAGAATGTCCAGCCTTCCTGGACTCCTTTGCCCTTCAGGACTGCCTCTCAAGGGACTCTGTCAACCAGGCTCCTAAACAGGCCAAAGTCTGCCCTCCAGAAGTCCAAAGGAGCAGTTCTGCTGACCCCTCCCCTCCTTACTACTCCAAGAATCAAAAGCTCTTTATCATTTCGTGATAGCTATGCCCAAGACAGCCTCCAACCATCACATCACCCACAAGTCCTTCTCGGTTCACAAACAACAGGTCCAGCAGGGCACCTTCCCTAGTTGGCTCACTCAATCAGTCCCACCAGGCTCACAATCTGGGATGACTCAAGACAACTGAATTACAATGCTGTACACACTGACTTCCTAAATGCTCTCCCAAAAGAACTTGAAGCTGGTTTCCCCCCTTACAGAGTACCATCATAGGCTTTCAGCTTAATGCCAAAAACCAGAACAAGCAGTTGCTATACTGTTTTAAAAATACACAAGCAGAAAGATCACAAGTCTTCTCTATCTCAAGTAAAATATTTGAGGAAACAATTACACGTATTTCAACAGTTGTACATAAAATCATCTACAGACATATATTAAAACACTACAAAGCTCAGCATAGGTATACAATGGATTTTGTTGATTTATTATCACTATGGCATTTAGTAATGTAAAGTAAGTTAAAAATGCAAGAACTTGCATGACATTATTCCCTGGAGAGTGGGGCAGTCATCCTCAGTGCAAAGCAACAAAACCAGGCTGTATCTCACACATTCATGTAGACTGCTGTGTGATAACTGTATGCAAGTAAGCCCCCAAACTTGACACAGTTCTCAGAACACATACATGCGACTCAGAATAACAAGTGCTCTAAATTTCAGTTCGACTGAACTAAAGGACTTAACATTTTTTTAAGATTACAGTATGCAGAATTACAATTACCATCAAAAAGATTTTTAAGACTATATCCGTATTATTTGAGAATTGTGTATTATATGCTCTCATCTTGATTTAAAACATTTTCATTTAGGATGTTTGTGTTTTCACTAAGTGGTTATCTGGTCTGGATCTGTCAGCAATTACTTATCACTGTTTTAATACTGGAAGTAACTTCAATCAACAGATAGTGTTTTTTCCAAGTTACATATCAAACTAAGAAAAAGAACAAAAGTGTGTGATAAGAGACAATTCTCATGAACTAAGGTTAACAGAGTAGGATTTATCATGTATGTATTAAGGCACTAATATTTTACAGAAATTTTGTTTGCTACATAAAAGCAGTGCTGCTAGAAAAATAATATTAAGCCCTGCAATGATTAAAAAAAAAAATCTTACAGAACAATTACTATATATTTGTATATAGTACTATATATTTGTACAAGTACTATACATTTGTTTATCTCAAAGTATAAGCACACTATGCAAGTTACCAATTTCTCAAAATGCATTTTTTCTGTAACTATTGAATAAATATAAAGGCACTGCCCTATGGCATTCCTATTCTAATGCTGCACGTACAGCAAGGCAACCAAAAGCAGTGGGTACTTAATTCCTGCAATTTATTACTGTTTCCCATAGAGCACACTGCCTAAAAGCCCAGATCCTCCCGCCTTACTACTTACTTTCCTTCACTCCAGCTTTTTTACTTTCTCCACCTGTGCTATATTTTGCCAACCGAAAGAACAGTGCAGTGTAAGTGCTTCCTGCTGGTGAACAGAGAAATATATTTACTCCTGTGTCTGATCACAGGACAACAAAATCTCCCGGTGCATTTTGTGCTGGGGGGTGCCTTTCTGCACCGGAGCTGGCCCTGCCCAGCCCCTGAGCTATAGCTGTCAGCACTCCACTCCAAGAAAATGATGAGGCTCAGAGCAAAATACAAACAAGTAGAGACTATGAACAGAAGCCTAATGAGGAATTCTACTGAAGGGGGTACAGTAAGTTGTTAAAACTCAAAGAAAGGGTTGCCAGAGTTATTTCCTTTTGACTCCACTGGCAGACAGGTTTTTGTTTGTTTTTAACTTAGAGAAATGCAGAATTTTTATCCAGTTGCTAACTTCTCTCTGTCATACATTTGCCTCCTACCCTCTCTTCACTGCCACTCAAAAGTGGCCAAAATTGATAATTATAATTTGCTGTAAGCAAGCAATTAAAAGCAAGAGAAGCTATGATCACATTTGTATTAAGTCAACACACCACTGGTGCATACGCAAAACTGAAATTTCCAGTGGGGCCAGATGCTGAGAGTCATACCCAGCAGTGACCATTTTCAAATGGATCAAGTTCATTATTTGTGTTGCTTGAAAACAAACCCATAACAAAAAAAATTCAGGTGAAGAGCAAAATTACTCATCATCACCATGAAAACCTGTGCCTAATCGGGGAATTTGTAAGTGCTTAAATTTTGTCTTGCAGATTTGAAAAGCTGGCCTCTAGACATCTGCATTTCTAGAGTTTGTGGATTATCATTAAGGAGAAAGCAGATGGCAGAAGAAGAGGTCTTTTTAGATTACTTCTTCTGTCTTCATTTCCTGGAGGTCAGCTGAGCAAGTAAATAGAAGATGACTCACCATGCAACATACACCAGATGAAGGGAGGGCATAGGTGGAACAGGAAAGAATGCATTTCTTGACCATCAGCAATTCTGGCTTGCAAAATGGAAAGATGACCAACAGATCAATGGTCAGCTCGCATCTCCGGCTACATATGCATGGGTCATCCTCTGGATGCGTTTGCTTTTACACACTGCAGTAACAGCCAAGCTGAAATCTTAAAATAAGTTCAAAAAGGATTTGGCCTTCTTATCCATAAGTTTGTCTGAAGCTCTAGCTAGAACTCTGCAATCTGCGAAGTGTTATTAGTATTAATGAGGAAAAAATACAAATTTAAAATTTGTATAATTGTTCACAGTGAGAGTTTTGATGCAGAGTCATCATTGTAGCTGCAACTTTCACCAGACTTATCTACACATATAGAGACATACACATAGATAATCTTGATACAAAAAGCACTAATCTTGACTTTCTCTGTCCAGTTTGATAGCTCAGCATTAAAGAATACAGGCGTACTAATGGAACTATGGTACTATGAACTTTTTATTTTGGAAGAGTTAATAAATTCAAATTTGAACAGTGGAACAGATGGGGAAACTGCTAAGCTAACACAAAATTGCATATTTCAAAGGCTGATTTCTGGCAGGATAATAAAAAAGATAAATCTGCTAGAAACCATGCCAGAGGCAACTGGAAATAAAATCAAGTCAGCACCTGAAAAGCCCACCTTCTGAAGGCTATTTGCTCTGTTCCCAAGCAAGCAGCTATAATTATCTTCTCAACTACCTACAGCATGCTGTTAAGTTTAATTAATTTCTCTGTTTGTAAAAGATTTAACTGCTGCACAGTAAGAGTTAATACATTCCTTGTTAAAAATAATAATACAAAAGCCCACCAACAACATCTCTTGAAACATCCCTTGAGAGGTCACTATATCTGGGAATAACCTGATACCCTTTTGGCTCACTAAGACCCCCACCAGAAGGCTCTACTTCAATATCACTACGCATACATGGAAGCTAGCTTGGTAAGCATACATAGCAGACAGATGTTTCAGCATGTCATGATATGCTAGAGCTGACTATCCTATTGCATGCTAGAATAATCTTGTTATTAAAAAAAAAAAGAAGGCTCAGAATAATTCTGCTTTGCATTTTATGTATCAGCTTTCATCCAAGGATCATAAATCCTTTCTTTTGTCCAAGAGCCATTTTTCTAACCTCATATCTACAAGGTGGATATCCTTCTTTATCGCAATTTTAAAACCGAAAAAAGCAAAGAGTGAGTTATTCAAAGTCACTCAAGCAGTAAAACCAAAACCATGTTCCAAAATCCAGATCATCATCCTGTTGTCAAAATTTAGCCGGCCTCGCATGGTGGGAAACCAGAGACAGACTGGCTACAACTTTTTCCAGTTCAGTGGACAAAGCTTTCCCTTTAAGTGTGTAACAACATTGGAGCCACCGGAGCCAAAAAAGTGCCTAACATAAAATGAACCACATTCAGACTTTCACTGCGCGAGTGTTGCACAAACCCTCAGTCTCAGAAAGATGACTGGCAAACATTCAAAGTGATGAGTAAGCCAATCTCCCTCGATATGCCATTTCTGACACAGCATGAGGGGCAAATGAAACTGCATTTAAGAGGGAGTGAGTTTGGTTTAAAATAACTTGGACTTCATTTTACCTGCCTCACATGACTGATTTAATTTTACAAGGTTAAATCAAAGAAACCTTTTAGGAAATAACACAGTGTCAGAGACATTCTCTTTTCCAGAGAAAATACCAAAAATGCATAAGACAGCAAAGGAGGAGTTGTTAATTGTCTGGCTCCAGCCAGCTGGCAAACTCGTATCCCCAAGGCCAGACCTCAAGCTCAATGGGTCCGAGATGGAAAACTCACAACCACCTGAGGAAAATCTCGGAGAAGCATCCAGAGAACAGAGGGGCATGCTCTCCTTCCCGAGTTCCTGCGTGGCAACAACTCCGTGAAGCTTATTGACCATGCTTACCCACCAAAACAGTTTAGCCAAGCCCAGCCATGTTGCTTGTACTCTTCCTAGTGTGTTCTAGATAAATTGACCATGGACTCTCAATGGTAAATTGTCCCGAAAGATGCTAAGCATGTATCAAACATGCAGTCTTCATACATATACTGCTCCAATGAAGACTGTGGACTTAACTACAGTGTAGATTTAACTTCACTTGAGCATTTCCAAAATGTCAGTATCAATCAAAAGGAAGACTTTTCACAATTATTTGTTTTTCCTCAAAATAATCAGCTAGACATTTTTAAACTAGAGTTACAGTTCAGCACTAGAGAACCGAGGCATGGGCCTGTGTAATCAAATTGTTAATAATTTTTGTTTTATCAAGTACTTGTAGTCAAAGTAAAGCATGTTTTTCCATATCCACCCCAGTGCACTTCAGGTGCATTCGATAGATTTCTCCAACTTAAATAATCCTTAGTACACAGGGTTTCTATCAACAAGTAATTTAAGAAAATTATCAATTTTTCTGCCAACAGAAATGTTAGCTAGCTGCCTACATCTTAAAATTTTAGTATCTTACCCATACTATGCTTCTACTGCACCTAACCATACTCATGGTTTATAAAACAAAACAAAACTACTACCACAAAAACGTTTTTATTGTTTGAACATATTCTCAGTTTTCATTTTAAGGAAAACTGATGAGTTCAAGCTGTGAGAAACGGAGTTCAGTTAGGATTTATTTCCACAACAATATTTAGCTGCTCTTAGTGCACTCAAGTTCCTGGTGTGAAACTCATCATTCTTCAAAACATGGGGGCTGCAGAGGCCCTGCTATCAGACTGGTTATAAAAAGTAAGGTGACCTAGTTTTGAAGGGGCTACAGGAGGTACTATAAGCAGCCCTGCCGTACCATCAATACACATATGCTAAATTATCTTCAGAAGCAGGGCAGGATTTTGCTGCAGCTAACTGCTTCCAGTTCATAAGTCAACTCCTTTTGAAACAAGCTGAGGTACTGCTGGCTACACTGTCTTGTGTTACAGAAGACAGCCCTACAGAGTGATTTAGTTAGTAGCTGATGAGCTGTTATAATTCAAGGTACAGTATTTCTACCACAGAAATAGCCGTAACACCGCCAGCACTGAAGTGTCAAAAGCCCATTTCCACAGCCACTTATTTCACCCACTGCTTCCCAAAACGCTAGGAAATGGGGTACACAGCAGGAACACAGGCAAGGGGCAAAATCCGATCTAGCTAACAAATGGGATACTTCCAAACTTCTAATGGGCAATTTATGAAATGTCTTGACATCCTATGCAAGCCTAAAACGTTATTTGTTTACACAGTCCCTATCCACACAAGAGCTGAAAGATACTTAAATGCCTACCAGTTCAGTGCAGACAGAACTGACTCAAGTTAAGCAGATTCCAGGATGTGTCAAATAATGCTGGAAACAAGAATACAAGGGGCCAGCATTTGTCAGTTAACAAGCTGAGACAGGAATGCATTTTTGATAATTGCTCAACACATGATTATTTCAACTTTTTTTAAAGTATCTAATTTTGGTCCCTGTAAGCAAGAACTCCTACAAAAACACCACACAACACTAGTTTGCTGCTGCTTTTAAAATTACAGAAATCTGTCAGTAATGCACTTTTAAAAATCACAACAGGCAAGTGCAAATAAGTTTTCAAGTGGCAATAGGAGTATGTATTGTACTGTCTTCCTCATTGTTTCTGACTGCATTTCCTAGGAAAATAATATTTAGCCTCCACAGTCAAAAATCATGTTGTTTCTGTAGCCTAAAAGACAACTAAATGAAGACGACTCATTTCAAGTTATCAGGATCTGAATATAGGCTACAAAATACTGCCATTGTATTTCAAAACCAAAACATTAGGTTGAAACTAGTTGTGTTATTAATTACAGTGGAAGATTTCAGGTGTGTATACTTTTCCTTCAGTGCTTATTTCACAGTAAATGCTTTCCCCATTGTTATATAAATTTAAACATAACATGCTACAAAAACTATTCTACATCTAGTGCTTTATGATAAAGTTTTCAGCAAATCACACAATCAGGTGCTTCTTCCCACCCATCCTTTGGCTTTCTAACAAGTACTCAACCTCAAAAAAACCCCTAATTAGATGAAGAAACAGAATGTAATGGTAAAAAAATTACAAACCTATTAACTTCTAAATAATTCCCACATTCATTTCCCACATTACTGGGGGCACCAGAACTTGCCTGTGAAAGAATAAAGTGGGAGGAAGCTGAGGGTTACACCAGGAGACTGCAGCTGCCAGATCTGGGCTGCGTTTTTTATCCAAATGACTTGAAGGAGAACAGTGTTACTTGCTTTCTCTGAAGGACATACCATAAATACTCTGAGTTAAAAAAAAAAAATCCAAAAGAAACCCCATGTCAAGAGACATGTCTTGCCCTGAGCTGAGCCCACTCCCAACACCGCGAAACAGAAGCCGACTCCTCCGGCACCTCCTCTGTGACCCCACCAATGCAGTTCCAGAGGGCACAAGTGGCAGGTGCTGGCACAGCACTGGGAATTACATTACCCGAGAGTAGTGCAGTCCTTTTTATTTTGAAGATTAGCAAAAGGAAATAAGTTAGCCTATGATTAAGTTATAATTTACCTGTATGTGATAGTAACACAGTGATGCATTTCATGATCACTGAAAAAAAAACCTTAGGAGTCTGGGGGTCTTTTTGCATTCAATGGGCTAGTAGCCAAGCACTCCACCAGCCTGTGCCAGCCCAGGCAGTCTGCAGCTCTCCTGGACTGTTCACTACCATACCCGACAAACAAAAGCACCAAAACAGCGCAGCCACTTGCCAGATTGTCACAAGAACAAAAGTACAGCAGGTGGCCATCCACAACTTCAAATTAAATCATACGCTGTTCAGAACTTTAAACCAATCCCTGTGTAGTATTGTATCAGTTCAATGTGACTCTTCATCCTCAATTTTCAAAATTAAAAGAAAATGGTTTTTAGTGACACACAAACCATGGAAGGAGACAATGATCCAAATGGTATTATTCAGCACTCAATAAAACAGAGAACAACTATCGCATCTTTTTCCCCCTGCTCTCCATTTTTTTCCCCTTTCAATATTTATTAAGTAAACCAGTGCTTATCTGGAATAAATCCCCAGGCTCAGTGAAACACCAGGTGGTAGACTGGGGTAGTTTTTCTAGCAACAGATGGCTCAAACATTTTATGACAAACGGACATGGGACTATTGCTAGTCAGACCACCTTTCAGTTACTTCTTTATATAACAACAGCAACTAACCTGGGAAGCTCTGACCGCCGCTCACCTGACCCGGGGCCCCAGCTCCCGAACAAAGCGGCGGGGGAGCTGGCTGCAGGAGCCTCGGCGCCTGCTCCCTGTCCACTTCTCAGGCCAGCTTTACAGCGGGAGCCGACGTTGGGGTCTGGGAGAAAATCCAACGCTTGCCATTTCAGACAAGAAACTTGGGAAACACTGGTTCTAGAGAAAAGCTACGAAGTGCAACCTATGCCTCATACGTTAAAACGTAGTATTTTTTCATCACTTTTACTTGCTCTTTGTCTTATCTGTCTGCATTCAAAGCAACTGTGAGCAGCTACTTTTCACCTTAAATAGGAAAGGAATTTTTGGGCTTGCACACTTTGCTGTGCACCGTAAAGGAAGATTACTTGGTTCACCTGAAGTGAAGAAAAAAATTCAGTCATTACAATCATACTAGTCTTAATAGAAAGAGAGAACTAATAAGAAAAAGAAGCACTAAATACTCCAGTACTTCAATGCATTTCTCACTGGTAATTTAATTCCAATAGACTTGCACCTGAAACACATACTCCTTGCATGACTCCCTGCCACATCATTCGAGGGCGATGGGGACAGTGCAGAGGCCACCTCAGCCACAGCCACACTTCCACATTGCCCCTTCTCCCTCTGGGAGTTCTCAGACAGGGACTTGGGAAAAACATCTTCCAGTCTCAAGCTGGTATCATCGTTTCGAAATCTGAAATAGCATTTTAGGTTAATAGTAAGCTTGTAATATTTTTAGTGATATAACATTGCTGAACTGACGTGACAGAAGTCAGATATGTCTAAAAATAATCTCAATCCCCTTTACAAGGTAGTTTGGTCTGGGGTTTTGTTTTCTTGATTTTTTTTTTTTGTTTCTTATTTATTTATTTTTAAATAAAGGGCATCACCACTTGCAGAAGTGGAAAGGCCATGAACTAAAAAGCTTACTAGCTAGGAGAAAGGGCTAAAGGACAGAAAACCAGAGGCAGAAGCTTGAAGTCTTTTTACACCCCTAAAAACACATTAAGGGTTTGCTGTTTTTTTTCCCTAAAATAGATTTAGTAATCTGAGACAAGACAAAATTTGTTTCACATGCAGAGGCACTAAGAATATGTAAAATTACATGGCATCAGAAAAAGAGCATTGTTACCAACATTTTGTACTGGTTTTGACATCTTCAATCGATTGCTTTCCTCTTGCAATACTATTAATTTCCATTCCTCTTACTGTAGTAGCTACCTATCTCAATAGAAGAGGCATCTGCTCAGAAGGATAATTAAAAACCGTTGCATAATCTACTTGATATTTAATAAATAGAAATATATAATACATAAGTACTGTTGAAATAATTAATCACTGTACTAAACCAGATTATATTCTTCAATTCCTCACCTGTTACAGATAAAATATTTATATACATTTCAATGTTATTTTAAGAAGAAATTTGTATCCCAGTTTTGGTATCCAGACCCATGCTACAGCATTTTAAAAAGTACAGTATAATAAAATTGAACATTATAAAATGTTTGTTACATTAAGACACCACCACACTCCTCTGATCAGATACATAAGCCAAGTCCAAAAAAGACTGTACTTATTCCAACTCAAATAGCACTTATCTTTCTTAAAAAAAAAAGGAAAAAAGTTAATGCCCAGTTGTTCTTTCTTGTCAAGAAATTAGTATCTCCATGTTGCATGGGTACATCTAGGATTGTTACTTACACAGTAACTTCCTGGCACCTGGGAGAAATTGTGTAAGAAGGTCTATAAAACAAGGGTTGCAAGCAGAATGTGGAACAAAAAGGCTGTATTTCTGCAGTCCTAACTATAAACCCTGCAGAAGACCCAGTCTTTCCTCCACTACCCTCAGTCTGCGAGTCAGGCAAGGAGGACATAAGACTGATGAAAGGAAGATGCTTCCAGGACACACCGCCTTCGTGAACTTTTAGGGCCCACCCTTGTAATGCTGAGGTAGTAGGAGGGAGGAGACGGACAGATGCTCATGCCTACCAGTAGTAACTAGCTCATCCCAATTTCACTGTTTTCACATACTATGAAAAACAGAACATACCACCTCTGTGAAGCTAGTAGTAACACTTAACCACAATGTATTTACACACTGGCCAGGGTCAGCCTGTAGCAGTTATCAAACCTTAGCTGCAGGGTTCAACGATGCAATTCTTGCATTTCTTCAGCCATAGCAAGGGTCATTTTTCCCCAAGGCCACTAGTCAAGGTAACAACAGCAAGACAAAATTCCAGTGGAAACAGCATATGCAGTAGTGTTTATTCAACGTAGGTTTTGTCAGTCCTACATCGAGGTGGGGTGATCTTGCAGTTTGTTACCTAGTTAGTCTTCCTAGACAAAAAAAAAAAATCACCCCTTTTTCTCACCCCTTTTTCTTCAGCCAGCCTACCTAATACCTGATATTTAACGTGGTGTTATACACATTACACTACAATGTAGTTTTCCAGGGAAAATAAATACTTTGAGTAGTGAAGGAATCAGATTGCAGCAAACAGAGTAAGCAAACATTGTGTTTGCACACCTGTGCAGATTCAGCCCAGCATTGCAGCTGTAAGGCTAGACATGCACTAGTTTGACAAAAAACAGGAGGACACTTGCTTACAAGACACAGGGCTTAAAACTGCTTGCCTAGATCGTAGCTTGAGGTGCACACAAGTATCTTTATCTGATTCTGAAGAGTCGTTTTTTAACTGTATTCTGTAGATATGCTTTAGTAAGTTGTACAAATGCCCAGAGCCATTATAGCAAATCATTTTCATGCACAAAGATATAGGGGAAAAGAGTGAGAAATATGGCAGTACCTTTAACAATATTTAGTCCAGACAGGAAAAAAGCAAGGAACTGTCTCACGTAGTCTCTACCCTTGTCAAGTGACTCGTGTACCTGCACCTCTCAGAGGGGCATATATGCAGCTAATTATGTACATGCTCGCTCCAAAGTGCTGTCTGGGGCACAGCTGCAGTCTGACAGTGCTTACAAGGAAACGGAGGTGGGAGGCCAGCTTTCAGTTTTCAGCCTCAGGTCAAGCTTGTCAGTCACTCACTGCATCTAAATCATTAAGTGCATGTCAGATCGGATCAGCCACCCGTCCTTGAGGGCTGGATACACAAATACACACCAACTTTTTTCCTTTTAAGCCTTATTTTTAAGCACCAAAAAATGGTGGAGGAACAGATATAAAAATTTAGGTTGTTCTTGAGTAAGCCCCTACTGTGACATCAGTCCATAACAAAGGATTCAATACCAATAGCTGATTATATTCCAGACACACAGGAGCTTACCTTGAGACAACACTGAAAGACAGGAAGGCACAATCCTTGACTCAGAAAAGAGAAGGGAATGGGTATCATAAAACCCACCAACTTCATGGACTAAGAGCTTTCATACCTGTTAACATTTAAGGAAACAAATTCTCTAGCTATAGAGGCAGAAACAAGCTTATAAAGGGTTAAAAATGTATTCAATATTTTAGAACAGTTCAGTTGGAAGAGACCTACAATGATCCCACAATGATCCAAGGAATCCAACTGTCTCCTTTAGAGCTACTACTGTCTCTTCCTGAAATTGGAAAGAACAAACATTCAAGATGCAAAAAATCTCAAACCAGTAAATTGACAAATTATTATCTGAAATTCCTGCTTTAAGGATTAAGTAATTTCATTTTAGAAATTGTACTTTTAGGAAGAAAATTTCTATAAACAGTTAACAATTATCCTGCTCTCTGTCTTTTTTGGTTTTTCCTTGCTTAACTTTTTTCAATTTTACCATCGTGCCTCCTAGCCAGCATTATAAACATGGCACTCTGGCCTTACTCTAACGTGAGCATTTGAAAGTGTATATGCTTCTATCCTGCTACTCTCTCTTCTTAAGAAAAGGACAAAGACAATATTTGCAAATATCCAGACTTTTGAACAAAAACAAACAAGGGAACAGCAGTGCTCCAGACTAGCTGTGCGAGCAACCAAGCAGTTTGTCACTGAGAGCATTTTATTTGTAAGAGCACTGCTTTCCAAACCAGCTCTTGTCGGCTCTGCTCTTTGACATTAGAGAAGCCAAAAGAAAACAAAAACCCCTCTCCTGTTCACAACTAAGCTCTTCCCCTAAAAATTGCTTGAAATGACATATACATACACACACCCCAGAGTTTCCTGACCTGAAAAAAAAAAAGGTTTCTGTTATATGTGCCTTGGCATAAGACAAGTTAATATAGTAATATAAAAAGATGTCTTCAAAACTCTTCATCAACAAGGTAGCTGTATAGAACCATAGAAAAACTCTGGTCAGACAGGATCTCCAGAGTCCCCCTTAACTTCCCATCTAGTTCCAGCACCTGCTTAAAGCTGGGCTAATTCTGAAGTTCAATAATGAAACCCAAAGTTGTCCAGTTGAGTTTTGAGCATATCCAAGGATGGAGACTCCCCAAAGATGGATACCATCCTCTCTGGGCAACCTGTTCCTGCTACTTATCCCCTCTCGCCATGAACATTTTTTTCTTTACAACCAATCAGAATTACAATAAAATTATTACTCCCATTGTTACCATTACTACACCAGGGTCTTGCTGCCAGACCACTGCCTCCTGTCCTACCACTATGCTCCTCTGAGAAAATCTGGGTTCCATTTTCTCTGTAGCTACAAATTAGGGAGTTGAAAATTGGGCAGCAATGAAATCTCATCTCCAGCCTTCCAGTCATCTCAGCAGCTATTTGATAGATTCCCTCCAGCTTGTTGATACCCATTTTGTCTTCATGAGTCCAAAACTGGGCACTTTTCCAGCTCCATTCTCCCAAATGGTAAGCAAGAATAATTGCTTCCATCAGTTTGCTGGCTACACTCTTGCTAATGCAGCCAAGCCATTGGCCTTTATTGTTGCAAGGGCATACTGCTGACTCAACCTGGTACCCATCAGGTTTATTTTCTTTAAATAACAAACACACACACACAACCCCACAAACAAAGCTGCTCCCTAGACAATCAGTTCCCAGCCCACAGTTACATGAGGCTGTTCTATTCAAGGTACACATGTCTTCACTGAACCTCAAGAGGTTCTGTTGGCCCATTCCTCCAGCTTGCTGAGGTCTCACCTAATCACAGGCTGCTGTGCCTCTCCTTCCTTTGGTGTCATCTGCAAACCTGGTAAAGATGCTCTTCATCCCATCATCCACATCAATGAAAAAAATGTTAAGTAGTATCAACACCCAAGAAGCCCCACTGATAACATGCATTATGACCATGCACCTTCAAAGAACCACTCAGAGTGACCAGGCTGTCACTATTAATTAAAAAACTAGCAAACACAGTAAGATTTACAGTATGTAGTATATCTTTGCCAAAGCGCACAGAGTTGGAAGTCCTACACTGTTACAAGTATAAAAATTAAGACTAGCTGACTATTATGTTAAATTCTCTGTGTAAAAAACAAGTAGCAAACAGCCACACATGAAGTGCTCTATACTGTAAACTCAAAATTAATAATTTTCAACTGATATTTATTATCTGTATAACCAAAAATTGTGGGTTGGTGCAGTGAGAGTGTCAGTATACAGGCAAGGCTTTCCTCTTATTACTATAACACACAAATGGTGCACATGGACCACGTGGTCCTAAAACAAGGACTAAGGAGAAAAAAGCTTCACCCGCATCTAGCTGCAAGTATGGTCATAGACCGAGATAAACTGCTTAACACTGAAATACTAAATCTATGGAGAAGAGGTACAATTTTGACCCACATTTGAGTTCTCCAACATAACAATAATAGAAGTCAACCAAGGATGATGAGGACATTAAGAGTGATGTTGGCTTCACACCTCACTTCACTGCATTGAGACACTGAGCAACAAAAGCAACGCAGAGTAGGACTCTACTGTCCTTGAATTGCATGAACACAGTGGAACACAGTATCCCCATCTTATAGGGATTACTGTGTGAAAAGACGACAGCAAACTGACTTAAAACAGCAAAAAGAAACAGAGGATGTAAGGGCCAGCAGCCACAGGGGCACATGATTGCACAGACCAGCAGCAGCACAAGTTTCTTTGCTCTTCTAGATATGTCTACATACAGCTTTTGTATCAGTTTAACTACCAGTTTAACAAGATGCACAAGATTAACATGATAACGAATACCTGCCAAGCAACCTGCAGTAAAAAGACAGTGGCTTTTTCTTAGCATGAAGCAAATACAAGATCCTTCAACACAGGTTAGCAAAGACAAAGAAATTTCTCCTGTGTTTTTGTTTTTCTTTTAAAGTAAGAATAAACAATACAATTCAGAGTCTTAAAAATATGACTGGATTCAGCTTCAAGCTTTGACATGCAGAAGAGTAAAAAAGCCTTAATGCTGATGGATTAAGCATTGCAGTGGGACTCTACTAAGCTAGGTTGATTTCCTAGCTCTGCCACTAACTTCCTATGGGACCTTTGTCAGTTCTCCTAATTCCTTGATTCTCTTAAAACAAAACTGATGATACTTTCCTTCCTCACAGAGCAGATTAATTTCATTAATATTTGTTAGACACTGATTATACAAAATGCAATTAAGTACATAAGTACAGTTTTCTTTCTCAAGGTCTCACATAATTCTACCAGTATCCTCACTTTTAAAAGTGAGGCTAAACACTTTTATGCTAGCTTCAACTACTCCATGGAAGATGTCCCAAGAAGCCTACCAGACAAAGCCACAGCCAGGCACCTTAGGCAGAACACTGGTGATTCAGTCTTAAACATTTGCCTTGTTCCCAAATCACCTATAGTTGGGTCAATTACAGCTAGAAACCCTTTAGAGACCACAGGTGCCCTTTTTCTCATGTCCTGTCACAACAGCCAAAACCCAGAGTCTCCTTTTTTCGTCCATCCTAGAAGCCAGGCTTTCCAAGATACAGAAAGAAACTCCACATGGAGAGCCAATATTTATTGGGGCGCCTCACTGTAGGGGTCCAGGTGTCCTCAAGACCACCTAAACGTATCATGTTTCATTACTTACTAAAATACTGTAATTTTCCAAAGGAAAAAAGCAAGCCCTAGTGGAGGTAGGGGGGCTAACAGCTTATTTGATGCAGTTTACTACTGCCTTGTGTAGTATGAGCAAGCATAACAGATTTATCAATTTCACATTTTTGTTTCTTTAAATAATGAAATGTACAAGCATCCTAAAATTACCTGTACTGACCAAGGAAACAGAAAATGAGTTACACAAGAAGCTTAATATCAGAATTAATTATCAGGATAAAGACTAAGCTCCTGCAAACACATGCCTTAACCAAGGACTCCTGGGGGTAATTCAGCTTTTAGTCCCACCACATGCAAATTACTACCAGTCCTATCACTTTAAGTTTCAGATTTTCTTTCAATACTAATGGGTTACTGCAATTTTTGGTTCTCCAACTGAGACAAAAACTTCTGGAAATCACAAAAAACTTTCTATCTTTAAAACCCTTATCAATTACGGCTGAACTAAACCATGAGCAGCATTCAAATTCCAGTGTCCGCATGTTTTTTTCCTCAATTTTGAAGTGCTCAATAACGGACTTCTAGTAATATGAAGCACCACATGGCTAATTAATTTCAGCAAAACAAGGGGGCCAATTCATGTCTACAAAAAAATGTTAGTGCGTCGTTCGCTCATTTCTGTTACATGAGAGTGGAGAAAACACATATAATTTTCCTACTGTGGCTCATTACTTTGGAGGGAGGCTACACCTCTGACCTGAAGACATAACCGAGGGAGGGTCCGTGAGGGGAAACTGCCTGTTATGAGACCAGCTGAGATGGCTGGAAAAACGCTTTGAGCCATATTCAACTCAAGTTCCAGCAAGGCTGTCGCTACCTCCTGCTTGAGTGCAAACCCCCCCTCGTGACCGCTTCGGCTATTCCCTCCAGTGCAAACACCACACCTGTATCCCATGGTTTCCACACAACAAAACACAGCTCAACTTTGCACACCAAAAGCTCTATCTTCCTCAACCCGCTCGGCACAGGTACCTGCGTATACCTGACACACTGGGCTTGGCAGCTGCTGTACAGCTTGTGTTTTGGGTTTTTTTGCTTTAGAACAGCAATTATTTGCAGCAGTTGACAGGTGCAGAGCTAAGAAACCTCCTTTTTTAATCCCGGTCTGTAGATAGTTAACCCTCACTGTTTAAACTTTAACTCGTGAAAGGTGAGACAGATTTTCTTTCATTGTTCGAACTCAGTGAGCCTTCCACACCAACATGCAACTGAAGCAGAAAAAGACCAAAACATATTAAATGTTGTCCTTACAACTACTGAGATAAGTGTATCAAGCAGTAGTTAATTTTTCTGATTAAAACCTGAGCCATACCTGTTAGTTCCATTTGCAAAGTGGCAGCAATGACGTGGGGAGCGTTTCTTGATTTCAACCTTAAAATAACATGATGGTTTAAAAATGGTCAGGGTAAAACTAGAAGCCATCATGCTTTCTTTAACCATTTTATAATCTAAAAGGACCACAAAAAAAAGCTCTGCAGGTGCACTTCAAGTCACTGTGGCTATACTTGTTCCTGAGCAATGCAAGTTAGCTGGCTTATGAATTAGTTATAACCGAGACAGCATTTAAAGATGCAATCTGTCGAGCTTTATCTATTCCACTCAGTTATGAAACTGCTCCAGAAGGCACAGAGTTATTTCCTTAAGAAACCATTAACATTTGGTAAACAAAGCATATCTGGTAACTCTACCTCCATCTGCAGGAAAACAGACAGCCCTGATTACCTCCCTCCACCACCTGTCAAGCAGCTGGGTTCGCAGCTCGCTGGGGCAGAGGCAGGGGGCAGGAGAGGTGGCCAGAGGGACTCCGACATCTCCGCACCTCTTGGCCTTACCTCTGCTGAAAGCTGGTACCAGGCAGAGTGACACAGGCTTCATACCTAACTGCTTCTTGCTCCCCAGCACACCTCCTGCAATCCGCCTAAATAAGCTCAGAGCTCACCACGTTAGACGTGCATACACCAACCGTTAGCAAACGAGTCACAGAAGACTTACTCATTTCTGTAATTTACCCTGCAGGTCATTATTTTGAGCCTGAATGATTTAAGACTAGTTTTGTTCTGTTTTCCTTTATCAAAATCACTGAACATGCAGTGCTATGTACTTCAACATTTTTCCTTGTAGAAATAATTGGTTTATTAGTTGTCATTTAAAAAGAATTTTAGGATTGCCAAACTGAAGTCAGGTACTACTCAGCTGCTGTACTTCTTAGATTGCTTGCAAAAAGTCTATTCTAACAGTTGGCCAATACCTTATTTTTCAGCTCAAAGCCCCTCCCCTCCAGCAGGCTGAAATTTCCAGAGTATCCAATTAGTTCTGGAAACACCAGCATGAAATCATAACTCTCCAGAAACCATAGCTCTCTTCCAAGAATAAGACTGAAGACCCAGTACAATGATATACAGTGTTTTGCCAAAGATTTTTATAAAGTCAGGAAGACTTTTTTTAATAGCCCAGTTTCAAGATGGGCAACAGAATAGGTTTTCACGACAGACATGTTTTCTGCCAAAACTATGAAAAAAGGCTCGGATTTGGCCAACTTACAGGCCTCTGAAGAACTGCAGGTGCATTAGCTCAGCAGAAGGCACCAATTTGAACCACGTCCTTCAGAGACTCCGAGCACATCCAGAAAGGACAACTTGCTCTCTGAGCACACCACCAGGATGCAGCAGGCTGCATCCCAACTACCCAAACAGAGAGCAGGGAGCCTCTGCCTCCTCTGCTTGCAGTGAGTCAAGATTGTTCAAGCAATAGATGAATTGCACAACATAAACGCAGAGTAGAGGTGAACCAGAGAAGGGCGTTGGGGGAAACAGCAACTGGCTTAGCAGCCTGGGAAAGAGGTTATAGTGATGAACAGAGTGCGGTGTCATGTAACAAATTGCTGTTGGTTTGTTTTCTAATTTAGAAAACAACGCACACAAAACTGTGGTCAAAACATTCTTCAGGTTGCAAAGTCAAACACTCAAAATGTAAAAATGCCAGAGGTGAGGTTGCCCCCACACATCAGTACTTCCTCCTTACAGTCTGCTCACAGTGTGCTTCTAACACAATTATATAGGCTCATACATTTCCCCAGGACTCCTGGCTCATCCAGTGTTGGATGGGATGGGTTTCCCCTGTTTGTGTAATGAGGGCAACTGTAATTTCTACAGCCTTTCTAACAGTCATGGCAAAAGCTGGATATTACATGATTTAGTAAGGGAAAACATAGTCTCCTAGTGAAGATACCTCATTATCCTCAAAAAAATCCCCACCACCAACAATCAAAAAAACCCAAAAACAAACAAACAAAAAACCCACAACAAGCACACACAAACCCACCCACAACCCATATCTGAAGGATGTTTCTGCTCCAGAATTAATTTATACTTCTAAGTTGTCTCTGTCTTTCTTTGGGAACACCCTACCCTCATGGTGCCTGCCAGATTTGCAGAAGTAGCCATCACCAACAGGTACCGGGCATGGAAGGTCACAGCCACAGCTAAAGGTTCAGAAGCATCAAACATTTGAGAGTCACATGTTGGATAACCAAACTCAGAGATACATTTGACCCTGGTACCTCACCTTAAAGTCAAACAACTCAGTAAGAGGTCCAGAAGCAGAAGTGGAGCTGTTCATCTGTGGGGATGGAGAGCTGTTTAAACTGAAGACAGCTGCTTTATTTCAGTAGCTGTCTTGGAGTTCTTGAACAGTTACTGTGATGTACAAACACAAGCACGCTCGTCTTCGCTGCTGCTGTAACTCAAGTTCACCAACCCCAGTTAATAATACTTCCCTCCCCCCCACCCCACCTGCAGGGACATCCTGGAAAATAGCCCTACTGATGTTGATTTGAACCAGAGCTTAGAAAAATAGGATAGATGCTTAAAACCATGCCTGGGCAGGAGAGGAGATAACATCTAGTGACCCCAGATCAGCATGGGACCTCATGGAAGTCCCAGAGGTGCCTTTAATGTTGGCGCTATGACAGTTTTCAGCAGACACAATATTTCAAGTAAAAATAGGCAACTAAACTTCATAATTCCAACAAAAATAAAGCTAAAATTTACTTCTTTTCCCTGGGTTTCTAAGTGTTACATGCAGAAGATGGAAAACAAAGTTTAACAACACATGCCTCAGAGGCAAACCCAACGGGATTTGATTGAAGGCATTACTCCCAAACAGAAATAACAAGTTTTGCTTGTTGACATTTTTGAAAAGAATGAAAAAATACCAGATTGTTATTCTGAAATTCATCTCATGGCAGTGGCAGTAGCCTGTCATTAAAGGTAAGCAGGATGATGGGGAAGACAGAATGTAACCTTCCACTGACTCTTCAAAAAGTTACAAGTGATGTACAGAGCTCTGATCTGAGCAGTGTGATTTGCAAGAGACATGCCTTCAGTCAGTACCAACTCAACTGAAAGAAAATTCTCTCTTATCTCGCCTCAATTCCAGGAACTTGGTGCATCAATCACAGTAGATTTTAAAAATTGAGATATTGCACAAATAACAAGGGTCTTGACTAGGTAACTGCAGTGAATTAATTCATTTCTATTTGGTGAATTTTTTCTACCTCAGCAGCAGCCTCTATTATACAAAATATCTATTTAATTCACAAAATACATATTTAAAAGAATTAAACACATGAGTTTCAAATGTGATAATGGAAAACTCAATTAAAATAATATTAAAACACACACATTCTTGGTCAAGTATCTTTACTGCAGTCTGTTGTTGAGATTTGTAGTAAGAATGTTACAGCTGGTACAATTAGTGAATGAATGGGGCTGCACAGGTGTGGAAGCATCAGAAGGGACAGCAGAAGGAGGGACATCAAAAGCCAAGTGTTGACAGCACATGAATGATCAGGTGATCCAGATCACAGCACCTCTGTACGCAGCTTCTCAGGACACCATGGCAGGAAAACAAGTGGCAGCCTAGAATAAGGTACAGTCTACACCCACACTGGAACAAAAACTCAAGCCACTAATAGATGATAGCAGGAAGATGAAGAGAATCGCTGAAGCTTTAAGGTACCCAGATAAGTAGACAGAAGTAGACTGAGCAAACCCTAACACTTACAGGCATGGCACAGGGAAAAAAAAACAAACACCACAAAGATCCTAATCTGTTAAGTACTCTACAGAATACAAAAGGCACATCAAAAGCCCACCTAAGAATGAAGGACATGTTCCTCTTGTCCTCCCATGAATACTACCACTGCAACACATACTTCACGGCACCTGATTGCTGGACACAACACATGGACATGTCCTATTGCTTGTGAGTATGCAGCTATAAAACCATACGAGTTTTTTCAAAACATAACAACTTTCCCCATAAGGTCTTTCATTAAGTTTTGCTGCACTATTGCTACAATACCGCACCATTAATTCCTGCAGAGGGCCCAGTGTATTAGTCAGAGATAAAGTGGAATTACTCACCTAATGAGAGTTTCTGCAAATATCCTCAACTTGGATTTCAGTTTCCAATTCAGAAACAATCTCTCCTTTCTTTTAAAAGCAAACACCAGGAGAAACGTGCTACAACTCTAACGGATCAGCTTGTAATATTGACTAGCCATGCCCCTCTTCTGTATGCATTCACATATCAATATATATTTTTCCTTCTATAAGCTAAGTCTACAATTCTTACACATACAGGCTCCAGTCCATGGATAAGTTGAGTGTTTTAACATCTAAAGGCAGCACGCATATTCCCACAGTGCAGAGTGAACAAGCACGTTTTTTAAAAGGAAAAACAAACAAACAAGCACTGCCTGTTCGTGCAGAGAAATGGAAACTGAACCCCTGTGCAGTTGAATAAGGACGGTTGAATCAATGGCTCAGCATGTCCACATCATTGCAATAGATAAGTTTCCTTATAAAAAAATAAAGCCAGCCAAAGAAAAACAACCACCCCCCACCCCCAAATTTATTATGGGTCAGTAACAAAACATCCTATTGTGCAACTTCAGATCTCAATGCTGAGAAAAAGGTAACCTCATTAAAACATACTAGAAGCTTCTCATTATCATTCAAGTCAGGCAAAGTAGGAAAAAACTGTCATATTGAAAAGGTTTGTCTCTCCCTGTTGTAAAGGTATTAAAATTAGAAACCAAGGAAAAATACAGAGAAAAGCATTACAAATCAGCACTGGAGAAGTAAACAAAACCCTCACACACTGCTGAAATGATTTCCTAATTTGATTTCAAACATCTGGATACCCCAAATCCTCAGGACAGTCGGCAAAGGTTAACAAAAGGGCACCAAAGCTGCGTTACTTCAACAGCTTGTCCCTGTTGGGGAAGATAAAGGCAGGAAAGGAACATGTAGCATCAGCCACAACTAAAGCTACCTGAAGCATGTTTTGAGAAGACAACATAAAGCTGCACCCTCTATCCTGCCACCTGCCATTTGCTCCTGAATCCACAAAGCAACACCACATCTTTGGCAGGGGGTGAAGCTGGTAGCAGCTGTGCCACCAGGACATTTCCAGCAGGAAGCAGGAGAAAGAGAAGAGAAATGCAGCAACTCGATCTGTTTTCCTCTCTTCACATGGAAATATTGCACCAAGCAATGGACTCCAGCTAGAAACCTCATTAAGTAATATAATTTAGGATGTTAGAGAAAGTCAGCTGCAGCCCATCTTCTCAATCAAAGCATACTCCCTGACAATCTTAGAATTAAAATGTCATCTTAGCATGTGGTTTCTGAGCAATAGTCACACGAAATTCAAGCAAGGCACACTACATCTCAACCACAGCATCAGTAAAGAATGACAACTGAATGCGCAATACCTAGCTTATTCTAATTAAGTGTCCTTCCTCCAACAATCGTAAAATGTTGAGAAGCATTTCACAACAGCTTAACTTAAAAAATTTTGCAACAAACATGCTTAACTGGTAGCTTTTGAGAAACAGAAATGGAAACCGCAAACTGAAGAGCATGCACTGCTTGCTGTAAAAACTATTAACTGTTGACTTAAAAAACATGTTGCTCAAGAGGTATTTTAACACTGTATAATTCATATTATGTCATTAACACTGAAAACCAATGTATTTCAAAGATGAAGCAAATAATCTCCTTCCTCATGAGCACATCAGTTAGTGGAACAAAGAAATAAAGCCAGTAAGAATCGAGCTGCCATTTCAATTTCTGTATTATTAAAAAAAAAAAAAAGAAATGTTAACATCATTAGAGAAAAGACTGACAAATTTGGGGTTTCTTTCTTAATGTCTACAATAGGCCAGGATCACTATCAGTGTCATGTTCTAGTCCTCTGGATCCTTAGAGATCTCTATCTAAGTTATGTTGGGGAGCTGCTACCTTCATGACTGCACAGTATTTCCACAGTAAATACTAGAAATTCTTTTCCCATGGCAAAACCATTTGGAAATGATGTTGATCTTTCCCCTTAGCCCCTCATCCAAGCTCCATTTCAAGGGATGTTCATGAATTACTAAACACCATAACAAAATGAAGCGTTCCACACCACCACCTGCAAGGTGAATCAGGCTTGTCTTGAACGGCTGCCTGTATTCCTGCATTAGCAACAAGCATCTCAGCCCACATCATTTTATACCACCTAAACTGAGACTGCATTTATCCATGTTTCAAGAGATAAATTTCAGCATCTCAATACATAGTGAATCCTACAAAGTTATCACATTCTGAAGCCCCAGGTTTACCATACATTGGATTTATATTAGGTCAGGACTAAATCAGAAGCAACTCTGATGAATCATAGAGGGAAGATCAAAACAAAGCCTGTGCAAAAGCACATATTTAACCCGTTTTCTAGAATGTTTGAGTATAGGTATGTTACATGCATGCATACGTATACAAAGGGTATATGCTTAGGATACATCCATGGTTGCATCTTTTCTGACTTTAAATAACATTTCTGACTCTCCTTCATTTTTTGGAGTTACAGGTATCAATCAATATCTCCACAGAGAAAAACTTCTTATTTGATGACTGGTATAAGGCAAATGCATACAAACTAGAAGTCTATTACAGAAATGGGCTACTTTAAGAGTATCGTTTTCATGAAAAAAGCACGGGGAAAGAGAAAATAAAAACTGGAGGCATATTAAATTTTTATGAGAAAAATCCATGCTTCCCACTATGATAAGAGGTATTCACAAATTGCTTCTACAATGAGTTTTGCTATATTTCAGACAATTTTATTTAACATTGGCCTTCTGTAACAAATGAGCCTCTGCATCTTCACTACTAAATTTCCCTTGAGATCATGCTGATAAACTACAATACATCCAAGAAAAACAATAGACTTTTTCCTATTTGCAGAAAATGTATATACAGTTTGTTGGTTAGTATTTGTGTTATGTTGGTAGCTGGAGGCACTAACGAGGGTCAGTTTCCATTGTGCTGTGAGCTGTAAAACCAATGAAAAAAGTTGATTATTTATCCTGTTAAAAGCAGTTATCAGACATTACCTCTTAGGAAAGTTTCAAATTCAAACACATACTTGGAGTGAAACAATTCTGTGGTCAACTGTTTCTTGCTGTTGGCCTGTGCTTCTGCTGTTTCTCCACAGAAGTTTAAAAAGTTTCTAAGTAAGAGGAAATGTTGGCCAAAAAGTTAAATTCAAAATAAATAGTTGTCCATGTTCATGTCCCTCACAAGAGCAGGGCACCAAGAGTCAAGATAGCAGCTGAGGTAGTCAATGCCAAATGTGAACTGCTGTATTGCACTGGCAATATCCCAACTTGCCTTGACTAAATATACCAAAATAAAAACTCAGTATTACCATCACAGTCTTTACAGATGTGCATTAGACAAAGAGACACAAATTACAACAAAACTCAGTGTAAAAAGCAGGAGCTTTGTTGAATACAGACAAAACACAAAAATTCCCAACATTGTTTTTGCCCT
Organism: Ciconia boyciana; assembly: GCF_034638445.1. NCBI lineage: Eukaryota > Metazoa > Chordata > Aves > Ciconiiformes > Ciconiidae > Ciconia > Ciconia boyciana. The sequence goes on along the minus strand of NC_132935.1, from coordinate 101,427,462 downwards.
TCCGGAGTTAGCGTCTAACATAACCACGTGACGACACCCTTTCAGAAGTATGAGAGAGGATGCTTTGTCCACTCAAGCTCACCCAGACAAGCAAGCATTCTCTGTTTTAGGACAAACACACGTTAAGTATTAGTAGATAGTCTTTTGAACCAAAAACAAATAAAAACCACACTTGTCAGCAAGGACAAGTTTAGATCATGTTGACTTCCGCATTAATCCTGCTACAGCAAGTTTCTGCATGCTTTCCTATGCTCCCTCCCTAGGAAAAGTCAGGCCTGCTAGGACAACAGCCAACATGCAGTTAATTAGATAAATATTCAAAGCTATCAACCACCTGCTTCCAGCACTCAAGGTATTAACCTTTTCTGCTCAATTCATCTGCCCTGAAATTGTAAAACAAAACACCTGTTAAGGTAGGGGGTCATATAATATGCAAAACACTGATTCTGTAAAGCTGATATAATCCATCTTAAAACCAGCTAACAAGAGCACCTCTTCATACTACTGAACCATACCCTTTTATCACTCTAATATTCATCATATACATTTTTTAATATACATGTGGGCAAAATCTCTCTTTTTCCTCATCTTAAAGAGAACTCTCAATCTCCACTTCTTACTACGACTTTCATAATGAAACTTTTAAAACAGTAATGATCACTTAGTGTGGAAAGTTTTATTTTCTACTTAGCCCAACACCTGTCCCATTGAAAAGTAAAAAGTTAGCCTTGCTGGAACCAAAAATCCTTTTTAAAAGGGAAGCAGAATCAGTGTGCTGTTCTCTTCTTCAGCAACTTGTTGAAAATATTCTGATTACTAGACACACGCTCAGAAAAGCAAGAAAAAAAAACAAAACATGCCAAAGCCTTTAGCACCTCTTATGACTGTACTTTCTGTATGCAGACAAAGCAAACCAAACCAATCAGAGCTCTGTCCTGCTCCTGTTCCACCTCATTTCCATGGACCTCAAGTAATATTATGTCCTCTCTCAGTCATGCTACTACATCTTTGAGGCAAATCTAAAATGTTTTAGTCTCTTGCGCACTTTTTAGTGCTGGAGCAATTAATTCGGTTACCTCCCATGAGAAAAAATAAAGAAATCCCCCAACAGAAGGGAGATGAATGTTAGGTGGCAGACGCACCAAGAACCCCAACCACACACCCCCAAACTAATTGCAATCCAGAAAGTTCAGCTAAAGTAGTCCACTACTGGTCACAGTCTGCTTGGACAAGTGACAGGTATTTTTCCAAGGAAAATAACGTACACCTAGCCTACTGTTTGAAGTCATAAAAAAGCATACTACAATGTCTCAGACTGCTTCCGTTTCCAGTAAGTCATCCACTATCTCACCACCGTGTGAACCACAAGCTTTTAATGAATCATCGCCAGCTCTTTGCTTGCGCAAATTCAGTAGGAGCCTTTTCCACCCGCAGCCATGCTGAATTACAAATTGTTAATATTCCAATTCCACTCCACCATTCACATTCCTTAAATTCATATATGCAGAGGTGGATTTTACTCTTTTCCACACCATAACTCAAACTAGATTTTTTAAATCTTTATTTAGTAGCCCATTTTTTGAACCTCAAACAAACAGAAAACTCTGACTAGTCAGGATAAACTAGAGGTTAACTTGCTAGTCTGAAGTGTGAGTTTAATCAAGGGAAGAACTTTAACCAATGTGTTAGAAGTTTAGCACTACTGTATTCAGAATGAGGCCTCCTTTGATGAAGGGAAATCATTGTCCTCAGCCTGCTAAAATAGGTGAGACATTTTCAAATAGGTTTTAACATGCTTTTCATGCAAATGCCTATAATGTGAGACCAAGCATAGTTTTGTCCAAGTTTATCCCATCCCTCACAAAGCCTCTTCTTTAAAGCCTTTGATTAAGTAACAAAACAAACCTGAAACTTCTAGCCCAAAATGGTGCCTCCATCTTCTTGATCATTTCTATGGTATCTGACCCTGGTCTGGGCAAAGAGAGGGCAGCCAGCACCAAGAGCCCAACAGGAATGTCACACCCCTGAAGCAAGCGTAAGACAGAACAGCATGAGAAAGACTGAGAAAGCCTGATGCTTACTTTTGCTAATTTTAGCGTATCTGTTTCATTGGAGAGGTTTCCTAAAATTATGCAATTTGCCCAAGTCTGAGAGGAGGGGGAAAAAGAACTGTTTTGTCTTTCAGCTAAAGATAACATCAGCAATGCAGTCTAAAGATAATTAAATCCCTTTTTAGTGTTGCTCATATTCTTATAACAGGTTTCAGATGGTTATACATGTATGCCAGTTCTTGTTCTAAAATGCTGAAAAAAGACTGAGTATAGCTGTATCCCCATTTTGGGTGATGAGGAGAAAGGTGGAAGTGTCACTCCATAAACTACCAGGGGAGCTGTACTTCCCAAATCAGAAGCTTTCCTTGTTTACCCCTATCACTGAAGTGCAATAGGTTTGCATTTGTTTGCAAAGAAAACTGTCTTGTATGTTTACCAATGAACTTTTACCAATGAACTTTACCAATTAACTGATTTTCAGTTTGTTCATTGTTTACATACATTGTTTCAAATGTACGTAAACACTGCTTGTAACGCACCAGTGCTCCAGGAACCTACACAGCTGGGGACCTGTAACTACAGCCCAATCAAAAACTTCAAATATAGATATATAAAGTCATAAAACAGAGTTGGCCTCTCATGCCCTGGTAATATTTTCTTCTTTAAAATGGCAATCAAATATACATCAGTCCCTTATGATCTGGCTCAAGGCTTAAAGAGTATCTAAAACCTAATTAGCCCCCTAAAGCATCCGAGGCTTCTTAATAAGCAGTGTAGAACTAAAGCCACTGCACTAGCTAACCTCTCAAAGCATCAATTCATGGAGTACTTCAAACAGTCCCAAATGTGTTCGTATTAAAGTCAAAAAGATTTCCAGAATGATGTTTAAAAGTTGATTTTAACAGGCCCTGTTCTTGTACTATTTTTTTTACCTTGTTGAATATTGAACTAAAGTACACACAAGTTTGTAACACAGGCTTTTACAAATCTCTGCGAAATGCAGCCATGCAACACAAGTAATCACAAGCAGTCCATAATCCTTTTATCTTCTAAACACTACACAATGGAAAACAGTTCTACATGGTCTGGTTTTTCTCTGCATTTTATAGCATCATGTCAAGCAGCTTTTAACATTCTCTTTTACAGAAGAGATGGGTGCAAGAAAAGGAATGCACTAAAATGCAGCAAAAAACCTTCCACTAACAAACATCATTTAAATCACAGAATCCTTCACCAACAGCTATGTCTTCTATCAACCTACGACAATAAAAGCATGGATGACAATATTCAGTAAGTTTAAAAAGACGACAAAAAACTTACCAGATCACTAAGTTTTTAAATGAAGACTTCCAGTTCTATCTAAGCATATAAAATACTTCTGCAGCATTTGGAAGCCAGAGAGCACAATGCTATGGTCCATGGTAAAGCTTAACCAACTACATAACAGTGAAACTGGTATTACTCAAGCTGAGAAATGTTAACTAGTAAAATGAACATAAAAATAAAATTAAGTGTTTTGTAATACAGATAAGCATAGCTATATGAAAAATGAAATCTCGAATGCTGAAGTAGAAAACCCTTCTAGACATTTTTGCCAGAAAAATGCTGAACCAAAAAAAAAAAATCATCCGAACACAAGAGAAGTATTCAGTGTTTTCAACTAGTTAATTTGTACACTTTATATCATAGATTAGAGTGTTTTCTAAAAAATTTATTTATTTCTTTATTAAACAGAATGAGCTATGTTATGCTACAAAACTAATTTTAAAACTAATTTTGGCTAACGGTGTATGATTGCTGAGATCTTTACAGATCTCCCATGACTGTAAAAACGTAAGCATTGTGCATAAATCTATCCCAATCAAGGCTTTGATGAAGCCAGAGTGCAGCAGTTAGTTACATAAGCTGCTCCAGTCGTTCTTAGAAAAGAACTGTGATTTAAAACTCTAGTTAATAGATTCATAGCTTCCCTTCAAAACTAAGTAACTCCTATTATCTGGGGAAGATGTTTCTCTTGCACAGCAAATACACCATATATCCTGAATGCAAGCATTTTCTCAATCTGTGAGCATGTGAGCTTTCATCATGGCAAAATAAGATTTTCATCAACATTATCTGGACTAATTTAGAGGATCGGAGCAAGAAGGAATATTATTGGCAACTTCTCTTTAAAAAACGCAAGTGCCAAGTTTCCTCCCAGCCAATGAAGCTTGTTCCACAGGCATTTTTGCTTCAGAGAATCCAGCTCATCCCCAGATTTCTTCAATACAAGAAGAGCAGAAAATAGCAGTACTCCTAGCTACAGTTCTTGGAGCTGTCCTGTTACCTTAAGTACTCCAACACAAAACACTGAAAGTCATGGCAACACACTATTTCTGTAAAATGCAATAAACAGCAAGGCTATGATACTCGTCTCAGAAACACAGTGGAAGTGATCTTCTTATGCTAACAGGATCTATACAATAAAGAGCTTTGAAATACTTATGTTTCCTCTTCTAGAGGTACTTCACAGCTTAAACTTTAGTGTATGAGCAGTATAAACAACTGTAAATCAGAGTCTATTTTTACACTGGAAATATATTGGTAAAAGCAAAAGCCTTAATGCTGCTTTAAAGCAAGTGGTAACACGGTTCTAATTCAGTGTGCAATTTTTGGTTTTGCTCAATTTGCAAAGTGCATCATATAAATTACATTCACAAATGTTAACAAAGAAATAAAAAAACCTTCTTCCAGGGTCATTTTCACTTGCAAAGATGACAAGCAGCAGAAAGTTATTCTTATCTCTTATCTCTCAACAAGCTTTTGTATTTCTTAAAGAATAACCTCCTTCTGTACTTAACATAAACAGATTTGCATTTGGTGAACAGAAATTCTGTAGCATCCAGAGGTAGTCATGCCTTTTACTCTTCAACTTAGTCCACTTGGACCTGAGAGCCTTAAACAATTTGCATGGTCTAAGATCAAAGTCCTGTTAAACTACTATTTCAACAAATTCTGCAGTTTTTGATGCTCCTTCTAGCATAAAAGTGAGATCCCACACATAGTGTTTATTTATGAACTGGTGAAAACTGAAGCAAGGACAGAACTGGAAGCCACACAGTGCTACTTCAGTGCTAAAAGCCCTCACATTTTTGTCACAATGCATAGCTATCAGAAACAAAAGGGCTGAATACACCCTGGAGCATGCCTTAAAGTGAATGCAGCAACGTATACGTAAAAGAATATGTGTTAATGTTATATATTAATTATATATAGCAACAAAGAAGATTATAGTGGTCAAACTTATTCCATACCATGAGACAAGCCATGAACACCTCAACAGCGTAACCACATCATACTTCCCAAATTACATCATTCTGGCTATTTCGATAAGAGAGCCTCCAGAATCATATCCATAATACTTGAACCAGCAAGAGAACTCCTTTGGAAAAGCCAGAGTCCCTGAACACATGAGTAACTTAAAACAGCATTCAGGAGAGGATCAAGCAAGGGGGAAGATGGCTAGCTAGAAACACACAACAGTCTCTGAATTTTCAGAGGTCATTAAGAAAACTGGGTTACACATCTGAGACGTAACAGTAAAAAAGGAGTATCAGAGCACACAGAAGTCAATGAAGTGTGAGACCAAAGAGCAAAGTGCGAGCTCCTCTAGAACATGCTCTTATGTTTAATTCTCTTCATCAAACAGCCTTAACAGATTTACTGTGGCTTACAGAAGTTAAGGTTAGCAACTTACTTATTGAATGCTTATTCTTGCTGCTGCTAACAGCTAAGTTTTAAGAAAGCTACTTTTGAATAAAATAAACAACGGAAAATGTTAGCTGACAACCTTCTACCATTAAAAAAAAAACCAACCACCAACACACACACACTAAGGAGAGACACTGAAACAAACCATCATAGAACTACCCAACATCCCCAAAAATAAATAAATACAGTGACATCTCTCTGGAAGGATAATAAAGAGTAAGTAAAATATCATTAATATTTATACTGTTTATAAAACACCTATATACATATACACTTAACTCATGTAAGTCGGTCACACTGACAGACGATCAGGTCCAGAGCAAAGATATCATACTGAAACATTATCAGCAAAAAAAGGATGTGACTGACTTTTAAATATAGGTTATAGGCTACCTTTAAAAAAGTATTATTTCATTCTAAATTCTAAGGCAAAATAAAGTCAACTTCACAAAACGTTATAAGAAAGTATTTAAGAAGTTTAAGGCAATTTAATGTTATTACATACTACCCTACAGGACTTCAAAACAGAGCAATATCCTAGCTCTGTCCATCTCAAGGGTAAAGCCAGCTCAGGTCACAGGACAGGGTGAGGAGTTTGAGGCACAGCTGTCCTACAAGAACAAACTCTCAAGAAAGCATCCCAAACACTTTGCTGCCTTTAGCACAGGAATGCATTCTCCAGTGGAATCCTGCTATATTGTATCTGACTAGTAACCGGAGAAAGAAAATACCTGCCACTATTAAAAGAAATAATGTGAAAGGGAAAAACATATCCCATTCCATAAAATACCTTTAACTTCTCCTGAACTGAACTACAGGATAAAAAAACCCAGCACTAACAGAACCAGTTGGAGAAGCAGACAAAAACTACCTCCAGGTAAGGTAGAGGTCCTTGAATCCAACCCACCTTGACGCACTTAATTCAAAAAAAACTGTATTTGAGGTACTATATGAGGTACTTCAAAAACATCACAGTAATTTTGTTCAGCATGACACCTTGAACAATGTGTTTTCAGGGGCACTTTCTGTATAAATAGTATAGCAAAGATACTAATGGTTGTGTTTTAGGTTTGCCAGGGTTTTCTGAACTGTAACTTAAAATTCAAAAATCCTTCTGCTTAAATCAGTGTACACAGGCCAATTAAAAAGCACAAGATCAAGGATAAATAAACTAACACCCTATCTGGAATTGCAGCCATTCACAGATACTGAAGACTGTAAGAACAGGCCAGGGTAGACAGGTATTTCCAGTGGCATGCTTCCCCTGCCAGGGGAACCCACCACTTTAGCAAGAGTTCAATACATCTAGAAAAGAAAGTGGTCAGAGATTCAACACTCCTGGATCTTTCCAAAAGCTGCTGATTCCCAGGAATGCCCAGCAACTACTGCAGGTAAAGCACAATAGGTATATCCATCACCAACCAAACTACGGGCCCTTGACAGAAAAAAGCACTTATTTTTCTTTCAGAAGATAAATTAATTGTAGGAATGTATTTCTAAATGCCTGAACAACATACCCAAGAATGGGTATGTTCTAAAACAACATACCCAAGAATCATCACATCTTTACACAGACAAGTAGATCACTCACAATAAACACTGGGTTAACCCAAATTAATTATTTTCTTCATAGAGTTTATTTTAATATCAAATTTAATGAAAATGAGATTTTCTTAAACTAATGTAATGTGTAAGTCTCATGAAGTTCAACAAATGGATAGTGCAAAGTCTGCCCTCGGGAAAGAATAGCCCCGGACAGCAGCTTGGCAGGAAAGGCCCTGGGGGTCCTGGTGGACACCAAGTTGACCACGAGCCAGCAATATGCCCTTGCGGCAAAGACCACCACAACCTCCTGGGCTGCATTAGGCATTGCATCACCAACAGATGGAGGGAGGTGATCCTTCCTCTGCGCTCAGCCCTGGTAAGAGCCACGTCTGGAGCACTGGGTCCAGTTCTGGACTCCCCAGTACAGGTGAGACAGGGACAAACTGGAAGGGGTCCAGGGAAGGGCCACAAAGGTAATCAAAGGTTTGGAGCATCCAACATACAAGCAGAGGCTGAGAGAGCTGGGACTGTTCAGCCTGGAGAGGAGAAGGCTCAGGGGGATCTCATCAATGTGTATAAATACCTGAAGGGAAAGGACAGAGCCAGGCTCTTTTCAGTGGTGCCCAGTGACAGGACAAAAGGCAACAAATTGCAATACAAGATACGATGTTTAAACCTAAGACAACCCTTTTTTACTATAAGGATGGTCAAACACTGGAACAGGTGGCCCAGAGCATTTGTGGAGTCTCTTGAAGATACTCAAAACCTGCCTGCACACAGCCCTCAGCCACCTGCTCTAGATGTCCCTGCTTTGAGCAGGGCTGAACAAGACAATCTCCAGAGGTCTCCAACAGCCTCGGCCATTCTGTGGCTCTGTGTATGCAGTACTATCTATACTACACTGTTATAACGTAGGGATAGACAAACAGACATAATTTGTTCACCTCTACATATACCGTGTGATAAGTGATTGCTTACCGACTTGCTTGCACAAGTAATACCATACAGCCACACTAGCTCCTGTGCCCTTGTCTCCCTCTCCCCTCTGTACTCCATGCTCTCGCTTCCCCCTTCCAAGAAGCACACGTTCTCATTTCATAACAGCTGCAAATTGGAGCCATTTAAACAACAGACTATCTCCTGCTCCTCCTATCCTAAGGTAGGATCCTGCCAAAACCAGCTACTAGCAAATCTTTCATCAGAAGTGTTTTCAGCCATGGGGTTACATGCTCTTGTGAATTTTGGGAAGCTAGGGCTGGGGATAATGCATGTTCCGTGACATTTAGCAAAGTACTAAAACAGAAGAGCAGACTTACTGCAATATAACTAAGCCCCCCTATACCGAATGGGGACTGTTTCTCTGTGGTATTCTTTGCCTCACTTCTTAATGTTAGTTTATTCCTTCTTTTGCTTCTTTTTACTTGTTCAAGGGATTCTTTTTCCTTTCCTAGCTATTTGCATCTTAGTCTTCATAAACTTGCTTGATGGAAGCTATCTGCTTTAGTTTATTCTCTTTATTTCCTACTTTCTGTTGAATTAACCTTCGTATTTTTTTAAGAATACTAGTTTGTTGGTTTTTTTTAAACTCCACCTACTTAATCATACTGGGAATTCTTTATTACTATTGCCTACCTCTGCCTTTAATCTTATTTTATGATTAACCAACTGAGAATAAAATCTGCACAGGACAAGCTCTTAATTCCCATCCATAAGCTAACGGTTTTTAAGCAACTCTTTGCCCTCTATATCAGCACTCCAGCTCAGCAGCTTCAACTTTATTGATAGTGAAGAGCAGCAGACTACTTTTAAGAGCTATACAAAAAGGCACAGAGATTATACTGACAGTTGGCTTGTATCAGCTATACACATCTGCACATCCAATGCAAAGGTTCAGAGAGTTTGGGAGTGGTTTGGTTTTGTTTTTAAAAGAACATCAGATCAAAAAAGGTTGAGCCTACAGGACTTGTTGGGTTCTGACACAGCTTTTGACACACGGTATTAGTGAGGGATCAGCTGCTCAGACAGTCATTCTTCAACCACCAGCATGAACACACTACCACTGGTTGGAATCAATGCATTTTAAAGTCATATATGCAAGGAAAGTTACATAGCAAAAACTGTTGCAGAGGGCAGAGAATAAACAAAACTGAAATACTTCTCCCACGTGACATGCATAATGCTACATAACACTTTCAGCCTGAATTTTTTTTAATTTGAAAGAAGAACCTTACTCTGCTGAGTATTAATTTTTCCACTCAAAGTATGTTTGCTTTGACAATCCACATACTAAATGTTTAATTTGTTACTCAACTGAGAAAAACAAAGATCTCCATAGCTACCAACAAGCTGTTATGATAGGATATAATGGCAGTTAGTTTTGTATCACTTCAAAACTTCATGCATTGGGTTTGTTGCTGTAACAAATTAAGACATATTTGGGAGAAGTTGTGTTCTTTAGAGATACAAGCTTTCCTCACTATTGTAAAGCCCAAATATAGCAGTAGTTGCTCTTTCCTGAGATGGAGGATGTTTAATCTTTCAGTTCCAAGTCCCATGAAAGAGCACCCATTTATAGTTCTCTCCCCTACGTTTAACGAACATTATAAAAAATGGTCAGAAACAACAACAAGAGTTGTCCTTCTCCATAACTAGGAACTGCCAAGATCTGAGAGTAGAGAATGAACAATGCATGCTACAGGAAAGGAGTGACTCTCAGCAAAGAGAAGAAATGGAGAACAACCAGAGTATCTGTGTGTCAGAACAGAAAGAGTATAGGGAGAAGTAAGGAAAAAGAGGAATAAACCCAGGCTACAAATAATATCAGGCTCATTAATAGGAGTGGCAACAGAAACATGAAGTTCAAATAAATATTTTTGGTCTTTTGCTTTTAGTTAGATCCTCTTTCTTAACCAACCCTATTCTACTGGTTAAAGGACACACACCATACCACATCAATTCTGGCATAGGATTAGTAAAATAGAAAGATGGCCACAACTGAACTGGAAAAGATCTTGTCATCAGTTCTGTTGGCCAACACACACTAACTGGAAGTATTCTGGGAAAAGTTGGGGGGTTTTTTTTGTTTGTTTTGGATTTTTTGTTTGGTTTTTTGTTTGTCTTTTTTTCGTTGGGGTTGTTTTGGTTTTTTGATTTTTTTGTTTGGTTGGGGGTTTTTTTTGTTTTTGTTTGGGTTTTTTGGGTTGGGTTTTTTTTGGCAACAGTAAAAAAAGCCAAAAAAACAGTCTCTCAACCAAGTGCAACACCAGCACACAGGAAGTAAAGCCCTCTGAGCGGTGGAGGAAGCTTCTGCTGTGCCACCTACTGTGGGCAAATGGTTTCTGATCCAGGTTACAGCCCCAGGGACGCCATCAGTAAACTCCAGCACTGCAAGCAGATAATTTATATCCAGCTTCTCTCTCCTCTCTACCTTCCTGAGCATGCCAACTGCTTACCAAGAACTACGTTTTTCTAACCAAAATGGATTTCAAACAGTCCATCCACAGTGCGCCACACTAAACAAATGACTGCATAAATAGCCACACTTATTTACTTAAGGGACAATCTACAAGAAAAATACCACAACATTTATTTATACTGAGCAGTGACAGCTGTAAGTGTACAGGTTTTCCAGCTACTCTCATCACAACTATACTTTTGCAGAAGTCAGAGGCAGAAGTCACTACCAAGTCATATTTTTCAACATCACCAAAATCTTACAGAGAAATAAAACACATTCTTCACAAGACTTTATTATAGGCTAATCAGCTCGTCTTTTAAGAAAATGTATAGCGAAACAGTTAGTTTTAAGTACGTACCTGATACCCTTTTAATTAGAAGGGCTTGATTATGTAAAATTTAAGTAGAGGAAAAAAGAAACAGCCTAACAATTCACACTTTTGAAAAAAACAAATATTCAACTCTTCAGAAGAATATTACAATATTGTCTTGAAAAGTTATATAGAAGCCCCTATCTAAACAGGTCACCAGTTCTCCTAAATAAGTGTACAGATAATCACTTGCAAGTTATAGCTAATTAAAAAAAAAAATACACTGCACCTTACAAGTCCATTGTAGAGAATTCACCATTGTAACACTCAAACTCAGCACACTTCTTGCTCTAAAACACAAAATTACTTCTAGATTGAAAATACGAAGCTTTTAAAATTAAAGCATGCAGTAATCATTGATAATTAAGTACCTTTTTAGGGAACCAACTTACCTGATTGAGTTTCTGAAGTGGTCCTCAGCAGGATTTTTTACTGTACAACTGTTCAGCAACCATAAATCTGCTTCAGCAGAGCTGTCTAGAAAACAGAAAGATACAAACCTATGTTAAGAATTAGCCAACCTGTCAACTCCTACTTTATATGATATAAAAAAAGACCAAACTTAGCCATTATCAATAAGTTGACTATTTGCAAAATGACGTTATACTCAACATTTAAAACAATTACATTCTTGGAAGGGGTTTTTTGTTTGTTCATTGTTTGTTGGTTTGTGTTTTAGAAAAAAAACAAAACAAAACCAAAACCACACACGAGCATTTCCATTGTACTTTTTTTTTTTCCAAAGGAAGAATGAACAGTTCTTTCATTCACCAGCAGAGATGCCACTCGTTTGCACATCATGAAAAACAAAGTTAAGAAAAATGGTTGCTACTCCCAGAAATGCATACTCCTCGGAAAGATCTGGCCTACACAAAGGCAAAAAGATCACCAAAATGCATAAAGGTGCTTTTTAAATGAATTAAGTGGTCAACAAAAGCAGATTTCGCTAACAAAACAAAAATCCCTGTTTCAGCTCTACTGTGAATTAGTACTACAAAAGAGACAAATCAGAATTTATAAAACATGAATCTTGACTAAAGAGAAAAGTCAACGTAGCTAATTTGGAAATAAACATGTATATTTCTAGTTTAGATCATATCTGTGTTATGGTATAATTATAGTTCAGCAATTTTCAGACAAAAGATATTCATGCAACGAATAACTGCCTCCATTCAGATAAGCATATAATTTTCTTCAAGAACCATACCTTTCTGTATGTTCACAACCTACTGATATCTAAATGCATTTACAGAATCGAATCCCAGAATTATCTGCAGAAGCACATATATGAACTCTAATCCTGTAAAACATGACCTATAGTACAGAATTACTAGCATAGTTATTTTTCTTGTGAAGTTAGAGCTTTGTTTTTCAAATAAAAGAAAGAAGATAATCCATCTCAAATATTCAAGTGCTCTAGCATTCATCAGAATAGCTTGTATCAATTTGGATAAGAAAATTTGTGTCATTCTTGCTACTATTCAGCATATCCTGAGTATTGAAGTATTGACTGAGGTATCTTCAAATAACATAAGCCAATGAACAATGAATAGAGCTAAAACATCATTTTTAGGATGCCTTATTTGAATTGACATCCTGCTAAAGCAGAAGAAAGCTTGCAAAGATTTAAGTGTGTTTACATATGCACTCATCATGAATGTATCCACATAGGCATGAATATTCTTTCCCCCCATATACATACTTATGACTCTAAATGCTAAAAGCGAAAAATCTTTCCTTCTCTCTCACTACCATTTTCTCCAAATAAATGATCCTTTAGGATTAATTATCAGTCACTTAACTTAGGAAGCACATAAAGTTAAAATAACACATAAAATAGCAACTGAAGAACATACTTATGTTAAATAACAGAAAACATTCAGAAGGTCTCTAATCTTTGTTGATAGAGATTACACCATTAATCTTGGATCAAACACTGGCCTCTTCTATGACAGGGAAAGGCTACAAAGGAGTCATCAAAAATAACATTGAGACCTTTAGCTATCTGAAACATAAAGCAAATGTACCAAGATCTGACCCTGTCTTGACAGGTTGGGAAAGAGGACCAAGTTCAATTTTAGCCTATACAGAAGTCTAAACAAAAATGGAACGAGCCAAAGGCTCCTACAACTCAGGCTGCATGAAAACAACGTTTTCAGACTAATGTACATACTATTACTGTTAGAAAGATAACTATAGGTAAAAATTTATTTGGAATGATGTACAGAAAAGCAAAGAAAGGTACAGTTTCAAAATCGAAAAAGGGGTGAACTCTTGGCCTAGACAAATTCACCAGGTATGAAAACAAACATATTTTTAAAACAGTTTTCCAATAACACTGCAAAACTTTGTATTTCTTATTCTTTTCAGCAGCGTAAAATGTTTATAAATTCAGGTCCACACACCCACCTGAGAATCAGGGCAGGGTGGGACTAAATAACAAGAGGCCAACACTAAAGTCAGACAGGAGGCTGGGAATACATTTAACAGATGAGAGTTTCCATAGCAGTCATACATCACTGTAGAGCATAACAATCCTCAAGAGATGTCTTTATTCAGAGGAGAGATGCCTTCATGCAGAGAACACCAATTCTGGGCTTGGTTTCAGTTCCTCCTTATATCACGGTCTCCACGTGTGAAGGAAGAGAGAGCCTCACTGTGACAATACTTCTCCCCTAAAGCTAAAATAAAACCCCTTTCTTCAAAACAACATTGGAAAAACTAACACATTTAAGTTTAGAAAGACCTTACACACTAACCCAACAGGAATCATTTCAGAGCAATTTGGATTCCAGGCTATTAATATATTAGCTCCTTGACTGGGAGTCTGAGGGACAACTGCAACACTTGCACATATTTTATACATAGAAAAAAAATCTCCCAAATACATTCAAATTCAGCCCTTCACATGTTTCACCCTCTGAGCAGAATCTTCTGAGCAGTTTTGGGAAAAGGAGTCTCATTCATGTATACACCTAAAAATCATTTAAGAAAAATAGAAGTGTAGCAGAGGCTTATCCTCTCCTTACAGAGATAGTATTATTTTACTTTATTTAGTTGTTCTATTTCTGTATTTATTTAATATTTTTCTTATTAACTCTTATTCTCTCTCATACAGATATACTTACATACAAGTTTTGATTATGTACATAAATATACACACACACATTTATGAGTTATACATATTTATTAATAAGAGTTCATACCCCAACTCTTCAAAATGATAGCTGAATTTTCTTAGTTCTTTACTGCATTGTTCATACATAAAATAATTACATGCACTGGGGTAGATTCACCATGATCTACTGTATTTTCTCAAGCAAATTTCAGTTTAAAAAAAAATATTTACCAACAGGGCATTCTTCTATCAGGTTGCAGGAAAATATGCATGTTTACAACATTGCGAGGGCAACTGGTCAGTGGTCACTTTTTGCTTTCAGAACTTTTGATGCACTTAGGCCTTGATGGACATGCTGAAAGAAACATGGACCAAAACGCCAAACCTGAGCTGGCATGTATAAACAAGATCTTGAGGCTTCATAATTACTAAATATTAAGCAACAGCGGTGGTAAGGGTTCTTTATTTGGGGCAGGGGGACTGGAGGGATTGGCTATAGGTATGTATAGATACATATATATGTATATTAATCAGTGTTCTGACATGAGTAGTTGTTAGTGTTCAGTGTGTGCCCAAAGAAAGAGTAAAATAGCTCTGACAAATAAACTCAGACAGATGTGAATTATTTAGGTCTGGATGGTAAACAGCATATGAATGTAGCGCTGTGCTTACTGAGGCAGCCCGTGCACCCTTTCTTGGAAGGTCTCCACCTGCCACCTTTTCCAACTCCAGCCTCCACCTCATAAGGTCACAGTGAAGCTGGGATTCATTCATTCAGCAGGTTGATGCCCATCATCCTCAGAAACCTCCATTAGACCAAAAGGTTTTGGAGAAACCTCCAAAATTTCAGTGAAGAACAGATGCTTGTGTTTAGGAACTCTCACAGATCTGACTGAAGAGGACAACCTAACCTTTACAGAAGGTTTTCCAGCAAGTCATACATACTGTGACAGGCAAAATTGAAGCAAGAACCATAGGCACAGTGAACATCCTTTACAGTAGTGAATATGGGATATACAGGTGCCCTTTTCTATATCCTGCAAAAAACTTCTCTAAGGGGATCTTCTTTCTTCAACTTGTTTTTTCCATATATTCAACCTAATGATACTTTTTAAATGATATTTTCCTGCTGACCAGTTTTTGATGAGCTACTTAAACAGTCTCCTGTACATTAAGACATTTTAGAAAAAAGTTACATCAAATCAGCGTTGTATTAAATGCTCAAAAACACAACTCAAAACCATGGCGTTTTTGCATTGTGACATCTTTTCCATAAAAGAAAGGCTACACTGGAAGTAAACCACAAAGTCTATCATACTCTCTGCAAAACAACATAGAGTACAAAGAAACCTAAAGGTCATGGAAACTTCTGAACACTTAACTTAATTGGGAAGCTCTGGAAAACAGGAATTGGCTGCATTATGCAATACTAAGAGGATAAAATGGCAAGAGTCTGAAACATCAGTATACCTACAGAGGAAAATATTTACAATTCTTTTCTAACTAGCATTTTTGGGTTTGTTATCATTTTAGAAATCATAAATCAGCAGAACTTCTTAAGAAGACTGTAGTAATACTATCAGTTGAAAATTAAACAATTGACTTGGTTTTGCCCTGGTGTTTTAACTTAAGTCCTTTTTCTTTCAATTCTTTTTCCAAAACTTTGTTTTCTTCCAGTCCCCCTCAAACCACATCTCCTTGAAAAATCAACTCACAGAGCACTGAAGTAGAACAAACATAGATAGTGAAGCCCTAAAAGAATAGCCCTTATTTTTTTCAGCACATCACTCTTCTCTGCACTGAAACCACTACCAGATTTGCTCAGCACTGCTTGCTCAAAAAACATGACTCATAATTTGTATGACATCCTTTTAAATCCTGTACATCAATCTGTGTAACTTCAATCTGAAAGATGATCTTTCTCTATAATCACAGAAGGCTCTCCCATGGCCTTTTCCTCCAGCTCTCCTTATCCTTTTCTTAATCCCTCTTCAAGTCTTCCTTCTCATCCTTTCTGATTTTCCTTTACTTCTAACTCTCTTACAGAACAGATATATCTCCAGTTTCTCTGCTTTCATGTGCTGTATTCTAGCCTCTGTTCCCATTTACGGACCTCCCCGTTAATGCTTTGTCCTGTGCATTCTCACTTCCAAGACAGCTCTGCCCCCTTCCCTCTTGGGCATTTTCCTGCTTGGCGTTTTGTGCTCCGGAGTCAGACCCAGTAACACCCAAGTTATCTATCTGGAGCATGTGCTCACAAATGGACTCCATGTGAATCTCCTCCCCGCAAGAGACACAAAAATCTAAGCATGAGGACATCTCGCAGCCAATAACAAAAGTCATCCAGCATCTTGACTGGAACAAAGTTACCAAACTTCTTTTCTTTCAACATCCCTGTGGCACAGAAACCCACTCTTACACCCTGGCTTACTGAAATTAGGTGCTGGTTAATTTAATGATTTCTTGGGCCACTGGGCATCAAAGGACCTCAGCAAGTATTGGGAAAGAATCTCTTTCATAAATATTAGTTCGGAAATGCTGTGAGTCATCAGTGCAGAAGGAAGGTACATCTTCCTCTGGGAACATTAAGTTTGATTATTTGTTTCTAGACAATAGGCTTTGCTTGGCAGAGGAAAAATACACAACAAGGTCGAGAAGAACAGGAGAAAGAAAATTTTATTTTTTTTGCTTTTTGCTTTCCAGACCTTTCCTTGGCACACAAAATACTTAGTTACCATTTGCTACTTCTCAATATCTTGTATCAGATATAGTTAACTATCAACTTTCATATAACATCTTACAGAAAAGATTCCAAACAAGCAAGCACTTTTCCTTTGTCTGCTTCCTCAACAGCAACTACAAATCAAAAGCATAAGTTATCATGAAGTTCCAGATGGCATTTATTTGAAATCTCAGAGCCACATTATCAGTTCCCACCTCTTAAGACCTACCATGCATTTACCAATGATACAAAAAACCCAAATGCATGCTGGAAGTACTAACTTTGCAGTTTGCAAATGTCTTTCAAAACAGTCCCACTCATGTCTTATCAGCAGTATTAGGATGTAAAATACAAAAGGGTCAACTTGATTTCAACATGACTTCTGTTTTCTCATTGGGTATCAAAATAGAACAGCTTGGTTCACCCTGTGAATATGTTATTTAAAGCTCCACAAGGAAAGACAGGCTACTTATCAAATCAGGTAATGCAGACATTATGCCTCTTGCCTTAATTTAAACTGCAAATATGCAAAGTTGCTATTTTTATTTTCCATTAACCTTTCCATTACTGAACTAATTGCACAAGTAAGCTTTTCTGTTTTCTCCTATTTTTAAGAAATTGAGTATTTTTAATAAATTCATTTTTGAGTGGGTAGACATCTCAACAGCAGCTACTGCTGGACTACAGGCAGGTTTTATAAAGCCTTCCAGATCAGGATACTGTGTCCACTATCAAAAGACATTTCTCTCTGTCCAGCACCACAACAGAGGTGCACAGGGACTGTCCACTGAAGACATCAAATAAATAGGAACTGAGCATGTTCGAACACATAACATCTAGCTAGTCCAACTAAGGGGAGGAAAAAAAAAAGTAAAAACCAATAATACACTATTTACTGGATTCAAAATACCACCTGTTAAACCTTGCCTCCTTCATTTCAGTATGATAGACAAATAACTCAATTTTATTTACTCATGCATACTTTCAGGTCTGTCTGTGACACTTCTAAAAAAATACCGTTATATTTCCAGTCACCTCTGAAAGCCCATTCCCAAATAATAAGTATACTGTAACACACCTCTCTCTTTTCAGCTGTTTAGGTGGTAGCGTGCAGCTACTGGGACAAACTACTGCACTACCAGTTGGTGTCCCATTCAATCTATTCATGACCAGGAACCGTGCCTTATCACTCCCTCCAAACAACAAACTCCTTCAAAATATTGTAAGTTTGTGGCTGGAGTTAGCCAAGGCCAGCAGAACAGCTTATGGAGTCTGCTTCTATCACTAAAACGAAGGGCAGCTTTGAGGTTACTCAGAAGATATCTTTTAACTAGAACTTGAAAAAATACAATAGCTGTATTTTTGAACTAATGTTAATACATTTATAAATAGTGTAGACAAAATAATCTGAATTTCAGAGCATGCATGTCAACAGAATCCTTCAGGCCTGGCACAGGTGTACTGAACACAGGGCACAGCACAGAAGAAAAGGCACATGAAAGAACAAATTTTGCTTCAAAACATCAACTATGATAAACTTTACATTCCCCTTCTACTGTGTGACCATCAGTAGCACATAGTCTTATTTACATTGGATTACTCAATTCAACATCCCATTCTCTAAATACTTTCCATCTCTGCTCTAGAAACAGCACAGGCTGCAGCCTGGGTCCTAGATGATCCTTGGACTAAGCCACCTTTTTCTCCCACTTTCTACACACTTATGTCAGACTCACAGGCTACTCCAGCTGTACTCCTGCTTGGAGCAGCCCGGGGTCTGCGCTGCAGCACCCAGACACACAGAGCTGGACAGGAAGGCTTCAGCCCATCCACCCTTAGCAACACCTAAGCTGCACAAAGTCATGAACAGGAGAATTAAGTATTCTTTAAAGATTTACCTTGTAACAATGTCGAGAGACCAATTAGATTATAACTTTCATTTCAACTCCTTCTGCAGTGTCCAGCTGATTTTTCTGCCTGTTTACCCAGCACAGGCAACAGGAATTTACATTTACTTTGCTATTTTCTTAATCTTCTCCAACTCGCTAAATTTTCCATGCATTAAGGCACTAAGGATACTTGAGGTTGTAAGAAGATTTAGGTTTAAAAAGGCTAAACCTAGAAATGTTTCTTTTTGAAAAGCAGCAGGTAATTACATTCTAAAACCGCAGTACCCATAGGGCATTTCAATAACTTCCTTTCAGTTTTTTCCCCATTTGAATGTTAACTTTCCTAAGCCCACAGCTACCACCACATCTGCGGCCATCAAACATCTCACAGTTCTTCCACTCAAGAAAGGGACTGACCATTTCCACATCTTATCTGCTTGCTATCTTTGTTGATCAAAACAAAATACATAGTTCAGTTACGTCCATCTTCAACTCTGGGTACAGTGCTGTGTGCCATAAACATTTGCATTTGTGCTGCATTTTATTTTACATTCTACAGTTCCACTTGTCTTGTCAAACAGCTCCCAGATAGACAACTTAAAGGACAGGTACCCCATTTATGAGTATAGATCCATGACCACATTCTAAACAAAGCTTCTGCCAACATGACATGAGCTTATGGGCTACCTTTTTCTCATGGCTCTCTGATATCAAATAGTCAAAGGTCTCTCTGCACACGGTGTTATATGTCAAAGGTGGAAAAGGCATGCTGAATTTTAGCTCACTCCTTCAAAATAAAGACTTCACCACTTTGAGAAAAGTGAATGACAACTATTTCCTGAACAAAACAAGACCTTAAAACAAGAGAGGAGAAATCTCATTGCTAGCTAGGAGGTGCTTTGGCAGAAAGCCTAATAAGCATAGCCAGGGGCTGTTCAGCACAGTACCACCTAATGTTAAGGCACCTGAATTATCCTGGGCAGCAGCAGATGCAGGTGCCATAGCATGGGTGCTCTAAGGTGGGCATTTCACTCTGCTCTTGGGCACAAGTGTAATCTCAATGCATTCCAAGAGTCAACTGCTCCTTTCACTTCACTGAAGACTTACGATCAGTGTTAATTTCAATGTGAAGAGTACTAACGAGTGATTTATCAGTCTCACAGGGAAAGTCCCACTACATTAGAAACAAGGTCAAGTAGCCTGTTTTAGCCAGGCTACACTACAACGACATAACTCCAACGACTCATTCTGATGATTAATGCTGGTAGAATTTGTTTTGTTGACAGAATTTGGAAAAATCCCAGTAACCCCTCCTCCTCTAAGTCTTAAGCCTGCTTGATCTTCCAGAAATAGCACACACAGTATGATTCAGTGCTTTTTTGTCTCTTTGTACTCCCTACATACAGCTTCATACGCAAAACAAGTTATTCAAATGAGCAAATACAGACTGATCGCTTCTATCTTAGTCACTAACAGTCTGAAGTCAACCATCAACAAAAAGTCTTTCACAATATCGTGCAACTAAAGTTTCAAAACACATTGCAAATATTAACTTCTACACCCACATATTAAATATGCACCCAGCCCTACACCAATTCCTTTTCAACTTATAAAAGTAGACAAGCAGTTTCAGAGTTTCTATAACTTGATCAAGCCACACAGGATGTCTACGCAAATGAGCCAAGATCTTAGCCAAGTTGTTCCTGACTTCAGGCCTGTTCCTAAACACAAAGCCATTGCCTAGATTCATATGCACAAGCTATTTCAGTCTACATAATTTACAGGCCAGATCAGTGATACCCAATAACTTTTGGCAACAAGTTTTAAGGCATCCCCAAAACCCAGCCCTTCAGTAACTTGGGTAGCATAGAAAATCAACAGGAAACACTGAACAGCAGATTAAATTTAATATTTTCTATGGGACAAGGGAAAAAAAAAAAAAACACAAAGAAAAAAAAACCCCAAAACCAAAACAGATTACAATAGTTCTACTAACTCCCCATGGGTGCTCAAACACAACTCTTGCAGAAGAGTTGATGAAAATTTATGGTTTTCTGTACATGCCATATGATTCCACATGAATTTGCTGTAAACAGTAATAAGTATTTCAGAATCAGGAAAGATTGACTGGAATCTGCCCCAGGAAGATCATTTTAATCTCCCTTAGGTGTAACGCTCTGACAAGCCTCACTTAAACAAATGCTTCTATCTGCAGAGCTAATGAACTGTTAACGGCTCTCCCTCACTATGTCTGTGGGGTAGAAAGAAGAAAATATAAATTGAGTGTTGCTTCTGTCCTATCACGCACTCAGGTAACAACCTGCTGGGCTAGGCACAGCAGACAGAAACCAAAAGCCTTTATAAAATGCAATGGCATCACTTGAATTACCTACTCAGTGAAGCCTCTCACACCTCTAGCCCCTGCAAGCCACAAGTACAGCCAACAAAAGGAAGCTCAAAGCAGTGAAGCAGAAGATTCTCAAGTACAGCAAAATTCCCAAGTAAATGAGGAAGAATCTGTGCTTCATTTCAAGTGTAATGTAAAATAGGTCTTAGGTAATTAAATGCCTTAAATGAGACCATAAATGCATAATGTTAATCTGGAGAGCAGCTTTACTCCACCGATTTCTTACTTTTTCAGTACACTTATTCTGTACAAGTTGGCCCATGGCACTGAACTTCCTCACTTCCGTAACTTGCTAATCTCCATTCATTTTCACAAGAGCTAGGATTACGGTTTTGCTGTAGTCTGCAAATTAAAGCTAAATTTTATTCCTGTATCTGTTTCACAATCTTTTTTCTCTAAATTCTGTCTGCGTTAACTTGTACCTAGAAGCAATTTATTGATTTCAAATGCCTTGCTTCCACTTATTTCTCCTGATACCTAATGCCACAGGGAATATGGATTTAGGTTCCATCTATCACTTTTAAAAGAGTTAAAATATATAAGCTATTTGAGCCAGATATGTCCAAACACTTATTAAATTGTAGCTTCCAGCTATTTATTGACTTTCTCAGAACTACCTTCACACCTCATCTATTTGCTACTTTATCAGTTTTCTGAAAAGCAGGAGATATGGGCTTAAGGTACCATACCCAGCAGCCAGATAAGCCTTTGCCGTGGTTAATTCCCAGCCATCATCCCCAGTTCAGATTATCAGCAGAATTTAGTGCTTGTGAAAGCTGCAGACTGAGCACAGCGGAAATTAAAGTTCACTCTTTAAACACAACCAATAGATGCAATGCAGCAAACAGCAGTGCAAGCTTCTTCACAAAATCCCACCAATAGGTTTCAAATACGCTTTGTCTACAAACCTTTAGGTCAAAGTAGCAGTTCTACTTCTCTGCCCATTTATCCAGAATAGTAAGGAAGTCTATTCATGGGAGAAGAGCAAAGATGCACTGGGACAGAAAAACAAAGACCAAGCACAGGCGGATGTGCAAACATGCATCCCAGCCCCACCTGCCCTTTCTCCATGCCCTGACTCATACCAACAGACACCAGCCCATGCAGCTACTACAGCAGCTATGCGCCCCTCTGCAGTCTCATTATCCATTCAGACAGTCTCTCCAACTCTTTACTTGCTTGTGCAACTGAAGTATCCAACAGCATCTAAATGAACAGGTGAGGACAGAAGTAAAACAAGACATCGGTCACTCAAAGCAGTCTCAAAGAGATTGAATATTTCTGTACCAATACACAGATATCCATTACAGCCTCACACATGATTTCTCTATCCTGTCTCTTCCCAATCTTGATTGCAGGTTGCATTAATATTCTTGTGAGAGAGCCAGTTTTGTCAGGTTCCTACCATTTGTGCAGAAAAAACAAACAGAAGATATTCTTCCAGTACTAATAAGGCTGCATACAATAAGATGAGCCTATTTTGAAACTTTCAACAGCATTTACAAGTGCCAAAAGTTCAAGTATGCCAGTTTTGCATAGAGAATTGTGGCTTTACAGTCCCAGAGTGGTCTGATTTCATCAGGCACAAACCAGTCAAACACTAATTTGAGGCACCATGCATTTATTATTTGATGGAGCAGCAGCTCCCAAAAAGAAGACCATTTAGACACACAAGAGAAGGTATGCATGTGTGTGTGAGGATTCATTTTCTCATCTTATTTGGAAGCAACAACACAAGATTTCAAGCACTGTCACAAGCAGTGATGACGTATTACAGCAGAGCGAGCTGCACTTTCAGAGCACACAGTGCTGTCTAGCGGCTCTCCATTTCCTCCAAGGAAAAGGCAGGAGATCTGCTGGAAGAGCCCCACAGGCCAATAATATAATAAGTTAAAGTTTTTTGGGTTGTCTTCTCCTCCCCTGACCACACTAGGAGTCTCTTTCTTTTGGCTGGGTTTACCTTTGTCATTCCTACTCTTGAAGGTGAGGTAAGGAACAACAACAGAAAACCTCCATTCCACTACACAGCTCAAAGTAGCCAAGATATTTCAGAAGCTATCTTCACCTTTCTACTTGCAACAGATTGAAGATACTTCACTTTCTTACTTTTAAGACTTCAAGGCCTGTAATTATCCACAATTTATTTCACATTTTCTATTGTGAGAAGGATGCAAATTCCTCTTTTTCCATGTTGATGGCTGAAGTTTAATCTGGTATCTCCCATGATCACTATCTTCCTTTGTATATTTATATCTTATGACTTCACTGTCTTTACAGCTGTTTTCATTTAGCACATGTTCTCTAATTTACCTTTTCTTTGCTTTCAAAGATGAATTTTAAAAATAGCATATCAAGTTCCTGCAAGTCGCACAACCCACCCCATTCTGGCACATTATCCACTCAACTGCTTGTTAGAAAGCTTTTGGTGAACCCTAGTGGTAAACCTTAAGCCAAAAAAAAAAAAGCCAAAAAAAGCCAAAACCAAACCACATTTTTTAAATAATTTTAATATACAAAGGTAAAAATACTTAGGGTCATAACCAGCCTTTGCTAAAGGGTAATGATCACTTCCAGTAGGAGAAGACATAAGCTGTTTCTGTTACCACACCTTTGGTCTTTTCAACATTTCAGAAGAGCAAGGCCTAACACAAATGAATAAAACCTTGCTAGACATAAAAGGAAAGTGGTACAGTGGCAACAGAGGACACCATGAGGTCCATGACTATATGGAAAGCCTAGACTACCTACCTTCAATTCATAAAGTTACACGATATTGGTTTGTAACTAGTCTGTCTTTTTTTCACCTGGCCTTGAAACAATAACCCTACGAAACAAGTACAACCTACAAATGCATTAACAGACCTTTCTACATAAGAAGAAAAAAAAAATCATCTGTGAGTGATGCCTTGTCAGGATGTGTCCAGCAAGATAGAGAAATACAGGTATTGACTCAGCTTTAGGGTCACGAGCACAGCTTAGCAGTCAGGATCTTTCTAAACTGAAATACAGCTGGTAATTCAGTCTATCAACACAGCACAGAGCACGCATCAGAGAGTCCCAGCTACAAACAACACCCATCAAGTTCTCCTGCAAGCACAGGCAGAACAGATGGCTTCCTGTCTTCAAAAGAGCCTCATCTACCATTTCAGGTTCATGCACACATTCAACCTGTATAAAGCACAGAAGTTAACTGCCACAAAGTGCTTAACCCCTTGCATTTAACTAAAGGTCCTGCTCTAAGCTCTTCCAACTACAATTAAACTCAAATGAAAGTGTTTACTACTGTTCTACTTATAAAACCAGGAAAACAAAGTCGCCATGAGACAACAAGGTTAAGTTCACATTTTCTCCTTGTCCTCTTCCTCAGTCACACCAGCCCTCTGCTAGAATCTCTTTAAAGCTCTGCCAACATAGGTATTTAGCCACCAAGGCTGCAATTTGTATTGAAGTTAAGCTCTATATACGTAAGCTCTATACATCTAAGTTCCTTTTTAATGTTTAGTACATATGGCAATATATATGGCACCCTGCTTACTGCTCCAATGGCCCTTCTCTTACTGAAAATAAATTATTACTGTAAAGTTACAAGTACTTCAAATATATAGCAGCTACTCTTCTAACTGTGGAAAAAATGGCTGTGGCATTACTTTCTTTTAAAGGTAAGTGCAGAGAATAAAAAAAGTACATGCTTGATGTAAACTAAATTCAAAATTAAATGTCTTCCAAGTGCCAGAGATGAGAAACCTCACAACATCCTTTATTTTGAGTTAACTCAGATTCATAAGAATACTGTTATGTGAAAAACCTTTACAATTAGCATAGCATTTCAACTGACAGCAAGTACTCTGGGAAACACTGTGATGCTTTCAGATAGATACAGTCAAGAGAATGCTCCTCCTCTCCCGGCTGAGGAATCACAGAGGCCAGTGAGCTACGTGCAGTGTATGGACAATTGACTAATACCCACACAGAAAGAAGTGTCTGATGGTACTTTAAAATGTTAACCACAGTCCTCCATCAACAGATGTTTAGAGTCACTTTTGATAGTTTATTTCACAAACCAAACAAACAGTAGAAGCACTGGCCTCCACAGTTAAAACTGATGCCATGAGGGGAGACAGGGTATATACATGTAACAGTAGTGAGGAAGAGGCAACTGTAATGGAGAGGGAACAAAAGCAGTATACAGACTGACATAGAAAATTCAGGAAATAAAAATCACTAAAAGCACTACCACCCCAGGACAACTTCCAACTGTACTTTTTCCTGTTTGAAAAGCACAGTATTTGTTACATCCTGGATATGATCTGCCAATGTTTCTTGTTAAAGATAACAGACCTTTTATCACAAAAAAAAGGAAAGTTTGTTTGAAATCCCCTAGTTTCCACCAAGCATCGATTTAAAAAAAAAAAAATAATCTGTATTCAAACTTACATTAATAGTATATTAACAAAATAGACACCACCAGCACTTCATTTGTTACAGGCTTTTAGTAGCTATTAGTCATCACTGGGCCTTGCAAACACATGTAATGTATTTTCCATTAATGACCTGGTACTTAACATACAATGTTGGAAGTGGCTTTGAGCAGACATATTTTGCCAAAACTTAGTAGCTGTAAAACTGAGAAAGCATCCACTTCACTGCAGAGGTTCCTGTACTTGCCATTCAGAAGCTCCTTTATCAGGTCCCCCACCTGCAACCCAGGTGCTTTCAGGGTCCACCACCCCACAGCAACCCAACCGTGCCAGGGCTCCTGGCATCTCTCGCTAAGAAAACCCACTTTCAGCTCCGAGAGTGTCAGCAGACTTTGAGAACTTCTAGTCCAAGCTCCATGTCCAAGACTCAGATCTTGGGACCCCTGAGATAAGCCCCAAACATTCGCAGCTCTGAGACTGCCCAAGACAGGGTGACTTCAGTTCTTTTGGACTCTCTAGCCTGCTGGCACCCTGCCCTGCCTGTATCCACAGACGGCAGGTGAAGCCACCAGCTGCCCTTGAATCCAGAAGCCCTGCACAGCCTGGGACCATCCATTCAGCCTGGCCACTAACAAGGAGACTGGGGAGCCCTATCTGGACAATGAAATCAACTCCTGATTTCACACCGAAGTTGCCAGTCCCATGTAACCCCTTGTTTCAGAATCACCCCATAGTGCTGTTTTCTGAACAATGATGTTGCCTTAACTTCTCCTTTACTTGCAGGAAAAAAAAAAAAATAAAAAATTAAGAGATAGCTTTTGCCCCAACTGGGTCCAAGCCAAGTAGGATTTTTCTTTTACCTTTCTTACAAACAGGGAATGATCTACAGCAGGTCCATTTTCACAGCACTACAAACGCTCATTTTAGTGAATTGTTATGTTTTGGTTTAAAAGGAACTGAATTTTATTTGTATTCCTCATGCTGAGCCATGTATCTTTGCCACATTCTGTATCATCCTTACATTCTCAATTGGTACAGGATCATCAAAATAATTACTACAGTTGCTATATTTGATTTTAAACTGCTCGCACAGTCCAAACTCCCCAAATGCAATTACTTACACACAAAGCACAATTAAGTCTCCAGACCAAAGCAAACACTCAAGATAACAGGCATAATTTCCTGAAAAATGTCCTGCCCAAAAGCACATTAATTATTCACAAGTTAGCCCATGTTATGAAGTAGAAACAAGATCATTCTACAGCAGATAGATTGAAGAAACTAGTTTTTTGAACACCGTAAAAAACAACTTAAAATCAAATGTTTAAAGCTCCTAGCAGAGTCAAGATTCTTATAATATTCTCAATTTTTGCTGAGGAACTTGAGATCCAGCATTGCACTTACTTTCAGAAGCAGTATTCAGCACTTATAACAAATAAATTATGAGACCCTTTTCAAAACCTTGAGTGACTTCTCTTTCTGTTTCCCATTCTCTTTTTACAGTATAATATATACTTAACTTTTTTCCCCTTAAAAATAAAAATTATGTTAAAGGTGGAGCCTTACTAGGTGTCATAAAATAAACAGCTGACTCACATTTTTTTTCCACTTTCTGACACACAGCATTTTTTTTGAAATCCTATCAGTAATTACTACAGATGTGCTTCTGCATTTTTGAACATTATTTCTAGACACTTAATGGCTAATCAAAAGATTTAGCTGTTTGAGGAAGTTTATTGAAGGCCTCTGTTCTTTCAGGCAGGCCATAACTTCAAGAAATTCTTGCAAGGCTTAAAATATTCAGAAAGTTAAGGCATGCACTAAACAGGTACAGATCTTTCATCGTTACGCTCAGGCTGAAGATTTAAATTAAGTATGGGCAGTACCTGTGTGTCAAAAATACATCAAAGATGATGTCAATAGCTTCTGAATTTTCATAGGGCCTCTGAGTTTAGTAAGGAAGAAGACTCAGCTTAAGACCATGTTTAGGAAGCACACAATAAAACCACAGAAGGGTACACTTCTTTCTTGTAACACCTGTACAAAATTAATGAGTAGAAAAAGCACCACTAGAATATATAAACAGGCATGCTTACTGACCAATCCATTTCAAACAGATGATTAGTGAAATAGGTAGTTAAGTGGTAGAATTCAATGGCTTAAATCCCTTTACTAAAGCAAGTAAAAGCCAAGCATAACAGTCCCCTTCCACTGACACACTGGAGTCTTCTGCAAAGTATGAAGAGTTGAGTCTTTGCTAGCAGACTGAAACCCGTAAGATCTCTGTTAAATGCAGATATTCTGTACATCACACCCTTGGTTTCACAGGAAGATTTCAGTTTCAACATAAGCATTTAAGTGGTCTCTATCGTATTACTGAAGCAAATCTGATATGCACTATTAGGATGACTACCTCAAATAGGAGAAATTATTATGCCTCTTTCAAGTAGGTGCATATTTAACACCAATGCCTTTGGAAAAAAAAAGTGTGTATCATTCCTTTAAAAAGTCATTATTCATGAATGTTTACTACTTCATTTTAATAATACACTGCAAACAATATGGTACTGAAGTCTTCCAGTTGATTTTGTTTCCCTGTTTATTTGGTAATTGCACATCCAATGTCTTTTTACCATGCATAAAAATATTAAAGGAATTTTGCTAGCAAAAGTAATCCCAGTCAGCAAATATTTGATATGTTGCCCATATATGGAAAAAATTTAATACAAGTACAAATAATCAACACATGGTTTTTTGGTTGTGGGGTTTTTGATTTTTTTTTTTTTTAATTACCCTCAAAGAAACTGCCACTGCATTTAAAAGAATAATTCTAGAGGAAGTCCTTAAATCCTTATTTTTTATGCATGTACTGCCACAACAGAGACAGTCATTAGCCAGAGTATTGTCTTCAGTTTGTTTTATATTATTTTCTGATGCATTAAATAATCCTGGTAAAAAGATAGAAAATATGTGCATCTTATATTTTTCAGTACACTGATTTTGCTCAAAGTATATCCAAACATGCAGTGTCAAGGTTAGCGTTCCCAGCCTCACAACACAAAGCACTACCATAAATACTTTGCAGAGCTACACTACAAATATATGGGCAACTAGAGGAGCCTTGCAAGAAATGCATTCTCACTGTGGTTAAGAACTAATGATGAAAAATTGAAAGTGGTAGTGTTTAAATTATACAAGACCAGCAGTGAATTTGACCTAAGGAATAAACAGATTTGTATTTGCAAAAACAGTCCTGCCATTGAGGGTACAGCAAGAGGTACAGCGAGATCTGCAAGCAAATGGTAAACTGATTCTTTGCCCACCAGACCTCTCAAGAAATTGAATAAACACAAACTAATATAAAGCATAGGGGTTTCACAAATCTAAGTACCACCTTATTAGGGGGAATAATACATGGAGGAATGGCAAGATACAGATTACTAAAAACATACTCAAAGTAGCACAGAATATGCAGGAATTCCCTCAGGAAGCAAGCAAGTTTCTGACAAATCTTTATGAACTAAAGACTCTTAGCAACCCTAAGGACTAGCAGACTCTTCCAAAAAGCCCTAAAATTTTATTTCGTCAGCACCCTGAGCTACTTAGCATCCAGCAATATTTCCAGACATTTGGAACAGAGCCATTGGCCAGCGATGCCTACCTACCAGAGTATCCTTGCATATATCAGAAAAGCCAAACCAGACATCCCACTACACCTTGTAATCACCCAGTTGAGACAACTTATCAGCTTTGGAAGCCAGATCGGCTACCACCCACCCCACAGAAAAGTGGGCCTCTGTGCCACTGCACCTTTCACTCTGTATGAGAACTTCAAATTGTCATCTATGAGAAACAAGCTAAGGTTTCTCTCCTTCCCCAAAGATAACCATTTTATCATCCTTATCCTTGTCCACACCGTAAGTGCCAGCCGTCCTTTTTCTTCAGGGATAAGTGACTGAGCAGCAGTTCTCAACCTGTATTTACCTTGGGAGTCAGCTGTTTCTATTTCAGAGCTTATGCCTATGTATCCAAAAGCACATCTACTTCTTCAACTACACTTGATTATCTAATAAAACAGTATCAGCCTTACCCATAAGAGTCTTTATAATCTGTGCAACATTTATGGGGTGTATTTTCCAAATCTACTGTTAGCACTTCAAAAGTGATTAACCACCTTGGAACCAAAATAAAAATAGGAACAGCCACCAAGACTCCTCACAAAAGAATTAGTTTAATCTGGTGGGGGTGAACACAAATGAGATCATTCACCAAGTCAGAAAGCATCCTGAAAAGATACAGCAGCCTTTAAAAATGTACAAAATATGATTAGATTAAAACCAGTGTTTAGCTACTACTACCTGAAAAAGATGAATTGTCTCAGACATTATGTTAAAACCTTATTCCTATTCTCATTGCTTTTCTGTCATTTGAAATTAATATTTAAGATGCTAGAGAGTTGCTGAGAGTATGCAGTTTGGTTGATTAATGAACCAGCTCACAAATGTCAAGAACAGGTTGGTATTTGCTCCAGATAATCTGTCTCCTGCCCCCCAAATATCTGACATTACATCAGGTTATAATACATCGTGGAATATTATGTCATGGAAGTCAAGAACACACAAGCTGTGTAACACTACAATTCAACTGGATATGGCTTCTGACAACATAAATACTTTCCTGAATCCCAAAACAAATATTTGTCTTTCTGCCCCCAACAAACAGGAGAGCTAATGGACGTAAGACAAGAAACACATCCTTGGGTTTAAATGAAAGATTTCCAAGCCACATATACCGAGCTTGTGTCACAAAGTGCATACCAACTCTACAGCAAACTGCAAAAAGGTAAACTCTTAGATTCAGACCAAAACTACATTGAATACTAAAATTCAAGTTGCCTTTTGCTAGATGAATATTCTTCATCAATCTTCTTTCTTTCCCATAGCAACTATATACAGATAATGCATTCCTGGTTTAGATGCTTATCAAAGATCCCAGGATAGGCTTAGCACACTAACAATATACCAAAACACTTGGTAGTTGGTTAAGAGCCTCCCTGCTGACTAAGATTTTTATGGGAAATACACAAATGCTTCCACATTCACCCCATCAGAAACATCGCCATTCTACCCAGGCATGACAGCGTTCTGCCACAATGAGAACATCTAAGGGCTTAAGAAACCAACAACTGTTCGTCAGGGAAAAACTGATCAGTATAGGAAATGAAAAGACTGTCCCTGGCTGGTAAGTGCTGCTGTAGCGCAAACTGCTCCAAAATAGCACAGGGACTGCAAAATGCATGCTTCAACTACTGATCAGTGCTAAGACTTGAAAGGAAAAGGCAAAATGGGAAGTTTTGCTGAAATAAACAATATTTACTTTCTGCTGTAGAATATATCTGCTGTAGGATGTTTTCAACATGTTTTGCAGAACTATTTTCACTACACTGCTAAAAGATTCAGAGAAAATTGCTTTCATGATGAGCATGACCAGAGCTCACAATGAACCTGAGCAGATCTTGTATTGGTTTAGGTAAGACTGTAAATACAGGGTTGTACAGACCTCTGAACTACCATTAAACCAACTACTTCAGATGCCTGAAAAGGCTAGCCACACCATCGTAGAACTCACCAGGAGCTTGTTTACCACACAATACTTGGACTGGGTTAAGGTGGTTACTTTGATACAGCATAAACACATCCTCCAATCTGAATTCCATGTTATGAAGCAATGCATGGAAAGCAGCAGCACAAGAGCTTCCCCCGTGGCTAAAAATCAACAGAGGATTATGATTGGAAGGGACCTCTGGAGATCACCTACTCCAACCCCCTTGATCAAGCAGAGGCACTTAGAGCCAACTGCCCAGGATCATGTCCAGACAGCTTTTGAATATCTCCAGGGACGGAGACTCCACAACCTCCCTGGGCAACTTGTGCCAGTGCTCAGTCACTGTCACAGTAAAAAAAGTGTTTCCTGATGTTCAGAGGGAACCTCCTGTGTGTCAGTCTGTGCCCATTGCCTCCTGGCCTGTCACTGGGCACCACTGAAAAGAGCCTGGCTCTGTCCTCTTGGCACCCTCCCTTCAGGTATTTAATACACATTGATGAGGTTCCCCCTGAGCCTTCTCTTCTCCAGGCTGAACAGCCCCAGCTCTCTCAGCCTTTCTTCTTATGAGAGATGCTCCAGTCCCTTAACCACCTTCGTGGTCCTTCGCTGGACTGTCTCCAGTATGTCCATATCTCTTGTATGGGGAAGCCCAGAACTGGACACAACACTCCAGGTGTGGCCTCACCAGTGCTGAGCAGAGGGGAAGGATTGCCTCCCTCAACATGCTGACAGCACTTTGTCTAATGCAGCCCAGAATACCATTAGCCTTCTTTGCTGTAAGGGTGCACTGCAGCAAAGGACCCCTAGGTCCTTTGCACAAGCATTCTGCCAGTTTTAAATCCACTTCACCATCTGCATATTTAGCCCATACTTCATCAGCTTCTCTATGAGGAGTGTCGAAAGCCTTACTGAAGTCCGGGTAGACAATATCAGCTGCTCTCCCTTCATCTACCAAGCCAGTCATTTAACCGCAGAAGGTTATCAGGTTGCTCAAGTGTGACTCTCCCCTTGGTGAAGCCATGCTGACTACTCCCAGTCACCTTTTTATCCTTCATGTGCCTCAAAATTGTTTCCAGGATTAGCTGCTCCATCCCCTTCCTGTGGATTGAGGTGAGGCTGACCAGCCTGTAGTTCCCTGGGTCCTCCATTCTTGCCTGTCTTTAAGGTTGGAGTGACATTTGCTTTCCTCCAGTCATCAGGCACCTCTCCCGATTGTCACAGTCTTTCAAAGACAATTGAGAGTGGCCTCACAATGACATCTGCTAGCTCATTCAGCACTTGTGGGTGCATCCCATCAGGGCCCATGGACCTGTATTTCCAGTTTGTCTCAGTATTCCCTAACCCTACCCTTTTCCACCAGAGCCAAGTCCTCCTTCCTAGCAACAACCACCGTTTGTGCCCCAGGTGATCATACTCCCACTTGGTAAACTGAGCAGGCTCAGTGATCAGTTGCAGTAGTGTAGGCAGGTAGCTTGTAGCTAGGGAAATGGGGGACAACTGTTTGCCAAACTGAGATTGGCTTACGTTGTTAGACACATTCAATTTTCCATGAACACCATGTCACAGATCCAAGTTAGAAAGCAGACGTAGAAAGAGACAAGGTGGCCCAACCAACGAGATGATAAACGCAAGCAGAAAAGGATGGAGAGACACAAGTACATAGCCTGCTACCATCAGAACATCAATGTGCAAATACAGCATTAACCAACAGTAAAACACTTTAAGTTGCAGAAACTCATTTGACCGTAGATGAAGTTGTGCTAACTTAAGCCATACCTTAAAATCCACTTAAGAAGCTATCCATTTTGAAATTAAGTTCATTACCTACACATTAGAGGGTTGTAAGCATGACTGGTTAGAGCAATACTAAATAATGCTTTCAATTACATCTCTACAATGTAAAACAAGCCTTAAAAGCTATAGCACTGATTAGAAGATAGTTGCAATCATATACCTATAATGAAAAATGGAACAGCTACTTAGTCTCAAGGAGCAGATGCTAAACACCACAGAAAAAACTCATCTCAGTCATAGGGTTCTGACTCATACAGATAACTTACACTGAGACAGCCTTCAAGGGTACTGTTACTCTCTTCCCACAGTCTGGATATCCCCGTTGTTTATAAAACAGATCCCAGACAGCCCAGTATTTTAAAACAAAACTAGCTACAAACGCAACTTAAGTTGTCCCCGCTCTTGCACCAGAGCCATCAGCCAAAAACCAGATACTCTTAAGGAGACTGAGGTGTTTGTAATGCTCACAAAGCCATGCTCAGCCACAGCAGGAAATGGGAGATGATTATTTGTATCTTTTTCACTCTACAAGAGAGATGAGCTGTAATACTAAAATACACAATACATGTTTGGTCCATGCGGTGAAGATGAAGTCACCTACATGATTAACTTAAAAACCCTGCTCAGCTTCTCCTCCAGCAGATTTAAAATTTTACACAGTGCAAGAGCATAAGAGAGCGCCTTCCATATTTTCTAAAAGGTGAGACAAAAATTTTTAACTCCTAGGACAGTATTCAGACAAGAAAATATATGGCGAAGACTGGAACAGGGTCTTTATCCAGCACCTTCTGTTGACATTTTGCACCATTGTAGAATGAGTTCAAGAATGCCACAATGACAGCATATGTAAAGAAGCATGAACCAGCTCCCAAAACACTACCTGAACACAGGTGTGAAGTCCAGAGGCTTTAAACCACAAAGTGTACAGGCATCTGGAGGAGAAGAAATTTTAACCAAGGTCTATCCCAAATGATATCCTCACTATTAAAAAAAACAAACAAACACAATTTTGTGTTTATGCTAATCCTACTGTTGTCAAAATTTGCCATCTATTACACCATTCAATCTGCCTCTATTTAAACATACTGTGTAAATGTAACTGTCCCAAACTAAACAAATAATTCCTCCAAATGCATAGAATCCAGCTCTTTTGGGTATGGCACTTCTCCCACACTCAGAACGGAAAGCAAAGCAGCCTGGCCACAGTTACTAACAGGAGTCTGTTGAGGATATCAGTAGAAATGGAACAAAAAAAGGCTTTGATGATATTTGGTCAGCTTTCTCATTCACTGTTGCTATTATTTTTTAGTACAATCAAGATAATGCAACATTTTTAAACACCCCTTTCAAATAAAATCTTTTATACATACTGTCTTCATGTCACCAGAAACACTGCTACCTAATCGCTAAAAATGGCTATTAATCTGTACAAAAGTAATTCTTAGATCTCAGCACTTACATTCAGATTTATTCCCAAAGCATTTTTACTAGAGTTTTGAAACCTAATTCTGAAATCATTAACAATGACTTTTAGATACAAAAGTTAAAGAATATTTCTTGGAGAAAATGCATATTTATCTGTTTTGTAATAAGTTTCAAAACACATTTTCCCTTCAAGGTACACCAACAGAGTACATAATATACTTTTTCCTGCATAATCAGACCTACTTTGAATTTCTGATGTTCATACAGTGTTGACATCAACCACTATAATGAAAAAGTTATTATTTTTTCCTGTTAATCACCTAAATAGGGAAAATACATTCATAATGTTCCGAGATCAGCTTGTGAAAGAAATAGAAGTTACTTTCTTAGAACTTAGTCTTACGAACTCCAAGTATGCTTTCAACGACAAAATATGCAAACTGCAGACAAAACTCAGGCTTACAAACACAGCTTATTGTTCTGCCTAGTGCAGCGTGTTAAACTAAAGAAATATCAAGCCATCACCACCAGCAATAAATC
This sequence comes from Ciconia boyciana, assembly GCF_034638445.1. NCBI lineage: Eukaryota > Metazoa > Chordata > Aves > Ciconiiformes > Ciconiidae > Ciconia > Ciconia boyciana. Next base: position 101,392,372 of record NC_132935.1, on the reverse strand, counting down.
ATTGTGAAAAAACAGCAATTTCATTCATTACAGCAGTTCTCCAGTCCTGTCCTAGTAGCAGAGTCACAGGCCAGTTCTGGCATACAGACACAAGTTATAACTAATTAACACAGGGCGGAAAAGACTTTGCCACAGCTTTGTAAAGACACAGCTTTACAAAGCTTCCCTTTAAGTAGCAGTCTGAGCTTTAGCAGCTTTCCTCTCTTTCTCATACAGTTCTCTCACTGGAATGATACAACTGTTTGTGGCTACAAAATTAGCCAGATAACTGACCTGGGATAAAAAACTATGCACCAGGCAAAAAGATAACCTGTTTTGGCACTGAACTGTTCCACGCAGCACACCTGCACCGGCCCAGCTGAGGCACGCAAGGGGAACACAACGGCAGCTGCTCACGCTGGTGTTGCAGCCTGCGCTACGCGGTATTTAGTGACCGAAATGTAACACCAACAAGTGACGCAACTGGGATCATCTCCAAGTTTCAAGGATGAAGAAGGAAGATCTGCAGGTTCTTTTTCCTTAGCGCTCGTCTCCTGCAATCCATATTGAAACACATCTTGCAGTGCAAATCAGATGTTCCAAATTTCTCAGACCACTAAATACTTCTACCTTAGATCAGTTTTTTATTCTTCCATTTTACAGATGAACACTCTCAGGTAGTGCTGAAGGAGACATTTGATACTTCATGGTGGCATAAAACCAGCAGGGTGCCAATTTTATTTCATAAATAATGGGGGGAGGGGGCGGGATTGTCATTTCTGCTCTCAGAAATCACAACTGATTTTATGTTTGCACAGCACCCTTGCGTTGACCTGCTCTCATCATGGTAAAAAGACAAGCAGCCAAAGCAGTGAAAATCACTTTCTAGTGCCATGAAGATGCAGGTGAGGGCATTAGGACCTATGAAAATGTTAAAGAAGTCATACATGTGTATGCTAATAGGTAAATTACTGTCTAGCAAGCATACTTGGAATTAACAAATTAATAAAGTTACCACAACTTAAAATTTACTGAAAGCAATTTCAGTTCAAAAAGATAACTAGCCATACACACACAGTTGGATGACTTTGACACATGGACGTGGGATGATTTTTTTTTTTTTTTTTTTTTTTTTTTTTTTACACACACGCTGTGGAACTACAGAGCACCTAACAGTAAAATTTGTTAGTGGCTACTGATAGTCAGGCTTTGAGTACAATTATTTTCCTCTAGTCTTTGAAAAAGTGTAGGATTTTATTAACTTTTCAAGGATTTGTGTAATCTCAATTCAAGCGTGTAGATCTGAAAGAACAATGAATATTGATTATGCTTCAGAAGGAAGCCAAAATTAATATACTAGGAAATATTCTGAACACAAATGGCAATTTACTGTCAGGAACACAACAAATCGCAGCTCGTGCTATCAATCATGAAAGCGGCAACAAATCAGTGCTTCTGCAACAAATGAAGAAAAGAACCGGGGAGGGGGGCACTACACACACACACAAAAACACCACACCACACAACAGAACAATCTATCCCCTATACCTCTTTTTCTGCATCTGCTATTAAGAATACACTTCAAATTTGAAGTCCTTTGTAGGGTATAAATGACATTAAATCTGGAAACGTGCCACCCAGCACACGCATGTGTTACTGAAAGGTCCTATTGACAGAAACACTTCATACTCATGTTTTAAATCTTTTAAAACCCCTTTTAAATCTTGCATTTGTCACAAAATGCTAAGTAGCACTAGATTTTTTTTCCAAATGCTTTCCACCCAGTAATAGGTCATGCATAAAAAGAGTTAATACACTTAATTCTGTGTAAAGCTTATTTCACTGAACAGAAAGCAAATCATATGCAAATTTCTTAACTGCAAGTATAGTGTGGGGCTAATAAGCACATGAATGCTTCACTATGCAAAATCCATGCAAATACCTGTGAAAGATTTTAACCTGGGAATATTCAATATTCAAAAGGAATGCAAATACCTATGAAAGGTTTTAACCTGGGAACACTGCCCGTCACACTACCTTTCTGTGTTTTGTGCACATTGTAATATTTTTCATATCCATAACATCTGCACTCCTGACAATACAAAATACTGAGTCAAGCGATTAGGCAAATTCTAAAAAACACTTTGAGAAACATCAAACAACAATAAAGGAAGTCATATTTCTATAACACACAGACTGTTTGCATATGAACGTAAATTTGCATGGGCTGGGTCAAACTGAAACACTCAGAAAGGATGCCTCCTCCATGAGAATGTACTAATGCTGGAATTGGGAGGTTTGTTAGACTGTTTTCACTGAACACATCATTTTTCTCAAAATTAAGCACATGTAACATCACCTCCTGAAGTCCTTGAAACAATGCAACTTGAGTAGACAGTGCAATAACAAGTACACCAGCACAAGACAGTGCAAGAAAAAAATACATTCCTAAAATTCCATGCAAGCCTCAAATTAGTAGGCTTACTGTGGCACCAGGTAGCATTGCATAGTCACTAAAATATCAGAGAATGAATAATTTTCTCAAATGCCACAAGTTTTTTAGCTAAATTAAATCTATTTATAGTTTTTTTAATTAGGCATTTAGTATCAGAGTCCCCATATGTTAACAAATATGAAAAAACCATTTCTGTTTTAAGCAATTACAAATTTGTAACTGAGATTTCTTCAGTAAGCATTGAAAAAGAAGAATGGAACTATACTGAAGCAGAAGTGTTTAATGAAGCTCAACATACAACAACATATTCTCACCAGAAGAGGAATAATCACCCTATGACTAAGAAAATGGTGGACTTCGGACATGGTGGACTTCTTTGAACTAGCTTGGGGGGGGGGGGGAGGGGGCAGTTAGAATTAGAATTACAGGCTTTGATTTTACTAAATTTTCCTTACACTTGCTGTGCCCCATTTTCATCTCCTACTTCAGAGGAATAATGCAATTGCCTTCCAGTGTTATTAAAAAGTCAAAAAGTGAGAGCATGTACATTTAACATCTAATAGAACAACCCAAACAGACTGATTAAAGCTTAAAAATTGTGAAGCGATGAAAACTTAAAAATCCGAGATTTGTATATGAATCATTTAGACCAGTTTTTACAGATTAATACTGAAGTTATGCATTTTCTATTACGGGTTTCTTACACATTTCAAATTCACTTCACATTTGTCGTCTTCCATGACATGAGATATCTGTCATTACTGATTTTCATTTTTCCCAGATGTGCTATGCAGGCAATGCGATGCAGTTATAAATAATGTAGGCTGCAAGTGTATCGTTGTTTTTAAAATTATAACCTACTTTTAGTCGCTGGTGTAAAGATCATGAAAGCTAGTATCAACTACAGTACTGTGAAGTTTCAGTGCTGAGGCTAATATTGGCCTCTGCAGAAGTGCACTGGACTGTAAAGTTTGAATAAAATCTGATACTTAACTGTCCTGTAACTGATGGCTCAAAGACTCTTCTGCTTCCTATGTCATTCTTCACTGGATTTTGCTTAACTGCTATTGTTAGAAGGCTGTAATTCAGAACTGTATCACATCTTTAATGGTTTCCATCCTGCTAATGCATGCTGTTCCAAAATAGAAATGAGCAAATTTTATTTGTTTTCAGGATGCTATATCACATACTTTTGTTTGTCTGCATACCTACTGTTTAGTACCAACTAATTAGGAATACCAGTAAAGTTTTTATTACTTTGTCGTGAACAACTTTATGTATGCTTAAATGTTTTGGTTTGGGTTTTTTGTTTTGTTTTGTTGGTTGGGGTTTTTTTTAGGGTTTGCTTTTTTTTTTAATTTCTGCTAGCAAGGAGTACGAAGCTTAGACAGCTTTAAATCCCAGCCTCCAGTCAAGATAAATTTAAGTCATTTACTAACAAAGTTTTGAGCTTCTTTCGTTCTTTATTTTTGACACCCAATAGGCCCAGAGGTCAACACCCTACTGACCTTCACACCAGACAGATAAAATTTGGTCATGTCTTAACAGCAAAGTCTAAATAGTGCCATCAAAAACAAACAAAATTTTCCATAGACCCTTAGAGCCACCTACACCTCACCTGTATCTGAATAGTTTTCTGACTTGAGAAAAGGCATGAGATGTATAAAGGAAAACATGCTCGAAGAACATCTACATCTCAGCCTGCTATTCACATCATAATAAAAGATCCACATCTCCATCAGCCACTGCTACATCACCTATTGAGGATGCAACAATATTCTCACAAAAATCCTGGTGCCCCAAGCAAGCCTAGTTTAGCCCTCAGAGGGCTTTCCTCTGAAAAATAAAAATAGACATACAGAATTAAAAACAATTGTTGTCAGTGAAGTTGCCAAAAAGAATAGTATATCTTGTTCTTAACATTCCAGTACCCTGGCCTCACTGCACAAACTGAGCAGCCCAGAAGCCATAATACATGCATGACAGCTGCCACCCTGTAGCTGTCCCTGTTAGCCAAGTACAGCAGGTGATGCTGTAAGAATAAGTTTATAGTCCTGCTTAAAGGACAAAGGACTCACTAAGCCCACTACCAGAACAAAAAAGTATCCGTCAAGCCTCAAAGGAGGCTTTCTCACTATTGTATAAATCAGCCTGTACTGCCCAAGACCTCTGAAACTGCAACAAATCAGTCTAGCTATGAATAACCAGGAGATTTAAACCTATGAATATGAGGAGATATTTTTATCCACTAAACGAGCTGCATTTGTGGAAGACTAAGGTAAAGAGAATAGTTTCCATTATAACAGCATGAATAGAAGCCTTTTTCTTTAGGCTGGTAACTTGCCAAGTGGAAACTATAACCCCCATCTCTTATTAAGGATTTGGAATAAATCCAACATCTGTTGTAACTTAATGTCAAAAGGCAATCTCAAATGTGCACTTGAAACTTTTCAAACTTACTATACACCCTCTCCCATGAGAGCTGATTTACTGAAGGTGCCATCTCACCTTCAATGCTACTTACAAAGAACAACTGATACACAAAAGTAGGTTATTGGTAATAAAGCTGTACGTCAACAGGCAGCACGGACGCGTTCCCTAGCTAGTGTGCCATTACAGTCCAAGATAGTGTTTTAAACATGTTTGCTGCAGGCAAACGCGCAGGCACATTACTATAGCTCAGCTTCCAACGCTAAGTCATTAAAGCACAGTAACTCTAGCAGACCGTTGAGTACAAGAACCACCTCGTCGATCAGCTGGCAGGATAAGCCATGCAAATTAATTTCTATCAAGTCCGCACTAGCAAATTGTTTACCTCATGGTACTATAAGTTTAATTTCCCTTTATTTAAAAAAAAAAAATCTACTTAAGTTTCAAATTGTTTCATTTTCAAATTCAGCGCTAACATATTTCAAACACATCAATACTGAAGCCCAACAGAAAATCTATCTTCCATTTGAAAAACATACAGCAACTTAAACACTTAAAATTTCATTAAATATCACTTCACAAAAAAAAGTGAAAAATATCCTTACAGTGTTACAAACTATACTTTTAATGGTTTCTAAATAGAACCTTTATTTTTCCCCTTTTATGTTATAATCAACATAAAATGTTTTAAAAATTCTCACTAAATGTCAGTGGAAATGTTTCAAGTTACTATTTTATTTTGAAGAAAAAAAATTAATTTTTCTACCTCATTCCTAACTGGAACTATGAACCTCACTATCTCCCATTCCAATCTTAATGTTCTATTAATTTGGGACTAGCAGCTTGATAAAGCTGAAAAATGGCCCAAAACAGGCTAAAAACTTAAATTAACACTTCATTGAAGAAGAATGGATATTTTCCTCCTTAGACCAAAGCCTGCATTTCTCTTCCAACCAAGTTGCAACATTTGACGTAATGGAACATTTCAGTCAGAACAAAAAATGCTAAAAATTAAATCAGTTTTTCTTTAAACAATTTTAATTGTGAACAGCAGCTTCTGACAAAACAGTATAAAGTAACATGCTGAAGTTTATGCCACCACAGAAATAGTAGCAAAATCTCAACCATTACAGCCTTTCAACAACACTAGCCACAAAACATAAAATCACTTTAACACTTGCAAACATTTAATGTTATCTTTAGGATAGCTCTGCTGCTTTGAAGCAGCTTTGAACATCAGCTTGGTTTGAAAAGTAAGACAGCAAGGATTCAAGGTTAAGCACAGTTATGTAAGGCTACTTGCTTTCTATTTTACTATAGTGGAGAAGCACAACTTAAAATCAAACTTCTAACTCATGTAATAAAATAGCTGCCTCCTTTAAACTTCAGTCTCAAAAGAAGTTATAACCTCTATATCAAAATCCTTCTTTGCTAACCACAAAATACACTTCTTTATATACTTAAATAGTTGAGCAACTTTAACACAGACTTTTGCAGATTAATTTTCACATTTTCATGCATTAAGAATCATTGCTAACTATTTTTATTTACCAGGTAATTAATGGTTAACTTTTCATTTGTCATTTATGTAAATCTGTGTTTCAGATGGAAACCAAAGGAAGCCGCTCAGAAGTACACATGGAAAAACCCCCACTTCCTCCTCCCTTCACCCGAGCAGTTCTGGGAAGAAGACCTACGCAGGTGTTGTCACCATCTTTCATTCCTCAAGCTTTTGGCCCACCAAAAAGTATCAACAGTCTTGTTTGACATTAACAACTCATTTTTAAAAAGTTCAGAAACTATACATGGCATTAGGGTTTTTGTGCTAGATAGCACAGTCCCATTTCTCTACACTCGACCTCGTGTCAGTTTGAAATTACTTCTATACCAAACACAGACTATACTTAACAGATTCGCTACCTTAAATTTTACTTAATAGTATTTTCACTCAAAGAGGTGTAGGTACAGGTACAAAGAATACAGTGAAAGAGATCTGCAAACCTCTTTCTCTAGCAGTCTTTGGGATCAGGCAGTGCCGATATAAGTCTACTGCATTTCACACACAGTTATATGTTTTAGGAATACAAAAGCCAAAAATTTTAGTCCGACACCTATTTGTTGAATGAAGAAAGAAAAAGCAGTGCAGTATAAAACAGAGGTTTGTGTACAGCTTGCAAATATTAAACATTATGAAGAGCTTTAACTTCTTCTCGACATCCATGCATTGCATTTATGGAAGTTACAAAATCATTCTGAAACTGTCCAACAAGTACTTATTCTCCCTGAAGAAAATATCTTTTCTTACGAATTTTCACACAAGAAAACATGGTATTTTGTTACTTAATATTACTGCTGTTTGTTAAATCCCAGTGATTTGATAAAATAGGCATTTCTTTGTTCTCCAACACTGCAAAAGCTGCAAAATTACAAGAATATTATCTGAATAACAGATAGTCTTTACAACTTCTTCCACATACTGTTTGGACAGTTAGCTGATGCAAAAAAATGGCAGTAGGATAAGCTCTTTTTACTTAGCAATTTCTTGCTAAGTCACTGACATGCCAGTCACAGCCAGTCTCTCTTGTCTAGCGGTTTGACAGAGGGGCACACAGGCTTTTTTAGAAGGTGTCAGAAACATAAGAGCAAGCAAGTTACAAAAGAAGCTGCTTCCAGACTCAGGTAATGATGTCTCACCTCATTATGAGGTGGGAAAATACTTTGTTATTTATGAACACAAAGTTCATTCCTGAATCTTTGGCCCTGAAGATATTTCCAGCAATGAATTTCAGGAGCTAAGTTTACAGCACATACAAAAGCATTTTATTTTACACGTTAGCTTTTTGTGTTTTTATCTTAGTTGCCTGCCACAACACTAGCAACACAATTGTACAAGGCATATTCCTTTGAATGTTTCTGTCATAGTATGAGGCGAAACCCTCATTTTTGAGCATTTTCTCACTGCTCATTCTCTACAAACCACTTCATTTTCACAGCTCCCTTAATTACCTGTGTCTGTCCAGTAACTCAAAAAACACTGCTCATACCACCACTTCAATGATAGGGACCACTTTAAATTAAAAAAGAGAGTATTCATAGGGCCATAGAAGCACCACAAAAGACTTAGTCATTTCTCACCAAGAGTGAGCCACATGCGCTAACAGAAAAGAACAAAATACAATCAAACTATAAATGCAAATGACTACACACAAATCACCACACCGATAAACATGATTTTATTATTATTATTTTAAAGAGAAGGAAAAACTAGCTTTTTTAGCTTTGGTAATCCTGGTCCTTGTGATATTATTAGGGGGGAAAAAAAAAGCACCTTTCAAGAAGGCTTTGCTCTTTCTTTACCATCTTTCAAAACAGACATATTCCACACCAAAACAAGCATTTTCAGACTCTTGATCAGTGTGAAGTGAACACTCCTCTTCAGCATGGTCCTGCTGTCTCTCCTCCCTCTATGCCTCCCCAACAATCCCATAACTTTCTTTGAAGCAAGCCCTGACATGCTGCCCATGCAACTTCTGTCTGAATATAGTAAGGAAACCACTCACCAACAGTAACAGTTGTTTCAAAAAAAAAACAAAAAAAAAAACCACTACACACACAAAAAGAACGAACAAAAAAACCACCCACACACCTAGAACTTCACTGTCCTGAGAATTTATCTAGAATAAATTGAGATACTACTGCCTCCAACTATTCATTACTGTACCTCAGCAGGAGATCCCAGTCTTCACAGAAACCCAATGGATCATATGTGATTCTTCTTCCCTCCCTCTCCCCCCCCCTTTTGTTTTTACTCCACACCATGGGAAGTAATATGACGGCATCTAAGCGACCTTTGGCGGATGACTGTTTCAGTGCTCTTACTCGCTGGTCACACACCAACACACCAGAGAGCTCTGGTAGGAACAGAGGAGCTCTGCTTGGGCAAGGCGGCAGGTCAGGTGGACGGTCCTGAAGGCCACCATTGGACCACCGTGCTCAAAGATGTGAGAATTCAAGTGTTGGTCTCTGCACGCCACCCATGAGTTCTACAAACACACGTGGAAAAGCCTTTACACGTGCACAAGTGACAGCCACTTACCTGCTTCTGAACACCGGAACCAAGAGGATATCGATGGAAAGTGCTATCTCCTGCCCAAGGAGGGGGGCACCCTGTAAGTCTACCCCCTCTCTGTAGGTCAATGTAAACACCACGTATTTAACTCCTCACATTCTGTACGTTAAATTAGAGGATACCTGCCCCATGGAAGTACACCAAGGCAGGCCACATGTCCTGGAGAGCAGTGCTCCCAACGCCAGCTTTTCATCTCAAAACAAGTCAGACGCATGCCTTTCCTCCAATACAAAGCACTGCAATCCAGCAGCTGGCTATCAGAGATGGCAGGCAGAGGAGCCAACTATTCTCTTGTTATTACTGCTTTGCATTTGGACGCCTTAACTATGAAGGCATATTTTACCCTGTTACCTCAGGGCTTATTAATCCAGAAGAAAACAAATCAAGTAAAATTCTTGTGCTTAGGATACCTTGCAGGAGAAATCCTGCAGATAAACAACAGTTCTGTTTCATAACAAAAAATTGGTCAATAATAGCAAACAAAGAGCATCTACTTACAACAGAATAAACAGTGGAATTTTTTTTAAAGGTACACAAAGTGAATTATTTCAGAACTCAAGTTATTTAATACAGCAATATAAAACTGTTTTGTGCCAACCTCTGGACAGACAGCATCTCACAGTAAAATTTGTAATGTAAACAGTTAACATTCAAAAAGTCTGAGAAAAATAGTTATTTAGCAATGAAAACTTCTGTCCCTTTACTTTACATAAACAAAGAAAACCCATTGAGCCATGGAAAAACTCAAAGATGTGCACATCTCCAAAAAACAACACATACTTGCTTCAAAATTCAGAGGACAGGCAGAATTTCTTCAGTAATTAGTAAGTTTGGTAGTTTGACACAACTGAAAAAGCTAGAAATATTTTTTTTCCTGAATTGTTAGTGCATTAGCAAACCAGATTTTCAACAGTCTATTAAGATTTATTTGATTAAACCTCAGAAAATGTGTTCAAAATTCACACAACTTAAATAGCAAATGCTTTCAGAACTGGAAACTACAAGAATGAAATTTTCATAACAAACATCTTCTGATTTTAGAGCCATTCTTTATTTAGCTATTCAAAAAACAAAGTTCAGACAACACGCACTAAAAATGAACTCTCCAAAATAGTAAGTTCCCCCCATGCTGCTTTTTTATTTAAGTAATGGTATTTTTCAAATAAGGAAGTTAATTTATTATACATCTATAAAAAAATACATTTAATCCTTTGCATGGCATTGCTAAATACAGACTCCCCACTAAGCTGCCTAAGGCGTTAACTGGAAAGAAGCAAATCCTGTGGCATAATCTAAGGTTTGGTGCATAACTGATAAAAATTATGCAATTTCAGAAGACACTTGTCATAGTTTAATACATAAGTAAGAGCTCTAAAACTGAAGTCTCCCCTCTTAAACGGTGCTCAGCTCCCACAAAAACTGCGGGTCCCAGGAAGATCTCAAATCCCAACCTACCAGTGCAGATTCCAATAAGAGTGGGTTTGGGTGGGTTTTCTGTTTGGGTTTTTGTTTGTTTGTTTTAAATCTGAGTTCATACTATGCAGAAGAAAAACCTGAGGCAGATGTCTTCAAGAGTTAGAAATAAAAGTGTGCAAGATGTTTGTATACCTTATCTTTCAAAAAATGCTTAAATAGGTCCCTGCAAGCTTAGCTCTATGCAATCTACAGCTTCATGATCAAAAGAAATCCCCTCATTAGATCACTGAATTTTTTTTTTTTTCCTGCCCTTTATTTAGCATTCAGGAAGACAAAGAAAGGAAGACCGCATTTAATTACAGTTGTCACCACCTCTGCCCTCCCAGCATTGCTGGTAAGCTTGGAAGAGTCCAAGTCAACATCCAAAAACTCATTGAATTTTCTGTGTGTTGGCCTTAGGAGCTCAGTCGAGGCTACAAGGGTTATAGATTGTGAGACTGGATATGTCTGATAGATATTAACCATGGACTTGTGACACTGCAAAAGCCCTGCGGCAAGGTAAGTATGCAGAAGGCACAAGTCTTTCACGCTGTGTCATGCATCACAACGTTCTGTCTGGTACTATCATTAATACTTCATGTACTACTTTCTAATTTCAAGTCATACAATTGACTTTCAGAAGACACTTGCATGTCATCTGTCTTTAAAACAAGGTGCTGAATAATCTAGTCAAAAGGGCTGGAAGGGAATTCACACAGACAGTAACTGACTTCTCCCCCACTGATGATGTGCTGTCAAGTACTTAAAGCACTTTCAAATCATTATGCAAGCACTTTTCAAAATTAAATTACAAGTGGGACATATGGCATGAAATGAAGGATCCAGACCACAATGCTGTCATTACTGTTAAAATCCTGTATCATCCAAAATGTGAACAAATTAGTTATGCCACACTTTTTAAGAATTGGTACATTCTGAAACAGTAGTATCTAAAGCTATGGCTTTTGGCATCACGCAGTTCACAGTGTAAGTGAAGTTCTTGCGCACTGGCAGAACCGCGCTGGTGCAAGAGCTGGTGAGGCTGACAGCACTGGGGCACTCCAAGTTACATAAACCAGACACCAGATCCTGCTCTTCCATTCCCTAGTCACAGCCACTTTCATCCCTCCTGCTTCCTCCTGTTCCTCAGTTCAGATATACGCTGCTGCCCATGTATAGAGTCTGCCTGCCTCTCCTCCACATGGAGGTAGCTGTCTCCCCCCTAGAGACCCCCCACAAATAGCCTACTCACGAACTGACAACCAGTACAGAGCTGCCCCCTATTTTCAACTGTGAACAGCAGCGACCAAACTCACCCTCCCGTTCCTGCAGAAGCAAGGAACATTTAAAAACAAGAATCCCTCTTTGCCTTTTTTTTTTTAAACGCATAAAATAAAATTTCTAGTCAAACATTGCTAATTTTGTTTTCAGAAACTGCCCACTGTGGTAAGCTGTGGATAAAGGATTAATCATGTTCTCTATACTGCTATTTAATTAAGATACACAATAAAAACCCACCAAAAAGAAATGATAAATAGTTTTCCAGATTCCCCAGCAATGTGTTCCAAAGCTTTTCTATAATTTGTAAGTTAAAGACAAGCAAATGGGAAAAGCTGCTTTGAGCCTTAAAAGGAATAGCAAAACTGCTTCCATGTGTTTTAATCAAGGTCATGGGACCTTATGTGCCCTGTTGATCTATCCACCTCTGAGAACACAGAAGCAGAGATCTATATTCTAGAACAAAAATATGATTCCAAGATATTTTATTTGTATTCCAAGAAGGCTGAAGATACAGGACCCATGTTTTAAAATAAGTCCTTCCTAGCTTTTCAGGGGCTGATACACAAACGGGTTGCCCACAAGGCCAGGGAGCTGTGAAGCACAGCACCAGCTAACACACAAGCAACTGACCCACAGCTGATGCCCAGCCCCAGCACGGTGCAGCGGCTGCAAGCTGCCTGCCCCCCTACACTGCTGCTGCCCCAGGGCAACACAGAATCAGTCTGCTTAACTCCTGAACACCCACTTCAGCAGTCCACACCGCTCTTCACATTTGTACTGAAAACCGGAGCTGTGCTACCACGAAGAAAGGATCCGTGTGCCAATCACCTCCTTTCAATCCACCACCACACAAATCAGAAGGCCATGAATTGGAACAGCAGTGAAGGAAAGTCTATGACTGCACATTTTCACTACTTGATGATTTTTGTTCCTCTATTGCCAAAGCTCTCAATATGCTACTTATGTCAGCACAGAGTAATTGAGTAACCTAAACCAATTTGGAAACAGATCGAAATTCAGGATAAGAGGAGTTTTCAGTTTGATAATCATTACTCCTTTAAAATTGTTCTTTCTATCTATAAAAGCTTCTTCAGTCTGTCTTAAAGAACCCAATGAATAACGTTTTATGGTATCTTTCAAACACCAATTTTTAAAGTCAGCAAAAATAAAAGATTACTTAAAAGGGGAAAGAATATTTTTAAAAGGATCCATCCTAAAGATTATTTCTCCATCAGTCTGCATTCCCCTCTATTTATACACCTCTCCACCAGCCAAGTCAGGCAAGGACATGTGGTCTTTCCCCACACACAATTCATCTTTAAGACAACTTATATTGTCAGAATATAGGCAGGCTATACCTGTCAGGTATACAGCAGGCTAACAGATACCATTCATTTGGAAATTACTTTCAATGGAAATTAAACGGTTGCAAAAGCAAAAACCACACTCTTCAAATTTTAATTAGTTTTATTAGTTGAAGCAGCAAATCTCAGAACAACTGCAGAAGCTGTGGAAAAGAGCAAACAGAAAGCTGAACTCAACATTGAAACTATTTAAAGGTCTCCAACACATTAAATAATGCCTGGAAAGGTTAACTTCATTGCTTCGAGTGAGAAAAAGCACACAGAAGCTTGAGTACGGGTTTTGGCCAATACATTAGCTTCCAGTATTTTGTTTCAAAACATGAAAAGAATACAACCTAATTAGGACAGGTGTGTTTAAGAAGAAACAAGCATCTAACATATGCTATTGCAGGTAAACAGACTTTCAAACCCACTGCAAAAGCTTAAGAGTCCAGGGCAGATCAGATTTAAAAAAAAAAAAAAAATCTGCGTCTGACCCATAACTTTTTCCTCTGGCACTTAATGTTTTAATGGAGCAGACCAGAGATAAGGACAGATTTGAAATATGGTTCTCATATTTATATGAAACAGAATCCATTGTTTCATAATGCATGGAATTTCAAGTAAATAAGGAAATACTAAGTAAAGGTGACATTATAGCAAAAGAAAGCATTAAGAAACACATGCAGTAGATGACACAGGCACAACCTCTATAACTCCATAGTTAATTCAGCTTGCAAATGCTTTCTATCACTCAATCTAATTGTATAAGAATTATTAAAACATCATTAATTAAATCAATTTATTTGTAAGTATTTACATGTAGTTAAGCAGAATCTCAATAATTTAAAGCACTTATTTTTTATATCTTAAGGAGAGTGGGTTCTTTGTAGCATACCAGATGTTTGCTGACAAGGAAGAAAATATGCTAAATCAGCATTTCAAGCAACATGTAGAAATACATCCACATCGTTCATCTTGTTCAGATGACAAAGAGATACCCACTTAATTCTCGGGGTCACATTTTCTGCACCTGATCTAACCTTACTCCTGGTCTTATCCCTGTAAAAAGAGTAAGTGATTTCCTACACATGCTCTACAACAAAGACAAGCTCTTTATATCTTCATCTTGCAACATCCAAGAAAAGCTAGCAACTTCTACCACCTAGCAAGTGTCCCATTAATTTCAGTCAAAGTCCTGTGTGGAGAACCTTACATATGAAACCCTTTCTGCAAAGTATAATATTCCAGCAAGATGAGAACTGATAGAAGCATAACTAAGCCCTGACAATAAAAAGTGAAGGTCCCTATACCAAGAAGAAAAAAGACTGTCAGGAAAAGAGGAAAACATTCACAAATGGAAAACAGTATAAAAGAAACATCAATTGGTTTAATAAAGAGAAAGTGTTGCATTCAGAGTCTTGAAAGTTTATTTTTAAGACACACTTTATGCTCACTTTGAGTTTTCTCATCAGTCAATAGTATTTCACACATAATCAATATCTGAGCCTGAACTCAAAAGAGTGAAAAATTTGAAGCAACTCTTCCAACCAGTATGTCATTTCTAAAGTTTTGATCATAGTTTCCATTATAGGAAATGGTAACAGAATTACATTTTCCCTTACTATTACTGGTACTTGGGCAGTTTCATTAAAAAAAAAGTGATAAACAGTAGCACTAGGTTAGGACAGAATTCACCTTTGTAAGAACTACCTAAAAATGAGTTTGAAAACACTTTCCATGGGACAAAGGAAAGTGATGTGAAATTCTCCTCTGCCTTCCCCTACTTCCCACAAGTGCAAGAAAACCTTCTCTCCTCCTCCACAAGAGAGGTAAAGACACCTTGTCAAACTCTAGTAACCTGAGCGCAGACACACAGACAGAAAAATGATATAGACAGAAACACCAAAAGAAAATTTTGGCAAGAACCTAACTAGAAGAAAAGCAGCCAGTGACTCAGCTGGCTTCATATAACAAAAAAAAAAAAAAAAGTCTTTTTTTCCCCTCCTCAACATCTTCCTCCTCCTTATCTAGAATAGCTTCTGAAGCTTACAGTTTTTTGTAGAATCACAGAGTGGCTGAGGTGGGAAGGGACCTCTGGAGGCATCTAGTCCAACACCCATCCTCAAAGCAGGGGCAACTAGAGCAGGTTGCCAGGTCTGTGGCCAGTGGGGTTTTGAACGTCTTCAAGTATGGAGACTCCACACGTCAACAGACATGTTACAGCATTTGATCAGCCTCATTGTGAAAGAAAAAAAAAATCTTTTATTATGTTTAAATGGAATTTCTTGTATTTCAATTTGTGCCCATTGCCTCTTGTCCTGTCACTGGGCACCATGGAGAAGATTTGCACATAAATCTTATCATATACTGACAATATTTACTTGCACATGCAGCAGGGACATCAGTCAAGCCCAGCACAGAAAGGTCTGTGAGCATTCATCAGAGAAAGCAGCATATATATTTTCAACAGGGCTATTATAAACCTGCTGCCAGATCCCAAAGCTAGGAAATTACATTTATACTGTTACTGGCTCACTAATGAGCAATATAAAGAGGCTCAAACTTTTTCTTAATTTATTTGACAATTCCCTTCTTTTCCATAAAGGTTTGAGAGCCCCTACCCTCCACTTTCTCTTCCCACATACAGACCCCAGCTTCCAGCATGTTCCAAACCTCTGCACCTCAAATTCCAGGCACCAACCCCCTCACAGAAGGTAACAGTTCATAGCAACTATTCCTCCCCAAAGGAGTAATACCATGTACCCGCTGGCCAACATCCACCCATGCTAAGTCTCCCCAAATGTCGCATATCACATTCCAGCAGTTAGCAAGGCGAAGGTATTGGCACCTCTTCAGTTTCCACACATCATCACTGACTGAAAGAAATCATTACCTTCTCTATGTAACTACTAGAGAGGAGAGTTTGTGTGATGGAAAGGGAGACAGTCCTGGATGAGTAGCAGGCAGCTTGTCATACTCTTTTTCCCTCAGAACATTATTCTACACGCTACCTTCCCAAAGAGTTCATCTCTAGTAGCTATTATAGATGGCTGCAGGAATCTTAGTAGTAGCAGCAGCCTCATAACATTAACCAAAAAAATTCCAAGTTGTGCATACGTTTCCCCTAAACCACTATCCTAAGTAGCCAGAAACTGACTGGTGAAAAGTTTAACTTTATTTTTAATGCAAACCTCCTCCCCATTTTCCAGTACTTCAGTCGCCATAAAACCAGACACATCAGTCACCCTAATACAGAAATTTAGACTGGAACTAGCTACTTACAGAGGCTTTAGTAACAGATGCCTGTCTTAGACCAAACAGATCTACGGTTCTTTGATACATTCAGCATGCTCTACACTGCAGGTGGACTGGCAGACAGCAAAACACACCTGCACCCCACCCTGCTGTAATGAGCATCCAAGGTGTGACTAACAAGAGGCTGAGGAGCTCTCCCCCCCCCTTCCAGAGGCAGTCTGTTTCTATTTCACATTTTTCCAAAGGTCTGAGATGTACATATCAAATTAAGATCCACTAGGGACACCTGTGGCCAGGTGAATAGTCACCAATTTTCTCTGACCATCTCTGTTCATATGGGCCCACTTATTCTGCCAGGTGACCACCTGGCTATTTCTTCCGCAGGTATCAAACATTTCATATCAATGCCAGTCATTCTTCAAATCTTCATCTATTTTTGCTCATTAAGCACTAATTCAAATACCTAGTGAAGAATTCTAAAACATGAAAAAAGTGTCAGTATTACTTAAATCCATTGCAACTCATGCATATTTTCTGTTTGTAGAAGTTCCAATAAATCAGAAGAAAGCTACAGAATTTAGTCCAAAGGCAAACTCACACTAATAAGCTACATCTGGAGTTTCAGATTAAATACATCACTCCTCTACTTAAAAGATTTTTACTCCAAGTCCCCTGACTTTCTAAGGCCTTTATCAACCCAAATCCAAATCATACATATGCCTCCCTGAATGGGGCTGCCTTTTTTTGTGGTACCTCTGTTTACACAGCTTATCCCTTATCACACTGACAACACTGGGAACTACAGCAGATGGTCCCCTCAGACACAACTCTAACAGGTTTTCTCCACTCCCCCATTCCACTTTTTTTTGTGCAAACAACTGATAAGGAAAGCTGCTGCAATGATTTACTGATATCTCAAGTTGAAAATTGACAAAATGCAAACTGCTTTTGTTTTTTCCGCCCCCTCTCCTGCGAACTGCTTAACCTCTTAACTACTAAGCAACACAGACAAAGAGTATTAATAATTGTACAAACCATACAGTCTGATGGATTAGCATTTCAAACACAAGCAGTATTGGTTAAAGATCATTACTACCTTTAAAATTTACACCAGTTACAGCAACCAGCCTCCTACTACTAAAGAAGAAAATATGAGGCGGTCTCCTTTACTATTAAAAATACACCCCCGCTGGTTTGGGAAATGCCTTTAAATTATATTCAAAACCATTTCTAACAGCCTACTGAAAACAGACTCTCAAGCAGAACTCAGAATAGACACTGGACATTTCATATGTAAATACACATTTACTTTCATCTAACAACCCAGAGCAACCTGAAGCTCAGTGACATAAATATCAAAATGCTCTCAATATTGCTATTAGAAAGACAAAAAGATGCTTAAAACTAAGCTGCACATAAATTCTATTAAGCAAGTCAGGTTCTTACTACTGGAGAGTATGAATTTGCAAAACCACTAAACCAAAATTTTGCAAAAAATCCTAGAGGTTGGCAAAAGCATCTCGAGTAACCATCTATGAAGAAGCATCTGCAAGTAGACAGTAATGAACCAGACAGACCCAGAGGGCTTTCTTAAATGTAGGTCATGCCTGTCAGACCATAGCAAAAGGCACAGTAACATTTGCTGAAGAGAACCCTGAGTTATTATTGCACACAAAATTTTACTCTGTAGGCAGACACTAACGGTTACATATTTGTGATGATCGCTATCTGATGCTTAAGAGGAACAGGAAGGAAAAGCTGCACAGAAGATAGCTGTATTGAATTTAAGAATAAGAGTTATAAAATTTTCCTTGTAACACTTCCCACCTTACATGCTTTTCTCTTCACAAAGCTGTCACACAGAAGAAAAATTTATCTTTAAATGTGATGTTTGTGGTACACCAAGGGTTGGGGGGGCAGTGGAGAAGTGGGCACAAAAGGTGGTTTAGAAACAGTAATTTCTGCTGATTTATGCCATATTAAGCTGAAGACTTGAACTACCTAATTACTGAGATGAGAAATAGTTAAAACCTTGAGTATTATTACTCCACATATCTGAAGCGTTCTCCTTCCTTGATTCACATTTTCAGTCTGTGATTCTGGTATTTTTTTGTTAGAACAAAAATCCTATAGAAGAAGACTGTCTGATAACTTAAGATGTGGATACAGAGAAGAACATGAGACAGCATAATGTAAGTACTCGTACCAATAGCTCAATCCCTGGCTGTTTATTTTATTTTACTTGCACATGTAACATAGCAAAAAAGATCCTAAGAATTTAAGAAAAACTCCTGACAACCAAGAGGGTCAGCAGATTAGAAATGCAGCTAGCTTTTCACCTGAAGACGTAAAAATTACGTATTTAAAAAATAAGCATTTCAAAGCATAATACAACGAAAAGGACAATACTGAAAAACACTTGGCTCTGCAATCGTATATATGCATCTCCTGCTGTAAAATCAAGGACACAAAGCAGTATTTCCTTCTTTCTAGAGGCAGGTAAGACAAGAGGAAAAAGTGAGGAACCTCTTTTTGCCCTGCAGACGGCTGAAAAACAGATTCACAGTCAACCATGAAACAAGAAAAAGTGCTGTAGGATTCACCACAGCTGAATCTTTCTGGAAGGAAGGTATCAGATGAACCCACAAACACTATAAATAGAACACAGTAGAAGACTGGAACAGATCATTTAATAATAAATCTCCATACTGAAGAAATTCTACAATTAGACAGTAAAACTTGAATTCAAGCTAGAAAGTTATCTAATGAAGGAAAGATTAAGAAGTACGAGAAATCTATTTGCTCACTCTTTGTTTAGCCAGCAGTCATCAATCACAAGTTCAAAAGAAGAAAAAAAAAAAAGATTCTTCACTGGTCAGCAGCAAACTTCCCCATTCAGAGCTCAGTTATTACAGGTTATCAGTGTTTACATTTCTTCTGTGAATCTACTAATAAAAGACACTTACCAACAAAAACCAGTATCAGGATTACACCTCTTTCAGATTCAAACAGAATCCACATGCAGATGCAGTTACACCAACACAAACATTTTTATACTCATTTATAATTCTATATAGATTTGAGTGGGTTTTTGGGGATGGGGTGGTCTTCTTTTGTTTGTTTTTTTTTTTTTTTAAACACATTTATGTCCTCGATAAGTTTCAGATTTAAAAACACCGTCCACTTATCTGAACTACTTAGAGCTGAACACAGCTCTGCAGGTAACAGCTTTGGGCCTAGATACATTAGTCTCAACATGAGAAATAAGATAGATGATGTACCAATAGGTTTTTCAGTCTTATAATCAGCGAACATGACCTCCATTAAGCATCGGGGTTATTTATTAATTTTTTTTAACAAACAAAGAAAAGAATCACTGGGAAGATTTTCCGTTACCATGTTATTGCAAAAAGTAACCGACACAGCAGTATATCAAAAGTATTTATCACTTAGCTTTCTTACCAACAATTGTCATTACGGCAGACACATGCATGAACCTCAGTATTACAACATTTTAAAGTTCTTTGTCCTGACTGAGCAGTACTTCAATGCTTGAACTTTACTTGACTTATGATCAAACCAAAATTAGTATAAAAATGTTTGTGCTGTTAGAGCTGCAGCTGTCTGGAGGACTATGCTCTATTTTAAATATACAAGTCAAAATAATTTTGCTGTAGTGTGAACAGCGTTGGACTGAATGTCAGTATTTAGACTAATTATCTTCTGGGAGCTTTAAGAATACATAGCTTAAATTAAGGGAGGGGCTATTGTTAGAAACAAATCTCTGAAGGTCATGATGCTGTTCACTGCAAAACATTTCTTCTGAGATAGAAGAGAGGTTTTTTGCCTGACCACAAAATCTACAGTGACTTAGACCTTCCTGTAACAAAATAATAATTTCTAAGACTAATTGCATGTATTTACAAAGTTGAAATCAATTGTTCAAGATACATAAAAAAAACCACACAGTGTGCACTGAACCATGCAGAATCTGAACTGTATAACTGAACTGTTTTAAAGGCTTTTAATAAATACTGTTCACCAGTAGGAGGAAAACAAGTCAATGTAATTAACTTATCTACTAATATCACAAATTCTACCTGTACATACTGCAAATAAAGAATTAAAAAGCACTATGCATTTCTATTTAAACTAGTCTGAAGATAATTATGAATGCACACTCTGGCTGAACTTCAAGCATTCAGATTTTAAACATTAATTTACTTTGACTATGTGCATGTCAAAATGAAAGACTGCTGTCTGGATCCAGACATGCAGTATTAATACTGAACACGTGCATTCATTTCAGGTCAGCAGACGTTCCAACTCTACTTCAGCAGGTGGTAGGAGTAGCACGCTAATTAAAATCTATATTAAAAAGTTCACAATGGGCTATCTATTCTGAACAGCTCCCATACAGAAACATCACTGCAACCCAAGTACTTAGAGCACCTTTACTCGAGTCTGAAGAAAACTGAACTGCCCCTCACGTAAATCACTAATTATGTCCCTTTCTGAACAAGTTCTACTTTTTCATCCTACCAACAGATTTTTCAAGGCAGCCCACCAAAGATTTCACGACCTAGGGCTAGATACTAAGAAAGATACCAAAACACTACTTCAAAATAATCTCACATTTAGATACTAAAGTAATGAAAAAAGTTAAGCTAAGCTCATTCCCTATTAGATATTTGCCTCTGGTCACTTCAGAAACTGAGTGCCTTTCATAAGTGATACATCTGAGAACAGTGTAAACGAAGTCAAGGTAGCCTCAGCACAGATTACTTGATAAGATACTGATTTAGTCACAGTTTTAGGGTAAACATGAACTTGTGTGTGTTTTGGTTTTTTTTCACTTAATATTTTTATATTACACTTTTGTGAGTGGGCTTTTTCATTTGTAGTCAATATGTACCAGACTGAAGCCCAGAAATAACCTGACATTTTACAATGCAAAAATAGCTTCAGTTATTTTATTTCTTACAAAACAACAGACAGCACTAGCTGTCTATAATGCCACACAACATACGCAGTCCACCTACTAGCCTCACTCCTAGTACCTCATTCCTACTGCTGAATGAGATGATGATGCAACCACCAGGCTGACTGCAAGCAAAAGCTTGAACTTTATGGCAACCACAGCAAATTATTTGCATAGGGAAATACTCAAGAACCCCAAAATGGAACATTTAAAACACTTTTCAACAGTGACTGCATTTTGTTCCTCAAGTGCAATTGATAATTGCATCAAATACATTTCAAGAAAACAGTGATATCAGTCTTCTAACTGAGAAGACAAAGACAAATAGATCCTTTTCCATCTTCACATTTGAAAGAGACTAGGCTTAAAGTGAAGAGCTATTCTATTACTGATAGCAAGAACAGAATCTTCTCTTTTTATTATTATTCCCATTGAGGCACCAAACTTTCCCACAGGGAGCATCAAGAAGATGACATCTCCAAAAATATTCTCTCTCGATGTTTCAGATACCACCTGTTTCCCTGCACTCATACTGAGGCCCCATAAAGGGAAATTTAACGTGTGGCCTAATCCCTTCTCTTTTGAAAATCAGGCATAGCAGACACCCTTAGACCTCTTTCACCCCTTTACTGGCCCATAAGATGAGATCAAACCAATGCACATTCTAGCCAAGGACAAATTGCTACATTCCACATAGAATGTATTATATTTAATGAGACTCCTGTGTATAAGTGGTACAAGTTTGAATTGTACATGCCAGCCAAACAATGTTGGATGGCACCTTGAGAACAGGTGCAACTTTAGAATTATAAATTTAAATATTATAAACAACAATGATAAATGACCCCTGAGTTTAAGCTTCTCCTACAATAGCAGTTCATCTTTAGATGCCTGTGAAGTTTTCAGCACACAGAGAAATGAGTCTTTGCAAGTGTAAACAGAAATAAAGGAGCATTTTGCTTCCTTGGGTACAATATCTTGTTTTTCTCATGTGTGGCACTATACCATTATACTTCATTTTAACTAAACCAGCTCAGATACTTACAATGTTAGTTTGTCTACTGCAAAGTTAAGAACATATCTAAGTACATTTGATTTGCATCTTTCTCATAGTAAAATATAATCTTACCATGCACTTTTATTTTAAATCATGTTGGTTCCTCTTGAGAAACATCCATTGCAAAACAGTAAGAAAATTAAATATAATGGTTTTTAAACACATGTTGCATTGACCTTTTGTAACAAAACAGCACACTGATCTTTGTCTATTCATTTACAGTACTAAAACATCCTGTCAGTATACCTCCTAACATACAGGAACATCATTAAGAATATTTAAAATTCATCATATTAGGGAAAAAATTTAATATAAATATTCTTTTCACAAGACACAAAAAGAAAGCATTTGTGAATTTTGACATCCTGGATTGAATTCAGCACAACAGAGCACCAGTTTACCAGGCAAACATGTTCACAACTCCATCACAAAGCATCACAGGATATGAGATTGGTGTCATCCCACCAAGCGTTTCTTGTAACTTTGTTTGGGGATTTTTTTTTTAGCATATAGGATACTACTCAGTGTATAAATATTATTACAGAACTGGACTGAGTCTGTATCTTTCCAGACAAATATAGTATTTTAACAGCAGCTGGCAAGACAGTCTGATAAATAGTTACTATCTATTATCAGAAGCATGGACAGCTCTGCAGGGAACTTTATAGGATGTGTCAAAGAACTGTGTACCTGCTTCCTTGCTTTAACGGTGATCTATGGATCCAAACATAAAATTATCGCACGAGGCATGTCAGAAAAGCACAGCAATTACACTTGCTAAAATAGAACTGGAACAAGGACCGCTTTTATCAACTAATTCATGGTTAGCTAAGTACGTTGTAGAAGAACCGAACTTGAAACAAAATCCTGAACCCTCCCAATAAATACTATCTCAACTAACAAGACATACAAAACTTGAAAGTTCAACTGAACTTGAAATTATATTGTTAGCCTGACCATGTGACTTTCCATTGTAACTTATTAACGCACTTCACATGCTTACCTATACACACAAAAACCCTGAAGAACTCTAAGGTTGACAGGATTTATGCAATTTGAGAGAAAGTTAAAAAACCAAAATTATAACTAGGGTGGAAAGAATGAAGGTATTCATACCAATGACTATGCATCTCTTAGGTGTCTGAGTTAGGAGCAGAACTCCCTGTACAATCAAAGGAAAAAAGCCAACACTGTGGAATGCCTTGCCTCCAGGGGGTGCTTCAGGAAAGCAAGTCTCTTTTCACTTAGCTAATTAGACTTAACTTAGCAACCTAAACTATATATCTAAAGATGTATGGTAAAAACACTTTTTGAACACTTATTTTGATAGATATTTCAGCATCCCCTAGGTAGTCCCTTGCTTATCATCACTTTGATGTAGCAGCTAAAATGTATCTTTAAACAAGGATGAAAAGTCCCATTTTAACAGTCATTTGGTTGGGGGTTTTTTGCCAAAGTCATCTCTTCATTGTTTATTCCAGAATGACACTCTAAAAGACACTATTCTATTTTTCCAAGAGATAACTATGAAAATATTTGTGAAACAATGCTAGCAAAAGCAATGCCAAAAATCAGTAGACTCCATAGAGGTTAAAAAAAAATACATTTTAGCATATAGAAAGATATATGAATAGTCCCATTTAAAACACATCTTAAATCCACGTCATTCATCAGGCTTTAAATCTTTCATTTTAGGAATCAGTTTATTGAGAATATGGTTTGCAACACAGATGGCACATGTGTTTTCAATACTGAAATGTGTCTAATGTAATTGGGTACAACTTGGTATCAAATACCACACAGTTTGTTTCTTAAGTCACACACTCCTTGATGTTAGCAAGATATTAACTAGTTCCACACTTTCTATACAAAGGGTATTCTTGATTTAGTTCCTGGTACCTGAAGTAGGCGTTAACAGGAATGGAATTGCTTTTACAAAATGCTAGACTGTATTAATAAAAAGGAAAAAATACATCTATGAAAGCTTAAAACAAAGTTTTACAGGGGTGAGCTGCTGATTAACAGGCATTTCTCAGTGTCTTGGATCTCACAAAAACAACAAACCCAACCCTAGTTCACATGAGTTTTCAACTTTTTTTACTGAAGCTCAGAAAAATGTTTCCAGTTTGTATTAACTTTCCGTCTTTGAGTGTCCATTAACAGTAAGGACAAGAAAGGCAGACCCCTTAAATTACAAATACCTTCTTGAATCACAATTTGGGCACAGGTGTCTAGAAAAAAAATTAAAGGTCCTTCAACAGGTTGTTCTCCTGAAGGAATAAGAACCTATAAATCAGTTCATAGAAAACCATTATTTTCATTATTAAACCATTTTCTTGCAGAACCAAATTAATCGAGATACAGGAGGAAAGATCTCAGCTTGAACCAACTACATGTTACTAATTCATCCTAGAAGCTGCCTTACTGCTTCAAACCAAAGGCTGTGAAAACCTGCAAAATAAGAAAAAGAGTTATATTAAACTAATTCTTTCACATTTTAAACTGAAACTTAACTGCTTTAGAATCACTGCATCATGATCAGGGATCAGCAGCTATGGGTATATATACTACAGTTAAGTATTTTTTCTAAAATGAGGAAACTTTGACCTAAGACAACAGACTTTCTTAGCTTTTCCATTGTTCACAGATACAAACATCTTACTTTTGCCATCCAGCCTCACATAGCAAACTAATTCAGACTGCCGTGATTTCAAGGTCTTGAAGATTATATATGGCAAGAAGCCATTTTCCATTTCCTCCTGGTATAGAGTCCTTGTAAGAATACTTCTTCAATACGAATGAGGTTTCCCCAAAAACTCAGTGAAAAAATTGGTTTTAATAAAGTTTTGCAGCTAAGAAAAGCAAAAGTAACTGCTCCATATTTCCTCAGAATATTCCTATAAGAAAAGTCCCTGTGCCAATATCTGCTTATATTTTTCATTTGTTTGTTTTTTAAAAGAATCAAGTGTTACACCAAGTCTTCCATTTTCTCTTCAGTGTGTGCTAGGTAGCACACCTGGAATTCTGAGTACAAATTCATCAAGTGATTTCAGTTGATGTGATTCATCAGTGATTTCAGGAAGGTGAGTCAAACTAGAAATGTTGTATACACACAATGCAAATAATCACTGATACACTAGTACAGGTGTGAACAAAGACAGTAGCAAGCAAGATCTCAGGAAGGAAATGAATATACCCTAATGATTAAATAAATCCACATAATCATTACAGTAAGAGACAGCTACAGCATTCAGCAGCTACATCTGTTCCCCTTTCCCAAAAAATAAGTAAAATACGCTTAATGATGCAAAAAAATCATACATGCACACAGAAACCATGCAGTCTGGTGACATGAATGCCATTTTTGCACTTCATAGACCCTTTGGACTTTGGGTTTTTTTGATGACACATAGAACAAGCTGCAGCTGAAGCAAACTTTCTTCTTTTGATGGAAGAATCCACATCTCTAAGAGGTGCAAACTTTCCTGATGTAGATACCTGAGAACCATGAAAATCTGCCTTGCCAAAATTTTGAAAATGTTTTTAACCATTACAGTAAGGGAAATGGACTGCTTAGCATATTGTACTTCCCGCACAGTGAAAACCACTTGCTAACGCTGATCATTATGAAAAAACCTTATGCCATCCTGATTGGACACAGAAAACCCTGGCAGCATCACACTGCAAGCATGTTAGTACCACACCCATAAGCTTTATTTGTATATTATCTTTTCCATGAATGAAAAACTACTATGCTTCCAATAATATGGCACAGTCACTCTGAAGCCAAAAATCCAATTTTACAGAGAGAAAAAAGTTACAACAGTTTTAAGCTTTCCTAGCTAAGATTCTGAAAATAAAGCGTTCGTGTAACTAGCATGAACATACGTGGATGATGATCAATTAAGAAAAATCATACAAATCCCTCTAATCTCAAAAGACTTTTATACTAATAACTGCTTCATTTCCTTTGTGACCATATTCGACCTGACAATGGATCTCATTTTTTCTGAATAATCTTCTAGGATATTTACACAAGCCTAATACATGCAATGCTTCTGCATTATTAATAATTGCGTGGGAAATGCAGGAAAATTTTACCTCACTTGCTAGGGCTGCCTCTGGACTTTTGAGTCCTTTCAAACAATGCAAAATAAGTCCTTGAGCCAAGAGATTACTTGTAGTGGGATCAATTAAGTGACTAAATTGAAAACAAAATTCAATAAAATGTCATTTTTAACCTAAATGTTAATTTAAACGGTTCTCAAAAATAGGTTTCAATAATAATTTTGGTGAAAGGACAGTCACACAGTGCCATCTAGCAGTGACTTACAGTACAGCAGTTACTATGATACTAAGTTTGACATATTAAATAGTTTGTAAAGTCCTTACTCATTTAAGTAAATTCAAAGAAACCACTGAAGTGACCCAGACAATTGCTACAAGCGAACTTTAAGTCAAAACTTTCCAGATTGAATCTACACCAACTGGTACAATTCTCTTCCCATTGACCTAAAATCTGGCCTCATAAAACAGGGAGAGAAGGTGTTTAAAACACCTTTCTTTGATAGCTTATTAGTTCTGCAAAAAAGCTTTCTAAAAATGTTCTGTAGAAGGTAAGTAAGCATTAGCAGAACTCTTATTATAATAGAGCCCTGTATAGCTCTTATCGTAAGTCTGATACAAAAACTAAATTTTGATCTAATGTTTCTCTAAAGTTTTTTCTTCACTACATTTAAATGGCCAAGATTTCTCTGCTTATCATGACCCTAAAACTGTTGAAACACCTCAACTTACATACACCAATAAATTCAAGTTTTCTAACATACTGAGGGGAGGGGAAAAAAGGATACTTTAAGGCCCAAAAGACTGGCATCAAGATGGGCTCTTTACCAGATCAAGTTGCACAAAATACCTGCAGAAATCAATCACTGCACAAAACACTGAAGTGTTCCAAGTCTAAAGCTCTAGTTTCACAAGCACATACTTTAACTCAGCATAAGTAAGCCCTAGTGCTGAATGAAAGACAAGTAATCTCTTCAGCACTCAGTCCTATTAATGCTCTGCCCTCTTCCTTTCACAATGTGTTAACACATAGGCATAGATACTTCCAAAGATTTGTCCAACTTAACAGTAAGTCAAACCAAGGAACTAATCTGATTTTAGACTAAAATGGCCAAAAACCAAAACAAATGGTGCCAGAGTGTTTTTGAAATTACAGTGGAAAAAATAAAGGCAAACAACAGAAGTGTGATGTCAATCTTTGGCTTAGCAATTCAGAGTTTATGTTATTAAAAAAGAGCTAGACAACTGCCATTATGAACAACAGCAATGTCCCTAAATGAGCACAAAAGCAAATCCTTAAAAACTGTGAAGCTCTATAAATTAGTAGCATTCAGTTCAGATACATTAAAAACGGACGCAGAGAAGCAAGGTATTCTGTTCAGGATAGTATACAAGCTAGCACCAAGACTTCAACTTCTCCATCTTGAATAGTTTTATTCTAAAACCATTTCCCATAAATATTTTTCTACATAAGTGTATTTCAGTATTTCCCATTTTACTTCAAAAAAAAATTATGTCAATTATGACAGAGTTATTCTCTAATAGACTTTGATCCAGATTTCAGCTGTCCTGGGACCTAAATTTGAAGGTTTCATAAACCATATTTTGAATAAGGCATCAAAAAAATCCACCTATTACCCATTTATCAGAATTGTACACACTAGATAGACTAATGCACTTGAAGATTGATGCAAATAAACTGGATAATGTCCAGAGGAGAGGAAGAAGAAAGGTCAGAGATCTAGAGAACATGACCTATGAGAGAAGCTTTTAGGAATTAGGTCTATTTAGCCTAGACACAAGATGCCTATGGGGAGAAGTGATAACAGCATTCAAATATGTGAAAGGTTGCTATGAAGAAGAAAAGAATCAGATGTTCTCCATACCCACTAAAGAAAATACAGGCAGCTACATGCTTGAACTGTGCTAAAAGATTTAGGTTACACATTCGGAAACACTTTTCAACCAGAAAGGTAGTTAATCACCCAAAAAGGGTTATGAATTCTCCATCATTGGAGGCTTTCGACAACCAGCTAAAGCAAATGTCAGTGAACGGCCCAGCCCTGGGAAGGAAAGCTCAACCAGGCAGGTGCCTTTTGGCCTATGATCTATGACAGACCGCAACAGTGTAAGAGGAGGCTCTGCCAGTCATGAACACAAATTTACAGCCTACTCCCTACAGGTGATCAGGGAAAACAATCTTACTTAAAATTCCTCTCCCAGTCCTCCTCTGCATCAGTTTACACCCCAGAAATAAACTCCTCTCCCTGTACGCTGTGCCTGACTGCCTGCCAGCGGGTGAGCAGCATCACACTGAGGTGCTGTTAGACTATGAGAATTTCCCCCCAACTCACTGAACTGCAGAGGTGAAGCTCCCAGTCCCCTCCATTTAAATGTACTTCTGCCTCAGTAAAGTGAGAAACCACGGACAGCACTGAAAAGCTACAGCTGTAAATGAACTGTCAGCCACCTACAGAAGAAAATGCTGGTTTTCCTGCTCCACTGTGTATTTGGAAAACCGTGGATAAACCCAAAGACAATTCAGAAAACATATTAGTTTTCCAACAAGCCATTTTGTTACAAAAAGACACAAGTGTGACAGCAAAATAGTTTGTTTCCTCCCATAAGTTTCCTGGGTTAGGTTTGTTTTTTCTTAAAAAAACCCCAAACTGACATTTTTCTCCTTTAACGAAAAATTCCGTTCGGGTTTTTCCTATTCTACTGCAATGTTACAAGGAATATTTGGAACTGTTGAGAATATATCAACATGACTGTCTCTCACTTAAACTTCTTAATTTTTTATTTTCTAGTTAGTAGACTTCTAAAGCATATTCAGTTGATATTTTCCTTTCATCACTACCAATTGTAAGACTCAAACTTCTAGTTAAACAAATACTGGATGCTCAAATTTACCATCATCTGATGGTCTACATCTTTACATTCACAAAGGAAGATTAACATTTACCAATGGTAAGTGAATTTTTCAAAGCATGATAAGGACAAATGCCAACCCATAAACAAACAACAGAATTTGAAAAGTCAACTATCACTTAGGGAATCAATTACAAATAAGCACACTTTTACCCTTAAAGCCCAGCCAACAAAAGCTGAGGGTCCAAAATGCCTAATAAAATCAGCAGCCAAGTGATCTGTCTTCTATTAAATTGCAAGCCAAAAAATTCACTTCTCTATACACCAGTGTCTTGTACCAATCAACAGCAATTCACTTTTGGCACGATTAACTCAAAGCCTATTTATAGTCATCCAAGACAAAGTTTCTGCTTTTCTGCTTAGTTTCTTTCTGTAAGCAAATTCCAAAGCCAGGGATTTTATACACAAGACAAATGCTAATGTCTTCTGCTTAAACAGATGAAGCCTGTTCCTCAGCCCCAACACTTAATGTGTTAACTGCAACTGGTAGCACGCAAATGCTACAAGTCACGGAAGTGCATACAAGCTTCATGGATGTGCATTTCTGCAGACACGTCATACCCCGGCTAAGCATGACTGTTGTAAAGACTGCACCAGCTCAGTCAACTTAAGGTCCCCGCCGGTGCTAAGCTGTTTGGTCACAGCATCTATCCCACTTTCCACAAGTGTGTGAAATGAGCACAAAAAAAAAAAATCACAGAAATTGGCTAGGATGAGGTTGAAATTTCCTGAGAACTGCAAAAATAAGTTATGACAATATGAAACATTGTAAAACACAGGTTTATGATGCAATAAAGCCGTTTCTCTGCATCTCTGAGATGCAGAGCAGCTTATCATTTGTCTTAGGGTGAAAGGTATCTCTGTCTATAGTGTTGCTGAGACCAAATAATTACTCAGTTTCTGTGAAACATTAAGAGCCTTAATTAAGTGCATAACTTACTTAATTTCAAAATAGGCTTTTGAGCGTAGCAATACCACAGAGAAGAATAGGACCGAAGATCCAGTGGTTATTCTATATTCAACACCAGGAGGATACAAACAGCATGGGAGTCTGCTCCAGCTTTCCTGCAGACTGCGGCACAATGCCATTCCACCAACATGGAGCTCCTTCCCTGCAAACTCAGACACTTTCCAGTGCACAGCTCTACTGCTCCCAATGTGTACAAGGGACAGATTGCCCTTTGACAACTTGCTTATCTCCACTATTTTAAACATCATTCACAACAGAAGATTTTACAAAACTAAATTTAAAAAATATTTAGCTGAAAAAATGAAAAGTTTATACTACCCAGGAGTTCCTGAAGATAAGCTCAAGAAAATGATACATGCTCACCAATGGCAAATAAAAAATAAAATTAAAAAAAACACAAACCAAAAGTATTTGCACAAACCCTAAGTTAACCATACCAAATTCACAAGCTAAGAATGTAGCTAGGCCTCACCTACATGCAACTTAGGTTGTTAATTCACAGCAAGTGGCACTTTCCCCTCAAAAAACACATTAAATCAGATCCTGTACTTTGTTTACAATTTGCTTGAACAAATGAAAAACCTAGTTTTGGAAACTTAGGATAGCACTGCACTAATGACAATAGTTACCATCTACCTGAAATGCTAGCCTTAATAAGCTGTAACAATTAATTACTGACATCCAACTTGAACACCATCTGCCTTTACACTATTAGCTAAACTCATGGTTTTACTTATGCTGTAGTCATGCATTTCAACAGATAATTATTAAAATAAAACAAAAATTTAAAATCATTCCTTAATGAAAATAAGCAGGGGGTCATTTTGATCATTATAAGCAGAATCCTCAATTAATGTTTCAAAGAGAAGTTCATATATAAATTAAATGAACCTCCCCAGACCAACAAACATGAAGCAGAAAGGGGCTTCTAAATGGAATAGTTCCTCAAAAAGGTGAATTTAGCAATTATACTTTCTGAATCTCAAACCTGTAACACAGATTCCTTGGAAGGGGAACTAATGAGTCCAACACAAAACCTAACTTAAGCTAAAAAGAGGTAACTCTGAGACAAAACAGAAGCACAAAACACAGACCTTCCTAATATTCAACAGCAAAGTTGCCAAGTAAGTGGACGTAAGATCAGAATGATAGCAAATAATTTAAAATAAAGCCGATTTAATTAAATGCACATGACTGCACTTCAAATTTGAATAATAATCCAGTACCCCTAAATTAAAGCAGTAATACAGCTCACTGGTAATGAAAAGATTACATGCCCTCCTGACAGACAGAAAGACCCGGCACTGTTCAGCCAGCGCTGCCACCTCTTGGCTCCAACCAGCAGCACCAACCCTCAGCTCAAAAGGTTCAGAGCTTTTGTGTTTGAACATACCCCAATTGCAAACCATATTCAGCTGAAACAGTTACAAGTCTAAACTACATCATATATTACCCTATCCTGATGGGTTTTTTTGTGTGACTACTGTACAACTGTAAAATATTTTGATAGAAATAAGTCAGGAGGGTACATCTGAACTTGCTTATGCCAAGCAGACCTGAGGACACAATGCTGTACCATTAAAAAGAAGGGAGGGGGCAGGGCGGGGAGGAAAAAGCCATAAATGAAAAGCACAGACTATCTAAGACAGCAACAGATACACTCCAAGGATGGGACGGGACTCTGGGAGAGATGAAAAATATCTACATGCGTTTTTACTTGTTTGCTCAGTGACAGGACCAATTACACTCAGCTCTGTTGGGGCGGGGGGGGGGGGGGGAAGTACTTTATTTGCTCCCATCAATGAGGAAAAAACACCAAAACCAATTTGTGTCTCTGATCTGTTTAGTGAATTTCTACTGTCTCCAGCCAGCCTCCATAACCACATGGCAGCCTTGCTTCTTAACATACCCTCAGGCCTGACAGAAAGAGAACAATATAGGTTTATGCTCTGTATTTGGAGACACACCACAGTTCAAGATCAGTTGTGCTACATTCAAAATTATTATTGGCAACAAGCCAGAAACTAACTCAGTTAGGCTTTCCTTGGCTCTGTAGAGTAACAGAAAGCAATAGAAGCTCACACACGCACAGGCACCCACACTGCAACTGTCAAAAAAGCATTCCCAAAATATATTAAAAGCACCTTAATGCAAAGTTGCACAGCAAAGGCTGACCATGACAAGTTTAGAGAACTTTGTCCTAATCAGCAATTTCTCAAAAACAAGGAACTCACAACTAAGCTTCAGCTTTCCTAGCAAATGAAACTGTAGCCAAATGACAGCAAGACCCTGCAGTAAACATTAACCCTCCTCCACTATTCCCCAGTCACCTAGGGTAACAAGCAAGTCTTCTTCAGGTGCTCCTACAAATGCTCTGATCAAAACATGATTTTGCTCCTACCTCAGAGTACATGGTCAAAAATCTCTTCAGGTTATCAAAGTCTGGTCTGTTCTCCCACTATCTTTTATAAATCTTATATAAATTATTGCTTGTAGCACAAAGAACCACGTGAAACTGATGTCTCAGTAGAGCACTTCACAAAGCTCCATATCACCTGTATGTCTATGTTGAACTCACTTCATCACTGCTATTTATGCTTCATTTACTGATTGCTTAACCATCTACTACAGGGACACATTCCAGATATAAGGTTGAAATGAAGTTGAAATTTACCTTTCATGGTTCAATCCTTTTCAAACTCATTCTTCTGGATTATATGAAGTTCAGTATTGCCAGAACCAAACCCTGCTGCACAACCACTAGAGCATGCAGCCAATTGCTTTGCTACTAGAATTAACCCTAAACATGTATGCATGCTTAAATTTACCTATATAATCTCTCCACAAGTGTCTCTGAAGATACTGTGCTTGTAGGATTTCTTTAGGCTCTCAGGCCTGTTCCCAACTTTCAGTTGCCAGCTCTGTGACTGTGAAAGAAAAACACTAAAAGAAAAAAATCAATTTAATTTAGATGGACTGTAAAATAGGTGATTTTAAGTGGGATAAAGAAAACAGTACACACTTGTCAGATCAAGCTCTAATGGCAGCGATATAGGAAGCAGTTATGAGGGGAAACCACACACTAGTTCTTTCTAGTTCCCCCATAAACAGGGGAAACATTTCTCCATTTGAGAATTAGAGGAGTTCTAGCCTGTAATGGAGACAACATCCTCAAAACTAGATACTCCACTTAATAGTTGCCTAACAGGAATAAGAAGTTGAAGGAATAAGAAGAAGATGTTGAGGTAGCTGAGATAGGAAAAACTCACCACAGAGGTCGTGTATCTTGCACTGTGCTAGAAGTCAGAGGTGACACATAAAAGAACTCTAGCCACACACATGCCAGGAAGTTTTACAGGGAACACAGGACCAGTAATACAGTAATAAATAGCTGCCAAAAC
This sequence comes from Ciconia boyciana, assembly GCF_034638445.1. Lineage (NCBI taxonomy): Eukaryota > Metazoa > Chordata > Aves > Ciconiiformes > Ciconiidae > Ciconia > Ciconia boyciana. The sequence goes on along the minus strand of NC_132935.1, from coordinate 101,358,637 downwards.
CACAATTATACATTAGTTTACAGAGACCTGGGGAACATGCACTGCTGCAGATGAGTCACGGCATGATGCTGTATTAACTCTACACTGCAAGAAAGCACCCCAACAATATCCAGGCCCATCATCCCACTCATTGCCTTATAAGACACTTTGGGCTGCACTCAGAATTCCCCCCCAAAGAACTGAAACCTGGATCATCTACATTCGTGCAATCCCATCTGTTCCATCCCATGAATATCACCTTTCATTTCTCCTCTATGCCCCATTTCACCCTCTCTCCTCATCCTCTTGACCATCTCACCACAAAAGTTTCATATTCTAAACAGATGACAAGAGCTCTTATATATCCTTGAAGATGGTTCTTGATATGTCCAGCTGTAACAATTATTTCAGCAGCAGTGAAAGAACCAGACTAAACACAACAAAAACCACCACACCCACATCCCAAGCATTCACATCCTAACTGTGCATGACAGAGCAGGGTTTTCAGGCCAGGAAACCAAGAGCACCAAGAACCAAAAGACACAGCAAACTTCTGACAAGCAGCAACTTAGACCTTCTGAAAGCAGGAGACGACACCACTGGAACTGTTACAACAATTATCTCACTTTAACAACAGGTACATAAGTAAGTTACTTTACTGCCTCTCTCAGTATCAACTACCAAAAGCTTTTATGTCTAGATTATCAATCAGTTTGAATCTGAAAGAGAAATCTGTTGCAGGAGTAGTTATGCAGGTGTGTAAGGTTATCAAGCAATGCAAAAATCATACAGGATTGTGATTCTACAAATTATAGACAACAGTGGAATTCTTCAGCAAGGGTACAGAACACCACAGGATTTACACCTTGGTTCACTCTTCTCCATTGCTCAGCTGCTTCACAGAGAATGACAGTTTCATGACTGTGGTGTTGCCAGAGAAAACAGAAACGCCTCTCATCACCAGAAAAGTAGTTTGGGTTATTTTGTGTATTTAAACCTTCCCCCTCTCACCCCCAAAAGGTTGTAAGGTATCTTTTTTTTTCTAAATTAGCACTGCAATCACAACCACTTGAAAACTGCAAATTTACAAGCAAAGAATAAACTTGAATTCTCTGATTGATAAGGCTAAATATCAAGCACTTAATGAGCAGCTAATAAAGATTTGTCTTTTAGCTTATAAAAGAATACTAAAAATATCTCACAATGAGGATGGCTCATAGCACCCAAAATTACACGGTAATCACTACCGTTTGTTTTACATGATACTTATGAAGCAACAGAGAAGCATTATCAGCAGGGTGGAGAGAGAAAAATGGAAAGACCAACTGCTGATTCTGAGCAACTAAAAGCATACGCCAGAAACCTGCAGAAACTTTAGTCAAAATACTTATCAACCACTAGACAGGCTGCAGAGAGTTAATTGTATGTTAACAAATGTATAGAACACAGTAACCTGTTCAAGAGATCTCTACTTTAGGACAGCAAAATAAATCAAAATCTAAAACTATTAAGATTTTATTGTGCAGTAGAAAAGTACTTCTAAAACAACACTTAAAACAAAGCACCAGATTCAGAATTGTGATTCAGGAACCAAGAGTCAATACCTATACAATCTTACTCATTTTATTTTCCAGTTGGATGAATAAAATGGATGCTACAGTACACTTTGCTGTATCTGTATGGGGATGGCCAAAGTCTGCCTAAGGAAGCATGGTTTAGGCAACACAATGAACACTACGCAATGCCTTTGAACACTGAAGCCTATATTAGTTTGTGGCACCTCATCTGCTTTTTCAACAGCAGACTAAGCATGTTTCCTTTTACATCTGCCTTCTTTTCAACATGAGGTCTTAGGTAGATCACAGCATTTGTTCTTACTTGTCTTTTTCCTTCTTCTACTCAAGTTTACTGTTTCAGCAGAGAGACGGTCTTAAGAATACCTCACCTATATCCACTGGTAAACAAAACTGACAGGTGTTTAGAAAATTAACAAGTAGAAGAGACAATAAAAACCAGATAATTTCTTTAACAGTATTTCAAAATATTATTTGAGATTTGCTTTAGAGAAATACACAATTTCTCTGCACAGTGAATTTCAGAGTTGTAACACATATAACATGTGACTATAATGACTATAAACATTAAGCTTCAACAGAAACTGTCAAGTCTCACCAACAAATACCATAACCACAGTAATGGAGTGAGCTCTAAGAACTACCGGAAGGAACCCATGAAAAATGCAGCATCTTTCCATCCAACAAACTTGCAGACAAATGGCATGAGAAAGACTAGTCTTTGTTCAGGCATCCTTTTTACTAAAACTGCACAAGTAAAGCTGAGGGTCTGTAATATAACCCAGTTTCTATGTGCTAAAATCAAAGCCAAGCCCACTGAATTAGCAACAAAATTCCACCCCTTGTTGCTTCTGGAATCCCATACTACAGGAGGAAAAAAGTTCCATGCTAGCATTTATTTCTAAAATAAATAAACAAACAAAATGTAGTGCAGATAAGCTGTTACTGGTTTAGTTTTGCTGAATGTTTGTTAATAACAGGTTTTGCTTCCTCTTCATAAAAAGGAAAGTTACTGTTCATTCTTCTGGTATTTTTAAGCCATTAATAATGTCTTTCACGCCCCCAGCATGTTTTACAATGACTGAGGAGGGAACGCTTTGGACCTGAACAGCCTCAAGCCAATAGCAATTATAACAAAATAACAAGCATACCTAACTGTTTGATCAAAATGCATTCAAGAAGGCTGGGCCAAAAACCATTCATTCCACAGAAACAGAAACCTAGAGAGGCCAACAAACAACTACCCACTTCAGAAGTCAATTCCTTCTATGTCTGACTGCACATGCTCGGTTCCATTTTTCAGAGGGAAAGTACCGTTCAGTGGCACACGTGCTGAATTTCCCTTCCCAAACAAACATCTGGCTCACAGTATTTGACAGCTCCCAGCTCACCCACTTCCTCTTTTTCAGAGTAGGCATTACTTGTCTGTACCATGAGAGTTTCTTCCTCCCAGGTGTATCTCAAAGGGAGCACTCTAGTAGGTCTGCAGGCATATCTAAACTATACAGTGACTCATGCTGCCAAGAAATCAAAACCAGTTTTAGAACCAGTAAAGCTACCATCAGCTACATTGTTTTCAGAACATGAACAAGTGCCATGGTAGAGCCCTACACTGATACCAGCTGGTCCACACGTTTCTGTGTGGCTCAGACTAACAAAGGAGCTTTGTGTTCCCGCAGGATGGTATGCAAGATTTGTTCAGAATACTGCCTACCTTCACATTGTGAAAGCAGATACAAAAATAGATTCAGCTTTTCTGCTCGTTTCCCTTTGCCTTTTTTTTAAGCTGATGCAGCTCCTGATTTTTAATCAGCATTGCTATTATTGCAATATCTGTATATTGCCGATTCACACTGTGCTCTCTTCCCAGACAGAGGTAGTCTTTGCTGTGAGAAACTGTAGCACAGCCCACAGTTTTCACCTCTGGATATAGCCACTCCTGAAAGCAACAAAGGGTGCTTGTACAGAAAGAACATTTTTGAAACAGATGAAAGGCAAGCAGGAAAGAAGAAGAAGAAGAAGAAGAAGAGAGAGGGGAAGGAAAAAGAAAAAAAAAAAAAAAAGACTTCTGCATCTCCTGAACAGATTTCAAATCAAGAACAGGATAGAATCCATGCAAAAAACAGGGATAAGGAATAGAATTAGATTAAGATTTTTGCAACAAGTCATAAAAATTTATTTCTATAATTAGAAGGCATCATTATATCAATGTTAACTTTCAGCTAAGTCAACTTATAAGGCAGGTTGCATTGTTGCAACTTCTAGTTAGCAATAAAAGTCTGCCTGATACTGCTTTTCTTCCTTTTTTTTTTTCCAATCTTGCAATTAGATAGAAGACACTAGAAACAGTGCTTGACCATCCTAGAACCAGAACTTTATTCAAGCATCTCTTCAGTAAGCGTTGTTGACTCAAAAGCTTAGGAACACGTCAGAAACAGGCTAATCAAAACACTTATATTTAAGTAATAGCTGTCAAAGATGCTGTGACAACAGATAATTTTTCACCTTAGTGAATATTTCTATATTTTGCTCAAGTTTATAACAGTTTTACATTAAACTAAAATTCCAGCAACACAGAGGCATTGATTTAGAAATCAGCTCTTGCAAAACATTTTTGTTATTTTTTTGTATAGTGTAAACAATATTGAGTTTAATTTTAAGAAATGTTTGAAATTTGAATTACGTTAAGCAATACTTACTGAGTAACTACTTCACTGCATAGGACAAAGAGATTAAATCCCTTCTTGACATTCTATCTGAACTTCCCAGATAACTCACTATAAAAAAAAACCCAACACGCTTTCTTAAAAAGGGATTGACGAGAGATACTCGAGAAATCTTGGGAAACTTTCTATATTGGCATTTCCTCTACAGAAAGATGGACAGCATGAGTAGTAAGTTATGCACCGGATGCTAAAAATCTTAACTACCACTTTGTCAAGAGCAAGACTCTGTTGTCTTTTGTCTCACTGCACACCTTTGACAAGCAAGGGACTCTGTTTTCTCTGTACCCTCCTATTGGGTATTGCTGTCTGCAACTAGGACCTTCCATCATCCTTCTCTTCTTAAGGCTGAAGCAAGCCGGTCTTTCCAGTCTCTCCTCATACACCTTATGGTCCCTAGCCATCATGGTGGCCCTCCACTGGACTCACTCCACTACATCAATCTCTCTCTTTTCCTGGGGAGCCCAAAACTGGGCCCAAGCTGGATTACTGGACACAGCACTACAAACACTGTCTCACAAGTCCCACAAAGAGCTGAAGGATCACTTTCCCAGACCAGCTGGCTACACTCTTGCTAACACAGCCCAGGATGCTGTTTATCTTTTTTGCTACAAGAGCACATTGCTGACTCATGTTCAGCTTCTCATCTACCTCAATCTCAAAATATTTTTCTGAAAAGCTGCTTTCTATCAGTCTGCCCACCTCCACCTTTACCACTAGCTGGGGTTATGCCAACCCTAGGATTTTGCATTTAGCTTTGCTAAAGGCATTTAGTTTCCGCTAGCCCTTTTTCTCGTCTATTAAGGTCCCTCCGAACCACAGCACTGGTTTCCAGCCTATCAACCACTTCCCCCAGTTTGGCATAGTCTACAAACTTGCTGAAGGTACATTATATCCTGTCTTCCAAGTCCATTAAAGACATGAAATGGATCAGTCCCAGTGTGAAACCCTGAGAGACATTATCAGTAATCCAAGCAGTAATGGAGCACTTCCATACACACTTGTCGCCAGAAGCATCACTATATTGAGCAGAAAGGCAGTTGCCCTCTTCACCACCTCATATTCTCACATACAGCTACAGCTACCATACTTGCAATATTTGCACTCAGTTCCAGCTTCATTAACAGCCTATAAAGAACATTCAACAGGTGGATTTGTAAAAATTTACTTTAGCTAGAATTTGTAGCCAATATTTTTGTTCTGTTGAACAAAAATGAAATATCCAGAGGTCCTTAAATATATTAGCTTAAAAAGAAATTACCTAATTTCACAAAGAAGAAACCACACTGGATAATTTCTGCCTACCACCTCAGCATTGTTTTTGTTTGTTTGATTTAGTTTATTTGTATGTATGTATATACATATATTAAATCAAGACATCGATTTAATAATGACCAGAAATTAGCAGTCAATTTCATATACAGTTACCAAAATTACTCTGTAGGTATTCCTGTCCCAGCTACTGCAACTTTTATTCAGTTTTTAGTTCTCAGTTTCAGATTCTAGATGTAGACTTATTTCTATTTTAAAGTTATGAACACTTAATTTTCTAAAAAGAGAGGGTATTCAAAAATTTTAGGTAGTTCCTTCCTTCACTGCACTCCATCTTTCCTACACTTCTCCCAATAAAGTTCCAAAAGGAGAGGACAACCATCCAAATCTTGACAAGCTGGAAGTAGCTTCTGGAATACTACGCATTAGAGAAATTAAGGCAAAGAGAAGTTAAATTTAAGAAAGCCATAACAAGGCAAAACTGAGAACTCACTTGTAGTCTTACACAAACAGCTGTCACAAATAAGGCTTTTTGGACCAGCTCTCCACTTGTCTGTGACAAGACCATACCTACTCCAGAGCTGAACTACTAATTAAAGAACCATCTGGGTTCCCTAAAATAGTTCAGCACTTGAATAATTCAGTATCTAGTTTCTGCTTAGATAAATACAAAAAGATCAACTGCAAAAAAGGAAACTGAGATGTACCTTTAACAATATCATGAGATGTTCAAGAAAAGAAACAAGCATTTTATGAAATCAGGAATAAAATACTTCTAGCAAAACGTCAGGAAAGACAACTTTGCAGTCTTTCAGTACAAGCAGGACACAAGTTTAAATGCAAGACAGACCAAAACTGGAATTAATTAATAAAATTTAAATTTTTATTTTGACTAGTCATAAGCTACACAAAAGTATTCAGATAATAATTCTCCATTGAAACAGGACATCAATCTACATTTTCAGCTTTCTACAGCTTTTCTTTCAACAGGTTTTGCATTAAGGAGATGAAGTGTGGCCAGCAAAACCACAAGTTTAGGTTTTCTTGTTTAGGGTTGGGGGGCAGGGAGGGGTGGAACAAGATGACAGGGAATATTTTAAAGTATTTGAAGGAAAGGAGAAATAGCGTTTTCAGCTTTTTCAAATGTACAAAATACAATCCTATATCATCCCACCTCCATCATACTGATCGTCCTCCCCGAAACAAAAGGATCATTCACGTGTAGTTCAACTCTGCTCCAGCAGCATGCACACACATCACTAAGTGACAACACACTTCCTTCCTCTCTCCCTCGGGTTTCACCAATTACAATCAGACAACCAGCTAGATTGTGCCCAAGAATTAAAATCTTTCCCTTCCACTCTTACGAACACTTTTCAATTAAGTTTAGCAAGCAAAATGCCCACAAAAGGCACTCCATGACATCTATTAGATGGCTGCCATGTCAGAAAAACCTAACCATTTTGAAAGCACTCATCTTGTAATCGTTCTGCTTAATCCCAGGAAAACACTTTACCTCCTCATCTTCAAATCAGAAAGAGATCAAAGGAGGATTTTAAAAAAATGTAATTAAGACTAAAAACATTTGATGACGGCTTGACAGCTCTGAACATTCACCAAAAAAACCTGATCTATGTGACTTGTCTGATACTGTTACCTGTAATTTTGTATCCATATGCAGCCAGCTGTCCAGCCATATATTCACCATCTGAATTATTGTGAGAACATCCCCACGTACGAATCCAGATTTTCTGAGCACCAGGAATAATGCTGTTAAGTAAAAAATGAATGAAAAAGGCAAGTTAAAAAATGAACAAGCTTCCCCTTTAAGCCCACTGAACAGACTCAATTAATTGTAAGCAACACAAACAGTAACAACTCCAAAACAGATAGGGAAGAACATCATGTTTATGCGATTTTAGTGTAGTGGGTATTAGGTCTGGCTGGCCTGGAGTTAACTTTCTCCATAGAAATCCACATGGTGCTGCATTTTGTATTTGTGACTAAAACAGCATTGGTAACACACCTGTTATCACTATTGCTGAACAGTGCTTACACAGCACCAAAACCTTCTGTTTCCCACTGTGCTCCATCCTACCACAAGCAGACTGGAGATGGACAACAGGCTGGAAGGGAACATGGATGGAACAGCTGACCCAAATTGATCAAAAGGATAATCCATACCAGATTACATCATGCTCAGCAATAAAAACTGGAGGTTTGGTCTTTCCAAACTAGCCATTGTTCTGAGACTGGTTGGGCATCAGTCTGCTTGTGAGAGGTGGTGAGCAATTGCTTTTGCATCACTTGGGTTTTTTCCCTACTCTTTCTTTCACTTAAACTGTCTTTATCTCAACTCACAAGTTTTCTCGCTTTTGCTGTTCCAATTCTCTCCCCAAACCTACTGGGAGGAGGGATGAGCAAATGGCTGGGTGGCTACTCAGTCGTTGGCCAGGGTCAGTCCACCACAAGTGGCAAGAAGAGTTTTAGAATGGAGACAGTACAAGAGCTGTAGGATAAGAAGAGATTCAGTACACTGCAGCTATGTAACAAAAAAAAACCAAAAACCAAACAAAAAATCCCACACAGCCAAAAATCGCGAAACTACCCCCTTTCTGAAAATTATCATATCATTTAACAAGCGACCTTCAAGTGACTGCACTGAAATTAGGCCACCAGCAAACAAACTGCTAGAGCTAAACTGCAACCTTTTGATATTATGGTACCCATTGATTGTAGTTCCCTCCCTACAAGCCATCTTTACAAATTCTTAACTTAAGCCTGCCACCAGCCACACTGACATCTGAAAGCTCATATCCCAACCTTACTGGGCTACAGACACAGCATGGCAGATGTGCGCCATGGAGCTAGCACACACAATGGTTTAAGAACCAACAAAAAATTCTGCAAGAAACCCTCACTGAAATTCCTGGGCTAAAGATACCAGTACAAGAAAAACACACATCCTGGAACACAATCCTTTGCCCTGCCCACATCTTTTTTTTCCTCCCCCATGCTTATTTTTTTAAAGATACTTCCCCTAGCTAGAAATAGTAATTTGTTGATGGAACATTAATGATCATTAAGTAGACAAGTGCAATGTGTTGCACATGTACAACGTATTTAGACTTCCTACTGTCTAAACAACATACACTCAATGTGTTTTCTTGGGTCAAAAACACTAAAATACAGCCAGTTAAATAATATATAGCACCTGAATACTTAGGAGAACGTAGTGCTAGTGTGAACTATCTATAAACCACCAGTTCAGCTGTACTCCAGGAAGAATGGGGTCAATGCACTTTTATGGGGCTTTGCATAAGGGTGCATTGTTATGCTTATAAAATCTCTTTTGAACACTAATGAAAAAACAAAATTGAATTTCCTGTGCATTCCAGACATGCTTTATGTTCATCTTTATAATGTGGTGACATTTCATCCACCAGCTTGAAATTAAGTTGAAATTGGGGGGGGGGGGGACGGGACACACGACACAACAAAATCCAGATCTCTGAACTTCAGTAGAAACTAGAATCAATAACTGAGTTCACCTATACTTTAATCAATTCCACTTCAGCAGAAAGTTGATTCTGTTCTTATGAGAATCACAAGAAGGAAAAAATGCAAAGATACATTCCGTAGTTATTGCATACTATTTCCACTGAAATAAAACAATAAGTTCAAAAGAAGTTTCACTACATCAGTTGCAGGATGTACATACAAAAAGTACAGCCTTTGGAAATCCCAGGTTCCAGAAACAAGGTGGAAAGACTGAAGCAAGGAAGATGTACCCTTGGCGGAAGTGGGTCAGGTCAGGCAATACTTCAGCAAACTGGACGTAGTCCAGTCAGTCCCTGGGCCCTGATGGGATGCACCCGCAGGAGAGATACTGGAGACAGTCCAACAAAGGGCCATGAAGACAATTAAAGGACTGGAGCATCCCTCATAAGAAGAAAGGCTGAATTAGCTGGGACTGTTCAGCCTGGAGAAGAGAAGGCTCAGGGGGATCTCATCAATGTGTATAAATACCTGAAGGGAAAGGACAGAGCCAGGCTCTTTTCAGTGGTGCCCAGTGACAGGATTAGAGGCAGCAGGCACAAACTGAAACACAGGATGTTCCCTCTGAACATCAGGAAACACTTTGTCACTGTGAGGCTGACTAAGCACTGGCACAGGTTAGCCAGGGAGGTTGTGGAATCTCCCACTTTAGAGATATTCGAAACCTATGTGGGCATGGTCCTGGCCAGCTGGTTCTAGGTGGCCCTGCTTGAGCAGGGGGTTTGGACAAGATGACCTCCAGAGGTCCCTTCCAACCTCAACCCTTCTGTGATTCTCAGAATTTTGTTTATATTTCTCATTCCAGATGTCAAAAGGCTACTCCAGGACTGCATTTTGAAGAGCTCAGCTTCTATTTAGGTAATTAAGGTGAAGCAGACAATTTCTCAGAAATGTTTGACACAAAAGCTTAAGTAACAGGATCCATTTCTCCAGTCCAATTACTGTATTAATCAATAACTCAGTCATAACTGATTTCTACAGAAAGTTTGCCTAGGACAAGAAATTTGCTTAGGATTTATCATTCATTATCACTACATTTCATAAACATTATTTTACTCATTCTTATCTTGTATTCAGATTTTTACATTATGAGATAATGAGAACTCCCACTATATTTTTAGAAGCTGACGCTGTACACAAGGCATGAGAAAAACAACAAGATAAGGTTGATGGAAGAATTTACCTGTCACTTGGGGGATCATCATCTGTCTGAATATTTTTTTGTGAATTGCGTTTTCGCACTTTCGGAAAAACATTCTTTCTTACAAACTGCCGATCATGTGGTTTCAAATCTTCTGCTGACACAATATCTTCAATATCTTCAAGCACTGAATCACAGGCAGCAGGCATCTTCAAGAAGCATTAGAGAAGACAGGTGTTAGCAAGCATTTGAGTACAAAACCAAGGCCTAGTATCTACTGTGTATGTTCTCATAAAGAAGAGTCAGGTATACTTTTACATATACATGCAATATATCATACATGAGGGATATTGAGCACATAAAAACAATCAACTATCCAGAGATATTTCCTGATGCCCTCTTCCCCTGAGATCTCAAACACAGGCAGGAAGAAAGCCACAAACCATATAGATTTATTTTTTTTTTTAATAATCTGTACCTTGTCATCTTTTAATTCAAAAACCCTGCAGCTCCTCTGACATGACGTATCCAAGATACAAGTATTCTTAATCATGTCAGACATCACAGTGAAATAATGAGTTCATGTTATGCGACAGATATGCTTCCTCACATCACAGGAGAAGAACAAAAGATTCAGCATTCAAGTGCCTGCTTCAAAGGCTGTTCTGGTTCTTTTATTTGTATGCTGAAAACAGGCGCCCAGTATTTCAAAATATGTCTTCATAGTCGGTTTGAAAACAAACCAAACTATTCCTAGAATTCCTGATCCCACAGGCCTTTCATTTTAATTACTTCGTTCACCAGGACAGAAAAATAAAAATTTCTGTCCTCAGGTACAAGATGTTAAAAATCTACACCTAGCTAATATAAAATAGCTAGATTATCATCTGGCTTGTATAATATACTAGAAGATCATTAAAATCTAATTATATTTTCCACAAGAAAGTAGATATATATGCATGTATATCTCCCAGCAGATCTCAAGATCCAGATCAGTTTTCAGGAAAGGAAAAAATAAAAGTTATTTGCTAAAGGAGCCTATAAAAAAAAAAGTTACTGCATTAATTACATGCTTCACACTGTGCTGTGTGTAATTCTTAATCAGAATAAAGTCTAATTTACCATTGGAAACTTGTTTTTGTACATGTCTCAACAGTTTACTAAGGAAATAACACAAAGGCATTTCACAGAGTTTACAGGGCACATACAACACTTTCCTAACTGACAGTGAAGAAAAAAAAAACAAACAAGCCTTTAATTTCTTTAAAACCAGATTTCAGGAACAGAAAATTCAGGCTACTGGCATACAAAATACTTTCAGATGTTGCCATTGAATTATTCAAGAATACAAAAAGTTAAACACCTGTGCATTTTCCCAGTACGAGTCCTTCAGTCAATCTTGCAAAATATACTTCAAAATAGAACTTCATATAACCTGAACCATTACACATCTGCATTTAACTTAAAAAGGAATATAATGATATCACAAAGATTATGCATCTGACTAAGATATTTAAGCATTTAGCATTATTCTAGATCAAAAATCCAAAAAATGCAGCAAAGGATGAACAAAAATAAAAAGCTGTGAAAAGTCTAGCAATAAAGAATATTGGGGGGGAGGTGACATCCCTTTCACTACTTTATACTACTAACAGTATGTACAAATAGGTAAAGTTATCAACCCAATACAGGGAAGGAAAAAAAGGTTTTGTTTTAGTTTTTTTCCTCTCTTCCAGAAAAACATCTGATATAATGAAGCAGCTGGCAAAACAAATAAGCCTAGTTTATTTCAGTGGCCCACAAAAGAAAGAATACAGACAAAATAAAATTCATACCTTTTTAAGCAAGGTCTAAATCCTCTTGGATAATAATCCTGGGGAATAAAAAAAAGACATGGCATGAACAAGCATAACTAGCAGACAGAAAACCATGAGTTCATGTTATTGTCCAACAAGCATTCATCCTCCCTTTGCAGAAATATGCTCCTTGCTCAGCTAGACCTCATTAAGACCACATGCTGACTGGCTGACAAGGTGGAACAGTAGCCACATTTTCCCTGTCCTTCCCTGAGCAGAGGCACTAATCTTTTTGTTCTTCTTTTATAGAGTCTTTTTTGTCAAAGACTGATACATATAAGTTCTTTCAGACCTCCTCCAAATTTCTGTCTTCAATCAGTTTAAAATTTTGAATGAAAGAAGGGAAAGAGATTAACAGCAAATTTTAGCAAAAGACATTCACAACTTTTTTTTTTTAACTACAGAGTAAAGTTTTTTTTAGAACAGATTACTTGATATCTGTACTAGTTCCATATGCATGCATGAGATCTCTTCTTCACAAACAAATAAATATAGATTCCTGCAGCTACTCTGACAGATTGACTGAAATAAGAGGCAATAATGAAATTAGAAGTTAACATATTCTTCTTATATGCTCAAGTTGTACCTACAGAACTTCACATTTTTCTTTAAAAAATGAATGTTAGTAAATAAAACCCAATAAAAGCATCTTTAATGTCTTGACACAAACAAAACTTCCCTTGCCCCAGTTTATTTCAGTCACGCCTCCTTGATCTTCTTGCGCATACCAAGAGAGTACTTCTTTCCACAGAGAAAACTTCCACCCAGGTGGAAGAGGACTGCTCTTTCCTCTGTTTACCAACAGGTGTCTCCGGTAAAGCCCCGGGCTTTTATCCCCAGGCTTACACAGAGCAGAAGAAAACCGCAGCGTTAATATAAAATAAGACCGACCCACCGCCCAGCCTGGCTCACCTCAGGGCAAGCCTGTTCCACGCCCGTGGGCAAGCGGCAGCCTGGCGCGCAGCCGGGCCGCCGCCTGACCCGGCCTGGAGCAGGGACACCCCGGAGCCTGGCCGGGCTTGGCCCCCCGCCGGGCTTCCATCCCGCTGACGGCACCCGACGCCCGAGCAGCAACCCGGCCGCCAAAACCTCTGGAGGCTCCCGCCAGAGGGGTCATCTCCCCCTCCCGGCTTTAACGCGGAGCCCACGGGACTCCCCACAGGGGACAGGAGCATCGCGCGGGCGGGGCACCGGCAGAGCTGGGCGGGGGAGGGGGGGACTCAGCCATTACCGTCACAACCGGGCAGGAGAAGCGAGAGAGGAGGGAGGGCTCAATGGCAAGCCCCGGCGCTCACCTCCGCCAGACGCACCGCCGCCTTCACCTGGGCTCCGCCATCACGGCCGCCACGCCCCGCCTCACGCCCCTGCGCGCGCAGCCGCGCCACGACGGCGGCCGGCAGCGGCCAAAAGAGCCCGCCGAGCTCTGCGGCGCAGCCTCACGAGAGAGAGCGCGGCTGCGCCGCCCGGCGGGGCTGCGGCCGTAGTGGCGGCCGTGCCGCCGGTAGCCCAGGCCTGCTGGTTCCGCTGCAAGAGCGCCGAGGTGTTTGACAGCCGGGCCGGCGCTCCCGCTCCTTTCGACGGTGGACTGCTGTACGTGGGGGAAGAGCAGAGCTGAGGCCTGTCCGGAGCTGGGGACGGCGGCTAGGGCCGTTGGAGCCCTAACGGCTCCTCACGCGGCCGCTGCACTGGGCCGCCCCAGCCCTCAGCGGGGAGGGGGGGAGAAACGGGGAGCGGCGTCGCTTCCTCCGCTCCGGGAAAAAACGGGGGGCAGCGGGGCGCGGCCCTGCCTTCATTCCCTGGAAGCCGTAACGGGCCGGGCCGGGGCGGCCGCCGCGCTGCCGGCCGCGGGGCCCAGAGCCCTGAGGGAGGTCGTCCGGGTTCGTCTCTTCGGACGGCGGCGGTTGAAAACAGCTGCGGGCTCCCCGGCCTCAGAAATAGGAGGGTGCTCCGTCGGTCCGTCAGCGCCCCCGGGCAGA